>NC_133169.1:44174939-44797595 GCF_040802235.1 Manis javanica | reverse complement strand
GGTCCTCTACCTAATATCTATATATTGGTAAAAGTATTTGTGTAAAATTCATGAAATTCAAAACAGGAATTTTAATATGCATAATTGTTCTATTCTCTGTATGTGATTTTTGAATTAGCTAAAATTTGATATATGAATTTATTGTTTGAAAATAAGATACAAATAGAAATAGTCCAAATTTGGTAGCCTTTTATTGTTGAAACTGCTAAACATACAAAATTATTGTATGAAAGTAAATCTGCTAAAGTCAGTAAGATAAGATAAATTCAGAGGTAGATTCACTAAGTGAAATATATCTTGATAAAAACTAGAGCTTTTTTGAAGCTGGGGGAATTCCAATCTTTCAAACTTAAATTTTTTTAGATAACCAAGTGAGAAGAATTGTTACACACCCATGTCATAAAGACTGTTAATGAGAATAACAAATAAAAATTCAACTCTGACAATTGTATTTCTATTTCTCCTGTTTCGCACTGCCACCTATTTTCCACAGGAGCTTTCTCAGGGCTGCCTTGATTTCTCTGTTCCTAAGGCTGTAGATAATGGGGTTCGGAGAGGGAGGAGCACTGCATACAGCATGAGAGCAGCAAGGCCAGGAGAGACGGGGACTCAGGCACTGGTTTCAAATAGGCAATGGCTCCTGTCAGGAGAAAGGTGGACACAGCCGTGAGATGGGGAAGGCAGGTGGAGAGAGCTTTTGGCCTGCCTTGTGCAGATGGGATCCTTAGCACTGTATTGAAAATATAGATGTATGAGAAAACAATGGCAAGTAAACAAAAAAACCCATAAAACATCCCAATGGCCATACTGATATTAATAGTAATATGATCTTTAGAGCAAGAAATCTTTAATAATGAGGGAACATCACAGAAAAACTGTGGTACTCTTCTGGAACCACAGAAAGATAAAGAGAAAGTGACAGTTGCACATAGACCTCCGAAGAATCCTCCAAGGACCCAGGAGGCAGCTACCAACTTCCCACATGCCGTCTTGTTCATGACGACCTCATAGTTCAGGGGGTGACAGATGGTCACATAGCGGTCATAGGACATGGCAGTGAGTATGGACACCTCAGACCCTGCAAAGTGTATCACCAGTAAGACCTGCAGTACACATCTGGGGAATGAAATAGAGGTGTTGTTGGACAGAGAGTTGAGAATGGATTTTGAAACAATGATGGAAATAAGGCAGAGGTCAAAGGACAAATTCTTCAGGAAGAAGTACATCAGGGTGTGAAAACACTGGTCCATGGTCACAAGCACAATAATGAGAATGTTTCCCAACAGTATTGCCAAGTAAATTAGTAAAAAAAGAAAGGCATGTAGAACTTGGAGCTCTCTGGTGTCAGAGAATCCCCCCGGGAAGAATCCCGTCACTGCTGTGATGCTGGCCAATGTCCTTGCCTCTACCATGCCTCATGTGGGATACAGCAATTTAATAATATTAACAGGCTTCCCAAAAACTCTATTTTTTTAAGACTACACATTTCTTACAGTTCTTCAAGACATTGTCTGAAACATGCACTTTATCAGTTTGTAGAGTGTGGCCTGGCTTTAAAGTGAGACCACATCGTACATATGTGCTCTCTTTTGTTGAGAAAAGGTGGTGGTATTATCTCTTTTTTAACAGCATATATACATCTATAAATTTAATTGAATAGTAAAATTATAAAGGAGTTGATTCATACTATGTATTAATAAATGGCAAATTTTGTTTCATAGATGCTAAATTAATTGAATTAAAATTAACTACTATATATCAGTCCTATATTGTACAACATTTGCTTTTTAAGTTGTTTCTACTGCAAATATGTAGGGTTTATCTGTAAGCAACACAAATTTGAGAATGCAGCAATGATGTGAGATTATTACTACAAAGTTCAATTTAATAAACACTATAACAAGAAAATGACCCACTAACAGAGAATATATTAATTGAATTAATCTCCCATTTCATGCTTATAAAGAGAAAAAGAGCAAAATGTAAAGAAAATGAAGAGAATGGATAAATCATAAGGCAGAGTTGGAAATGCAGTTGTAGTAGAAATGAAAAATAAAGAAAATGTGTTAGCATGAGGTAGACAGGACTACTTCTCTTCACAATCAGACACACAATCTGCTCACCCTATTTCTCATCTTTTTAAGTAAGGAGAACATATCTTAAGGAAATAAATTTTCATTGTAAATGAAAGGAGCTATTATTTCTAGGGAAAATTAAGCAACAAGTTCATATTTCAGGGAGGATGAAGATATCCTTTTCTAAGAAAAGACAAAATACAGACTGTATCCTGCAAAGAAAAAAAATACCAGAAATTTTGAAAAAGGTAGTAACAATTAGAATGTTATCACTTACCAATATTCTTAGACAACTTCTGAAAGTAACTAAAATAGATTATGCTTATTGTTACAAATAGAGAATATGCACATTTTTGCAAAACCTATGAGCTTGCCAAATTTCTTGAGATAAAACTAAATAGATTTTCTAGCACCACCTTTATTTCAGATGTGCTCAATGTTTTTTTTCCCCTCAAAGCTGATTTTCAGCTTACTGAATGCTTTTAATTAACTATTAAAAGCCTCAACTCAAACCCTCCTTAAATTGTTGTTAAAATTAATCTTTTCACTATTTACCTTTTGATTAATTTCTCATGGATCAATTTAGACGTGTCTCTAAATAACAAAGAACATCAAATCCAAAACGTTTTAGCTTATTATTTTCACCTAAATATTTCCAATATTTTCTGGAAGCGAATCCAGAAATGAGAGCAAGCATGAAAAGCAATTTTAGGATAAGAATATTCAGTATTTGGTTCTAAAATGAACCTCCAATGCTTGTAATGACCTGTTGAGGTGAGAAAGCCCGCCTTGGCTGGATCTTAGGCTTTGCTTCCTCTTGGAGTCCTCTGCTTTCTGGGAGATAAAAAGACAATGATAATGAATAGTGCCATGTCTGAAAATATTTTTTCAATTTCATTAATTTTCTGAAATCATTTTCATAGTGTCGCAAAGCTTCATTTAAAGGAAATCGGGTCATGGCGAGTGAGGTTCTCAAGGGAGGTATTAAAACATCTCTTGGGGGTGAATTTGATCATCTAAAGCCACAGGGCCCCAGTACCATGACTCCTGGATCACCTCAGGACCCCACGCTGTTCCCCTTCTCAGGGCAGGATGTGTGGGAAGCCCTACAGGCCTCATCAAGTCAGAAAAACACCAGCATCACTGCATTTCATGATCTGTTCTATTTAAATCTACAAGGACTAATTTTTCACAATTATAAAGTCTCTGAAAAGTTTAACTTCTTTTTCCTAGGACCTATCTATTCATTTACCTAAATGCAGCTGTCAGAGAAACCAAGAAGTGGGAGGGGAAATAAAGTATTGTCATTGAACGTGTCAGGGCCCTGATATCTATTTTTATGATAAACCCTGACTGACAATATTGAATATACTAGAAAGTTGTGCTCAGCCTAGAAAACTGCACCCATTTTCCCTGTTGGACAACATTAAAATATATGGCTTTCTCATTAGAATGCCGATGCATAGCCAAGACACTACAGATTAGGGCCCATTTGCTTCATTATTCAGAAAGTAGTTTTGGTATTACTGCAGATCTACATGAAGAAAAGTATAAAACATTATTTCACTGACCTCTATAAATTTAAATTTTATTCATATAAACAGACTCCAGGGAGAAGCATAGCAGATTCTACAGCTTGAGTGTAACAATGTCCTGCCTCAGGAGAGACGGCTTAGCAACGACAGTGGGAAGTCCTCTAAATATGAAGAGACAATTTTGAAGACACTGACTGCTTACCCTTGCTTTATAAATTCCATCAAAATAAGACCCTTGTTTCAATCTTTTTGGATATTAATGTACACTCTTCATATGGTTTTAAAAGTATTAAGTGAATTCATAAATACTATCCCCAGATAATGGCCATAGTTATAATTTAGAGAAGATAAGGAAGGGATGCATCAAAAAGCCTCAATATTGGGTGCCTGATTTAAACATGATTTACATTAAACCTGTAATTTTCCCTTTGGTCTCTCCCATTGAGTAGCAAGCTGAATGCTGTTAAAATTTCTGTATCTGTTGTTGGCAGCTCTATTTTATAGTAATCAAGTCATTTTGTCATAAGAAAGAGCATCTTCCCAATTTTGCATGTTCTCAAGCATCAAGCAGTTTTTTATCTATTCAATCAAGTCTGCTTTTGCAATTTGCCCAGATGTAATTGTTTTTAAAATAGCCCATATATATTATTTATAAACTGACTATTCATCATTTTTTATTCTGTGTCCTTTTGGTTGAACATATTTTTACATATGAAAGCACATTAGAATGATAAGGATAGATGGTGTTGAAATAAATTTTTGGCCCCAAATGGAGCCACGTCTGCCTGGAGTTTCAAGTCAGCAAAGTGAAGTTTCATGTTCGTATAAATGTTCTTCTTGACCAGGAACACACTATATCCAGTCCACTGATATCCACATGCCAGGTCCTCTCTGGGCTCTACATCCCTTGACATTTTAAAATGACACCAGATATGAATCCTCAGCCGATCATGCCCTACTCCCCTTCCAAAGCTCTAAAACACTTGCCTTTTTCCAAAATCCCTTGGGAGGTGCTCCACTGCTTGAGAGCACTGCGCTCCCTCAGACCATGGACCGCTTCCCTTGGATAAAGGACATCAAACTAGTTACTAAATTGCTTTGGTTTGACAAGGGCACTGACAGGTAACTAAAGAGACTGGTAGAAAAGTGGAATAGACAATAACAGCTACCTCACTGGACTTTTTTTTTTTACATTACAATATTGTTCATGTGAGTTTTTTACATTACAAACAAAATATATACAGAAATGTATATATGAATACAGCTAACTGCAGAATGGTGACTTTTTTTTTCTCTTTCAAGAGGTCATGATTCCCAATTCTAGTAAAATAAAGAGACTGCACATAGGTAGGCATAGTTTGGTGGTTAGCTTCACAATTTTGCCTAGAAATGAATTATAAATGCATTTCCCCCCTGCTTCTTACCATGAAATATATGAACAGAATTAAAGGAAAATTCCTTTTTTTTCATAACATATGAAAGATGCTATATTCTATTTCAGCAGGACCAATATATGGAAAATACCTAAATTAAATGTTATTATAAAATGAAGCAGTAATAAGATTCTGAATAAAGAGGGTACTAAATGAGAATGTATATTTAAAGAATCCAAAACAAACACATAAACAAAAGATTGTTATAAAAAAGCTGAAGGTGAGGGGCAGAGCCAGGATGGTGGTGTGAGTAGAGCAGAGGAACTGTCCTCCCAAAACCACATATAATTATGAAAATATAGCAAAAACAACTCTTCTTAAAATAGAGACCAGAGGACACAGGACAACATACAGACCACATCCACACCTGCGAGAACCCAGCGCCTCATGAAGGGGGTAAGATACAAGCACTGGCCTGGCAGGACCCGAGCGCCCCTTCCCCTGGGTCCCCGTGGGTGGAAAGAAACCGGACCGATTTTTTTTCTTTTTTTTTGGTGAGTGCTTTTTGGAGGCCTTAAAGGGACAGGGACCCCAATATCAGGGAAACAGGGCAGTAAGACCGCTGAGCACGTGCCTGAGACCAGCGCCTGAGGACAAAGAAAATCACGCATTTCTCCCTTTTTTTTTGGCGAATGCTTTTTGGAAGACTTGAAGGGACAGGGACCCCAGTGCTGGGGAGGCAGTGTGGGTGCCTGGGACCGGCACCTGAGGACAAAGAATATCACGCATTTCTCCCTTTTTTTTTTTTTTTTTGGCGAGTGCTTTTTGGAAGCCTTGAAGAGACAAGGACCCCAGTAATGGGGAGGCGGGGCAGAGGGACTGGTGGGTGGGTTGCTGGGACCGGACCCTGAGGACAAAGAAAACAGCGCGTTTCTCCCTTTTTTTTTTGTCAAGTGCTTTTTGGAAGCCTTAAAGGGACAGGGACCCCAATACTAGGGAAACACGTCAGCAAGAGCAGTCAGCTGGTGCCTGAGACTGGTGCATGAGGACAAAGAAAATCACGCATTTTTTCTTTTTTTTTTTTCTTTTCCTCTTTCATTGTTGCTGTTGTTGTTTTGGTTTGGAGAGTGCTTTTTGGAAGTCTTAAAGGGGCAGGACAGGACACTTAGCCCAGAAGCAGGGAATCTGGGGATCTCTGAGCAGTGTAACCCCTGGGCAACAGGGAGCATAGAGGCCCATTATGGAGATAAATACCCTCCCGGATGCTCCCCCTCCAATGGGGCTCCACCATTTTGGAGGAGCAGCCCCATCCAGCTCATGCCCAGAGCAACAGTGGAGATAAACTCCACAGCAACTGGACAGGTAGTAGAAGCCCTGTCTGTGCACAGCTGCCAAGAATAAGCCACTAGAGGTCGCTATTCTCCCAGGAGAGGAAGGCAACAAACCAACAAGAAGGAAAGTCCTTCCAGATGTAACTCGTACCAGCTCTGCAAACTATCTCTATCACCATGAAAAGGCAAAACTACAGGGAGACAAAGATCACAGAGACAACACATGAGAAGGAGACAGACCTAACCAGTCCTCCTGAAAAAGAATTCAAAATAAAAATCATGAACATGCTGACAGAGATGTAGAGAAAAATGCAAGAGCAATGGGATAAGATGCAGAGAAAAATGCAAGAGCAATGGGATGAAGTCCAAAGGGAGATCACAGATGTCAGGAAGGAGATCACAGAAGAGAAACAATCCCTGGAAGGACTTATAAGCAGAATGGATAAGATGCAAGAGGCCATTGAAGGAATAGAAACCAGAGAATGGGAATGTATAAAAGCTGACATAGAGACAGATAAAAGGATCTCCAGGAATGAAACAACACTGAGAGAACTATGTGACCAATCCAAAAGGAATAATATTTGTATTAAAGGGGTACCAGAAGAAGAAGAAAGAAGAAAAGGGATAGAAAATCTCTTTGAAGAAATAATGGCTGAAAACTTCCCAAAACTGGGAGAGGAAATAATCGAACAGACAACGGAAATACACCAAACCCCCAACAGAAAGGATCCAAGGAGGACAACACCAAGACACATCATAATTAAAATGGCAACGGTCAAGGACAAGGAAAGAGTTTTAAAGGCAGCTAGAGAGAAAAACGTCACCTATAAAGGAAAACCCATCAGGCTAACATCAGGCTTCTCGACAAAAACCCTACAGGCCAGAAGAGGATGGCATGATATATTTAATGCAATGAAACAGCAGGGCCTTGAACCAAGGATACTGTATCCAGCATGACTATCATTTAAATATGATGGCGGGATTAAACAATTCCCAGACAAGCAAAAGCTGAGGGAATTTGCATAACACAAACCAACTCTACAGGGCATCATACAGGGACTGCTCTACATGGGAGCACTCCTAAAAAGAGCACAAAACAAAACACACAACATATGAAGAACGGAGGAGGAGGAATAAGAAGGCAGAGAAGAAAAGAATCTCCAGAGAGTGTATATAACAGCTCAATAAGTGAGCTAAGTTAGGCAGTAAGATACTAAAGAAGCTAACCTTGAACCTTTGGTAACCACGAATCTAAAGCCTGCAATGGCAATGAGTACATATCTCTCAATAGTCACCCTAAATGTAAATGGACTTAATGCACCAATCAAAAGACAAAGAGGAATAGACTGTATAAAAAAGCAAGACCCATCTATATGCTGCTTACAAGAAACTGACCTCAAACCCAAAGACATGCACAGACTAAAAGTCAAGGGATGGAAAAACATGTTTCAGGCAAACAACAGCAAGAAGAAAGCAGGGGTTGCACTACTAATATCAGACAAAATAGACTTCAAAACAAAGAAAGTAACAAGAGATAAAGAAGGACACTACATAATGATAAAGGGCTCATTCCAACAAAAGGATATAACCATTCTAAATATATATGCACCCAACACAGGAGAACCAGCATTTCTGAAACAAATACTAATAGAACTAAAGAGGGAAATAGACTGCAATGCACTCATCTTAGGAGACTTCAACACACCACTCACCCCAAAGGATAGATCCACAGGACAGAAAATTAGTAAGGACACACAGGCATTGAACAACACACTAGAACAGATGGACCTAACAGACATCTATAGAACTTTACATCCAAAAGCAACACGATATACATTCTTCTCAAGTGCACATGGAACATTCTCCAGAATAGACCACATACTAGCTCACAAAAAAGAGCCTCAGTAAATTCCAAAATATTGAAATTCTACCAACCAATTTTTCAGACGACAAAGGTATAAAACAAGAAATAAATTCTACAAACAAAAAAAAGCCTCACAAACACATGGAAGCTTAACAACATGCAACTAAATAATCAATGGATCAATGAACGAATCAAAATAGAGATCAAGGAATATATAGAAACAAATGACAACAACACAAAGCCCCAACTTCTGTGGGATGCAGCGAAAGCAGTGTTAAGAGGAAAGTATATAGCAATCCAGGCACACCTGAAGAAGGAAGAACAATCCCAAATGAATAGTCTAACATCACAACTATCAAAACTGGAAAAAGAAGAACAAATGAGGCCTAAAGTCAGTAGAAGGAGGAACATAATAAAGATCAGAGAAGAAATAAACAAAATTGAGAAGATTAAAACAATACCAAAAATCAATGAAACGAAGATCTGGTTTTTTGAGAAAATAAACAAAATAGATAAGCCTCTAGCCAAACTTATTAATAGAAAAAGAGAATCAACACAAATCAACATAATCAGAAATGATAATGGAAAAATCACAACAGACCCCACAGAAATATAAAGAACTATTAAATACTACTATGAAAACCTATATGCCAACAAGCTGGAAAACCTAGAAGAAATGGACAACTTCCTAGAAATATAAAACCTCCCAAGACTGACAGAGGAAGAAACACAAAAGTTAAACAAAACAATTATAAGCAAAGAAATTTAAATGGTAATCAAAAAACTACCCAAGAACAAAACCTCCGGAGTCGGACAGATTTCCCTCTTAATTTTATCAGCAGACGGAGAAGACATAATACCCATTCTCCTTAAAGTGTTCCAAAAAATAGAAGAGGAGGGAATACTTCTAAACTCATTCAATGAAGCCAACATCACCCTAATACCAAAACCAGGCAAAGACCCCACCAAAAAAGAAAATTACAGACCAATATCCCTGATGAATGTTGATGCAAAAATACTGAATAAAATATTAGCAAACAGAATTCAACAGTATACCAAAAGGATCATACACCATGACCTACTGGGATTCATCTCAGGGATGCAAGGATGGTACAACATTCGAAAATCCATCAACATCATCCACCACATCAACAAAAAGAAAGACAAAAACCACATGATCATCTCCATAGATGCTGAAAAAGCATTTGACAAAATTCAACATCCATTCATGATAAAAACTCTCAGCAAAATGGGAATAGAGGGCAAGTACCTCAACATAGTAAAGGCTACATATGATAAACCCACAGCCAACATTATAATGTACAGTGACAAGCTGAAAGCATTTCCTCTGAGATCGGGAACCAGACAGGGATGCCCACTCTTCCCACTGTTATTTAACACAGTACTGGAGGTCCTAGCCATGGCAATCAGACAAAACAAAGAAATACAAGGAATCTAGATTGGTAAAGAAGAAGTTAAACTGTCACTATTTGCAGAAGATATGATACTGTACATAAAAAACCCTAAAGATTCCACTCCAAAACTACTACAACTGATATCGGAATACAGCAAAGTTGCAGGATACAAAATTAACACACAGAAATCTGTAGCTTTCCTATACACTAACAATTAACCAATAGAAAGAGAAATCACGAAAACAATTCCATTCACAATTGCATCAAAAAGAATAAAATACCTAGGAATAAACGTAACCAAAGAAGTGAAAGACCTATACCCTGAAAAGTACAAGTCACTCTTAAGAGAAATTAAAGGGTACACTAACAAATGGACACTCATCCCCTGCTCATGTCTAGGAAGAATTAATATTATCAAAATGGCCATCCTGCCTAAAACAATATATAGATTTGATGAAATCCCTATCAGATTACCAGCAACATTCTTCAATAAATTGGAACAAAGAATTCAAAAATTCATATGGAAACACCAAAGACGCCGAATAGCCAAAGCAATCCTGAAAAAGAAGAATAAAGTAGGGGGGATCTCACTCCCCAACTTCAAGCTCTACTACAAAGCCATAGTAATCAAGACAATTTGGTACTGGCATAAGAACAGAGCCACAGACCAGTGGAACAGATTAGAGACTCCAGAATTAATCCAAACATATATGGTCAATTAATATTTGATAAAGGAGCCATGGACATACCATGGTGAAATGACAGTCTCTTCAACAGATGGTGCTGCCAAAACTGGACAGCTACATGTAGGAGAATGAAACTGGACCTTTGTCTAACCCCATATACAAAGGTAAACTCAAAATAGATCAAAGACCTGAATGTAAGTCATGAAGCCATTAAACTCTTGGAAAAAACATAGGCAAAAACCTCTTAGACATAAACATGTGTGACCTCTTCTTGAACATATCTCCCTGGGCAAGGAAAACAGCAGCAAAAATGAGCAAGTGGAACTACATTAAGTTGAAAAGCTCCTTACTGAGAAAGACACCATCAATAGAACAAAAAGGAACCCTACAGTACAGGAGAATATATTTGTAAATGACAGATCCGATAAAGGCTTGACGTCCAGAATATATAAACAGCTCACACGCCTCAACAAACAAAAAACAAATAACCCAATTAAAAAATGGGCCGAGGAACTGAACAGACAGTTCTCTAAAAAAGAAATACAGATGGCCAACAGACACATGAAAAGATGCTCCACATCACTAATTATCAGAGAAATGCAAATTAAAACTACAATGAGGTGTCACCTCACACCAGAAAGGACAGCTGCCATCCAAAAGACAAACAACAACAAATATTGGCTAGGCTGTGGAGAAAGGGGAACCCTCCTACACTGCTGGTGGGAATGTAAATTAGTTCAACCATTGTGGAAAGCAGTATGGAGGTTCATTTAAATGCTCAAAACAGACTTACCATTTGACCCAGGAATTCCACTCCTACGAATTTACCCTAAGAATGCCAAAATCAGGCTTGAGAAAGACAGATGCACCCTATGTTTATCGCTGCACTATTTACAATAGCCAAGAATCGTAAGCAACCTAAATGTCCATTAGTAGATGAATGGATAAAGAAGATGTGGTACATATACACAATGGAATACTACTCAGCCATAAGAAGAGGGAAAATCCTACCATTTGCAGCAACATGGATGGAGCTGGAGAGTATTATGCTCAGTGAAATAAGCCAAGCGGAGAAAGAGAAATACCAAATGATTTCACTCATCTGAGGAGTATAAGAACAAAGGAAAAACTGAAGGAACAAAACAGCAGAGGAATTACAGAACCCAAAAATGGACTAACAGGTACCAAAGGGAAAGTAACTGGGGAGGATGGATGGGCAGGGGGGGATAAAAGGGGGGAAGAAGAAGGGGGGTATTAAGATTAGCATGCATGGGGGGGGAGGGAGAAAGGGGAGGGAGGGCTGTACAACACAGAGAGGGCAAGTAGTGATTCTACATTTTGCTATGCTGATGGACAGTGACCATAATGTGGTTGTTAGGGGGGACCTGATATAGGGGAGAGCACAGTAAATATATTATTCTTCATGTTAATGTAGATTAAAGATTAAAAAAAAAAGAAAGAAAGAAAAGGGGGATTACTCCTTGATAGGATAAACAATTGGTAAATCAAAGATTAACGAATGCTTTAAATATCCTTAATGTTGATCACTTAAAGGTTGTCAGATGATCAGCTATGGAGGTAATCTTTTCTGATAATATTCCTTTCCCTTAATAATAAAAAAAAAAGCAGTTCCTGTGTGCTGACCTCCAATGAGTTCTACACAGTGGTATAGAGGGCATGTCAAAGTGTGGGCAAACTGTCTGTTTGTTTCTATGCAGAAGATCAAGGCCTAGCATGGCTACCCAGAAAATGAACTAAGATACAATATGAGGAGGAGCTTCCGGCATCAGCACTCTCTTGAGGACTCTTGCGGGGGTGGGGATGATCATCAAAAAGCCTCCACAGGCATCCGGGCGATGCTGCAGTTGTGGCTGCGTCCACCCCACCGTTTCCTGGACTTGCCATTGGAATGAGGAGGAAGATGTCTAGGCTGGCATGTGCATACAGTGAGACAACAAATTTGACTGGATCTGTACTGTTAGAACTCAATCAGGAGTTGGGAGGGGTGTAAGTTGTAGCGCTCCAAAATCTTACAACTATAGACTATCTACGGTTAAAAGAACATATGGAATATGAACAGATCACTGGAATGGGTTGCTTTAATTTGTCTGATTTCTCTCAGACTGTTCAAGTATAGTTGGACAATATCCATATCATAGACTAATTTTCACAAATACATAGGGTGCCTAAATGGTTTTCTTGGCTTCACTGGAGATGGCTGGTAATTATAAATTTGCTTTGTTTATGTCACCGTATTCCTATTATGTTAATATGTGTGCGCAAGTTAGTAGTTTAAAACCTATACATACTTAATCTACTCTACAAGAAGATATGTCAAAGAAATAATCAATCCTCCCATGTTTTCTTCCATATGCTACCTCTATAGCTTTTCTTCTTCCTTTCTAATTACAACCCTTAAATAGAATTCGTGCCTCATATCGAATTTACTGAGTATCATAATTCCTCCAGGTGGTAAATATACCTCGAGACAAGTGCTGGGCATAGAAGCCACAGGGCATAAATCTGCAAAGAAGTAAAAAGCTAACCTTTTCAAACACTATGGCTTCTCTCTCACTTACCAACTTTACATTTCCCTGTATGGCCCCGGAAGATGACTGGTTAGCCAGAGACGGGTAAGATTCCTCAAGGGAGGAACAACCTAAGACAGGCACAGTCGCAGGGGGGCCATCAGGTGAGAAATTGGGGAACAACAGTGGTGAAGCTTAGAACCTCACCCCCGCCCCCCTGTTTTGAGAGAAAGCTTCTGCATCCATGGATGTTTTATTGCCCTTGTCTAGCTCGGATTAGCACATAGTCTACAGGCACACACCTGATCATCTACAATTGCTCTCTTACAACACTAAACTATGTTTTCTACCTTTATCCTGCATCTACCTACCACTTCAGCAGTTTATTAAAAATAAAAATAATAATAATAATAAAGGGAGAAATGTGGGATCCACATATAAATCAAGTATAAAAATCAAACAAATATTCATATTTGACCTGAATGTTTATAGTTCATAATGTGTGATCAAAACCGAAAGTTTCTGTGATGAATGCCCTTGTACTGTTCACCATGTAAGAACTTATTCACTATATAAGAATTCATTCACCATGTAAGAACTTGTTCGTTTTGCTTCAGAAGATTGGAGACCGACAAAAACTAAGCTTGAGATGGATTAATGATTGTGCATTGAGCATTGACCCCCCTATACAGAATTTTATTGTCGTTAACAACCATTTGATCAATAAATGTGAGAGATGTCCTCTCAAAAAAAAATGTCCACAGTTGTCAGTGTTTAGTTTTAACGTCATAGACATAACTTTGGATATCTATATATTTCCTGTGTTACCCATGACAGAGTTTCACTTTTCATTTCTGAAAAGAGGAACCTGATGAAGAAAGCCTAACTCATTGGCTGAAGATGTGTATCCTGAGGGTACTGGAAGGGTGCCATTAATTCTAAGGATTCTGGTTCTAACTAGTTAGGTTAAGGAGCATTATTATTTTTTGTAACATGTAATTTTATACATTTTTCCAGATTAATGGTGAATGTATTTCAGGTTAGAGAGTGACTGGATTCATGTGGTAGTTTTTGAAGTTGCTGGAGTAATTTTTTAGGCTGAGGTTTAAAAACAAACTTTTAACTTTAGAATAATTCTGTTTTGCTTGCAGAAATGTTGTGAAGATAGTACAAATGATTTGCATATGTCCTATATCTAATTTCCCATATTGTTAATATCTTACATTAGTATGGCACATTTGTTGCAATTAATGGAGTAATGCAGATACACTATTATTAAGTAAAGCCCATTATTAATTAAAATTTCCTCAGTTTTTGTTTAATAAAAAAAATTAATCTCTTTTTGTCCACCAGATATATTTAACTATTCCAAAATTACAATATGTGTACATTTCAGCATTTCTACATATTCCCATTTAGCATATCCAGTTGGTACACCAAGAATGTTGGATTTACATGCCTCTTTTTTTAAAGAGTAGATATATTAATTTACATAATAAATTCAAATGAAACTACTCCCATAAAATTTCTTCATATATTCCAGATTTTATCCAAACTTTCACCTTCATCCCATCAATAGTAATATCCCCATTTTCTCTTAAGCCAAATGTTGTACATTATAAATTTACCCATAAGTTTGGAGATTCTTTATCATGGAGGCTCCATTTATTGGCCATTTTCTCACACCTATGTCATTGGTCTTGTTTCCCTAGCCAGGTGTTGGCCTGAGATACATATGTGCTTTTGCCTAACATATGTATATGTTGATGGTGACACCAGACAGCACCTTAAAAAAATATCAGTATTAACATAGTCTGTGTTAATTAACTTAATCTAAAATACACAGTGATAGAATGGAAGAGAAGGGAACTTCACTTCTGTTTTGCTCCTCCCCAGAATTTATAGCTCAAATCTAACCATGAGAAAGCATCAGACACAAAATGAGAAGCATTCTGCAAAATAACTGACTTCTGTATTTCAAAAAATTAATGAAATAATGGTCATGAAACACAAGGAAGACTGAGAATTGGCCAGAGATGTGAGGACAATAGATAACATCATCACAAAGTACCATGTAATATAGTGGATTCAATGCCATGACCCCATCTCATAACTGGATGCTAGACTGAAGTGAGAGCAAGAAAAGAGAAGAAGGAAAACAAAATACCAATGAAGTCTGTAACTTGGTTCAAATTTTGAAAGACCCAAATCTCAATTTTAGAGTTAATATACACTTTCCCACCTAGGAAAAATACTGGTAGGAATAATGGCATTTTAGGCATTGAGAAGAAAAGAGTGAAACTGAAATTACAGTGATAGAAACTATTGGGAATAAAACACACAAGAGAGTTTTTAAAATGTAAAAAAATCAACTGAAACCAGCCCATTTGACATAGAATCCACACAGGAGAAGAGTAAGAAAAAGGGGAAGAAATATGTTTAAAGAAATAACTGCCAATTTTTTACAAATTTGATGTTAACTGTAAACTACCATGTCTGAGATAAATGTATTGAAAGAAAAACAAATGTGAAGAAAGCTTCACAAAGACACATCGTGGTAAAAATGCTCCTAGTTGTTAAGAGTAAAACTGAAAATCAGCTGGAGAAAAAAACATATAAAAGGCAAATAATAAGTTTGATTGTAAACTTTCATTTAAACAATATAAGTAAGAAGATAAAGGAACAATGTTTTCACAGTATATAACAAAAATAAAAATGTCCCAGGAAGAAATAATATCTGTAAAACTCTAAGGAAATTAAGTGATGTCCAGGACAGTCCAGGAATTAGTCCCTTCACCAAAACTATTGTTCTGGAAATACCTGTCAGGAAAAACTCTATCAGAACTCCAGAATAACATTTGCAACCTTCAAGAGCATGTCTGAGCCTGAAAGATACTTCCAAATTTTGCTGAATTCTGATGTTTCACAGAATGACTACCATCCCATGTTACCCCATCACATGACAGACAGAAATGGACATTGTGGCCTGTGATCCTACTTTATATGTGGGAGTCACATTGGTCACTAAAAACCTTCTCTAAGGATGTGCATTGTGTTTTGCTAAGCCACACTTTTCACTCTGCGATGGCCTCAGGGATGACCATTGTTTTAATAACCCCCAGGCTGATCTACTTTTCAGCTACCATCTCTTCAAGAACATGAGTAACATCAGCAAAAGAGCATTGGTAAGTCCAGATTTTGTAGAGCATGATAAACTAACCTAACATAAAAGACATGCTGACAATACCCTCAAACAAGAAAATGTTTTTCATTAAAAAATTTTAAAAAATTATTTTCCCTGGAGCACATGCAATATTCTACATATATCCCTGATATTGTGCCAGAAAACAATTGTCAACATAATATGTCAAGTTACAGCTGACACCATAGAAATATGAAGAGTTTTTAGAGAATTCTATGAAAAATTATATGCCCATATATTGGACAACCTAGAAGAAATGGAAAAGATCCTAGCAGAGTACATATCCAAGACTGACCAAGGAAGAAGCAGAAAATATGAACAGACCATTACCAGCAATGAAATTGAATTTGTAATAAAAAACATTCCCAAGAAACAAATCTCCAAAACCAGACAACTTCACAGCTGATTTCTACCAAACATTTAAAGAAAAGATAATACCAGCTTTTTAAAAGTATTCCAAAATGTACAAGAGAAGGGAATATTTTGCAAACTTATTCTATGAGGGCAGCATTATTGTAAAAACAAAATTAAAGACACTACATAAAATAAAATAATAAATCAGTATCCCTGATGAACATAGATACAAAAATCCTCAACAAAATATTAGCAAAACATAATCATCCACAATCAAGCCAGATTAATTCCAAAGATGAAAGGAAGATGCACTATTCATAATTCAATCAATATGATACACCATATTACAAAAAAGGATAAAAACCATATGATCACCTCAATAGATGCTAAAAAGGTATTTGAAAATATTCAAAATCCATTCATGTTAAAAATTACCAACCAATTGGATATAGAGGGAAAGAAAACCTCAACATAATAAATGCCATATGCAACAGATCCAAAGCTAACATCATACTCAATAGTGAAAACATGAAAGCTTTTCCTCTAAGATCAGGAACAAGACAAGGGTGTCCACTCTCACCACTTTAATTCAACACAGTATTATAAGTCCTAACCAATGTAATTAGAAAATGATAAAGAGGTAAAAGGCATCGAAATTGGTATGGATGAAGTAAAACTGTCACTATTTGTAGATGAAATGATACTATATATAGAATTCCCTAAAATCTCCACCAACATGTATTAGAAAAATAACTAGATTCAGCAAAGTTGCAAGACATAAGTTAATAAACAGAAATCTGTTGCATTACTTTATGCTAACAACAAAATAGCAGAAAGTGAATTCAGGAAAACAATTCCATTTACAATTGCATCATCCAAGACAATAAAATTCCTAGGAATAAACCTAACCAAGGAGGTAAAAAATACCTAGTTTGAGAAGTATAAGGTATTTCTGAGTGAAATTACAGAAGACAAAAATCAATAGAAATCTATCCCATGCTAATGGATAGGAGGAGTTATTATTGTCAAAATGCCCATTATGCCCAAAGCAATGTGCAGCTTCCTTACAGTAACTATCAAAATATCCATGGCATTTTTCAAATAACTATAAACATAAAATTCATATGAAACCACAAAAGACTCCAATAGTCAAAGTAATCTTGAGAAAGAAGAACAAAGCTGAGAGTATGTTTCCTGACTTCAATCTATATGACAAAGCTACAGTAATCAAAACAGTATGGCAGTCATACAAGAATAGAATCAGAAATCAACAGTAGGGACTAGAGCCTGGATAATCTATGGTAAATTAATATAACATACAGTAGCCATGAAAATACAGTGATGGAAAGAAAGTCTCATCAATAACTTTTGCTGTAGAAACTAGACAGCTACATTCAAGGGAAAGAAAGTGGATTACTGTCCTAATCCATACACAAAAGTAAACTCAAAATTAATTAAAGTACTAAATGATGACATTGATCCACAAAGCTTTTCCAAGAAAATATAAGCAAAAAACTCCTGAACATAAGCAAGAACAATTTTTTTTCTTTCTGGACACATCACAGCTAAGGGAAACAAAATTAAGAAAAGGAACAAGGGGACTACATCTAACTAAAAGCTTCAGTACAGCAAATAACAGCATCCACAGAACAAAAAGTCAACCTACAGTATGGGAGAATATATTCATAAGTGATTTCTCCTATAAGGGGTTAATATCCAAAATATACATGGAACTCCTATGCCTCAACACCAACAAAACAAATAACCTGATTAAAAAATGGGTGGAAGACCTTAACAGATCTTCTCTCAAAAGAAGAAATATAGATGGCCAACAGGCAATTGAAGAGATGCTCCTCCTCATTAATCATCACGGTTTTGCAAATTAAAATGGCATGAGATATCAGCATCCCTTTGACTGAATCCCATGGCATTTGCGACTCTAAGAGTTCTACTCTCTAAGAGTAATTAGTCAATTGCAGTCCAGGTTTTCCTACCCATCCCTGTACTGATTTCAATGGTGGTTTTCATTTGAGAGTCTATATTTTGTTAAGGCATTGCTTTCAGCATGTGCCTGCCTGTAACTCCAGTTTTCTGGAGACCTAATGTATACCATGGTGACTATAAGTAACACTAATGTATTGTGTACTTGAGATTTTCTTAGAAGGAAGATCCTGTTTTCCAATGACACACGCACACAAAAACGGTAATTCTGCGAAATGATGGGTGTGTTAATTATAATTGTGGTAATTATTTCACAATGTGAAAGTGTAAAAAATTATTTCTCACATTAATACATCAACTAAAACATATGGGAAAACTAATATTTTTTAATATCTGTGAGATAATTCCCACATGTATATCAGTTATGACATCTAATTCAATAGTAATCTAAAAAATGCAACTCAGACAAAAATGAGAAATAACTTGATGAACAGAAAATATGAACGACTGGAAAACTATATTTGACCATATTTTAGCATAGTTATGGAATAAGTGCCATGCTGGTGAATTGCTGATGGGAGTTTAAATGTGTGAAATTTTTTTCTGAATACAGTTTATATGCTGAGGGTTGTAACTACTTAGATATTCACGGCCTGTGGAACAGAGAGGTGAAATGTGATGATTGGTATGAGATTCAATGCAGTTAGTACAAATTTGTATATTTAGTTGTAAGTTCAAGAGCTTTCACTGACCCATTTGATTTGAACAAAAACCAAC
Organism: Manis javanica; assembly: GCF_040802235.1. Taxonomy (NCBI): domain Eukaryota; kingdom Metazoa; phylum Chordata; class Mammalia; order Pholidota; family Manidae; genus Manis; species Manis javanica. Next base: position 44,778,514 of record NC_133169.1, on the reverse strand, counting down.
GATTGGTACTACTTTACAATCATATTTATTAGAATTAATGAAATGCATAAACACAGATAGTGGCATACAATATGAATTAAGCCTTCAGTACTCATTGCATTTGAAGGAAAAATGTTTTGGGGCACTGCACACTGAGGCCTGAATGACAGTTGTCATAATTTGTTAAATGAAAGATTAATATTACAGTAGATCATAATTATCAAATATCCAGACATTTTTGAATTAGCAAATACTTTCTGTTCCTAAGCATATAACCCCCATCATTTCTGGAACAAAACAATTCAACCACACACAAAATTAAGCATTATAAAACAGTAGTAATTGCATAAGCAGTTTTGAATGGTACAGAGAACGAAATGCATTTCCCTGTGATACAAATCCTACACTGTGTGCCAAAGCCCGTTTTCCTGCCCAGTCTGCATTGTCACTAGCTTCTCCTGGATCTGCATTTTGATTCTTGCCCCTCACTATTTCCTGTTATTATTGTGATATGTATTGGACTGTAAACAAGTGAATGCAGCCACCTTATTGTAATTTTTTAAATCTTTGTTTCTCTAAATTATTTATATTTATATTAAGCATTAAAACTTTACTAGAGCACCTGTTTCCTATGTTGGACATGATTACATATTGTTCATTTACAATTTTTTCATGTCTACTAACCAGTAACCTCTCACAAACTGGTGTTTTTACCGATTGCCTTTCTCACCATAAGGTCATTGAGTTACAGGGACCCTGAAAAATATTTTATACTGTATATGTTATAAATATGATTGGATCCCTTTATAGGTATAAGTGCTTTTATTTGTAATTGCCTAGGAAAACCCCAGGTTACATTTTCATAGATATAATAAGTAGATATACTGAAACAAAATTCTGTTGTTCAAATTTTTATATGTATATATATACACATAAAAATATGTATATACACAAATACTTAATGCAAATATATATAGTTAATTTGAACCAGATTTTTGTTATGTAACTTTTGTATATATTAAATATAAAATTTGTATTTATATTTGTTTTCTATATTTATTTCTATATCCATATATATAAAGGCATATACATATAAATGTATTTGAAATGCAGAACTTTATTTCAGTACTCTACTCCTTATGTATATGAAAACAAAATAGACCTGTATGTCTAAATATATGAAATGTTACAAAAAGAAGATATGGCATAATATTGCAGTTAGTTATGACTAGGTTTGTGACTAGGATTTGCTGTAACAAATCATTATTCACATAGGGAAAAGATTTTCTTTTTATATCTTAATTCACTTACACTATGAGATGATAAGACAGAAAATGACTACTTATTATCTTATGTTACCTTTCAACAAGAAAAAGAAATTAGTCTTTCACAATCAATTATCTAATTCAAATTGTTAAGTACACCTAATTTATTTATATACCCTTTAAGGTATAAAACAATCATGTGGCATAAATTTTAACTGTATCTGAATTTTGGGTGAACGTTTAATAGGAACTTAATTTACACTTTGATTATTGAAAAAAATATTTCCAATCACACACACATAGAAATTCTTTTAGGGAAATGAAGCATTCTTATAAACATTCTACCCAAAGCACTCTTAATGTCCCTATTTCTTAGACTAAATATAATAGGGTTTGCAAAGGGGGGTACCACAGAATAGAACATGGCATTGAGAAGGTTTTGAATGGTTGATACATGTGAAATGGGCCTCAAGTAAGCAAACAATGCAGACATCACAAATAGGATGAAAATAGCTATCTGGGGGGAGCAGGTTGACAGGGCTTTGTTCCGGGCTTCTGCAGAACACATCTGAAAATATACGAACATATGAAGTGAATAAGACCACAGAGCTGAGTAAAACAATGCAAGAACTTACAGCAAGAGTTACATACTCAGAAAACTGCACCTCCTGGGATGAGATGCTCAGGACTTGAGGGATGTCACAAAAAAACTGGTGGATCACATTGGAATCTGTGAAGGGAAGCCTGAACATGGGCCCTGTGTGGACAGCAGAGTAGGCCAGCCCAACGGCCCATGAGACACCTGCCACCTGTGTGCACAGACATGGGGTCATGGTGAGCCCATAGTGCAGAGGGTGGCAAATGGCAACATAGCAATCATAGGACATGACCACAAGGAAGAAGAACTCTGTGGACCCAAAGAAAATATACAGGAAAGTCTGAGCAGCACATGCTTTGAGAGAAATCAGTTTACTGCCTATTAGGGAATTCATGATGGATTTGGGAATGGTAACTGAGATTAAACCAAAATCTATGAGAAATAAATTTCCTATAAAGAAGTACATAGGGAAGTGAAGACTTGAGTCTATCACAATGATAATAATGGTCAGAAGATTTCCAGCCAGGGCACCCAGATAAATTACTAAGAACATGAGACCTTGCAAGATTTCAAGTTCCTGGGAACTGGAGATATCCATGAGAACAAATTCTGTGAAGATGGTGAGATTTTCCATGTCTACTAACATGCTCTGGTGACCTTGAGTCAGAAAATGATCTTGTAAGATGATGCTACACTCAAAATAGAAAATAAAATTATTGTCATATACTGTAAAAAAATTTTTATGAGTTGATTACTGACTTTAAGGTTGCACGCCTTATAATCCCCAATGTGCAGTATATGCATTAGTCACATACATGAAATTGATAAAAGGAAATATAGGAAAATACAGAAATGCTAATAACAAATGCTATCACTTTAAACTGGACATCTTAGAGGTTTGTAAAATGGAATTTAAAAACCAAAGTACAGTCCCCCAAAGAACTGAACACGATGTAAAAGCAGGCATACCTGAGAGCTGAGACATAAGGTCTGTCTTCCCACACACACCAGCTCCTCTAACAGACTCACTAAAGTGAAGTACCATTAGCCTTCACCTCATTTCACTCATGATCCTGAGAGCCCTTTCTCAGAGTGTATCCTTACCCTAAATCATGTGAGGACGTGTGTACTGTTTCTCCTTTTTGCATAGTGATTTCTTCCTGGAGGGCACTGCAGTACTTATACATCTTACAGCCCTCGGGGGAACTAATAATTGCAGATTCCTGAAAAGCTGAAAGCCTTCAATGCTTTGTTTCCCATTGATATTTTGGCCAATCCAGTGAGATTAATTAGATTCATAATAGACTTTTTTAGAATATAACTTTGACTAGAGGCTTTTATACTACTTGAGAAAGCATCATTTCTCTAAAATGGGGTCTGGGTCAGTGATGGTTTATGACATTTCAAAGTTAAGGTCTCATGATAATAGGAACAATATACTTAGAGTAAAAATTAAAACTATATAATATAGTGTTTTATTTATGCATATATGCATCTATACATATATATTATACTAAAATTAAAGAATTATCAATACAATGATCACATTTGAAAAATAAATGCCTTAAAATGTGTGAAGATATGAAATAAAAGAAGATCTATTCACCTACTTCTCACATCTACAATTGTTTGAAACAGCCTCAATGTCACCATTAATAGATTAATAAAGTATAAGTTTGAAAATCACAAGACACAGAATACAATAGTAAAATGTCTATTAAATCAAGATGTAAGATTCTAACCTGAAGCTCAGAATTAGTCTCTGATCCTTTACCACTTTTGAAAGATAGTAAAGAAAGAATCCTGATGCATTTTGAGATCATATCACCAACATTTGAGTAGAAAGACTTGGAGGCAAGTCCAGAGTGGGGAAAAAAGCAAATGTTCTACACGCCAGCGTCACAGTCCCAAAGTGGTCTTCCGTCTCTCTAGTGAGGAGAGGTGCCGTGAGGAGGCGATGCGCTACTTCAAAATAGTGATGATTCAAGAAACATAGCAAAAGAAGCAGCTTAGTATGAGCAGTAAAAGATAACATGGATAAAGAGTAAGCTAAGCTGATTTTCAGTGTTTAAATCTTAGTAAGTTAACTGAATGAACTAAATTAGACCTCCAAAGCTTCCATGCCCTAATAGTTTTGTGTTCGGAATAAGAAGGAAGATGACTTCAAAAACTTCATTTATTTGTTTTTCTTACATTTTATATATTCCAACAGTTTCTTTTAGGCATAATTGATATACAAAAACTATGCATATTTAGCATGTTCCTGTGTGTGTTTGTGCGTGAGCTTGTGTGTGGTAGGAACACTACATGAGATCTACTCATTTAATACATTGAAATGCGCAATGCTCTGTTGTCTGGTTGGTCAGGGGCAGCAGAAAGAACTACTCAAGATAGGAAAGTCAAGAGACGTGAGAGGGAGGCTAAGGGAGGTTTCCCCGAACCGCTATCAATCTCTCATATTTATTGAGCATACATTTAGAAAAACAATTTACAGCACATAAGAAGGCTTTGTGCCAAATAAGATGTTGCAGGGTACGTGCAGGCAATGAAGTAGAGCCATTACCATGACTTCAAACAAAGTAAAACCCCATGCACCCAGTAATAGACAAGTGAAGCACGTCATGCTGCCAAGGAAACAGTGTTCTGCTTGCAGTGTGGCACTACCGCTTTCTAGTTCAGGACTTAGCCATTCGGTTGCCCACGGATCCCCCCTTCTTGGTTTTAATATACTTCAGGCTTCTCAGAAAAGAGTAACCAGCTGTTGCTCATGATGCTTGGAGTCAGTCATAATGATACAAATCATTCATAAGGCTATGAGAAAAATGAAAAAGATTAACAGACAAAGAGCTACCCAATACATAAATTAATGCTCTGGAGCCAATTTGTTGGGTAACCATTTCATGATATTGGATAAATCTTGTTCAAGCTGTTTTTGTGTTTCTGGTTAGATATGAAGTAACTGTTGATGTAATTGAGTAGACAAAGCATTAAGTTCCATCTGTAGATTGGAGGAGAAGGCTCTTTGCAAGTGTTTCTTTACAAGGTCCTATGAGTGCTGGGACTGATCATACGGCAATGGTGTGACCAGATTTTGTCATGTGTTCAATCGCATTGCATGTGTTGTTGATCAATGAGAGCTTGTTGTCGGTCCCCAAGCCACTCAAGAGCAGCCTCCACAGCTGGCAGCCTCTGCATAAAGCCATTATCAGTTTGTGTTTGTGTTATCTTTGCTCAAGTGATGTTAGTCATAACATGGTTAACTACCTGTTATGCAATATTTCCAGAATCTCTCACCTGACCTTAGTTCATCGCCATATTAGTAGGTAATTACAAGGGGAGCCCGGCATATCCGACAGGAGAGGTTGGGTGGGGTCCCTTTTTGCCGCCAGGTTGTGAGAGACACAGGTAAGCATAAGTGGACAACTACTTTTGAGCAATAAACAGGTTTCTCCCATTTTATTTCTCTCTTTGACTGATTTCAGGTCAAAGGTATTTTACCCCAGGCTGGGAAAATATTCCCCCCCCCAAGAGTTACACTACATTAGCCATGTGGATAGATTCTTTAATAACATTGCTGCTACAGAGGCAGTAGCTAAAATAATGGCTGCTGAACTGAGGAAGGCAATGTGCCGTCCAGTAAATCTCTTGGGTCTCCATGCAGACATGCCTGGAGTCAATTTAACAAGACCATTAGACCCTTCCCAGGGTCGTGTCAAATTTACCAGCAACCAAACTTGGGGATGTCTTTTTAATATAACTACGTGTGAAATATTGTGTTTAGTCACATGATAATGGCTAATGCAGGACATATACCAAGCCATGGAAGTCACCATAAAAATATAATATGTGTTGTCAAAAATTTTATCTAAATTGTTGCTTGTCATTTGGAAGATGTAAGGATGAGGAGTCCTCCGTTGCATGTTGTTAGAGATACTATGGGTGAGATACATGGGAGAGCAAGTCCAAGGGGCAAAGTCTGGGGCAAATGCCTCTGAAACCAAAGTCAGCCAATGGGAGGAGTAAAGGGGGAGAAACCCAATTATTGTTTACAAACAGTTTTCGGCCTCTGCTCAACTGTGACTCTCGCAACATGGCTACAAAAAGGGACCCCAACCAACCTCTTGGGTCCAGTCATGCCTTCTCTCCCTCTTGTAATCACCTATTGATATGGAGATAGCCTACTTCTCTCCACCCCTAGGAGACACCTACTGATACGGAGATGCACTAAGGCCAGGAGAGAGATTCTGGAAATACTACAATTTTAACCACAAGGGGGACAATTCCTGAGGTCTGACTGCAAAACAAATTTGGCGGGATGATGTTATGCATTATACATTTGGCCATCAGAAATATAGACATGTATTTGTAGATACTTTTCCAGGATTCATAGTAGCTTCCGTTCATGCAGACAAAATGCCAAAAAATATCAGTCATTTCTTATATGCATTTGTGCAGATTTAATTGACATATAAGTGTGCAGGTTTAAAGTATGCAACATGTTGATTCGATACCCATATGTAGCAATGCACTTACACTGTACAAATATAGCAATATAATTACACTGTAGCATAGCTAACATGTCTATCACATCATAGAATTGTGATATTAGATTGGCCAAAACTCCCAAAACGATACCTAAACTCAAAGATACAAGTAAAATGGTTCGTAGTAAAATAATGACTAGTACATAAGCCAAGTGTCAAGATAAGTGGAGAACAGGAGCTATTTGCCATACTCCAAATTAATTTTTAAAATTAGATATTAATAAATGTTAATGACAACATTGTCAAATATAAGAGGTATGGCTGGAAACCCAAATAAGATAATTTCCATAGGAATATTAATTGTGAGAGGCTATATTTCAGTATTAATATGAAACATGCAATTTAGACAAAAATAAAACACAGCTTATAAACATAAGATAGCAACTAGAAAGTCTGGCTTGGTGTGTTACAAGACATGGGGTGATCCTAGTGGTGACTCCCTGTAGCTGGTGTCCCAGCTGCTGAGCTGGGTGCAGATGCTGAAGCGTTCTGCATGAGAAAGCAAGGGACTGAGACGGGATGTGAGCCACATGCTGCGATGCAGCACTCAGCACACATTTAAACAGTTTATTCTCAGATGCTTTCATCATTAAAGAAAAACAAAGTTTGATGTTTATTGTATAGTAACATCTATTAGAATTAAACATACAAACACATTTTCCTCTGCATACTTTCTTTTGTTAAAATAAATATAGATGTAAAAGTTTATTAATTTTTCAAATAAAACACAAAAGTATACAGCCCAAAACTGTCTACAATTGCAAAGCATGTAAATAAATAACTCTTCAGTGTAATTCCTTTCCATCTGTATTATTAAAAAAACACTAAAACATTTCCATGACAACTTAAAAAAAAGTACAAATTTTTAATCAAAAATTATATTTGATTTAGAACTGCTTGTGAGTTTACTCAATCAGGGCCTTGAATCATGACTGTCACAGGTTGTTCAATGAAAGATTTCATTCTTACAATAGACCATGGTTATCGGTATATTTGGATATCATGAAAATAAAACAGCTTTTTTCCTAAGACTTTTTCCTGAGAATTCCTGTCCCAACTCAACTATACTACTACTCAACTATACACTGAATAAAACATTATATAAGCAGTACTTGCCTGTGAAGTTTTTAAGGATACTGAACACAATATCTATTTTATGTTTGAGAGGTATCATGCATTGTGAGTCTAAATCAGAGCTTTCTTGTCCTCTCTGCATCATTATTAACTCCTCCTGGGCCAGCATTTGGGTTCCCTGTGCCTCATCCATCACATGCAATCTGTATCCCCTGGGCAGGAGCACCGGTGGCTGAGAGCAGCAACCTAAGGGCCATATTCTTAGTCTTTGTTTTTCTAAATGATCAGATTACAGTTTAAAAAAATGTAGTTACTGTTCATCATCATATGTTTTCTGGATGCAGGACAGTGACCTCTGAGTCCCTCCTGTGCTGTGCTGATGGCTGTCTCCTGCCCACGGCTTGTGGGCTTATTCATGGGGACTAAGAAACATATTTTATGTTGTGTATGTTAATGATATGGTTGGACCTGTCTATAAGTGTAGGATTTTATTTTGCATGTGAACATATATATTATATAATATATACTTTTCTTGTACAAATGTGAAAAAATAAGACTACATTACATGTTGGAAAGAAGAAGGCATATTTCAGAGTTAGAGAGTGCTGAGTTTTAATCCTACCTTTGCTACTGAAATCAATATGTAAATGGGGAAAATAATTATCTTTCCAGGACTTAGTTTATTTATAACAAAATCACTATGGTAAGACAAAAGAAAAGTTCACTCTTTACTACTAATGCTAATACTCAAAAAGAGCATAATGCATACACTGAATAATCCAATTTGCTCAAGGAAATATTCTCTTCATATGATTAACTATAGCTTATTTATATATACCCTACTGTACCAAATAATCATACAACTAAAATTATAAATTTACCTGAATTTGTGGATAATTTTTTATGATTACTATTTTTCTCCACTTTGATTTCTGAAATAATTCAAGTCAAACAAAAATACCTATTTAGTCGCAATTGAAAATGCTTTTGAACATTCTGCCTACAGCATTCTTTATCTCCCTGTTCCTCAGGCCAAAAATAAAGGGGTTTATAAAGGGTGGGATCATGGAATAGAACATGGTCATAAGCAGAGTTTGAATGTTTGATTCATTTGAGACAGGACCCAATACAGCAAACAATCCAGAAATCACAAGAAGAATAAGTGTAGCTACCTGAGGAGAGCAGGTGGACAGGGCTTTGTTCCGGGCTTCCACAGAATGCATGTGTAGCACAGCTGAAAAGATGTGAACATATGAGGTGAATAAGATGACAAAGCAGAACAAGATGATGCAGGCGCTCAGAGCCAGGACCACTGACTCAGAAAACTGCACTTCCTGGGATGAGATGCTCAGGACTTGAGGGATGTCACAAAAAAACTGGTGGATCACATTGGACTCTGTGAAGGGAAGCCTGAACATGGTCCCTGTGTGGACAGCAGAATAGACCAGCCCACTGGCCCATGAGACCCCTGCCACCTGTGTGCACAGACGTGGGGTCATAGTGAGCCCATAATGCAGAGGGTGGCAAATGGCAACATAGCGGTCATAGGACATGACCACAAGGAAGAAGAAATCTGTGGCTCCAAATAATATAAATAAGAAAGTCTGAGCAGCACATTCTGTGAGAGAAATCAGTTTACTACCCATTAGGGAATTTATGATGGATTTGGGGACAGTAACTGAGATGAAATCAAAGTCTATCAGAGATAAATTGCCTATAAAGAAGTACATAGGAAAGTGAAGATTTGAATCCATCACAATGACGGTAAAGATCACAAGATTTCCAGCCAGGGCACCCAGATAAATCACTAAAAATATTAAACCTTGCAATACTTGGAGCTCCCGGGAGCTGGAGATGTCCATGAGGAGGAACTCTGTGAAGACGGTGAGGTTCTCTGCATGTACCAGCATGCTGCAGTGACCTGTAGTTGATGCATAAAATGATGAGATGATGCTACAATCAAAATGAAGACAGTGCCAAATGACCCACCTCTGCTAGATTTTCATATACATTGACTTAATGAAATCAAAGATGCATATGAAGAGATGGTATAAAACTCTCAAATCTCACCACTTTTTTGCATATTGCTATATTTTCTGTGGTACACCTCTGCATTTAAATTTTAAGTATTAATAAATGCATATGCCTTTTCTTCTATTAAAGCAACTGCTCTTGGTTTCTTTGGGAGACCCAACAATAAACGTAACAGGGAGGAGGGAAAGTATTTCACCCTCTACACATACCTCGTATAAGTTTATAGATTGCAGAGTGCTTAGTAATTGGTAAGGTGAAAGACTCAGGGTACAGGAAGACATGAAAACAGTAGTAACATTGAATGTTCTTTGTATACCTTGGAGATTTTATAGTTTTCTTCAATGAAATACAAAAATAAACTTGTATCCCTGTAAAGGAATGAGCCCTCAGATCACAGTCATACATGAGGACTGTGGTAGGAGCTCTCTCTTTAGCACAGCACTCTTGCAGACACAAATCCAGTGTCATCCAGTTGTTCTTCAGTGAGCATGAGCCCCAGGCCCTTTCACAGAGGCGTATTTTTATTATAAACCACATGGAGAATCGGGCACCGGGCTTCTCTGAACTGTTTGGTGATCACTCTCTGGAGGCACAGTTGTGCTTCTGAAAAGCCTCAAGGGGACTAGTGATTGTAGCCTCCTGAATAACTGACAGCCTATTGACACCTTGTTTCCTATAGATGTTTTGGCCAATCCATTGAGATTACTTAGGTCAGCAAGAGTCCATTTTTAGATACGATCTTTGAAAGAGGTTTCATAAAACTTGAGAAAGCACAAATCCTCAAATGGTTCATGGGTCAGTAGTGGCTTAAAGTATAAATATATTTATAAAATGTGTGTTAATAGAGTGAAGTAAACCACATCAGAAGGTGTGTTCAACACACATCTGATTTGTTTACCAAAATTACCTGATGCAGACCCAAATTCACCCTTAAAAGTGGTAAAATTAATACAGTACTTTAAAACTTTGGCAGCCACAGATTGAAAAATGAAAATGGCTACTATAGGACAATTTAAATTACCATCTATGATCGGATGAGTCTCTGTTGGGTAACTAACGAAGAGGTTATAATGAAAAAAGGCAAATGGACAAAATATCAAAATGATCCTGAGAAGTGTCGTGAAGAATGAGTAGAACAACACTGAATAAATTCTGAAAATAACTTCAAAATTGTATAGTCAAAGAAGCTTGACACCAGTTAAGTAAGATAGTAACAAGAAAAATATACCACTTAAAATATTTCCCGATTTGGGTTACATACTCATTAAAAGTAAATTTGTGTGGAATGTAAAAATAGTTTTAAAAAGCATAGTGTACATTTTCCTGTTGAACATCTTCTACAAGCAGATTAAAAGAGCATAAAAACAATTATTAAAATTTCTAGGGCTACAGTGTCCTCAGAAGTTGCCTTTGGGAAGAGCAGGGAAGGGGTGTGGACTGCGGCAGACCCCAGCTCAGGGGATACCCCAGGTGAGAGTGCCTGCTGTGGCCACCTGGCCCTGGGACTGTCTGTGCTCAGCCCCAAGCTGACACTGTCCACGGGTTCATCCTTCTGGAATTACAGTTGATTTTCTCTCAGCAGGGAAATGATGGTTACTTTCTGGACTTGGGGTCCATGGACTTCATAGCAACAGCTCTTCAATAATTTCTGAACAGATGTTTTTGGTTTTTGTGCTTTTATTTAAAATTCTTAAAAGTATCTGTGTTAACACACGCCTCAACAAACAAAACACAAATAATTCAATTAAAAAATGGGCAGAGAAGCTGAAGAGACTGTTCTCTAAAGAAGAAATCCAGATGGCCAACAGGGACATGAAAAGATGCTCCACATCCCTAATCATCAGAGAAATGCAAATTAAAACCACAATGAGATATCACCTCACACCAGTAAGGATCGCCATTATAGAAAAGACAAACAACAACAAATGTTGGCGAGGTTGTGGAGAAAGGGGAATGCTCCTACAGTGCTGGTGGGAATGTAAACTAGTCCAACCATTGTGGAAAGCAGTATGGAGGGTCCTCAGAATGCTCAAAATAGAAATACCATTTGACCCAGGAATTCCACTTCTAGGAATTTACCCTAAGAATGCAGCACTCCAGTTTGAAAAAGACAGATGCACCCCTATGTTTATCGCTGCACTGTTTACAATAGCCAAGATATGGAAGCAACCTAAATGTCCATCAGTAGATGAATGGATAAAGAAAAGGTGGTACATATACACAATGGAATATTACGCAGCCATAAGAAAAAAACAGATCCTACCATTCGCAACAACATGGATGGAGCTAGAGGGTATTATGCTCAGTGAAATAAGACAAGCAGAGGACAAGTACCAAATGATTTCACTCATATGTGGAGTATAAGAACAAAGGAAAACTGAAGGAACAAAACAAACAGCAGCAGAATCACAGAACCCAAGAATGGACTAATAGTTACTAAAGGGAAAGGGACTGGGGACAATGGGCGGGAAGGGAGGGCTAAGGGCGGAGAAAAAGAAAGAGGGCATTACGATTAGCATGTATAGTGCATGGGGGACACGGGGAGGGCTGTGCAACACAGAGAAGACAAGTAGTGATTTTACAGCATCTTACTACGCAGATGGACAGTGACTATGAAGGGGTATGTGGGAGGGGCTTGGTAAAGGGGGGAACCTAGTAAACATAATGCTCTTTCTGTAATTGTAGATTAATGATACCAAAATAAAAAAAAAAACAAAAAAAAAATTAGAAATTCCATTTGACACATGAATTCCACTCCTAGGAATTTACCCTAAGAATGCAGCAGCCCATGCAGTGATGGACAGTGAGTGCGTTGGGGTATGGGTGGGGACTTGATAATAATGGTAAATGTTGTAACCACGTTATTTTTCACGTGGAGCCTTCATAAGAGTGTATATCAATCAGACCTTAATAAAGATTTTTAAAAAGTATCTGTGTTAATATATATTTTCACAATCAACCAATTATGGCCCCATTTTACAGTTATCATGATGTATGTAATTTTGAAAACATAAATAAAATTAATGAAACCCTGGTGAGACTTACCAAGGACCAGCCCAACTGTTGTGTCCGGGAAAAGGCCTAAAAAGCACCGGCCCCGCCGGGGTGCGCTGCTGCTCGCTGCGTGTGCTTACATAGCGCCACCTCCGCTTCATGATATTCTGGGGATTTATACATTCAGGAGTTTTGTGCAAATTTATAGGGAGTTATGTCAAGAAGTTATCATTATAAATAACAACATAAGATATTATAATAATGAAACACTCTTCTAAAACACAACTTTACCAAAATTGGCAAGATATAATATTAGAAAAAGTAATGTTTCTGCCTCTACTAAATATTTGAATTTTCAACTAAAGTATTCTAATGGAGGAAATTCAAGAACTCATATTGAACTGTAACAAACATTTGAGATAACACAATATCTCCATAGAATCTAAAATAATTTAATACAGTTCAATACTTCCTAATTTTAAAAAATCAGCAAAATAGTAATGTTAGGGCCAACTTTATTCTCATAAACAGTAACTATAACAAAAAACATCGTTTCCTATATAAATATGAAATATTGTTTGATCTTTTTCTGCAGTCAAGGGCAAAACTGCAATGCTATAACCTAACCTTGCTCTGGATTTCCTGACCAATGCAGAAAATATCTAAACAAATTTTATTTGTAACAAACACTGAACAAAATCATACAAAATATACTTACTGTGCATGTAAAAATGCTTATCAAAAATATTATTACACCTCTAAGGTATTGAAAAACATACCATTTTTAACAACATGGATATGTCCACATGACATTATATTAAGTGAAATATGTCAGACACAGAAAGTCAAATGCTGAGTGATCTCACTTTCATATAAAAAGTCATCAATCTCACAGAAGCACAGAGCTAAATGGTAGTTTTCCAGGCTTGGGGAAAAGGAGAAATGGGTAGGTGACAAGACTTAACTGAAATAAGTTCCCAAGACTTACTGTACAACACAATGTGTATAGCTAGCAATGTTCTATTGTATACTTCAAATTTGTTAAGAGAATAGATCTGAGGTTAAATGTTCTTACCATAGAAAAATAATAATAAAAAAGCAGCATAAGGAAATTTTGGAAAGTAATTGATGATAATGACTTTGACGGTGGTGATGATTTTATGGTTAATACTTATCCCAGAACTAATTGAATTATATACATTAAATTATACAAATTTTATATGTACACAATTCAGTAAAGTGACTTTTAAAAATTATTTATACAAACCATCACAATTAATAAAAACCTGCTCTTACAAAAAATGTTATAAAATAATTTTAATATTATTTATAAAGAATCAAAAAAACACAGATAAAATCTATTAAAAATTTACAAATCTTTACCCAGTTTTATGCAAGCAAATACCATCTACTTAAGGGAAGGATATCATTTCTCATGGATTCAAACTTGATTCTGTGTTTGTCACCCAATAATCCTAATAAGGGTGATCACAAAACAAAGAATGGTAGCATAAATCTCACTAAAAATCAAGAACAGGAGGAAACTAGAAAATTCATGAATCCATGGAAATTAATCAACATAATGCTGAGCTTTAGTGGGTCAGGTAAGGTATTAAAAGGGAAATAAAAAGGTTCAAACAGAAAATGAAAGGACAACATTCCAAACTTATGGGATACAGCAAAACAATTCTGAGGGAAGTTTATACACGTAATGCATATATCAAGAATATAGAGAGGCATCAAATAAACACCTCACTTTAAAACTTAAAGAATTACAAAAGGGAAAATGTAGTCCAAAGTTTCCAGAAGGAAGTAAATAATAAAGATTGAAGCAGAAACAAATGTAGAGAATGGGAATGAAAGAGATGTGATTAACAAGCCTGAGTTGGTTCTTTGAAAGAAAAACATAATTGACAAAGTCCAGTTCGACTAGTTGGGAAAAAATGAGAGAGGACCATAGTCAATAAAATTATAAATGAATGAGGAAACATTGAAACTGATATGAAGGAAATAAAAAGAATCACGAGAGACCACTTTAAAGAATAATATGCCAAAAAGCTGGACAATATAGAACAAATGGATAAATTGCTAGAAACATACAAATAATCATGACTGGATTAGAAACATAAAATCTGAGCATATGAATAACAAGTAAGGAGATTAAATCAATAATAAAAATATCTGCAAAATGTAAAACCCTTCATCATATGGCTTCAGCAGTGAATTCGAAAAAAACACATTGAAAATATGAATGCCAATTATTTTCAAAATTAGAAAAGATGAATACTCTCAGATTCATTTTAAGAGCCCAATATATTCCTGGTATCAAAGCAAGAGAAGGACAGTAAGAGAAAAGAAACCAATAGGCCAATATCCTGGATAAATATATATTAACGTGTTCTCAAGGAAATAGTATGAAACCAAAGTCAGAGGCACAGGAAAAGGGTCTTAAACCACAATAAGAAGACTGACCTCTTGGAAGCCAGGATGATCTAACATATGCAAACAACAAATGTGATGCAACACATCAATAGTATGAAAGAAAACAATCATATGATCGTCACAATACTTGCAAAAGGTAGTGACACGATTCGAAACTGTTCATGATAAAAAGTCTCAACAAATTAGGTGTAGAAGACAGAACTTTACATGGTGAACTTCGTATATGAAAAGACTACAACTAACATCATACTCAGTGGTGAGCATTTCCAAGCTTTTCTTCCAAATCAGAACTAAGAAAGGGTGCCCACTGTTACTGCTCCTACTCCACAGAGTATGGGAAGTCCTAGTTGACAAATCAGGCCAGAAAATGAAAGAAAAGGCATCAGACTTAGAAAGAAAAAATGAAACAACTCTATTATCAGATGACATGTTCTAATATAGAGAAAATCATAGGCATTCCACCAAAAATGGTTAATCTAATAATCAAATTCAGTGTGTTGAATGACCCAAATTCAACATGAAAAATATAGAATTTTTGATACACAAATGAATATTTTCTAAAAAGTAAAATAATTTCAGATCCAATATCAAAAACAATGACAGAAAAAAATAACCAAGTAGGTGAAGTTTCTCTATACTGTAAATTATAAGACACCACTGAAAGAAATTGAAGAGGACACAAACAAAGGGAAAAAATCTGTGCATGGATTGGAAGAATTAAATCTATGAAATGTGCATACTAACCAAAGCCATCTATAGATTTTATGCAATCCCCGACAATATTCCACTGGAAATTTTTACAGGAAGAGAAAGAAATCCTAATCTTTCTAAGGAACCACAAAGATCCCTGAATAGCCAAAGCAATCCTGGAACAGAATAGCAGTGATAGTTACTTACTTCTTATTTCAAAAGATATTACAGTGCTAACAATCATAATAAAAACAGCATGGTTCTGGAAATAAAAACAGAATAGAGTGGTGGAACAGTATCGTGAGCCTAGAATAAATCCTTGCATACGCAGTCAATCACTATTTAGCAAAGGAGCCACACCAAACAAAATTTGATCATGACAGTCTTTTCTCATGGCAAAGGTGTAATTGGATATTTGTATGCAAAATAAGTAAATAGGACCCCACCCGACACCACTCTCATAAATTAACTAAAATAGACTAAAGAGTTAAATGCATGGCCCAAAACTATAAAACAGCAGGAAGAAAATAGGCTAAAATCTTTTTTGCGCAGATCTTTGCAATGATTTTTTGAATATGAGACATAAAGCACATGCAACAAAAGCAAAAGTAAACAAGAGGGATGATGTCCAATTAAAACACATCTGCACAGCAAAATAAACATTCAACAAAGTGAAAAGACAACCTTGGAATGGGAAATAACTACAAACCACATATCTGATATTTACAATTTACATATATTAATATCCAAAATAGATAAAGAACTCATACAACTCTCTAACAAATTAGTTATCATCATCATCCTCCTCCAAATATAATGGACAAAAGGACCTGAATAGACATGTATTCAGAGAAGATACTCAGAAGGCAAGCAGAGTCAATAAAAGGTACTCAACTCTACTAATCTTTAAGGAAACACAACTCAAATCCAAAATGCAGTATCTCCACACACCTCTTAAAATGGTTATCATCAAATGACAAGAGGTAAATGACTGAGAATGTCGAGAAAAAGGAGCACATATTCCCTTTATGTGGGAGTACTAATTGGTATAATCACCATGGAAAACAGTATTGGAATTCCTCAAAACATTAGAAATAGAAATAACGTATTACCCAGAAATTCTAATTTTGGTACATATAAAAAAACTATCCTGAGGAGATTGCTACCTCATGTACATTGCAGCATTATTTACAGTAGCCAAGAACTTGAAACAATGCACGTGTCTGTAAATGGTTGAATGTGTAAACTGAGGTACATGTATATAATGGAAATTATCCAGCCATAAAAATTAAGATGTTACAATTTACTGCAAAGTGAATAGACCTTGAGAATATTATGTTAAGTGAAATAAATAGGACAAGGACAAAAACTGTGTGATTTAACTTCTATGTGAAATCTATTTTTAAAAAGTCAAATTCAAACTATCAGAACAAACAGTATTACGGTGGTTTCCAGAGACCGGGTTGTGCGGCAATAAGGACATATTGGCCAAAGAGAGAAACCTTCTAGTTACAATATGATTGGTCCTGGGGATTTAATGTACAGGGTGTTGAATATAATTAATAATATTGCATTATATAATGGAAAGTTGGTGAGATACTATATTTTAAATGTCACAACAAAAATATGTAATTATGTGGGACAATGCATGTCTTAACCAATGTTATTGCTGTGGTCATTCACAATATATACGGCTTGAACATTTATATGGTGTGCACCCTAAAGTTACACAGTGTTAGTTTTCTTTTTCTTATTTGAAATACTGTTGTCTACAATCTTATATTGGTTTAAAGTACACAACACAGTGGTTTAGCAGTTACATATTGTTTAGTCCTCAACCCAATTAAGTAGTTACTATATTTCAACACATGAAGGTGTTACAAAATCATTGGCTATATTCTCCATGCTCTACTACTACTCCTGTGAACAACTTATACTATGATTAAGAATTTTGCGTGGGTATTTGCAGGGAGGGCAAAGCTCTTTCGTGCTTCCTGGTTGCTGCAGGCAGCTCTTTGTTGTTCAAAATTGGTTTGTTCTTAGGGCAATGACAATAGGACGACAGGATTCAGAAGTTCCTCAGGTGGTTCCAATGTCAGTCTTGGAAAAAAGACGTTATCAGCTTGTGAATAAGGTGAGTGGTTTCATTACATGGTAGCATGTTCTTGAAGAATCCATTTGCACTTTGCTGTGGAACTGGTGCTGATGATCTGGACACCACCATCCCATTAGAGTATTTAGCATCAACCAAAATTGTGTGCTATCTCAACTTTTATGATTACTGTAGGACCTTCAGCCAGACTACAGTATTGTTAAAGACAATACCAAGCTAATATCTCTCCATTGAAAATTCTATGGTCTAAATTCAAGTAGTCCCTGTCGGAAGCTTCTCAAAGCCTTTTCCACAGGTTCAATCCTGCACAAGGATGTGCTACAGGCACTTCCAAAATCAAATCTGAGTGTGGATCCTTGGGGCCCAAGGCATCTAGGGGAAGACCACTATGTTCAGATCATATTGTCTATTATTAATGTCACCATTTAAAGATGTACTTAGGTACTTTATGAATAGGAGATAGCACTATCCCCAGACGTGGAATATGGAGTCTTAAAATTTCCAAAAAAAACTGGGCTTCTAACATGCTATGTATTAAAACATTAATCTCTTTTTATCCACCAGATATATTTAACTATTCCAAAATAACAATATGTGTACATTTCAGCATTTCTACATATTCCCATTTAGCATATCCAGTTGGTACACCAAGAATGTTGGGTTTACATGCCTCCTTATTTTTAAAGAGTAGATATATTAATTTCCATATTAAATTCAGACAAATGAAACTACTCACATAAAATTTGTTCATATATTCCAGATTTTATCCAAACTTTCACCTTCATCACATCAATAGTAATATCCCCATTTTCTCTTAAGCCAAATGTTATACATTATAATTTTACCCATAAGTTCTGAGATTCTTTGTCATGGAGGCTACATTTATTGTCCATTTTCTCACACCTATGTCATTGGTCTTGTTTCCCTAGCCAGGTGTTGGCCTGAGATGCATAGGTCCTTTTGCCTAACATATGTATATAGTGATGGTGACAACAGACAGCACCTTAAAAGAGTATCAGTATTAACATAGTCAGTGTTAATTAACTTAATCCGAAATACACAGTGATAGAATGGAAGAGAAGGTAATTATACTTCTGTTTTGCTCCTCCCCAGAATTTATAGCTCAAATCTAACCAAGAGAAAGCATCAGACACAAAATGAGAAGCATTCTGCAAAATAACTGACTTCTGTATTTCAAAAAAATAAATGAAATAATGTTCATGAAACACAAGAAAGACTGAGAATTGGCCAGAGATGTGAGGACAATAGATAACATGATCACAGAGTACCATGTAATATAGTGGATTCAATGCCATGACTCCATATCATAACTGGATGCTGGACTGAAATGAGAGCAAGAAAAGACAAGAAGGAAAACAAAGAAACTACCAATGAAGTATGCAACTTGGTTTAAATTTTGAAAGACCCCAAACTCAGTTTTAGTGTTTAATACACTCTTTCCCACCTAGGAAACTCTACTGGTAAGGATAATGGCATTTTAGGCATTGCAGAAGAAAAGAGTGAAACTGAAATTACAGTGATAGAAACTACTGGGAATAAAACACACAAAAACGTTTTTAAAATGTAAAAAATCAACTGAAAGCAGCCCATTTGACATAGAATCCACACAGGGGAAGAGTATGAAAAGGGGGAAGAAATATGTTTAAAGAAATAATTGCCAAATTTTTACAAATTTGATGTTAACTATAAACTACTATGTCTGAGATAAATGTACTGAAAGCAAAACAAATGTGAAGAAAGCTTCACAAAGACACATCGTGGTAAAATTGCTCCTAGTTGTTAAGAGTAAAACTGAAAATAAGCTGGAGAAAAAAATATATAAAAGACAAAGAATAAGTTTGATTGTAAACTTTCATTTAAACAATATAAGTAAGAAGATAAAGAAACAACGTTTTCACAGTATATAGCAAAAATAAAAATGTCCCAGGAAGAAATAATATCTGTACAACTCTAAGGAAATGAAGTGATGTCCAGGACAGTCCAGGAATTAGTCCCTTCACCAAAACTATTGTTCTGGAAATACCTGTCAGGAAAAACTATATCAGAACTCCAGAATAACATTTGAAACCTTCAAGAGCATGTCTAAGCCTGAAAGATACTTCCAAAGTTTGCTGAAATCTGATGTTTCACAGAATGACTATCATCCCACGTTACTCCATCACATGACAGACAGAAATGGACATTGTGGCCTGTGTTCCTACTTTATGTGTGGGAGTCACATTGGTCTGTAAGAACCTTGTCCTATAAGGATGTGCATTGTGTTTTGCTAAGTCACACTTTTCACTCTGGGATGGCCTCAGGGATGACCATTGTTTTAATAACCCCCAGGCTGATCTACTTTTCAGCTACCATCTCTTCAAGAACATGAGTAACATAGGCAAAAGAGCATTGGTAAGTCCAGATTTTGTAGAGCACGATAAACTAACCTGTCATAAAAGACATGCTGACAATACCCTCAAACAAAAAAATGTTTTTCATTAAAAAATTTTAAAAATTTATTTTCCCAGGAGCACATGCAATATTCTACATATATACCTGATATTTTGCCAGAAAACAATTGTCAACATAATATGTCAAGTTACAGCTGACACCATGGAAATATGAAGAGCTTTTAGAGAATTATATGAAAAATTACATGCTGCAACAAATCTTTATTCACATAGGAAAAAGATTTTCTTTTTATATCTTAATTCACTTACAGCATGAGATGGTAAGGCAAAAAATTACTACGTATAATCTTATGTTAACTTTCAACAAGAAAAAGAAATTATTCTTACACAATCCATGATCCAATTCAAATTATTAAATACACCTAATTTATTTATATACCCTTTAATGTATAAAACAATTATGTGGCTTAAATTTTAACTGTATCTGAATTTTGGATTAATATTTAATAGGAACTCAATTTCCACATTTATTATTGAAAGAAATATTTCCAATCACACACACATACAAATTCTTTTAGGGAAATGAAGCATTCTAATAAACATTCTACCCAAAGCACTCTTAATGTCCCTATTTCTTAGACTAAAGATAATAGGGTTTGCAAAGGGGGACACCATAGAATAGAACATGGCGTTGAGAAGGTTTTGAATGGTTGATACATGATGGAAGAATCCTGATGGATTTTGAGATGATATCATCAACATTTGAGTAGAAAGACTTTGAGGCAAGTCCAGAGTGGGGAAAAAGCAAATGTTCTACACGCCAGCGTCACAGTCCCAAAGTGGTCTTCCGTCTCTCCAGTGAGGAGAGGTGTCGTGAGGAGGCGATGCGCTACTTCAAAATAGTGATGATTCAAGAAATAAAGCAAAAGAAGCAGATTAGTCTGAGCAGTAAAAGATAACATGGATAAAGAGTAAGCTAAGCTGATTTTCAGTGTTTAAATCTTAGTAAGTTAACTGAATTAACTAAATTAAACTTCCAAAGCTTCCATGCCCTAATAGTTTTGTATTGGGAATAAGAAGGAAGGTGGCTTCAAAAACTTCATTTCTTTGTTTTTCTTACATTTTATATATTCCAACAGTTTCATTTAGGCATAATTGATATACAAACTATGCATATTTAGCATATTCAGTTTGATATGTTTGGACATATGCAAACACTTATCATACCGTTAAGGTTATGGGCATATCCAACATCTCCCAGAGTTTCCTCGTGTTCCTATGTGTGTTTGTGTGTGAGCTTGTGTGTGGTAGGAACACTACATGAGATCTACTCATTTAATACATTTTGAAATGCACAACACTCTGTTGTCTGGGTTGGTCAGTGGCAGCAGAAAGAACTACTCAAGATAGGAAAGTCAAGAGAGGTGAGAGGGAGGCTAAGGGAGGTTTCCCTGAACTGCTGTCAATCTCTCATATTTATTGAGCATACATTTAGAAAAACAATGTACAGCACATCAGAAGGCTTTTTGACAAATAGGATGTTGCAGGGTATGTGCAGGCAATCAGGTAGAGCCATTACCATGACTTCAAACAAAATAAAACCCCATGCACCCAGTAATAGACAAGCGAAGCACATCATGCTGCAAAGGGAACAGTGTTCTGCTTGCAGTGTGGCCCTACCGCTTTCTAGTTCCGGACTTAGCCGTTTGGTTCCCCACGGATCCCCCTTTTATGGTTCTAATATCCATCAGGCTTCTCAGACAACAGCAATGTAACCAGCTGTTGCTCATGATGCTTGGAGTCGATCATAGTGATACAAATCATTTATAAGGCTACAAGAAAAATGAAAATGATTAAGAGACAAAGAGCTACAATGACCCAATACATAAATTAATGATATGGAACCAATTTGTTGGCTAACTATTTCATGATATTGGATAAATCTGTTCAACCTGTATTTGTGTTTCTGGTTAGATATGAAGTAACTGTTGATGTAATTGAGTAGAGAGAGCATTAAGTTCCATCTGAAGATTAGAGGAAAAGGCTCCTAGCAAGTGTCAATTTACAAGGCCCCATTAGGGCTGAGACTGATCATATGGTGATGGTGTGACCAGATTTTGTCATGTTGTCAGTTGCATTGCATGTGTTGTTGATCAATGAGAGCTTGTTGTTAGTCCCCAAGCCACTCAAGAGCAGCCTCCATAGCTGGCAGCCTCTGCGTAATGCCATTATCAGTTTGTGTTTGTGTTATCATTGCTCAAGTGATGTTAGTCATAACATGGTTAACTACCTGTGGGTAAAATTGCAATATTTCCAGAATCTCTCACCTGGCCTTAGTGCATCCCCATATCAGTAGGTAATTTCCAGGGGAGCCCAGCATATCTGACAGTAGAGATTGGGTGGGGTCCCTTTTTGCAGCCAGGTTGTGAGAGACACAGGTAAGTATAAGTGGACAACTGCTTGTGAGCAATAAACAGGTTTCTCCCCTTTTATTTCTCCCTTTGACAGATTTCAGGTCAAAGGTAATTTGCCCCAGGCTGGGAAAATATTCCCCCCCCAGAGTTACACTACCTTAGCCGTGTGGATAGATTCTTTAATAACACTGCTGCTACAGAGGCAGTAGCTAAAATAATGGCTGCAGAACTGAGGAAGGCAATGCGCCATCCAGTAAATCTCTTGGGTCTCCATTTATACATGACTAGAGTCAATTTAGCAAGACCATTAGACCCTTCCCAGGGTGGTGTCAAATTTACCAGTTACCAAACTTGAGGATGTCTTTTTAATATAACCACATATGAAATACTCTGTTTAGTGACATGATAATGGCTAAAGCAGGACATATACCAAGCCATGGAAGTCACCATAAAAATATAATGTGTCATCAAAAATTTCATCTAAATTGTTGCTTGTCATTTGGAAGATGTAAGGATGAGGAGTCCCCCGTAGCATGCTGTTAGAGATACTATGGGTGAGATACATGGGAGAGCAAGTCCAAGGGGGAGAGTCTGGGGCAAGATAGTTCTGAAACCAAAGTCAGCCAAAGGGAGGAGTAAAGGGGGAGAAACCCAATTATTGTTTACAAGCAGTTTTCCACCTCTGCTCACCTGTGACTCTCGCAACATGGCTGCAAAAAGGGACCCCATCCAACCTCTTGGGTCCAGTCATGCCCTCACTCCCCCTTGTGATCACCTATAGATATGGAGATGGCCTACTTCTCCCCACCCCTAGGAGACACCTACTGATACGGAGATGCACTAAGGCCAGGCGAGAGATTCTGGAAATACTATAATTTTACCCAGAGGGGGGTCAATTTCTGAGGTCTGACTGCAAAACTAATTTGGCAGAATGATGTTATGCATTATACATTTGGCCATAAGAAATATATACATGTGTCTGTAGATACTTTTTCAGGATTCATAGTAGCCTCCATTCATACTGGACAAAATGCCAAAAAATATCAGTCATTTCTTATGTGCATTTGTGCAGACATAATTGACATATAACTGTGCAGGTTTAATGTATGCAACATGTTGATTTGATACACATATGTAGCAATGTAATTACACTGCACAAATATAGCAATATAATTACACTTTAGCATTAGCTAACATGTCTATCACATCATAGAATTGTGATATTAGGTTGGCCAAAGCTCCCAAAACAATATCTAAACTCAAAGATACAAGTAAAATGATTCATAGTAAAATAATGACTAATATATAAGCCAAGTGTCAAGATAAGTGGAGAATAGGAGCTATTTGCCATACACCAAATTAATTTTTTAATTAGATATTAATACATGTTGATAACAACATTGTCAAATATAAGAGGTATGGCCAGAAACCCAAATAATATTTTTATAGTATCTATAAGATAATTTCCATAGGTATATTCAATATGAGAGGCTATATTTCAGTATTAATATGAAACATGCAATTTAGACAAAAATAAAACACAACTTATAAACATAAGATAGCAACTAGAAAGCCTGGCTTGGTGTGTTACAAGACATGGGGTGATCCTAGTGGTGACTCCCTGTAGCTGGCGTCCCAGCTGCTGAGCTGGGTGCAGACGCTGAAACATTCTGCATGAGAAAGCAAGGGATTGAGACTGGGCTGTGGGCCACATGCTGTGACACAGCACTCAGCACACATTTAAACAGTTTATTCTCAGATACTTTCATCATTTAAGAAAAACAAAGTTTGATGTTTATTGTATAGTAACATCTATTAGAATTAAACATACAAACACATTTTCCTCTGCATACTTTCTTTTGTTAAAGTAATTAGATTATAGATGTAAAAGTTTATTAATTTTTCAAATAAAACACAAAGGTATACAGCCCCAAAACTGTCTACACTTGCAAAGCATGGAAATAAATAACTCTTCAGTGTAATTCCTTTCCATCTGTATTATTAAAAATCAATAAAACATTTTCATGACAACTAAAAAAGAGCATGAATTTTTATTCAACAATTATATTTGATGTAGAACTGCTTGTGAGTTTACTCAATCAGGGCCTTGAATCATGACTGTCACAGGTTGTGCAATGAAAGATTTCATTCTTACAATAGACCATGGTTATCAGTATATTTAGATATCATGATAATAAAACAACTTTCTTTCCTAATAGTTTTCCCTAAGAATTCCTGCTGCCATTCCTGAAATACTACTACTCAACTATACACTGAATAAAACATTATATAAGCAGTACTTGCCTGTGAAGTTTTTAAGGATACTGAACACAAAATCTATTTTATCTCTGAGAGGTATCATACATTGTGAGTCTAAACCAGAGCTTTCTTGTCCTCTCTGCATCATTATTAGCTCCTCCTGGGCCAGCGTTTGGGTTCCCTGTGCCTCATCCATCACATGCAATCTGTATCCCCTGGGCAGGAGCACCGGTGGCTGAGAGCAGCAACCTAAGGGCCATCTTCTTAGTCTTTGTCTTTCTAAATGATTAGATTACAGTTTAAAACAATGTAGTTACTGTTCATCGCCATATGTTTTCTGGATGCGGGACAGTGACCTCTGAGTCCCTCCTGCGTTGTGCTGAGCGCCGTCTCCTGCCCACGGCTTGCAGGCTTATTCATGGGGACTAAGAAACAGATTTTACGTTGTGTATGTTAATGATATGGTTGGACCTGTTTATAAGTGTAGGATTTTATTTTGCATGTGAACATATATATTAAATAATATATACATTTTTGGTACAAATATGAAAAAATAAGATTACATTACATATTGGAAAAAAGAAGAAGGCATATTTCAGAGTTAGAGAGTGATGAGTTTTAATCCTACCTTTGCTACTGAAATCAATATGTAAATGGGGAAAATAATTATCTTTCCAGGCCTTAGTTTATTTATAACAAAATCAGTATGATAAGACAAAAGTTCACTCTTACTACTAATGTTAACACTCAAAAGAGCATAATGCATACAGTAAATATTCAATTTGCTCAAGGAAAAAATTCTCTTTATATGATTAGAGCTTATTTATATATACCATACAGTACCAAATAATCATATGTCTAAAATTATAAATTTACCTGAATTTGTGGATAATTTTTTATGGGTACTCTTTTTCTCCACTTTGATTTCTGAAATAATTCTTCAAGTCAAACAAAAATGCCTGTTTAGTAGCAATTGAAAATACTTTTGAACATTCTGCCTACAGCATTCTTTATCTCCCTGTTCCTCAGGCCAAAAATAAAGGGGTTTATAAAGGGTGGGACTACAGAATAGAACATGGCCATGAGCAAAGTTTGGATGGTTGATTCATTTGAGACAGGACCCAATACAGCAAACAATCCAGAAATCACAAGAAGAATAAGTGTAGCTACCTGGGGAGTGCAGGTGGACAGGGCTTTGTTCCGGGCTACCACAGAATGCATGCGGAGCACAGCTGAAAAGATGTGAACATATGAGGTGAATAAGATGACAAAAAAGAACAAGACAATGCAGGCGCTCAGAGCCAGGACCACTGACTCAGAAAACTGCAAGTCCTGGGATGAGATGCTCAGGACTTGAGGGATGTCACAAAAAAACTGGTGGATCACATTGGACTCTGTGAAGGGAAGCCTGAACACGGTCCCTGTGTGGACAGCAGAGTAGACCAGCCCACTGGCCCATGAGACACCTGCCACCTGTGTGCACAGACGTGGGGTCATGGTGAGCCCATAGTGCAGAGGGTGGCAAATGGCAACATAGCGGTCATAGGACATGACCACAAGGAAGAAGAAATCTGTGGCTCCAAATAATATAAATAAGAAAGTCTGAGCAGCACATTCTGTGAGAGAAATCAGTTTACTGCCCATCAGAGAATTTGTGATAGATTTGGGGACAGTAACTGAGATGTAACCAAAGTCTATCAGAGATAAATTACCTATAAAGAAGTTCATAGGGAAGTGAAGATGTGAATCCATCACAATGACAGTAAAGATCACCAGATTTCCAGCCAGGGCACCCAGATAAATCACTAAAAATATTAAACCTTGCCCTAGTTGGAGCTCCCGGGAGCTGGAGATGTCCATGAGGAAGAACTCTGTGAAGACGGTGAGGTTCTCTGCATATGCCAGCATGCTGCAGTGACCTGTAGTTGATGCATAAAGTAATGAGATGATGTTACAATCAAAATGAAGACAGTGCTAAATGACACTTCTATGCTAGATTTTCATATACATTGCTTTACTGAGATTAAAGATGCATATGGAGAGATGGTATAAAACTCTCAAATCTCACCACTATTTTGGGTATTGATATTTTTTCTGTGATACCCCTCTGCATTTAAATTTTAAATATTAATAAATGCGTATGCCTTTTCTTCTGTTAAAGCACCAGCTCTTGGTTTCTTTGGGAGACCCAACAATAAACCTAACAGGGAGGAGGGAATGTATTTCACCCTCTACACATACCTCATATAAGTTTATAGATTGTAGAGTGCTTGGTAATTGGTAAGGTGAAAGACTCAGGGAACAGGAAAACACAAACACAGTAATAACATTGAATGTTCTTTGTATACCTTGGAGATTTTATGGTTTTCTCCAATAAAATACAGAACTAAAATTGTATCCCCATAAAGGAATGAGCCCTCAGATCACAGTCATACCTGAGGACTGAGGTAGGAGCTCTCTCTTTTGCACAGCACTCTTGCAGACACAAATCCAGGACCATCCCATTGTTCTTCAGTGAGCATGAGCCCCAGGCCCTTTCACAGAGGCGTATTTTTATTATAAACCATATGGAGAAATGGGCATGGGGCTTCTCTGAACTGTTTGGTGATCACTCTCTGGAGGCACAGTTGTGCTTCTGAAAAGCCTCAAGGGGACTAGTGATTGTAGCCTCCTGAATAACTGACAGCCTATTGACACTTTGTTTTCTATAGATGTTTTGGCCAATCCATTGAGATTACTTAGGTCAGCAAGAGTCCATTTTTAGCAATGACATTTGAAACAGGTTTCATAAAACTTGAGAAAGCCCAAGTTCTCAAACGGTTTATGGGTCAGTAGTGGCTGAAGGAATAAATATATTTATAAAATGTGTGTTAATAGAGTGAAGTAAACCACATCAAAAGGTGTGTTCAACACACATCTGATTTAAGTTTACCAAACTTACCTGATGCAGACTCAAATTCACCCCTATAAGTGGTAAAATTAATGCAATACTTTAAAACTTTGGCAGCCACAGATTGAAAAATGAAAATGGCTATTATAGGACAATTTAAATTACTATCTATGATAGGATGAGTCCCTGGTGGGTAACTAATGAAGAGGTTATAATGAAAAAAAGCAAATGGACAAAATATCAAAATGATATTGAAAACTGTCATGAAGAATGTGTAGTACTCTGAATAAATTCTGAAAATAACTTCAAAACTGTATATTCTAAGAAGCTTGACACCAGTTAAGTAAGATATTAACAAGAAAAATATACCACTTAACATATTTCCCGATTTGGGTTACATACTCTTTAGAAGTTAATGAGTATGGAATGTAAAAATGGTTTAAAAAAGCATAGTGTAGGGGGTGGAGCCAGGATGGAGGCGTGAGTAGAGCAGTGGAAATCTCCTCCCAAAAACACATAGAGCTATGAAAATATAACAAAGAAAAATCTTCCTAAAATAGAGACCACAGGACACAGGACAACATCCAGACCACATCCACACCTGCAAGAACCCAGCGCCTTGCGAAGGGGGTAAGATACAAGCCCCGGCCCGGCGGGACCCGAGCGCCCCTCCCCCCGGCTCCCGGCGGGTGGAAAGAAACCGGAGCGGTTTTTTTTTTTTTGGCGAGCGCTTTTTGGAAGCCTTAAAGGGACGGGCCCCCGTTGCTAGGGAGGCAGGGTGGCAGGACCGGTGAGCAGGTGCCTGGGACCGGCGCCTGAGGACAAAGAATATCCCACATTTCTCCCTGCGGGACCGGCAGGCGGGTGCCTGAGACCTGTGCCTGAGGACAGAGGAAATCGCGCATTTTTCCCCTTTTTTTTTCTCTTTTTGGCGAGCGCTTTTTGGAAGCCTTAAAGGGACAGGGACCCCAGTGCTAGGGAGGCAGGGTGGCGGGACTGGTGAGTGGGTGCCTGGGACCGGCGCCTGAGGACAAAGAATATCCCACGTTTTTCCCTGCGGGACCAGTGGGCGGGTGCCTGAGACCGGCACTTGAGGACAGAGGAAATCGCGCGTTTTTCCCCTTTTTTTTTTCTCTTTTCTGCGAGTGCTTTTTGGAAGCCTAAAAGGGACAGGGACCCTGGTCCTAGGGAGGCAGGGCAGCGGGACTGGTGAGCGGGTGCCTGGGACTAGTGCCTGAGGACAAAGAATATCGAGCGTTCCTTCCCTGCGGGACCAGTGGGTGGGTGCTTTTTGGAAGCCTTGAAAGGACAGGGACCCTGGTGCTAGGTAGACAGGGCAGCAGGACCAGTGAGCGGGTGCCTGGGACCAGCACCTGAGGACAAAAAAAAAGAAAAAAAAAAAATCTCTTGTTTTTTCCTTTTTTTTTTTTTTTCTTTCTTTCTGTTCCCTCTCTCATTGTTGCTGTTGTTGTTTTGGTTTGGAGAGTGCTTTTTGGAAGTCTTAAAGGGGCAGGACAGGTCACTTAGACCAGAGGCAGGGAATCTGGGGATCTCTGGGCACTCTAACCCCCTGGGCAGCAGGGAGCACAGAGACCCCTTACGGAGATAAATAGCCTCCTGGCCACTCCCCCTCCAACGGGGCTCCACCATTTTGGAGGAACAGCCCCAGCCAGGCCAAGCCCACAGCAACAGCGGAGATAAATCCCAAAGCAACTGGGCAGGAAGCAGAAGCCCTGTCTGCGCACAGCTGCCCAGCACAAGCAACTAGAGGTCGCTATTCTCCCAGGAAAAGGCTACAAACCAACAAGAAGGGAAGCTCTTCCAGCGGTCACTTGTACCAGCTCTGCAAACTATATCTATCACCATGAAAAGGCAAAACTACAGGCAGACAAAGATCACAGAGACAACACCTGAGAAGGAGACAGACCTAACTAGTCCTTCTGAAAAAGAATTCAAAACAAAAATCATGAACATGCTGACAGAGATGCAGAGAAAAATGCAAGAGCAGTGGGATGAGATGCAGAGAAAAATGCAAGAGCAGTGGGATGAAGTCCGGAAGGAGATCACAGATGTCAGGAAAGAGATCACAGAAGTGAAACAATCCCTGGAAGGATTTATAAGCAGAATGGATAAGATGCAAGAGGCCATTGAAGGAATAGAAGTCAGAGAACAGGAATGTATAGAAGGTGACATAGAGAGAGATAAAAGGATCTCCAGGAATGAAACAACACTAAGAGAAATATGTGACCAATACAAAAGGAATAACATTCGTATTATAGGGATACCAGAAGAGGAAGAAAGAGGAAAAGGGATAGAAAGTGTCTTTGAAGAAATAATTGCTGAAAACTTCCCCAAACTGGGGGAGGAAATAATCGAACAGACCACGGAATTATACAGAACCCCCAACAGAAAGGATCCAAGGAGGACAACACCAAGACACGTAGTAATTAAAATGGCAAGGATCAAGGACAAGGAAAGAGTTTTAAAGGCAGCTAGAGAGAAAAAGGTCACCTATAAAGGAAAACCAATCAGGCTAACATCAGACTTCTCAACAGATACCCTACAGGCCAGAAGAGAATGGCATGATATACTTAATGCAATGAAACAGAAGGGCCTTGAACCAAGGATACTGTATCCAGCACGACTATCATTTAAATATGATGGTGGAATTAAACAATTCCCAGACAAGCAAAAGCTGAGGGAATTTGCTTCCCACAAACCACCTCTACAGGGCATCCTACAGGGACTGCTCTAGATGGGAGCATCCCTAAAAAGAGCACAGAACAAAACACACAACATATGAAGAATGGAGGAGGAGGAATAAGAAGGGAGAGAAGAAAAGACAGTGTATATAACAGCTCAACAAGCGAGCTAAGTTAGGCAGTAAGATACTAAAGAGGCTAACCTTGAACCTTTGGTAACCATGAATCTACAGCCTGCAATGGCAATAAGTACATATCTCTCAATAGTCACCCTAAATGTAAATGGACTTAATGCACCAATCAAAAGACATAGAGTAATAGAATGGACAAAAAAGCAAGACCCATCTATATGCTGCTTACAAGAAACTCACCTTAAACCCAAAGATAAGCATAGACTAAAAGTCAAGGGATGGAAAAACATATTTCAGGCAAACAACAGTGAGAAGAAAGCAGGGGTTGCAGTACTAATATCAGACAAAATAGACTTCAAAACAAAGAAAGTAACAAGAGATAAAGAAGGCCACTACATAATGATAAAGGGCTTAGTCCAACAAGAGGATATAACCATTCTAAATATATATGCACCCAATACAGGAGCACCAGCATATGTGAAGCAAATACTAACAGAACTAAAGAGGGAAATAGACTGCAATGCATTCATTGTAGGAGACTTCAACACACCACTCACCCCAAAGGATAGATCCACCGGGCAGAAAATAAGTAAAGACACACAGGAACTGAACAACACACTAGAACAGATGGACCTAATAGACATCTATAGAACTCTACATCCAAAAGCAACAGGATATACATTCTTCTCAAGTGCACATGGAACATTCTTCAGAATAGACCATATACTAGCTCACAAAAAGAGCCTTAGTAAATTCCAAAATATTGAAATTCTACCAACCAATTTTTCAGACCACAAAGGTATGAAAGTAGAAATAAATTCTACAAGGAAAACAAAAAGTCTCACAAACACATGGAGGCTTAACAACATGCTACTAAATAATCAATGGATCAATGAACAAATCAAAATAGAGATCAAGGAATATATAGAAACAAATGACAACAGCAACACTAAGCCCCAACTTCTGTGGGATGCAGCGAAAGCAGTCTTAAGAGGAAAGTATATAGCAATCCAGGCACACTTGAAGAAGGAAGAACAATCCCAAATGAATAGTCTAACATCACAATTATTAAAACTGGAAAAAGAAGAACAAAGGAGGCCTAAAGTCAGCAGAAGGAGGGACATAATAAAGATCAGAGAAGAAATAAACAAAATTGAGAAGAATAAAACAATAGCAAAAATCAACAAAACCAAGAGCTGGTTCTTTGAGAAAATAAACAAAATAGATAAGCCTCTAGCCCAACTTATTAAGAGAAAAAGAGAGTCAACACAAATCAACATAATCAGAAATGAGAATGGAAAAATCACGACAGACTCCACAGAAATACAAAGAATTATTAAAGACTACTATGAAAACCTATATGACAACAAGCTGGAAAACCTAGAAGAAATTTACAACTTCCTAGAAAAATACAACCTCCCAAGACTGACCAAGGAAGAAACACAAAAGTTAAACAAACCAATTACAAGCAAAGACATTGAAACAGTAATCAAAAAACTACCCAAGAACAAAACCCCGGGGCCGGACGGATTTACCTCGGAATTTTATCAGACACACAGAGAAGACATAATACCCATTCTCCTTAAAGTGTTCCACAAAATAGAAGAAGAGGGAATACTCCCAAACTCATTCTATGAGGCCAACATCACCCTAATACCAAAACCAGGCAAAGACCCCACCAAAAAAGAAAATTACAGACCAATATCCCTGATGAATGTAGATGCAAAAATACTCAATAAAATATTAGCCAACAGAATTCAACAGTATATCAAAAGGATCATACACCATGACCAAGTGGGGTTCATCCCAGGGATGCAAGGATGGTACAACATTCGAAACTCCATCAACATCATACACCACATCAACAAAAAGAAAGACAAAAACCACATGATCATCTCCATAGATGCTGAAAAAGCATTTGACAAAATTCAACATCCATTCATGATAAAAACTCTCAGCAAAATGGGAATAGAGGGCAAGTACCTCAACATTGTAAAGGCCATATACGATAAACCCACAGCCAGCATTATACTGAACAGCGAGAAGCTGAAAGCATTTCCTCTGAGATCGGGAACCAGACAGGGATCCCCACTCTCCCCACTGTTATTTAACATAGTACTGGACGTCCTAGCCACGGCAATCAGACAAAACAAAGAAATACAAGGAATCCAGATTGGTAAAGAAGAAGATAAAATGTCACTATTTGCAGATGATATGATACTGTACATAAAAAACCCTAAAGACTCCACTCCAAAACTACTAGAACTGATATCGGAATACAGCAAAGTTGCAGGATACAAAATTAACACACAGAAATCTGTAGCTTTCCTATACACTAACAACGAATCAATAGAAAGAGAAATCAGGAAAACAATTCCATTCACCATTGCATCAAAAAGAATAAAATACCTAGGAATAAACCTAAACAAAGAAGTGAAAGACTTATAATCTGAAAACTACAAGTCACTCTTAAGAGAAATTAAAGGGGACACTAATAAATGGAAACTCATCCCATGCTCATGGCTAGGAAGAATTAATATCGTCAAAATGGCCATCCTGCCCAAAGCAATATACAGATTTGATGCAATCCCTCTCAAATTACCAGCAACATTCTTCAATGAATTGGAACAAATAATTCAAAAATACATATGGAAACACCAAAGACCCCGAATAGCCAAAGCAATCCTGAAAAAGAAGAATAAAGTAGGGGGGATCTCACTCCCCAACTTCAAGCTCTACTACAAAGCCATAGTAATCAAGACAATTTGGTACTGGCACAAGAACAGAGCCACAGACCAGTGGAACAGATTAGAGACCCCAGAAATTAACCCAAACATATATGGTCAATTAATATTTGATAAAGGAGCCATGGACATACAATGGCAAAATGACAGTCTCTTCAACAGATGGTGCTGGCAAAACTGGACAGCTACATGTAGGAGAATGAAACTGGACCATTGTCTAACCCCATATACAAAGGTAAACTCAAAATGGATCAAAGACCTGAATGTAAGTCATGAAACCATTAAACTCTTGGAAAAAAACATAGGCAAAAACCTCTTAGACATAAACATGAGTGATCTCTTCTTGAACATATCTCCCCGGGCAAGGAAAACAACAGCAAAAATGAGCAAGTGGGACTACATTAAGCTGAAAAGCTTCTGTACAGCGAAAGACACCATCAATAGAACAAAAAGGAACCCTACAGTATGGGAGAATATATTTGAAAATGACAGATCCGATAAAGGCTTGACGTCCAGAGTATATAAAGAGCTCACACACCTCAACAAACAAAAAACAAATAACCCAATTAAAAAATGGGCAGAGGAACTGAACAGACAGTTCTCCAAAAAAGAAATACAGATGGCCAAGAGACACATGAAAAGATGCTCCACATCGCTAATTATCAGAGAAATGCAAATTAAAACTACAATGAGGTATCACCTCACACCAGTAAGGATAGCTGCCATCCAAAAGACAAACAACAACAAATGTTGGCGAGGCTGTGGAGAAAGGGGAACCCTCCTACACTGCTGGTGGGAATGTAAATTAGTTCAACCATTGTGGAAAGCAGTATGGAGGTGCATCAAAATGCTCAAAACAGACCTACCATTTGACCCAGGAATTCCACTCCTAGGAATTTACCATAAGAACGCAGCAATCAAGTTTGAGAAAGACAGATGCACTCCTATGTTTATCGCAGCACTATTTACAATAGCCAAGAATTGGAAGCAACCTAAATGTCCATCGGTAGATGAATGGATAAAGAAGATGTGGTACATATACACAATGGAATACTACTCAGCCATAAGAAGTGGAAAAATCCAACCATTTGCAGCAACATGGATGGAGCTGGAGAGTATTATGCTCAGTGAAATAAGCCAAGCGGAGAAAGAGAAATACCAAATGATTTCACTCATCTAAGGAGTATAGGAACAAAGGAAAAACTGAAGGAACAAAACAGCAGCAGAATTACAGAACCCAAAAATGGACTAACAGGTACCAAAGGGAAAGGAACTGGGGAGGGTGGGTGGGCAGGGAGGGATAAGGTGGGGGAAGAAGAAGGGGGGTATTAAGATTAGCATGCATGGGGGGAGGGAGAAAGGGGAGGGTGGTCTGCACAACACAGAGAGGACAAGTAGTGACTCTACAACATTTTGCTAAGCTGATGGACAGTAACCGTAATGTGGTTGTTAGGGGGGACCTGATATAGGGGAGAGCATAGTAAACATAGTATTCTTCATGTAAGTGTAGATTAAAAATTGAAAAAAAAAAAAAAGAAAGAAAGAAAGAAAGAAAAGGGGGATTACTCCTTAACAGGATAAAACTATTGGTAAATCAAAGATCAATGCATGCTTTAAGTATCCTTAATGTTGATCACTTAAAGGGTGTCAGATGATCAGCTATGGAGGTACTCTTTTCTGATAATATTCCTTTCTCTTAATTAAAAAAAAAAAAAAAAAAAAAAGCAGTTACTGTGTGCTGACCTCCAATGAGTTCTGCACAGTGGTATAGAGGGCATGTCAAAGTGTGGGCAAAGGGTCTGTTTGTTTCTATGCAGAAGATCAAGGCCTAGCTTGGACACCCAGAAAATGAACTAAGATACGATATGAGGAGGAGCTTCCGGCATCAGCACTCTCTGGAGGACTTGTGCCGGGGGATGATCATCAAAAAGCCTCTACAGGGATCCGGACGATGCTGCGGTTGTGGCTGCATCCAGCCCACCATCTCCTGGACTTGCCATAGGAATGAGGAGGGAGATGTCTAGGCTGGCATGTGCATACAGTGCGACAACGAATTTGACCGGATCTGTACTGTTGGAACTCAACCAGGAGTTGGGAGGGGTGCAAGTTGTAGCACTCCAAAATCTCATGACTATAGACTATCTATGGTTAAAAGAACATATGGGATGTGAACAGATCCCAGAAATGGGCTGCTTTAATTTGTCTGATGGTTCAAGTACAGTTGGACAATATCCATCATATCATAGACAAATTTTCACAAATGCCTAGGGTGCCTAAATGGTTTTCTTGGCTTCACTGGAGATGGATGGTAATTATAGATTTGCTTTGTTTATGTCACCGTATTCCTATTATGTTAATATGTGTGTGCAAATTGGTTAGTAGTTTAAAACCTATACATACTTAAGGTACTATACAAGAAGATATGTCAAAGAAATAATCAATCCTCCCATGTTTCCTTCATATGCTACATCTATAGCTTTTCTTCTTCCTTCCTAATTACAACCCTTAAATAGAATTTGTACCTCATATCGAATTTACCGAGTATCATAATTCCTCCAGGTGGTAAAGATACCTTGAGACAAGTGCTGGGCATAGAAGCCACAAGGCATAAATCTGCAAAGAAGTAAAAAAGCTAACCTTTGCAAACAATATGGCTTCTCTCTCACTTACCAACTTTACATTTCCCTGTATGGCCCCGGAAGATGACTGGTTAGCCAGAGACGGGTAAGATTCCTCAAGGGAGGAACAACCTAAGACAGGCACAGTCGCAGGGGGGCCATCAGGTGAGA
This sequence comes from Manis javanica, assembly GCF_040802235.1. Lineage (NCBI taxonomy): Eukaryota > Metazoa > Chordata > Mammalia > Pholidota > Manidae > Manis > Manis javanica. The sequence goes on along the minus strand of NC_133169.1, from coordinate 44,742,441 downwards.
ATTTGGGGATCACCAGAGGTGAGGCTCAGAACCTCACCCCCCCTGCTTTGAGAGAAATCTTCAGCATCCGTGGATGTCTTGCTGCCCTTGTCTAGCCTGGATTAATACTTAGTCCATAGGCACACACCTGATCATCTGATCATCTACATTTGCCTTCTTACAGCACTAAACTATGTTTTCTACCTTTATCTTGCATCTACCTACCACTTCAGCATTGTATTAAAAATAAAAATAATAATAACAATAGGAGAAATGTGGGATCAACATATAAATCAAGTACAAAAATCAAACAAATATTCATATTTGACCTGATTGTTTATAGGTCATATTGCATGATCAAAACCGAAAATTTCTGTGATGAATGCCCTTGTACTGTTCACCATGTAAGAATTTATTCACTATGTAAGAATTTGTTCACCATGTAAGAACTTGTTCGTTATGCTTCAGAAGATTGGAGACTGACGAGAATTAGGCTTGAGATGGATTAATGATTGTACATTGAGCGTTGACCCCCCTATACTGAATTTTATTGTTGTTAACAACCATTTGATCAATAAATATGAGAGATGCCCTCTCAAAAAAAAAAAAAAAAGTATAGTGTACATTTTACTGTTTAACATCTTCAACAAGCAGATTAAAAAATCATAAAAAGCAATTATTAAAATTTCTAGGGCTGCAGTGTCCTCAGAAGGTGCCTCTGGGAAGAGCAGGGGAGGGTTGTGGACCACGGCACCCCAGTGCGGTAGCACCCCTGGTGAGAGGGCCCGCTGTGGGTGCCCGGCCCCGGGACTGTCTGTGCTCAGTCCCAAGCTGACACTGTCCACGCGTTCTTCCTTCTGGAATTACAGTTGATTTTCTCTCAGCAGGGAAATGATTGTTACTTTCTGGAGTTGGGGTACATGGACTTCATAGCAACAGCTCTTCAATAATTTCTGAACAGATGGTTTTGGTTATCCTATTTTTCTTCTAGTTTTTGTCCTTTTATTTAAAATACATAAAAGTATCTGTGTTAATATATACAATCAACCAATTATGGCCCCATTTTACACTTACCATGATGTATGTAAATTTGAAAACATAAATAAAATTAATAAAACCCTGGTGAGACTTACCAAGGACCAGGCCAGCTATTGAGTCTGGGAGGCTGAAGAAGCCCACGGCCCCGCCGGGGTGCGCTGCTGCTCGCTGCGTGTGCTTACATAGCCGCCTCTGCTTCATGATATTCTGGGGATTTATACACTCAGGAGTTTTGTGCAAATTTATGGGGAGATATGTCAAGAAGTTATCATTATAAATAAGAACATAAGATATTATAATAATGAAACACTCTTCTAAAACACAACTTTACCAAAATTGGCAAGATAAAATATTAGAAAAAGTAATGTTTCTGTCTCTACTAAATATTTGAATTTTCAACTAAAGTATCCTAATGGAGGAAATTCAAGAACTCATATTGAACTGTAAAAAATATTTGAGATGACACAGAATATCTCCATAGAATCTAAAATAATTTAGTACAGTTCAATACTTCCTAATTTTAAAAAATCAGCAAAATAGTAATGTTAGGGCCAACTTTATTCTCATAAACAGTAACTATAACAAAAAACATCGTTTCCTATATAAATATGAAATATTGTTTGATCTTTTTCTGCAATCAAGGGCAAAACTGCAATGCTATAACCTAACCCTGCTCTGGATTTCCTGACCAATGCAGAAAATATCTAAACAAATTTTGTTACAAACGCTGAACAAAATCATACAAAATATACTTACTGTGCATATAAAAAAGCTTATCAAAAATATTATTCCACCTCTAAAGTGTTGAAAAATATACCATTTGTAACAGCATGGGTTAGGCCACATGACATTATATTAAATGAAATATGTCAGACACAGAAAGTCAAATGCTGTATGATCTCACTTTCATATCAAAAAGCATCAATCTCACAGAAGCAGAGAGCTAAATGGTAGTTTTCCAGGCCTGGGGAAAAGGAGAAATGGGTAGGTGGCAAGACTTTAGTGAGACGAGTTCCCAAGATCTACTATACAACATAAAGTGTATAGCTAGCAATATTCTATTGTATTCCTGACATTTATTAAGAGAGTAGATCTTAGGTTAAATGTTCTTATCATAGAAAAATAATAATAAAGCAGCATAAGGAAACTTTAGGAAGTGATTGATGATAATGGCCTTGATGGTGGTGATGGTTTTATGGTTAATACTTATCCCAGAACTAATTGAATTGTATACATTAAATTAAAATATGTACATAATGCAGTAAAGTGATTTTTTAAATTGTTTATACAAACCATTACAATTAATAATAACCTATGCTATTACAAAAATGCTATTATAATTTTAATATAATGTATAAAGAATCAAGAATAAACACAGATAAAATCTATTAAAAATTTGCAAATCTTTACCCAGTTTTACACAACAAAATACCATCTACTTAAGGGAAGGATATCATTTCTCATGGATTCAAACTTGATTCTGTGTTTGTCACCCAATAATCCCAATGAGGATGATCACAAAACACAGAATGGTAGCATAAATCTCAGTAAAAATCAAGAACAGGATGAAACAAGAAAATTCATGAATCCATGGAAATTAATCAACATACTACTGAGCTTTAGTGGATCAAGTAAGGTATTAAAAGGGAAATAAAAAGGTGCCTGAGACTAACAAAAAATGGAAAGACAACATTCCATACTTATGGGATACAGCAAAACAATTCTGAGGGAAGTTTATACACGAAAATGCATATATCAAGAATATAGAAAGACTTAAAATAAACACCTAACTTTAAAACTTATAGAATTACAAAAGGGAAAACTTAATCCAAGTTTTCAGAAGTAAATAAATAGTAAAGATGGAAGCTGAAACAAATGTAGAGAATGGGAATAAAGGAGAGGTGATTAACAAGCCTGAGTTGGTTCTTTGAATCAGAAACATAATTAACAAAGTCTAGTTAGACTGATTGGGAAAAAATGAGAGAGGACCATAATCAATAAAATTATAAATGAATGAGGAAACATTAAAAGTCATACCAAGGAAATAAAAAGAATCACAAGAGACCACTTTAAACAATTGTATGCCAAATAGCTGGACAATATAGAACAAATGGATAAATTGCTAGAAACATACAAATAATCATGACTGGATTATAAACATAAAATCTGAACATATGAATAACAAGTAAGGAGATTAAATCAATAATAAAAATATCTGAAAATGAAAAACCCTTGATCATATGGCTTCAACAATGAATTCTAAAAAAAATACATTTAAAATATGAATGCCAGTTATTTTCAAAATTGGAAAAGATGAACACTCAGATTCATTTTAAGAGCCCAATATATCCCTGGTACCAAAGCAGGAAAAGGACACTAAGAGAAAAGAAACCAATAGGTCAATATCCTGGATAAATATATATTAAAGTGTTCTCAAGGAAACAGTATAAAAACCAAAGTCAGAAGCACATGAAAAGGGTCTTAAACCACAATAAGAAGACTGACCTCTTGGATGCCAGGATGATCTAACATATGCAAATAACAAATGTGATGCAACACATCAATAGAATGAAAGAAAAAATCATCATCTCAATAGCTGCCAAAGGTAAGTGACATAATTCAAATTTGTCCATGATAAAAACCCTCAACAAATTAGGTGTAGAAGACAGAACCTTACATGGTGAACTTCGTATATGAAAAGACTACAACTAACATCATACTCAGTGGTGAGCATTTCCAAGCTTTTCTTCCAAATCAGAACTAAGAAAGGGTGCCCACTGTTACTGCTCCTACTCCACAGAGTATGGGAAGTCCTAGTTGACAAATCAGGCCAGAAAATGAAAGAAAAGGCATCAGACTTAGAAAGAAAAAATGAAACAACTCTATTATCAGATGACATGTTCTAATATAGAGAAAAACATAGGCATTCCACCAAAAATGGTTAATCTAATAATCAAATTCAGTGTGTTGAATGACCCAAATTCAACATGAAAAAATATAGTAGAATTTTTGATACACAAATGAATATTTTCTAAAAAGTAAAATAATTTCAGATCCAATATCAAAAACAATGACAGAAAAAAATAACCAAGTAGGTGAAGGTTCTCTATACTGTAAATTATAAGACACCACTGAAAGAAATTGAAGAGGACACAAACAAAGGGAAAAAATCTGTGCATGGATTGGAAGAATTAAATCTATGAAATGTGCATACTAACCAAAGCCATCTATAGATTTTATGCAATCCCCGACAATATTCCACTGGAAATTTTTACAGGAAGAGAAAGAAATCCTAATCTTTCTAAGGAACCACAAAGATCCCTGAATAGCCAAAGCAATCCTGGAACAGAACAGCAGTGATAGTTACTTACTTCTTATTTCAAAAGATATTACAGTGCTAACAATCATAATAAAAACAGCATGGTTCTGGAAATAAAAACAGAATAGAGTGGTGGAACAGTATCGTGAGCCTAGAATAAATCCTTGCATATGCAGTCAATCACTACTTAGCAAAGGAGCCACACCAAACAAAATTTGATCATGACAGTCTTTTCTCATGGCAAAGGTGTAATTGGATATTTGCATGCAAAATAAGTAAATAGGACCCCACCCGACACCACTCTCATAAATTAACTAAAATAGACTAAAGAGTTAAATGCATGGCCCAAAACTATAAAACAGCAGGAAGAAAATAGGCTAAAATCTTTTTTGCATTGGTCTTTGCAATGATTTTTTGAATATGAGACATAAAGCACATGCAACAAAAGCAAAAGTAAACAAGTGGGATGATGTCCAATTAAAACACATCTGCACAGCAAAATAAACATTCAACAAAGTGAAAAGACAACCTTGGAATGGGAAATAACTACAAACCACATATCTTATATTTACAATCTACATATATTAATATCCAAAATAGATATAGAACTCATACAACTCACTAACAAATTAGTTAATCATCATCATCCTCCTCCAAATATAATGGACAAAAGGACCTGAATAGACATGTATTCAAAGAAGATACTCAGAAGGCAAGCAGAGTCAATAAAAGGTACTCAACTCTACTAATCTTTAAGGAAACACAACTCAAATCCAAAATGCAGTATCTCCACACACCTCTTAAAATGGTTATCATCAAATGACAAGAGGTAAGTGATTGTGAGAATGTGGAGAAAAGGGAGTCCATATTCCCTTTCAGTGGTAATACAAATTGGTATAGTCACTATGGAAAACAGTATTGGAATTTCTCAAAACATTAGAAATAGAAATAATGTATTACCCAGAAATTCTAAGTTTGGGCACATACAAAGAAACTATCCTGAGGAAATTACTACCTCATGTTCATTGTAGCATTATTTACAATAGCCAAAAACTTGAAACAACGCACATGTCTGTAAATGGTTGAATGTATAAACTGAGGTACATGTATATAATGGAAATTACCCAGCCATAAAAATTAAGATGTTACCATTTATTGCAAAGTGAATAGAACTTGAGAATATTATGCTAAGTGAAATATATTGGACAAAGACAAAAACTGTGTGATTTAACTTCTATGTGGAATCCATTTAAAAAAAGTCAAACTCAAACTATCAGAACAAACAGTACTACTGTGGTTTCCAGAGACTGGATTGTGCGGCAATAGGACATACTGGCCAAAGAGTGAAACCTTCTAGTTACAAGATGATAGGTCCTGTGGATTTAATGTACAGCATGTTGAATATAATTAGCAATATTGCATTATGTAATGGAAAGTTGGTGAGATAGTATATTTTAAATGTCACACAACAAAAATATGTAATTATGTGGGATAATGTATGTGTTAACCAACGTTATTGCTGTTGTTCACAATATATATGGCTTGAACATTTTCATGGTGTGCACCCTAAACTTATACAGTGTTACTTTTCTTTTTCTTAATTGAAATATTGTTGTCTACAATCTTGTATGGGTTTAAAGTATACAACACAGTGGTTCAGCAGTTACATATTGTTTAATCCTCACCCCAATTAAGTTGTTACTATATTTCAACACATGGTGTTACAGAATCATTGGCTATATTCTCTATGCTCTACTACTATCTCTGTGAACAATTTATATTATGATTAAGAATTTTGTACCTCTTTATCTCCATCAACCTCCCAACCTCCATCCTAACACCCCTATCATGGTACCACCAGTCACTCCTCAGTGTCTGTGAGTCTACTGCTATTTTGTTCATTCTGTTTTGTTTTGTTTTTAGATTCCAAAAATAAGTGAAATCATATGATATTTGTCATTCTTTGCCTGGCTTGTTTCACTTAGCATAATATCCTCTTCTGTTCATTCATATTGTCACAAATGGCAAGATCACTTTCTTTTTATGACTGAATAGTATTCCATTGTGTATATGTACCATTCTTCTTTATCCATTCATCTCTTGATGGATCCTTTGGTTGCTTCCATATCTTGGCTTTCTATTATGACTCAATAAACCTGATAAAAATGTGTGCTAGTTTGGCACAAGAAGAGACCCAGAGACCAGTGGAAGAGAATAGAGAGCCCAGATATAAACCCAAGCATATATGGTCAATTAATATATGATAAAGGAGCCATGGATATACAATGGGGAAATTACAGCCTCTTCAACAGCTGGTGTTGGCAAAACTGGACAGCTACATGTAAGAGAATGGAACTGGATCATTATTTAACCCCATAAACAAAAGAAAATTCAAAATGGTTCAAAGACCTGAATGTAAATCATGAAACCATAAAACTCTTAGAAAAAAACATAGACAAAAATTTCTTGGACATAAACATGAGCAAATTCTTCATGAACATACCTCCCCTGGGCAAGGGAAACAAAAGCAAAAATGAACAAGTGGGAATATATCAAACTAAAAAGCTTCTTTATGGCAAAGGACACTATCAGTAGGACAAAAAGACATCCTAGAGTATGGGAGAATATATTCATAAATGACATCTAAGATAAGGGGTTGACATTCAGATTATATAAAGAGCTCATGCACCTCAACAAACAAAAAGCAAATAATCCAATTAAAAAATAGGTACAGGAGCTGATATGACACTTCTCCAAAGAAGAAATTCAGATGGTCACAGGCACATGAAAAGATGGTCCACATAGCTAATCATCAGAGAAATGCAAATTAAAACCACAATGAGATATCACCTCATACCAGTAAGGATGACTAACATCCAAATGACAAACAACAACAAATGTTGGCGAGGATGTGGAGAAAGCAGAACCCTCCTACACTGCTGGTGGGAATGTAATCTAGTCCAACCATTGTGGATAGCAGTATGGAGGTTTCTCAAAAAACTAAAAATAGAAATACCATTTGGCCCAGTAATTCTACTCCTACGAATTTACCCTAAGAATGCAGCAGTCCAGTTTGAAAAAGACATATGCACCCCTATGTTTATCGCAGCACTATTTACAATAGCCAACAAATGGAAGCAACCTATGTGTCCATCAGTAAATGAATGGATAAAGAGGAGGTGGTACATATACACGATGGAATATTATTCAGCCATAAGAAGAAAACAAATCCTACCATTTGCAAAAACATAGATGGAGCTAGAGGGTATTATGCTCAGTGAAATAAGTCAGGTGGAGAAAAACAAGTATCAGATGATTTCACTCATCTGTGGACTATAAGAACAAAGAAAAAAACTGAAGGAACAAAACAGAAGCAGACTCACAGAACCCAAGAATGTACTAACAGTTACCAAAGGGAAAGGGACTGGGGAGGATGGGTGGGAAGGGAGGGATAAGGGGGAAAAAGGTACATTACAATTAGCACACATAAGGTAGCTGGGTGGGGGACATGGGAAGGCAGTATATACAGAGAAGACAAGTAGTGATTCTATAGCATCTTACTATGCTGATGGACAGTGACTGGGGACTTGATAATAGGGGGAGTCTGTGGGGGGGACTTGATAATAGGGGGAGTCTAGTAGCCATATGTTGTTCAAGTAATTGTATATTAACAATACCCCCAAAAAATGTGTACTAGTTTATGTGTAGAAATAGTGTACCATTAGAAATACGTCTTCAACTGTTTATTGATAACACACACAGGGCATCCATGACAATTACCAGTAATATAGCCATTTAGGGTTTTCTGTCTCTTTTTACTGCTTTCCTCTTCCTGCCCTAAGTCTGTTAGTGCCTAAACAGAAGCTAGTGAATAACATTTAGAGTAATGAGAGTATAGTAGCTAAACATGTCCCTTTCTCCAACTTTAAATTGCTAAGGATATAGTAGGTACATCTTAGGAGAAGGAAGGTTTGATATAACAATGCATTTTTCAATATGCAGAGATGGATTCTATTAGCACTGTACCAAGATTGACTTATTTAATGAATGTGTCCAAGAGTATCTTTAAAATTAGAAAGAAATGAAATTTACATAAATACATACAGATGTGCAGTTATTTACAGGAAGCTTGGATCTGCCTTATGGGTCGCCATTAAAGTCTATCCCTTCTTTTTATCCTTCAAATTTCCAATTAATATGTATTACTTCCATGCCTAAATATTATGGGAAAAAAATGACTATGATGCATATTATTTCTAAAATAAGGTTTCTCAGAGTATTCCTGAGATGACTCAATCTGAAAAAGAACAAATACATAAATAAAATTAAGGATCCTGCAATAGCTTTAGGTAGCCAGACCAAAATTATAATGTAGAAGTAAATATATGAAGTTAACATAAAGTGCTCAGAAATAGGTGTATAAGTTCAAGGTAAATTTATATTTTAATTAAGGGTTTTCGCAAAGCAAAAGAAAAGTGGATTGATAGATAGTGACAAGTAAACTATAGCACCATTGGGAGAAAAATCACATGTATAATTTATTTTCTGCTTTAAAATGCTGGACTATGAATAATTAAAAGACAAAATATAAACAATAAAATCATAGAGAAAATAAAAAAAGATATACTTTTAACCTCTTAAGTTGGTAAAAACATCTAAAATAATATTGAAACCTAGAAGATTCAGATAAAATAATTTTTGGTAATCAAAGAGAAAACATCAAAACTTAATTAGAAATATAAATATAGGAGATTGCTTCTCTTTCTTCACAGTGAGAAAGGAATGTTTATATTATTAACAAATGTACTAACAACATTTTTAAATCACAGTGTTGCGGTCAGAAATACAATAAAATGGGCAAAAGAATAGCTTTACATATTTAGAAAATAACTCGCTTACATATTTATAACTACATTTATCAATTAGAAAGTATAATTCACTAATATTCTAAAATACAACTGAGGTGAAAATTTTTAGCACAAAAATCACAATAATTGGAAAACTGGGCACCCAATTTCCTAAGGACGTGCAGTAATCATCAGGTAGAGGCATTACAAATAGAAGTAGAAATGATTGGAGATTTAACAAGACACTTTACTACTGGAATTGGAATAATGTAGATATTCATTGATTAGGATATGAATCAGTGAAATGTGGTGAATCCAATGAAGTACAATGCAGGATGTAGTACAAGTTAAAAAAGTTAAGCTCAGCAGTTTCAATGATTCCTTCATTTTATAATAAAATATAATGAAATTTATTTCTAGTAATATTTATTAAAATGAATGAATCACACAGCACACACAGATGACCATATTTAATATGAATTGACTTATCTGCCAACTAACTCTGAGGCAGTTCTCCCTTTGAGTTTGTCATATTAGGGTGTTAGACCATGACAGGTTTTTTCAATTTAAAATTTAATTTTAGGCTAGATCAAGGTTGTCTATGTATCTGGAAATCATGGAATTGATGTCTTTTTATATATATAAATTCCTCTCCTCTCCTGATAAAAATTATTTAACTCAACACTGAAATAAGAATTATGCAAACAATTTCATATGAACGTCTTGAGTTTACTGAGAACAACAAATACTTTTTCTCTGATGGGAATCATGCACTGTGATAAGCTGTGTTTTCTCCTCCACCTACCATCTTGACGAGCTTCTCCTGGCCCCAAATCTGGACTCCCTGTGCCTCACCCCATCACATGCCGCCCAGCTTCCATGTGCAGGAAGGTCAGTGACTGAATTCAACCATCTTAGTTCCATGTTCTTAGTCTTTGTCCTGTAAATGAAGAACACTTTTAAAGTATTAATTAAAACACTATCACAATTATATGTTCTCTACGACAACTACTATTTTGTGTTTCTATTTTTTATGTGACCTCTTCTACGGAACTGGAAAGCTGTCTTTAACATTCTGTACGCAGCAGACTTAATCTCCCTGTTCCTCAGGCTAATGATGGGGTTGACTGAGCGCGGCCCCAGGGGGTAGAGCACTGCTGTGAGGGGGGTTTGAATGCTTGGTGAGTTTGAAACAGGGCCTAAGCAAGCAAACAATCCAGAAATCATGAACAGAGTAAGTGTAGCTATCTGGGGGGAGCAGGTGGACAACGCCTTATTCTGGGCTTCCGCAGAATGCATGTGCAGCACGGTTGAAAGATGTGAACATATGAAGCAAATAAGAGGACAAAGCAGAGTGACATGATGCAAGATCTCACAGCAAGGGTCACAGACTCAGGGAACTGCACACCTGGGATGACATGCTCATAATTTGAGGCACATCACAGAAGAACTGGTGGATCACGTTGGACCCACTGAGGGGATGTCTGCACAGGGTCACTGTGTGTATGGCAGCAAGGACCAGCCCACCTGCCCACAAGCCACCTCATGCCCGTGGGCAGGAACGGGGGCCACAGTGGGCCCACAGTGCAGAGGGTGGCAGACGGCCACGGACCAGTCAGAGTACATGGTCAAAAGGAAGAGGAACTCTGTGGACCCAAAGGAGGAATGCAGGAAAGTCTGAGCAGCACAGGCTGTGAGGGAAATCAGTTTACTGCCCATCAGAGAATTTGTGATGGATTTGAGAACAGTAACTGAGATGTATCCGAAATCCGTAAGGGATAAACTGCCCAGGAAAAAGTACAGAGGACAGTAAAGATGTGGGTCTACAACAGGGACAGTAAACATCACAAAATTTCCAGCCAGAGCACCCAGATAAGTGACTGAGAACACCACACCTTGCAGACCCTGGAGATCCTGGGAGTGGGAGACATCCCCAAGGAGGAGCCCTGTGAGGGCGGTGAGGCTCCCCATGTCTGCGAACAGACCTCAGTGTCCTGTGGTCAGTCACATAGGATGATGCTGGGGACAGAACGGTGGGAGAGCAATTCAGTCCGTACGTGCTGCAAAAATGTGACACAGATTGGTTTATTGAATTAAACATGTAAAACTCATACACAGTGGTTTTACCTTGAGGAGTACTTACTAATTAGCTAATGAAATAATTAGGGTATAAGAAAACACAATAAAGGAAAAATATTACATACTATATACACACATTGAAAATGTTTTGTTTTGTCCAATGGGGTCTGAAAATCAAACTAGAATCTAATAAAGGAATGAGCAGGAAGAGAAGCAGAGATGATAGGCTGATGACTGAGACATGAGGTCTTTCTCCCCGTATATCAGTATTTCTCACAAAAACATGTTTCTTCTGTAAAGGCCACTGATATCACTCTTCAATTTCCTGCATCAGGCACAACTCAGAGAGTCCTTTCCTGGAGGTGAAAGGACTTTCATTCTAAGCGAGATGAAATAACAAGCATTGGGCTTTTCCATTTTAGTAGGTATCTTGAAAAGGCAATGTTTTATTTGCACATCTGGGAAACCCCAGGAGACTAGTTACTTCACCTCTCTGAAATGCAAAATGGCTCTTCAATTCTTTGTTATCTGTAGGTATTTTGGCCAATCCATCGAGATTAATTAGAACAAGAGTCCATTTTTAGAGATGATAATTGAAACAGGTTTGATAAAACAAGAAAGCACAAATCCTCAAATAGGTCACAGATGTGTAGTGGCTTAATAAATACATTCATAAACTGTGTTAATAGAATCAAATATCATATGATTTCACTTATTTGTGGAATATAAAAACAAAGCAAAACAGAATGAACAAAACAGCCAGTAGACACAGAGACACTGAGAGTGACTAGCGGTCACCATGGGGGAGGGGCTGGAGTCGGGGGAAGGGTGAGTGGGAGAAAGGGGCACAAAAATTCTCAATCACAGTGAAGCTCATCACAGGGATAGCAGTACAGCATGGAGATTATAGTAAATGATTCTTTCACATCCTTCTGTTTACAGATAGTAACCACACTATTGGGGGAGTTTTTATTTTGTTCTTATGCTATTATTTATAATTTATGAAGTATTTGTGTTTATAAATATTTTCACAATCAATAAATTATTTCCCCATTTTATACTTTTCATGACATAAAGTGCTTTTTTTTAAAGGTGATTGATTTGACTTAAAAAATGTACAGTCAACAAAAATGTTTTGACTCAGGTAAGCATATACTACTTCCCAATATTTGAATACGACTATTCTACTGTTAATAATTAGTTAAATGGTACAAATTGCTTGCACTACTGAAATATTCAGCTAATTAAATCAGACGAAAGCCCGAGTAAAGGTACAATCAGTGTTAGGGACCGGGCTTCCGAGGCTTCCCCAGAGAACAAATTACACAGGCATAGAGATGTAAATTCAAGCAAAGTCTTTATTCAGCTAGCTAGCTGAGGTCCAAGTCAGCCCGATGCAGCGGGTGTCAACAAGGACCCTGAGCACTCAAAGCCAAGGGTTTATATAGCATTTTCAAAACACTTAACTCAGAGTAATTTTCCACAGCTGCACATTATTCTTGCAAGACATACATCCTGGGGTTAGGCAAGAGCAAGATAAGACCACTCTTCAATTGTCAGGGAGGTTCTGCACGATAAGCTTGGTATGTAGGATTAGCTGACCAAGGTTAGCTGACTAAAGGCCACAGCTGCCCACCATCTGGTGTTCATGATTAGCTTGTTTTTCAAGGCCTTACCCAGTTGCAGTTTTTCTTTCTAAGTCACATACTCAGAAAATGGCTTCTAGGCTTTTTTTTAAGATGGCTATGCTTATGCTAACCTATTTCTATTCTTACATTCCCCTCTTCTTCTTGTATCTATTTCAATCATGAAATTAGGGGTCATCTGTTTGGTTAACACTCTGATAGTTCTGTCTTAACACTATGATTTGCATGGTGCTAATGCGTTCTTTGATAAAGGTAACACATGGAGTGACTCTGGTTTGGCGGGCTTACTACTTGTTAGAATAAGCTGGGGTGGTGCTGATTACTTCTGTCCTGTTGCAGAGGGAGGTGTAAGCTTTAGGAACTCTCTCAATGAAGGTTCTTTGCTTACTTACAGAGGATAAAGTGAGTCTTGGTCTTTGTCTCATTCTCTCTTCTACAGATAGGGACTCTAGCTGCTGCTAGGAAAAAGGGGCAATGACCGCTCTGGCTGCTTCGTGCTGAGAAGGGGGTGCAGTAAAGGGTGCAGCTAGGTCTCTATCACTGGTCAGTTGAGAGGGCCTCAGAAGGCTGGCGCTTCTATTCTGGGTTTCATTTCTATTACTATTTGCAGTTTTGTGGCTTCTAGGCAAGATAAAACAAATTGTGTTATTAGGTTATCTAGCAACATCTGGAGTTGGATTTTTTTATTCGGGAAGGAGGCTGCCATTATTGAAACAATACTTTTCTCTAAAATCACCTTCATTTTTATTAGAAGTAACCAGGTTAAGAAAATAATTAACAGCTGGCTTGATCATTTGCACAAGTGCAGCAAGAAGAGCAATTGATTATACAGGCTCTTTTAAATATGCTTTGCTGGAACTTTTTGTAAGGAATTTCAGATTGAACTTTTAAAGGCCTCTTGAGGTCAGACAGCCAAGCTAGACTTGCCATCAAGCTTTGCCTGCAGTACTTGTAGATTTGGATGAATTCTTCTCTTCTCGAGGTCTCTGCACCTGCCAGGAAGTGACCTTCTTTACTCACCTGGTAAGGCTGCTGGGAACTCTGTAAGCAAGGTACTAGGCCAGTTCTTCCAAGGGGCTTTGTTGGCTTTATAAAGTTGCTCACATCTGAGTCTATGCACATGTCTCTCAGGTATGACATTCCAGTCAAAGCCCTGGCAGTATAATTAGTGTTCTTAAGTAGTCTTCTCACAAGGAAAGCAGATTCTTATTGAACTCGTGCAAATAAACATACTGCCATGGAATACAAAAACAGTCATTGAAAGTTTTTAAACTCTGGAGGGATCAGGTAGAGAGAAGGATGTTTCAATTCTGCTCATAAAGATAGTCATTTACTAAACTGTTGTCAGTTTAAGGGAACAAGGTTAAAACACTATCAGCAATATTTGAAACAAAAAGACACAAAATCATTTTCTTTAGTTTATGTAATCTTATGTAACTAATAATTGTTCTGCTGAAATCTAGTTCTTTACCAGTTTAGGGATAATACTATAAATGACAAAAGACTTACAAATGACAATGGTTAAAGATCTGATGAGAACTTACTGTAAAACAGTTGACATAAGGAAATTCTGATATTTCTGTAATACAAAACATTCAGTAACAAAGTTTAGCATCATTTTCTTTGACAGTGCTTTCCTGGTAAATATATATATATATATATATATATATATAATACGCCAAGTCAGTCAAATACTTTCTCTAATGAGAAAAAAAATCTTCTGACATGTTCCAGGGGCCCTCTGGAAAATATCAGAGTTAATTAGAGGTAAAAGCACTTTTTTGCATTTAATTCTTTTAGAACTGTCTATCATTACACATTTATTATCTATATACCTAGCACAGTAAACGAGATACTTTAAAAAGATGGGGCAGCAGGGGAGACTGCTGCTGTCAGTTTTAAAAGACAATATATAGAAAGTCAAAATAATACTAGGTTACTAAGCATTCTTGAGAGAATGGTAGCAGATGGTAGATTCCTCTGCTTTCATCTTCAGGAAGGGGAAAAAAAAGCTACAATAAGAATTCACATTTAGCTGGAAGAACTGTCTAAACTCAAGACAGAGTATAATATCACTAGGCATACAAAAGACCTGTTAGAGTTACATACAAAGAATGAATATGGCTATAGTCAAATTCAACTTAAAAGTTTAAGCAGATTCTCAAATTTAAATGTCTCTTTCTTTCACACAGATATTCAGATCTGACCAGAAATATGCTTTGAGATAAAAGAGATCAGGCATTTTACCTCTTCATTTAGGGATTGAGAAATGATGACCTTTGGCTTTCTAACCAGCCATTTCATTCATGGCGTCAATAGTGGGTGGTGATTACATGGAAATGTATGCTGGATATTTGGATGGTTTAAAGATTATATACAATCAATAGCTTACAAACAGTGAAAATAATAAGAACATAACTCAGCATAAGTGTCTAAGACCAGATACAAAAAAGCAGAGAAAGTGCTTAAGTCTACAGGTCTTCCCTGAAAGCTTCAAGAATGTTTTACTCTTTAATAGTAGATAGAGCTTTTAATAGAATTTGCATAGCAGCTTATAAGATCATTTGCATTAAAAAAATATGGAGAGTCCTCCATGTTTTTTTAAAACATACAAACATATCCACAGCATATAAATTAAACAAGAAGACCTGGTGGTTCTCAAAAAAATCTATTACAACTTTTCTCAAAAGTGGTCACACGTTCGTCCATCTAAACCTTTACAGTGAAACCTGTTTTTCTGGGAGAAACATAATCTTGTCTAGATTCTACACAGTTTAATTTTTAAGAATAAATTTTGGTTTGTTAACTAAGTGCATTTAATCAGCTGAAAAAAGCTTTGTTACCATTCTGCTTAGGATAAATTAAGAAAACAAATAATCAGTAACAACTTTAATCATTTGTTGGTTAGAGATTTTTCCACTTATAAAAATATATGGAATAAATAATTCAATTTCTCAGGCCATGCAATCATTTTCAATAACAAAATATTTCAAAGGCAAATAAAGGTTATACAGTTAACAAACTTTAGCTTTTAGTCCCTTTAACATTACGATTTCTTTTTTTTTTTTTTTTTTTTAAATATTCTGGCAACTCACTGAGACTTTAAGCATGAGAAACTGCTTTGATCTTTCAACATTAAGAGCAGACCAACAGTTAAAGAAAACTGTTTAACTGGAAACGAGATTCTAATTTTGCTGTGCACTTGATATCAAGACTCACTTGCTTTAATTTCACTAGGCACGACTATATCTGTAAGAATATAGTAATTTTATTCTTTATTTGCCTCATGGTCTCAAGCACATAAACCGGTGAGAATTATGCCTGGGCTTGCCTGCGGCTTGACTGGGTTTATCTCACCTTATCTCTAAACATTCTGACCTTCCCCCCAAAGCAACAGGCTGAGCGGGTCCTCCACAACAAAAGGCACCACGCTGTTTTTTCTCTTTAAATAAATAGCTGTACTTTAGAACAAAGTTACTTTCCTTTATCACAAAACACATTCTTTAGCATGCAGAAGACTTTTCATTCTTTATACTTTTTCTTATTAAAACATACATCTTTTAGCATAGAGAAATGTTTTCTTTATTACTTTAAGTAGTTTTAATTAAAACTTAAAACCATTAGAAACTTTAATTTTCAGTGAACACTGAGAAGCAGGCCATAGTAAATTGTTAAACTAACATTCTTTAGATTGACAAATTTATGAACACATTTTATAATTTCTGTAACCATGAGCTTTACAGCACAATCTCTCATAGAGTATATCTTCTTAACTTAGCAAAACTTTAAGGTTTTAGGTTACTACAAAGATTTTCAGGCAGTAGGTAGGTATACACACTGCAACACACAATTAAAAAGGTGTTCACTTGTCACACTTATTTAGTTCACTCATTCGTAACAACTATTCTAGATTACTTACAAGACCTTTACTGAATATTAGACAAAGCCAAGCTTTTAAGCATTTCATTCTTAAAAGATTTAGCAGATAACATGACTTAAATGACCTCAGGTAAATTTAGGCAGCTGATATCCACAAGGACATGCCCGCCTCAGGCAAACTCAAATTAGCATTAACGCTTAACACTTTTTATCAGGTTTTCTGGAAGTTTTAGAATACTTAATTTTCACAAGCGCTTGTCTTTAAATCAATTTCATTAATACCATCCGGAGGTAAAAAGATATGTTCATTTACACGCTTAGGGGGTCATCTGAGTCTGTCCCATGGTGAGAAAGAAGAAGGAAAAAGAATATGAGGTAGACAAAGGCGAAGGATGAAGATGCCACTTCAAACAAAATGACTGTTGTATGTGCTTGTGAACGAGTGCCTGTCGTTGCACAGTTTTCCTTCTACGGGGGACGCGAATTTATCTGGGATTCACGGCTGTGACCCCCTTATCCTGTCACGGGAGTCTTCTAGCGGCGGGCGCCTTAATGGCTCTTACTTGCCCGACCCGTGCCCGCGGGGAATGATGTAGTGGCAGAAAGGAGGAACGGAGAGAGCAGGAGAACCTTAGAACAAGGAAACTTAAAATGAGAAGCGCAAAAAAAATATAAACCAAAACCAAAACGCAGTAAAACAATTAATAACACCAAGCACACACACCACATCTGATCGCACTCGTTCGGACCGGTCCTTCTCTCACTCTGGTGCGCACCACACTCACCACTTTCAGGGTCCTCAAAAACTCTCGCAATTCTCCTGAAGGGCGTCCACTCGACTGCCTCAGGGTGACGAGCTCGATCTTTTCCTCCTCGGGCGCCAGTTTTCTGCCGATC
This sequence comes from Manis javanica, assembly GCF_040802235.1. Taxonomy (NCBI): domain Eukaryota; kingdom Metazoa; phylum Chordata; class Mammalia; order Pholidota; family Manidae; genus Manis; species Manis javanica. The sequence goes on along the minus strand of NC_133169.1, from coordinate 44,724,757 downwards.
GGATTTGCCTTCCTAAGGCCAAGTCACTCAGACCCTAGGGCCAGGATTGGTTACCTGGGCTTTTACCCAGGGTCGCTAACCTGGGGGCCGGGACTACCAGCCCGGACTTCCTCACTCGGGACCACTAACCCGAGACCATACACGGGATGGCGACTCCCGCTTTATAATGGATTTATGCAGACACTAGGGGGCGACCCCCAAATTACTTCTCCTGAACAAGCCTGTTCTGCTGGTTCAAGGGCTCCCCATGTTAGGGCGGGTGAAGCAGGCAGGTCGGGCTTTGTCCAGCGAAGTCAGCGGAGGCCAGAAGAATTACGTGAGACTATAGGAAAGGCAAGAGGTGAGAGGGAGGCTGGGGAGGCTTCCCCGAGCCGCTGTCAAGCTCTCATATTTATTGAGCGGACGTTTGAAAAAACAATGCACAGCACATCAGAAGGCTGTGTGCCAAACACGATGCTGCAGGGTGCGTGCAGGCAACCACGTAGAGCCATTCTGATGACTTCAAAGGAAAGCAAACCCTCCGCACCCAGTAATGGACAAGCGAAGGACGTCATGCTGCAAAGGAAACAGGGTTCTGCTTCCAGGCGGCCCTTCCACTTTCTGGTCCCGGACCTGGCCATTTGGCTCCTCACGGATCCCCCTTTTGTTTGAATATTGTTGGTGCTTCTTGGAACACAGCAAGGTAACCACTTGTTGTTCTTGATGCTTGGAGGAGGTCATAACGAAACAAACCATTAGGAGGCTACGAGACAAATGATAAGATTAACAGACAAAGGGCTCCAATGACCCAAATACATGAATTAACGCCATGAAACCAGTTTGTTGGGTTTAATCATTTCATATTATTGGATAACTCCTGTTCAACCTGTATTTGTATTTTTTATTGAATATCAAGTAATCGTTGATGTAATTGAGTAGAGAGAGCATTAATTTCCATTGGAAGACTGGAGGAACAGGCTTCTAGCAACTGTTTTCTTACAAGGTCCATGAGTGCTGGGATTGATTATATGGTGTGGGGAAAATTACATTATTTCCAGAATCTCTTGCCTGGCTTTACGCCATCTCCATTCAATGGGTGTTTCCAGGGGGTGGAAAGAAGTAGGCCATCTCCATGTAAATAGGTAATTAAAAGTGGGAGTGCAGGCTTATCTGGATCAGAGAGGTTGTGTGGGGGTCCCTTCTTCTGCAGCCTGGTTGCAAGAGACACAGAGGAACAGAAGTGGATAACTGCTTGTAACAAATAAACTTTATTTCTCCCTTTGATTTCGGTTTCAAAGGTATTTGCCCCCTGAATTACATCTGGTGGTCGATGGCAGGACCTCTGAACCTGAAATCTGTGTGCATGGGTGCAACCCTTGAGTGGGCTGCCCCTAGAGAGGGTGGGGAGATGCCCAGAACACCCACCTGTGGATACTGGGGAGGCCCCAGTTGCTGCAACAGTAGAGGGTGCAGCTTCACTTATGCACAAGTTTATCATAAATTACATGTATGGTACCTCAAGGATGGGAAGATGAGTTGTCAAATTAACACAAATAATAAAACATATGTAATGGCTTTTTAGGAATGATTCATATTTTTTGTACATCTATCCCTACCACATATTGCTTCTCCACATGTTAGGCATATTTATTCTAATACTGTCTAACTAATGAAACAAATGTTAGACTAAATTCAAATGTTCAGGCATATATTATAATTTTGCTAATAAAAGGTCTTGGCAAAGGACACAAGTATTATATTGCATAGAAAAGAACACACCAAGTCTAAAGAAAGTTTCAACCATTTGCATCTGGTTCCTGGAAAGTAATTTTTAAGTCTTTTGAACATCTGGTCTAACAGAATTTTTTTTGTCTACCAGAGAATATGGGGAACATGATAGATGATTCTAATCCTGCGATGTGTGCTGAGGACCATGTATCTTGTTGTTGCTATGTGTTTATTGAAGTTCATTTGACACACAACATTACATTGGTTTCAGGTATACAGCACAGTGTTTCAGCAGTCATATATATTTTAAAATCCTCACCCCATCTGGTGTAGTTAAGTGTCTGTCAACATAGAAAGATGTTACAGGACTATTGACTATATTATGTATGCTGTACTTTCATCCCTGTGACTAATTTATATTATATTGTGATTCTGTGCCCCTTTATCCCCTTCACCTGTTTCACCCACCCACTCCAAGCCCTCTGCCATGGTAACAACCAGTCTTTCCTCCATTTATATGAGTCTATTACTGTTTTGATCATTTTGTTTTATTTCATTTTTAGATTCCATGTGCAAGTGAAGTCATACGGTATTTGTCTTTCTCCACCTGGTTTATTTCATGGAGCAAAATACCCTCTAGATCTATCCATGTTGTTGTAAATGGGAGGATTTCTTTTGTTTTTATAACTGAATATTGTATATATGAACCACATATTCTTTATCCATTCATCGAATGATGGACACTATCTTCTTCAATCTCTTTGATGAAGGCCTTATAGTTGCTATTCTTTCATCTCCTTGGTTAAATCTATCCCTAAGTATTTTATTGCTTTTCAGTACTATACCATAGTAAATGAGATTGCTTTTTAAATTTCTCTTTCAGATACTTTGTTTTAAGTTATAGAAATGTAACTGTTTTCTGTGCATTTATTTAATATCATGTGACTTTACTGAATGCAAATTTCTCTGACAGCTTTTTGGTATAGTCTTCAGGGTTTTCTATACAGAAAATCATGCCATCTGCAAATAGGCATAACAGGTGTTAATAAGGATGTAGAGAAATTTGAGCACCCTATCTTTTTGGTGGGAATATGAAATGGTTTTGCCACTTTCGAAAACAGACTTGCAGTTTCCAAAATGATTAAATACAGAGTTATCATATGACATAGTATTTCCACTCCTCGGTACATAGATAAAAGAAGACATATGTCTGCATAAATTTGTATGCGAATGTTTAAAATAGCATTATTTATAATGGCCAAAAGAGTAGAAGTAACTAAAATGTTCATTGACTGATGAATTAGTAAGAAATTATAATATTTTCATGTAATAGAATATTATTGGACAAGAAGGGAAAGTGACTTATTGATACATCCTATAACATGAATGAACCCTGAAACACATTACACTCAGTTTAAAAAGGCAATTTAAAAAAGCACATATTGTACGATTTCATTTATATGATAGATACAAATAGGCAAATGCAAAGAGTCTGAAAGTAGATCAGTGATTCCCTAGAATTAAAAGAAGGTTGGGGAAATTGGGAGTAACTCCTAAAGCATGTTGGGTTTCTTTCCATGATTAGAAGATGTTCCACAATTAATTGTGATGTTGGTTGTACAACTCTGAATTAAAATGGAATTTATACTTTATATTAATGAATGATATATGAATTATGCATCGGTAAGGTAGTGTCTTAAATTCCTTATAGGCCTACAGATGAGCTAGTCTTAAAAGTATAAATAAGTCTATATAAATAAAATTACATTGGCTTATGAAAAACAAATGTACACCAGTGGGAAATAGGTTTTCAAATGTCCATTGGTTCACACCCTCAGGAGTCTCAGGCAGTTACCAGAATAGGAATCATTTAGGTCCTTCTGTGTCCTTTTATTCCTAAAGCCAAAATTCCTTATAGGCCTACAGATGAGCTAGTAGATTGAGGTATTTTAGAGTGATAAACCAGAAGAAGGTAAATATGCTCAATTCTCCCAATCTAAATGGACAAGGATGTAACCAGCACATATTCAGGGTTAGTGAGGTCTGTTATTAAATATATGTTTTCAGGAACCAGGAGTGTGTTCTATGTGCACTGTACTGATCCAGCTTATTCAATGGAACTGCCCAGTGTTCATTTAAAACTGGAACTTAAGCTATACATATGGGATATAGAATTGTTTTCAAGGAGATTTGAAACAACTTTTTGATAGATATCATGATCTATATTGCCTCCTATACTCTAATTTTACAATTAATGAGGATTATTTCCATGACTAAATATATATTTGAACAGATGATTAAATAATATAATAATTGTAACATCAGAATTCCAAGTATTTCTGGGATTATTCTGCCAGAAGAAAAACATCACTTTTTTAAAGCATAAGCAAAACTAGAGTTTCTGCCATTCTGAGATGAGGTGGAGCTGTAATGACGAATTGCCTCTTGATTTAGACTCCATCAGACTAGGCGTAATAGTAATAACATTGATAGTAACAGTTGTATTGGTAAATTTAAAGCATTATTGATTTTGACATAATATTTTTACTTTTTAAATTTTTAAGTAAAATTTACTAGTAGTATATCTTCACCATCATCATTTATTACAGAAAACCAAGAATAATTTACAAGTCATCTTAGATGCTACTAAAAGACAATTTAAAAGATACAACAGAAATAGTAGAAACAGAGATTTCTTTGGAATCTTACTTCGGCATAAACTCCACAAACATTACTGAAACAGAAATAATGCAGGTTAAAGTATATTGTGATATTAAAAGAAAATTTAATTCTTCAAAGATAAATATAGGGTCAAAATTTAAATAAACAGAAAAAAACAGATGTTTTTCTAATTCAAAAGCATAACTTCTATTGATATATTAAATACACAATAATAACACTTTTAAATCAAAGTGATATGTCCAGAAATACAATAAGAATAGGCAAAAAGGTACATTAAAATACCCATCATTTCTGCATACTTATAAGTTATAAGGACTTCTAATACACTAGCAATCTGAAATGAAACAAAAATGAAAATGAGATGAAACTTTATAAATGCAAGACTGGCAACTATTGGAAAGTTGCATTTGACCATGCTTTAGCAAGTACACAAATATCATGCTGATGGGAGTATAAATGGATGAAGATATTTTGTTTTTATTAAGGTGTCACTGATATACACTCTTATGATGGTTTCACATGAAAAATGATGTGGTTACTATATTCACCCATATTATCAAGTGCCTCCCATACACCACTGAAGTCACTGTCCATCGGTGTAGTAAGATGCCACAGCGTCACTACTTGTCTTCTCAGTGCTACACTGTCTTCCCAGTGACACCCCCACACCATGTGTGCCAATCATGCCCCTCAATCCCCTTCTCTCTCCCTCCCCACCCACCTTCCCCACCTTCCCCTTTGGTAATGGCTAATCCCTTCTTGGACTCTGGGAGTTCCTTTAGTTTTGCTTTGTTGTTATACTCCACGAATGAGGGAAATCATTAAAGCCCCTACTGTCATCCTGCTAAACGTCTTTTTCTATAGGCCATTTCAGGAAATGTGGAATTAGATCATCTAAAGAAATAGGAGGAGGCCATGTAGTCCTAACATCTGAAGAACTGGCTTGCCTAATTTGTATATTGGACTCTATGTTTATACCTAGAAAAAGAATAAATGTAATTTTAATAACATATTTTTGGCAAATTTATAGAGGATGCCATTTTTGTTATATCCAATGTCTTCTCAATAAAGATAAAAATGAAATACTCTTGTAATTTAGTATTAGAAAGAAGTGTGCCTCTATGTGTGAGCTTGTACATTTTCTTTTAACACAGTGTTTGATCTAGCATTAGGAAACTGAGAACCTAAATAAATGTACTATTTCAATAATACCTAAGATATTTTTGACATCTTTTTCTCTATTTTTTCATTAGTTTATTTTTAAAATATACACCTTTGATATTGTGTTTAATTTAAAAAGGCTATCTCACATCTTTTCACAAAAACAGCCAGTCAGTAAATTTTATATACGTATATATATATATATATATATATATATATATATATATATATATGTTTTTCTAAATAACTGTTTACTTAGAGCTTTATCTTTATAGGCTCAATGATTTTAAAAAAAGCAATGTTATTGTATAAAGTATTAGAAACAGCTTGGATTCTGCTAGCAAGAGAACAAAGTTCTACACATAAAAATAATTGGTATGCGACCGAAAATTTCTCCTCACTTTTCCTGAGCTTCCAATTCCTTATCAACTCTGCAAAACTGGAGTAATAATGAGATCTTCTTCATAGGTAATCAGAATTAAAGAACACGGTGATGTCAGTGTTCAAATTTTAGCTACTTCTCCTAATCCTCACTCTGTCTTTGTGGCTTCCCTGAAAGTACAGCGACCGCTCAAGCAATGGCAAGGGAGCTTGCTCAGGGCTGACATCTCTGCGGGCAAACCCCAGTTCCCAGTTTGCTCTAAACTAGACAATATCCCCTTTCTCCCTTCCTCCTTATGTCCTGGTGTAATGGTGAATTGTGGTGGAATGTCACGATGAAACCAACAACCTGTAACTCTGGGGGGAAACCCCAGGCAAAATACCCTTGAGACCGAAGTCAGTGAAAGGGAGAAATAAAGGGGGAGAAACCCGTTTATTCCTTACAAGCAGTCATCCACCTCTGCTCTCCCATGTCTGCCGCTCCCCAGCTGCCAGAGAAGAGCCCCACCCACCCTCTCTGTCCAGATAAGCCCCCGCTTCCCCTTGGGATCACCTTCTGACATGGAGAAGGATGAGTTCTCTCCACCCCTTGGAAACACCTCCTGATATGGAGATGCACTAAGACCAGGCAAGAGATTCTGGAAATACTGCAATTTTACCCACAAACGTTATTTTTTTAAAAATCTCAGGGTCTTCTGTTTTTTGTTTTTCTTTTTGATAATTTTCTCACCACCTTTGGTTATTGGTGCTATTATTGGAAGATTGGATGGGTATGGTCAATATACAAGAAGGGATGAAATAATAATGGGACCTTTTAGACAATCAACTATGCTGCTTTCAGGAATCGTACTGAGGTAGGGCAGGGCCCTGGGACAAGCAGCATGGTTAACTTTTCCTGCCTATGATGAAAAGTGCTGAGATATAGTATGGTAAGAACAGGAAGGACTACACCTTAAAGCTAAAATTCCATTTTTAAAAACAGTAAGTTAGGAAGCAAAATTCCTAACATATTCTTTAGAGAACAGACAATAACTCAGAGCACCTTGGGGACAGGGTGGGCAGTCTAGATGGATACGTTCCCAGAGGGAGGCTGCTATCCTGGGGAGGAATTGACCAATTTCTTTGTTAAGTTAATTTTGCAGAATTACATGGAGGACTGATAATAGAAGAGACTTAATGTCTTTCACTGGTGATAAGCATTTTGAGACCACTTTACAAGTCTATATCCCCTGGTCCTTTGAAAAGTTCTTAAAAGACAGAAACCCCAGTCTTTTAGCATGCATCATATCTGAGAGCACGCACACCTTTTCTCTCTGTAAGTGCATACCTTTAAAGAAAGTTTTTTCACTGCTCAGCTTACTGTGTTTTTTCTTTTTGCTATTTCATTCTATTTTCAAGTCTCCATTTTGCCCCTGACAAGTAGAAAGGGGCTGCTGAGAGCTCAGTATTTGGGCCTGAAAATCTGAGTGAGATCTAGGGAACTGCAGCTACAGGAGACTGCCTGAAAATCTCCTTTCTTTGGAAAGTTCTCAGAATATCATCTCACTCTATCCTGTGCTGCATGGCTGCCCAAACCCCGGATGATAGAGGCTTCTCCCCATGCAGTGTGGATCCAAGTGGACAAGGGACACCAAGCGACCCTGGATTTAAGAGATGGCAAGAGAATCTGACTTATGCCAAGAAAATGTTTAGCAAACATTTCCCTCTGCACCTCTGCATTTTCCTGCTCTCAGCTGCCTTCAACGCTGCTGCCATTCATTTCTACTGTTGCTCTGATGAATTCCTTACCTTCACTCTTCTGACCTGCTAGAAAATTCTTTCTCATTCAGAGTCAAGAACCCTCCCTCATCCAGATTGAGGTTTCACCTGGTGCACAGGGAGTGACCTCCCAAATGCAGCTGCCTGGCAATAATACCTTTCAGAATAAATTTCCAGTCTCTTGTGTTCAAGTACTGCATTCCTGAGTCCTTTAGGTGACAGCCCAAGGAGTCTAAATTTATGTACCATTTATGTGATTACCAGTCAGTGACTTTACACAGGAAACAAAAACCTGCTTCCTCCTCCGACTTCTCCTGTCCACTTAGTGCAAGATACCAAATTCTCAATCCTGGCTTTATGGAAGGGATAAAAAGGACATAGAATCATAAAGAACTTGCTGAAATGACCTTCTAGGTTGGGAGAAGGAATGGAACCCAAATCTCCTGAACCCCATAGCTTTCGAGACCAGACTGTTTTCCAGAGAAAGTTTTCTAGTTTGGCTAAATTGAAATAAAATGGTAGTCACTGTTTATCATTTCTCCTAATTGTTCTAATATGCATCTGATCTATCTGGCAACTTTGTAAGGATTTCCTCCCTATGAGTGCTATTACTCAGTGAAGTGAACACCATGCCAACATGATCTCCTTGCTGGTTTATTTATCCTGAGACCCATTGTTCATGAGACTGCATGTGGCAAAGTCTGTATTCTTTAAAAAAAGAATCTGTATCACTTTTAAAAGGGGTGGAAAGTATATATGGTTGGAATACATAACTGTTTCTCAGTATATAAATCCTCTGTTTCTATGTGTGGAAGCCCATAAAAGACATGCAGAAATTGAGTGCACTGGGCTCGCTGGTGCTCTGGTGCCCTGTCACGCACAGTAATACAATACAATTCATCTTGGTTGTCGTTAACAACAGAAGCAATATATTTAAGACCAACTGGGGATACAGAAAGAAATGAGATTTGTGTTTTCATGCGTTTGGAAATACTGACAATTAAAAGCTAAATTGAGGAAAATAAAACTTGGGAATACCTTCTAAAGATGAATTATCTATTCTCCCTGACAAACTATTAAAATAAGGCATACTTTTATTATTTAAAAAATATGTTATTGGGGGAAACTATGTAAAGGTACAGGGCTACATCCACAAATTAAAAACACAGAAATTACTTATTATGAATGTACTTTGTGCAAAGCCCTTTCCAAGGCACTCTTTAGAGCCCAGAGATAATCTCAGTATATTTATGACAATGAGGATGTCATACCATAGCAGAGACATGAGATGAGAGGATAACAAACATATACAGGAAAGACAGTAATAAGTGTTTTATTTAAAATTTAAGTATGAGAGGTGTTGAAGAGAGGATTCAAATTTGGTGAGGCTGTATCTATTTAAATTTTACCGATTTTCTAAAGGTGATTTGAGAAGTATGATTTGCTAGTTGTCAGTCTTAATTTTTGAGAGCTAGAGCAGCAAGGGAACATAACCAGTGATTGAGGTGCCCACCTGAGTCCCAAGTTCAACATCATCCTCACTCACAATTACCATACTCTTCGATTCTTGTAACAACCCTTTCAAGAAATTATTAGTAGCTGAATTTTACAGATGAGGATTTATATTAATCAAGTAGTTACTCCATTATTGAGCAACATATATAAAAAATGGCAGCCAAGATTCTTGGATCTTGCCTCTTTACCTTTAATTTCTATTTAGAAAAAAATACAACAATTTTATATTTTTTCTCCAAAGATTAAGTGACAGTTTCTGTAAAAGAAGCCCACACTGGGAGTGAAGGACTTGTCATGGACAATTATAAGGAAATGCAAAATTTTATTGTATTTTTAAAAACAATAGGACCAAAAGAAGCAATGGACAGTTATCAGCATATATGTGGAAGACAGATTTTTAATATTCTCTTAATTTTTCCCATTTGGAAATTATATACATATGCACACACATATACACACATGCATATGTATGTTTATTATATATATTCTTCATGGGGACAAGAAATATAGTCTAGTTAGTTCACTAGTGTAGCCAGATGCCTAGGTTTACACAAAATGACACTTTGTTAAAAAAAATAGCAAAATAGTATGGTCTGCAAATGCAGGTGGGCAAGTACAGGAGCCATGACTTACTTGTACATTGTACAAAATGTCAAAGTTTTGATTATTTCTGAAAATTGTGTGCAGTGTTTATGTAAAGTAAAAGCTGAAGCTTACACGTTCTTCAGGTGACTACATTTTAGAGACCACAATTTGATACACCTGTATTAATGGAACTTAAGCCTGAAAGAGAAGAACAGAGTGAGCGAATGAGTCTACAGTAGTAAGAATCAAGTATTATAAATCCCAGATTAAACCTAAACTGGAAATCAGACATGTCTGAGGATAGCCAAGAACATGTATGGATTGTCTAATCAAAAACTTTCGTGCACAAGTGTCTAATGAGACTCTTGGAAAGACTCATCCCAAAAGAAGGGAGAGCCAGATGCGCCACGCATAACACATTCATAAGGCCTCCGGGCGAACAGAGGGAAGAACGCTGAGAAGGGCAGTCACTCTACTATTCATTCCATCATGGGCTACTCTGTGAGACCTTATGAGAAGAACTAATAAATATGGAAATATCTTAACTCACAACTCTGTAACACATAACTGCACATGCAGCAAGAGGTTCATAATTTTCTAAAAACAGTTATACGCAAAAAGAAGAAAGAATCACAAAACTCAGTATGGCAGCAACATTACCTTGAGTGCATTAGGGCATTATTATCAAGAGACCTGGTTCAGACCACAGCACCTGAGGGAAATAGTAGCGGCAACACGCTGATGTGGGACAGCCTTGAATGTGCAATGAAACCAGCAGAAGTGAAAGTAAAGATCAGAAGCAATATCTGTGCAAAAAAAAGTCACAAAATGGCCAACCAGAACTTTCACATGAGCACATGTGAAATAACCCTGACCTCTACCAAAGTGTTTGGTCTGAAGAGTTCCAATGAAGGAGATGCCAAGAAGCATGAAATTTGGCCCCATTTGTAACTACTGGCTACTTAGGTATGGAGAAATCAGGAAACCAGAGTAAGTGATAGGAGAGAAAAATACATTTTATGTATATTTTCTACTGTGAACGCATTAAAATACAGAAGAGGTAAGTATTAATGTGTACCTATTTTTCATTTGTGGGTATTTTATGATTATGACAGTTTTTACATTTTTTACTTTCTCAGAGAGCAATTTCAAAGGACAAGTATGAAAGTATATCCCTTACTCTGCTTTTCAGTGAACAGACTTTCTGGAAGCAGAAAGAGATTAAAAATACTAGTTTAGTCCAGTCCCTGAGAAGATACATTCTCCTAATGTATACCTGGTATATATGATAGTATATCTGGTATTGCATACATGTCAAACAATATTGTGAAAATGTCCAGAAAATCTCACATCCAACGTCTCTGGCTACATGTTGCTCCCAAGAGAGTCTTAATCTTCTCCTTAGCTTGACTAAACTTTGGACAGGCTCTTCCTGACCATGGACTCCTGACCTCTCTTAGGACATTTAGTGTAGGAAACATTTAATTATGAATCCTTCCACTGCCACTACAGATCTATAGATGTAAAATTTTAAAAAGACTTCTTGTAAGTTTTACAACCTAGGCTAGTCTTTCCAGAGGCCCTGGGAGCCATGCCTTTGAAGTGTGATCATTAGGAAAGACAGAGCCCCCGTCTCCCAGGGTCTGGGTTGGGGGATAGAGAGCAGGAGCCTCACTCTGGCAGAATGACTTGCTCCAAGTTGCAAAACTACCTGCTGTCATGAAAATAAGAGAAAGTTTACTTTTCCTCTGAGTAAAGCCAGTAAGCAAAAAGAGATGTCCTTTCATCTCCCAGCCTAGCTTTTAAAAACTCCCCAGCTCTGTGTTTCAAGCAGAGTTGAGCTCAGACCGAATTCTGGCCTCTCCACCCTATTGTGATAACCTTGAATAAGGTCTTCCTTAATTATTTAACTTTGTTCAGTGAATGTTTAGCCATTTTTGTTTTGACATCTTCTAAATTATCAAGTCTACGTGTTTTTGTTTATTTAAATTAGCATTCTTAATAATTTAAAATAATTAACATCAATGCCACCCACGGGTTTTCAGGACATGTGTTTCATTTATTCTGTTTCGTAGCTCTCAGCCATCTACAGCAGTTTTTTTAATCCTAGTAAGCATAAGAAAGGAGAGACTGTAAATTGTACAAATTGTTAACCATGCCTCAGAATAAGATACTTGTGATGTGAGGAGGAGGAGTAAAGAAAATGGATAAAAGATGTTTTAAAAAATAATCTACAAATTTAATTTTGCATGCTATCTTCCCCTTCCAGCTGTCCAGGTAAATGAAGAACTGTCTGGCTTTGTAAATGCCCAAGGGAAGCACATTAAAAAGGAACACAAATATCCAAAGATAAACCAAATGATGACTTAATTCAAATTTTTAAAGTATAGTATTTCCCAAGAAGTCTGAAAAGAATTGAGAAATTCAATGAGTTTCAGTAAATACATTCAAAGTCTGTTCCATGAAACACTTGTCCTCCAAAATGCTATTGGAAAATATGCTTTGTTAAATAATTGTGAAAAATGGTGCACAATATCAGCATGAAGATTCAAATTATACATCAGTTTATAAAAACTGAACATTTCGCAATAAGCCATGAGGATGTGTTTAACTCAGTCATGCCTAAACTTGTTTTCCTAAGGAACTTTTGTGATTGGCTCATGGTTCTCTTTCCTGAGCTCATTTAATACAGAAAGCTAAAAAATATGCTGTCACTCCAGGGAGAAGGGTGTTTCAGGCTGAGGGTTAAGCCCCTATGAAACTGGTGAAACCGAAATAAGTCAGGAGAAAGGATAGGTTGGGAGAAACCGTTTTTATTGCTCACAGCTTGCTCAATCCACTAGCTAGGCCCCACCCCATCCATCCCCCGGGGCAGACACTCTCACTCTGCCTTCTCAGCACACTAATTCCTGCGCACCTCTCTGGGAGGTACTCCGTGGGCGGGTGCTTGATGACTGGCAGACACCACACCAATTACATACCAGGAACAGAGTGGAAGAGAGAATGGCTGTTCTTTCTCCACCCCATGTCCCTGAACTCTGAAGGAGGCTGCAGTGGTAAGCAGTTACAGATTCTGGAAATTCTGCAATTTACCCCACATATGCATATCCTTTCAAGCCTACATCCAGTTATTTTAAGCTTTTGTTGTTCTAAATGATTGGTCATTATGACATTTGGAACAGTAACAAACATGTTGGGCATTTTTTCTATACTACGTCCTGAATTTCATGCTGGGGAACTAAAATATATGCGAGTGCATTAAGATCCTTGCAGGAAGAACATGAAAACTACTAATAGTTTTTTTTAACTAGGATTTGGTACTTTTATCATTTTAAAGATTTTCATCAGCTCCCCATTACTCCTAAGACAAAAACTAATCACTATAAAATGGTATTTAAAATCCTTCTACCCACCACCCACCCATCCACATGAACATTTTTCAGTTACCCAATGTATTTATGCTTCAAGAAAATAAACTTCCCATTTGTTTTCACTTGTTCTCTTTCTTTCTCGTTATAAACATTGCTTTCTCTGCCTAAGGTCTTACGATTTGTCCTGCTGGCACATTCTTATTTTCTCTTTAAGGCCCGGAGCAAACATTGCGATAGTCTCTACGGTGAAGTGGTGCTACCCACCCATCCAGTCTTCTAATGGAGAAGCCTACTTCACAGAGACTGGGAAGCTAAAATCTATTTTCTAGACTCTTCGGAAAGCCTTGGTTGTGGTTAGGAGGGAACTGGGAACACACATTACCACAACCAATGAATTTAAGACACATCCCATACTTTAGCCAATAAAATTGAAATGGAGACACGCCGCTTGCCTGACCTTTGCACAAGCATTCCTTAATGACTTATCACGAGTTTCGTCCCCAGGGGTTCACCCACTCCTAGTTATCTTGCTTAGGGCAGGGTTTAGGAATGTTAGCCTCGAGTATTTTCTATTGAAACTGGGTGGCTCTCGCTCTAGGGTGTTTCCTGCATTCCTTTACATTCCCCCCTTTTCTTGATCAAACTGAGGAATCTTCCACAGCAGCATCTAGGGCCTGATACCTTTGACGAAGGACCAAAAGTTGGACAGTGTCAATTCTTTCCCGCACAAACCTAACAAGCCTGTTAATTATGCATGGGCCAATCATAAGCAACAACAGCAGGATGACCAGTGGCCCTGCAACGGCCGAGAGGAGGGTAGCTAACCAAGGTTTGTATTTGAACCAAGACTCAAACCATCCTCCGCTACTTTCAGATTCTTTATGTCTCTTCTCTAGATCTTTCTTCAGTTTGGCCAGGCAGTCTCTTACTGCACCTGTTTTGTTTACATAGAAACAGCATTCTTCCTTTAAGGCTGAGCACAGTTCACCTTCTCTTAAAAACAAGAGGTCCAGGCCCCTTCGGTTCTGTAGGAACACCTCTGACAAGGAGGTAAGGGATTGTTCCAGGTCTGATATTGTCTGTCAAAGTTGTTCTAGGTCCCTGTCGACAGCCAACCTCAGGGCTGTAAGCCCCTTTTCTCAAGTTACAAGGGCTGCGACCCCTGTGCCTGCCCCTGCCATCCCTAGGGTGAAGAGGGCCCCAGTGGTCAGGGCGGTAACAACCTCCCTCTTTTCCTGGTGGGAACTCGGCTGTTCTTCCCAATAAGAAAGGAGGGACTCATGAAAATGATACATTAAGGGAGGTAAAATGGCCATAAGCACACAAAACTCACTGTTAGCATTAAGCACAGAGGTGGATAGTGCTGGATTGAGGCCTGTCTCTGAACAGAGCCACCAACTCGAGGAGGGTATAAGCCACTTATGCTGTTCCCACGTGGCGTAGGTGTAGGAAGAGCATAACTGGTTCTGAATTATCAGGACTATGCCCACAAACATGCCAGCAACTGAGACCTGAGCAATCGTAAGTCCCCACGGTTTCCCGTCCCAGTAAGTGGGATGGGAGTTGTTGATAGTGTAGGAGCCATTTATCCCGATTGCCTCATAGAAGGGGGGTGAACCTGGGTAGCATAGCCATCAGGGATCGGTGAGGAGGAAGTGGTGTGGTTAAGAGTCTCTACTACTGCTTGCACCATTTCCCACATGGGATTATCTAACCTGGAGGGAACCAGACCCGGTCCTCTACAACATCCCCCATGTTAGTTCGTTTATCCAGCGCAATACCTCAGTCTTTTTGCCCGTCTCGGTGAATTGAACTCTTACCCAATCCTGGTCCCTTCTGTCACCAGCCTTGTCTTTGTAAAGGGCCATAGTCTGGTAACAAGGTATGCCCTTGTTGACATAACTAAATTTGACAGAATCGATTTTTGTAACTGTCCATCTAAAATCCCAATCGTTCGAGGTTACACAGTCCCAGCTGGCACAAAAGAGGGCATGTCGCCCCCACGTCGCTTTCCTTTACCTGTTCCTGGGCAAGCATAAAACCCATGGGAGCGAGCCACATTTGGAGGGATGGATCGGTAAATGGGGTTGATCTGCCGAAAGCAGAAATACACGTGAGGCCACCAAGTTCCGATTGGCACAATGCGTCATGTGGAGTTGACGACCTCCCCAGTGTCACTATCAATCAGCATCCAGGTCAGGTTCCTTGGTTGATGGGGGTTGGTGCCTCTGATCTCCACAGATGTGGCTCCTGTGAAGGTTTATATTAAGGAGCTTATTAGCAGGATCCCCTTCATCTTCGGCTTAGGTGTAGTTTTAGGGGATTGGCAGGATGCTGCTGCACCTTCCACTCTTCCTTATGGGCCCCTGGGTCTTTATGAGGTAGGACCTTCCGAACGTGGGTGTGGTGTACCCATGGAGCAATACCATCAACCTTGAGAGCAGTGGGGGTGGTAAACAATACAACATAAGGTCCCTTCCACCTGGGCTCCAGAGTCCTCACTTGGTATCTCCTAACCCATACCACATCTCCTGGGACTATGCCATGTTCCGGGCTCGGAATCTTCCCACCCTCATAATATGCTCTAATCAGGGGCCAGATTTCCTGTTGCACTTTAGCGAGAGCTTGCAACACATTCAGATAGTCAGGGGCCGGGTCCTCTGCCCCGGGAAGCTGCACTCGCCGAGTTATGGGCGGAGGAGTCCCATACATTATCTCAAATGGAGTTAAACCATGTACATAGGGGGAGTTCCGAGCACAGAAGATGGCTAAGGGAAGGAGGTTCACCCAGTCTCTGCCAGTCTCCAATACCAATTTAGAAAGGGTCTCCTTCAAGGTCCGATTCATTCTCTCTACCTGCCCAGAGCTTTGTGGGTTATAAGCGCAATGTAACTTCCAATCTACCCCCAAAGCCAGGGCTAATCCCTGCAGGATTTTGCTAATGAATGCCGGGCCGTTATCGGAACCTATGGCTTCAGGGACCCCCTATCTGGGGATGATCTCTTCAATTACTTTCTTTGCTACCACCTGGCTGGTTTCATGCTTGGTTGGAAAAGCCTCCACCCACCCTGAGTAGGTATCCACCATAACTAGAAAATACTTGTATCCATACTTCCCTGGTTTTACTTCGGTGAAGTCTATTTCCCAATTCTTCCCTGGAGCCCTCCCCCTTTCCCGAGTACCTGCCAGGTGCAGCCCTCTTGGGGCTGGTCTTAGCACTGCACAGCTACTGCATTCTTTCGTGATCTGTCGAGCTGCCTCATTCTGGTGGGGAAACACCAACTGCGCAGACTGGAAAAGGCTGAGCAGCTTTTTCCAGCCTAGATGGGTGGACTTATGCAGATTAGCAAGCATGTACTGTCCCAATGCTTCTGGCAGAATCAATCTACCTTCTTGGTCCCTACTCCAATTTCCCTCCTCAAACACTTTACCCGAGACTTGTTTCCTAATCCACTCAAGATCCTGAGGGGAATACTCAGGATTGGGTGGCAGGGTGGGCAGTTCAGTTATGGGTATCTCGAGGGCTGCAAGTGCAAGGGAGTCTGAGAGGGCCGCCCTCCTAGCTTCCGCATCATCATGGTTGTTGCCGATGGCCTCAGGTGTCTTCTTTGATTGGTGGCCCGGTACATGTATAACTGCCACTGCCTTTGGTTTTCCGATAGCGGCTAGTAGTCTTTGGACTTCTTGTAGATTCGTCAGTTCCTTTCCTTCCGCGGAGCGGAATCCTCTTTTCTGGTAGATGGCACTGTGGACATGGACGGTGCCAAAGGCATACCTGCTATCTGTATAGATGTTGGCCGGCTTGCCTTCTGCTCTTTCCAGGGCCTCAGCGAGAGCAATAAGTTCCACCTTCTGTGCTGAGGTGCCAGGGGGCAGGGCTGCACTCCAGAAGCTGCCCTTTCCTCCCCCTGGTTCCTGTCACTCAAAGGCAAACAAAGGCTGATTAACTTCAGAGAGTGGGATGCTGAAGAAGGTATCTTTCAAGTCCAGAGTAGTATACCACACATGTGAGGGTGGCAGGTGGCTGAGTAGGGTGTAAGGGTTGGGCACTGTAGGATGAATGTCTTCTATCCTTTCATTAACTTTTCGCAAGTCCTGCACCAGTCTGTATTCTCTGCTACCAGGCTTCCTTACTGGAAGCAGGGGTGTATTCCATGCAGATTGACAGGGTTTAAGGATTCCTGTTTCCAATACTCTGTGGATATGGGGTGCTATCCCTTTCCTAGCCTCTTCTGGTATTGGATACTGCCGGATCTGGATGGGTAGGGCTGTGGTTTTAAGTTGAACAATAACCGGGGGCAGATGTTTGGCGAGACCAATTGCCCCAGTTTTGGCCCAAGCAGAAGGGAACCTCTGCAACCAAGAGTCCATCTCTCCCTGGCCCCCCTTTTCTTGAATTGCCTGAAATAGACAATGTTCATCGGCTAGGGATAGAGTCAATACATGCACCGGTTGCAGAGGCTGCCTTTCTTTGTCCATGATCTTTATTCCTTTGGGTTCAAAATGGATGCGCGCCCCGACTTTGGGGTACGACCAGGAATGAGTAGGAGACCTGATGCCTTCCTAGGTCCACTTTTCTGTTAGTAGTCCAGGCACATTTCTTGGACCCTGTCACTCCCTGGACTATACTTGTGCATCCTGGGTTTAGGGGGCCATGGACTTGGTTGAGAACTGAATACTGTGCCCCAGTATCTACCATGAACCCAATGGGAGTCCCCTCCACGCACAAGGTTACCCAGGACTCGGGGAGGGGTGCCAAGCCATCAATTCTCCTCTCCTAGGTGTAGGGTCTTAGTGGGGTTCCCTCCTCCCTGTTACCTCCTTTTGGGGTACTCTCTCTTCCAATGCCCATATCCCTTACACAGGGTGAAGACTTTCTCCGCTTGCTGCAGCATTTCTCTAATAGAGATCTCTCCTAAGTCATCCCACTTGTGGAGTGTCCTCCGGATATCGGGGGGCTGCCTGGTTGATAAATGAGAGGACTACAGCTGATCTATGTTCCTCTGCCTCTGGGTTTATGGGGGTATATTGCCTGTAAGCATCAAACAATCTTTCCAGATATGCGGCCGGGCTTTCCTTTTCCCCCTGAACAATAGTTTTTACATTAGCTAAGTTAGTGGGCCATCTGGCGGCCGCCTGGAGACCAGTCATCAGAGTCTGGCAGTAGACCCGGAGACGCTCCCTACCTTCTGTCATCCCGAATTCCCAGTTTGGGCGCGTAAGTGGGAACGCCTCGTCGATGATGGGCTGGAGGGTAGTAGGCCTTCCATTTTCTCCGAGGAAATTTTTCCTGGCTTCATTGAGGATACGCTCTCGCTCTTCTGTTGTGAAGAGGCAACTGCTGGCAGTCGTCCCATGTGGGACAATGGATGAACATAATGGACTCCACCAGACCTGTAAGACATTTGGGGTCCTTCAAGAAGGGAGGGTTCTGAGTCCTCCAATTATAAAGGTCACTAGATGAAAAGGGCCAATACTGATATTGCTGAGCTCTGCCCAGACCACCTGCACCAATGGCATGCACGGGCAGAACTGGCACTGCTTCTTCTGAGGTGGAGGTCTCCCTTTCTTGCTCCCTTGCCCCTCGAGGCCTCAACTGCATTCCTCCCACTCTACCTGGTGCCCAGCATGGGGCCTGGGTGGGGCAGCGTGAGGAAGCTCTTTCTGGCCTCCTGCCTTCTCCTGCTGAAGAGTCTGGGGAAGTTGTGGCCGCCTGGTTGCTTCCGGGCTCCACAGCCTCATTTTCTACCCACCCCCCAGCAGCTTCACCCCCTTCCTCTTCATAAGGGGGGTGACCGCTCAACTGGCAAAGGGGGATAGAGGGGAGAACTGTCAGGGAGAATGGGTGGCGCACTCGGGGTTATGGCCCTGCTGTCAGAGGGCTTTAGATCTTCCTGGGCAACTAAGACGGAGGTTTTTAGTGGGTCAGTGTGAGATTTCTCCACCAAAAAAGGCCTCAGCCAGGAAGGGGGATTCTTGGCCAAATTTATCCAGATAAGAATATAGGGAAGCTGGTCAGGGTGGCCCTTAGGGTCTGGCTGGGAGATGATGGCTTTGACCTTGCCAGTAAGGTCCATGGAAAGAGACCCTTGGGCCGGCCAGCCCACTCCAAAGGAGGGCCACTCAGCTGAGCAAAAGATATCGAGCCTTGACCTTCAGAAAACTGGAAAAGGATCAGACCTTTATGAGTAGCCTGAGTCTGGCCCATGGTGAAAAATACAAGGAAGACAAAGGTGAAAGGTAGAAGTGCCACTTTAAACAAGATGACTGGTGTATGTGCTTGTGAATGGGTGCCTGTCATTGCACAGTTTTTTCTTCTGTGGGGGACGCGAATTTATCTGGGATTCGCGGCTGTGACCCCCTTATCCTGTCACGGGAGTCTTGTAGCGGCGGGCACCCTAATGGCTCTTAATTGCCTGACCCATGCCTGCAGAGGAATAATTTAGTGGCAGAAAGGAGGGACGGAAAGAACAGGAACAGGAGTGCCTCAGAGTAAGAGAAACTTAAAGGGAAAAGCGCAAAAAGAAATATAAACCAAAACACAATAAAACAATCAACAATATCACCAAACACACACACCACATTTGATCGCACTCGCTTGGACCGATCCTTCTCTCACTATGGTGCGCACCACACTCACCACTTTCAGGATCCTCAAAAACTCTCGTGATTCTCCCAAAAGGCATCCACTCAGACTGCCGCAGGGTGACGAGCTCGATCCTTTCCTCCTCAGGCGCCAGGTTCCTGCCGATTGAACTTCCCTTCCTAAGACCGAATCACTTGGACCTTAGGGCCAGGATTGGTTACCTGGGCTTCACCCAGGGTCACTAACCTGGGGGCCGGGACTACCAACCCGGACTTCCTTGCTTGGAATCACTAACCTGAGACCAGACACGGGATGGTGACTCCCGCTTTATACTGGATTTATGGAGACAAGAGGGGGTGACCCTCGAATTACACTGCCCTGTCCAGACAATTGGACCTTGCCTCCAGCCGTCCCTTGTTCTCGGGAAAGTCGCTCGAATCCCATACGAGCCCCCAAAATGTTAGGGTCCTGGACTCCGAGGCCTCTCCAGAGAACAAACCGCACGGGCATGGAGATGTAAATCCAAGCAAAGTCTTTATTCAGCCAGCTAGCTGGGGCCGACAGCACCTCCCCTGACACGCAGGTAGAGTCCGAGCTGCTGACCCCCAAGCAACTTTAGGTATAGATTATATAGGATTTTCACAGCCACATTACCACAACCAATAAATTTAAGACACATCCCATACTTTAGCCAATAAAATTGAAACGGGTACACGCCACTTGCCTGACCTTTGCACAAGCATTCCTTAATGACTTATCACGAGTTTCGTTCCCAGGGGGTTGCCCACTCCTAGTTATCTAGCTTAGGGCAGGGTTTAGGAATGTTAGCCTCGAGTATTTTCTATTGAAACTGGGTGGCTCTCGCTCTAGGGTGTTTCCTGCATTCCTTTACACCTACCTGGGACATTTTTTGTTTTCCGGTGAGGACCCATTTTCCAGATTCTATACCTTGTTGTTCTTACTTTACTATAATTTCATAGTATGTTTAGTATCTCACAGTACATGTCCTCCCGTCTTCTTCTGTATTCTCACATTTTTGTTTTATTTTACTTTTTTCAAATGGAATGAAATCATTTCATTTTTAAAAATAATTTCATTGGAATTATGTAAAGTTTACACATTAATTTGAGGACATTTTCATTTCTTTGAAAATTAAGCCTTTCTATCCAGAAACAAAGGTGTATTCTCAAATTGAGCAGGTTTTCTCTGGTTTAGAACTGAACTTTAATATTTTTATTCATAAAATTCCTGAACATTTTTTCTGATCTTTATGGCTTTGTAGTTGGAATTTTAAAAGGAGATTTGAAAAATCATTCATTTTTAATAGGTAAATATGTTATTTACTTTTGTATGTTGATTTTTCAACTGCCCACATTAATGAATATGTGTATGCTAACATTTTATACATAATTTAATTTTAAAATAAATGCGTACTGCAGCTTATCAAAGGCCTTTATGAAATCTTTTAGGATAATATCACCTTTGACTAATTCTTTATTTTTTTTGAATATTACTTAATTTTAATAGAAATATTACTATTTTCTCTATTTATCAGTGGGATTCTTGAGAAGTTCATCTGTTCTGCTGATCTTTCTATGAGGAGCTTATAGATTTATTTCTCAATTATATTATTTTTTGCTTTCCAACTTTTAAAAATATTTTCTGTTGTCTAATAAATTAAATTTTCCTTTGCTTTCATTATTCCCTTTTCTCAAATTATGTTTTTTCTGTTTTTTGCTAATATTAGGATATTTTGAGTAGTATTTCTTAACCATTGCTGCCCATTAGAAACAACCCTTGCATTTATTTAAAAAAACAACCCATGGATACCATGATCCACTGCCAGAGTTTCTAATTTAACCAGTCTAAGGGGGTATTCTTCATACAAATCTAATATACAGCCAGAGTTAAGATAATTTGGCCTCAATATTACATGTTAATAACCTAAATTCTTAAAGTTAAAAAATTTTATCAATTATTAATGTGATGTCATTCCATGTTTCATTAAATATTTTTCTATCATCAACTTTACATATTCTATAAATTTAGATTCTATTCATTTTCTTTACTTTTTGATGTTTTATTTTCTTTAGTAATTATATTCCTTTTTGCTGTTAAAATTATACTATAGTATTCTAATATTATGATTAAATACAGTTCATATTTTTTTTATTTAAAATTTTTGGAAGTCTTGATTGTGGTTAAATATATTTATTTTATTTATAAATAGTAACCTGGAATTTTTAAAGAAAGAAAGATTATTTCCCTTTTGGCTATAAATGTAATATCCAACTATTAAGTACTCTAATAATGATAATACAATAAAATATATCTCTATAAAAGTGTAATAATGTTGACAAACTTATTGAAGACAGAAATAGTTAAAATTTCACTGTAAAATTGTGTTTATGATTAACTTTTTGAATCTGTAACTGTTCATCCTTTTTGTGTTTATAGCTACTTTGTGTAATGTGGTATTTGATGCATAATGCTCTACTGAATTTTACACTGTTCTCACTATTATACAATGTTCTGTTTGGTTTAAGGTAACGATCGTTTATGTGTAGTTAAAGATACTAATAGACTTGTAATAATTCTTGCTTTTATATATTAATCTTTATATCTCTTTTCATGTTTTTACTTTTAACCTATGCCAATTAGCTTTGTTTAAAAACTGGATTGGAGAACTTTTAAATTCCCTTTCTAATATTAATATGAATTACTGTGACACACACTAAATCTGGTCTTTGTTTACCATTTAGACTTTCTAGTTTTTAAATGTTTTTGCTTCTTTTTTATGTGAAATGGATCTTTTCTGTTATTCACTTTGGAACATTACATTTGGAATAATCAAGGGCTATTCATTTATAATACTCAAAATGTTATTTCTCTACTTGGAATATGAAGGAAAAAAAATCAACTGTCTGCCACCAGCCAATCATAAAAGCCTGGGAAATAAACATGTTTTCACTCTCCTCCTAACCACTTCCACTTTCCAGGATTTTTTTTTTATTTCATGACATATAGGATTTTAAATTCAGATTTTGTAAAATTAATTTTTATTCTCACTGATAAATATTTATGACATTTTACTCTGCTTAATAAGTGTCTATAATTCTTACAGAATAATAAATACCATAAAAACAGTACTCACAATAGCAATATTACTTGAAAGCAGTAATCACACTGATGATCCCAATTAATATAAAATGAAATCAAGCTTTTACACGAAAGATTATTCCTGAAATTAATATCAAGATTATTCCATTGCCATATTCATGGAACATTACATTAGAAGTATAAAGCAATTTATATGCTTAATTTCACTAAATTTCCTATAATTTCCAGCATTGTAGCACAGAAACAAAAATTACTTTTAAATACATACTTGCATCCAAGTAAAGTTAAGCCAATAACAAAACTTCAGCTTCTGGTTCAGTGATTTCTTCATTTCCCTGTCTCACAAAATAGTAACTATTTTCTGCCTCTTTATCAATATAGTCACATAGAAGAAAAAGTAACCATTTTGGAGTCCAGATCACAGAAGTCATATAAAATTGATTTCAATGAATTTTTATCAATCACCACTAGTGGCTTAAAAATTATGTTCCATGCAAGCACCAATTAAAAAGAGTCTTAATTGGACTATCTAAATTTTACTTTAAAGAGACAAGAAGGCATTTAATATTTTGTAAGAGGCAGTATAGTTTGGGATTAAAACACTATGGGCTTTGGTATCAAATGGTGGTGTGTTAGAGTTTTAGCTCCTTGATTATCTATGTAATTCTGTAAAATTTACTTAACTTTTGATGCTTCCATTTTCCTTTAAAAGAGTTAATTATAGTGAGTTTCTCATGAGTAGCTGTGAAGTTTTAAATGGTTAAAGAACAAAAAGCATTTAACACAGCACCTGGTGTGGACTAGCACTTAATAAATGGAAACCAGAGACTAGATGTCTATTGTGACTGATTTATATTTTTCAGCGAAAATATGTCTATGGCTCTACTTATGCATCATATGAAGAATTGATATTCAAAATATATACAGACTAGCAGAGTATCTATAATATCTATAGAAAGATATCAGAACAGTCACCTGACCAATCAGAATAGCCCATTATGTACAACTACTCATGACCACTTGCTAAATATCAGTGATGTGAAATTTTTAAATTACATGCTGAGAGGAAGCTTCATGTACACATAAGTTTATAGTTTTTACAATGTTCTTTTGTTTTGTATCCCTATGAATGAATAAGTATACCTAAGGAAAAAATGCTCTTTTTTCTGAGAAAACAAAACACATAACCAGATTTTGAATAATTCCCATATTAAATAGAACAAGAGAAAGAAGCCAACAGGAAAGTGATTAGCTTGATAAAACAAGCTATTTCACATGATTTTTATAACAGTAAAAACTAAAACAGAGAAATAATATGACTTTTAAATTAAAATAGTCTAAGATGAACAAAGAAACTGAAGAAACTATCATTGAAAAAATTGTAATTTTCTATATTGAGGGCATGCCCATTATACTTTTAAATAAATACCTACATACAGCTTCATATTTCAGATTGGCTTTTTAAAATATAATAGAAGAATTCCAAGATTTAATTTCTGAGCTATGCTAAAGTTTCTCCATGAGTGATACGGTGACATGAGCAGGGGTGATTGACATGGATTCATCCCCTTGAGATGCCCAACTGACTATGCTGTCTGCACTGAACCCTCTGAGGAGACACTGAATAAAAACAATCTTGTTTTTTCCTATAATCATAAAGGTATTAGAATGCTATGTAAATATAATTAATGAATGTATATTTTGAATGATTTAGGTAATCTGTTGTCAATCTCCTGTTGGTCCCTAGAGTTTTATTTAAATACACATTTAAAATTGCCGGGTCTGGGTCAAACAAGAAAATGAAACTACTTGTTTGTTTCAGATTTTTCTTAAATCATAAAATCCATGTAAGCAATGACTTTTCCAAATGACAGAGGTCTTCAAAAATTATTATTCTTACTTCACTGGAAATTTTTCCAAGTCAACAAGAATAGCTCATGTATAAAAGAATAAATGAAAATTCAGTAATTAAATAGATGATTTTGAATTGCAATTCTCTACCTCAGCAAATACGGCTCCTTTTAAAATATGTGCCCCTTTTATTTTACACAGATTAATTATAAATGTTGACCTACATCAGTTAATACAAATAAAGACAGTCACTACAAATTAATAATACCATGAATGGAAATTCCAGATCTTAAAGAGGAGCTGTGCTGAGTAGGCTTAGAGGTGCTGTTACTAAACAAGCTCAAAAATTGTTACAGGAATGACAGAAAATGTGAACATATGAAAGGAAGAGTTACCAAAGATCAGAACTGATAATGGAATACTTCCAAATATTACCACAAAGAACTTAGTGTTGAAGACAACTAATTTTCTATTCACAATGTCAATCAAAATTGACTGGCAGAAAGAGGATGAGGTGATCAATACCAAGAAATGGAGAATAATGGGCTAAGGCAGAATAACTGGCTACCTTGTGGTCTGCCTTTCCTTTGCAGATCTATTAGTATAAGAAGGAAAGAAAAACACAGCAAAGGGTGGATTTCTTTAGAATTTGCCTTACTTGTATCATGTCTATGAAGTTTAAATCCCTACTTTTTCAATGTAAATTATTTCATTTTTCCATTTCAGCATTGTCAACACCTTTTCTTTTTTAACCTAAATTGTCCTTTTATCTGCCCCGAGGGTGAAATTGCTCTGCCACTTCCTGTGACACCAGGAAGTTTTAACAGTTTCTGCTCATCTACTAAGAGGTGACCTGGACTGATTTAATCTGACTTTCTGAAAATGCATGGGTAGGTTCATTTTTCTCCTTTTCTTCTGTTTATTGCAAATGTCCCTTTATCTCTTGAGTTTATTGGTTATATACTTAGACTGTGCCATCAAAAAGGTCTAAATACAGTGCTACTTATTCATTTACAAATTACCTGAGCTTGAATATATTTCTTAAGCAAGGCCATTACTCACCTCATGGAAAGAAATTTAAGTAATTCATATAAAAAGTTTAGCATAATGTCTGGAAAATTGTTGCCTAATATTATTGATGGAAAGTTCTTATTATTCTCAAGATGTGTCCTCTTTTCTATTTACCAGGAAACCAGGGATGTATTATTCAACTCATTCGCTGTCCTACTTGTGTTCTTTTAATAGCACAAATACTAAATTAATTGGTTATAAGTATAAAAATTTATTACAAAATAGAATAACTATTAAGATCCAACTTGACACTTCTGTAAACAAATCCATCTGTCCAGAGGCTGTGTAGTGCTGGTCCTTCAGTCCTTGTATTACACATTAGTACAATATCCATTATATTTGTGGGCAAGAACACACAATAAAATTCTAACACAAAATTCATGCACATAATTTCTCAATGAATATTAGCTGATATTATCATGACTTTTATTATTATTATTCCTGTTACTTCTTTTGAGTGACAAATAATATTCCATTGTGTCGATGCACCACGGTTTATTTACCCATTTACTGTAACCGAGTGCAGAGAGCATCAAGTCAGGAAAAAGAACTAATGACACTTAACCTGACTGCCTAGAGCGAGAGCCACCCAGTCTTTTCTTGTGTAAATTACCCGAGGCTTCTGAGAAATGTGCCTACCCTAAGTTAGATAACTAGAAGTGGGCAACAGCCTGGGAACACCTGGGGATGTAACCCGTGATAAGTCACATAGACATGCTTGGGTAAGCAAGAGATAACAATTGAAGCGGGCAGGCAACTG
Source organism: Manis javanica (assembly GCF_040802235.1). Taxonomy (NCBI): domain Eukaryota; kingdom Metazoa; phylum Chordata; class Mammalia; order Pholidota; family Manidae; genus Manis; species Manis javanica. Next base: position 44,698,209 of record NC_133169.1, on the reverse strand, counting down.
GCTCATTCCCTAAAAAGGTTACAACGTTTCCCATTGGTTACAATATAGAGTGTGTTTTAAACCTATTAGTTGTAGAAATGCACGGGCTTTGATGCAACTGCTGTGAAGATCCTATATAATCAATACCCAAAGTTGCTTCGGGGTCGGCAGCTCGGACTCGGCCTGCGTGTCAGGGGAGGTGCTGTTGACCCCAGCTTGCTGGCTGAATAAAGACTTTGCTTGGATTTTCATCTCCGTGTCCATGTGTCTTGTTCTCTGGGAAACCCCGGAGTCCTAGACCCTAACATTTGGGGGCTCGTCCGGGATCCGTGCGGGTTCCCTGAGAACAAAGGATGGCTGGAGGCAAGGTCTAATTGTCCGGATGGGACAGTGTAATTAGAGGGTCGCCCCCTAGTGTCTGCATAAATCCATTATAAAGCGGGAGTCGCCATCCAGTGTATGGTCTCAGGTTAGTCACCCCGAGTGAGAGAGTCCGGGTTGGTAGTCCCGGCCCCCGGGTTAGTGACCCTGGGTGAAGTCCAGGTGACTAATCCTGGCCCTAGGGTCTGAGTGACTCGGCCTTAGGAAAGCAAGTCCGATTGGCAGGAACCTGGCGCCCGAGGAGGAAAGGATCGAGCTTGTCACACTGCGGCAGTCTGAGTGGACGCCTTTCGGGAGAATCACGAGAGTTTTTGAGGATCCTGACAGTGGTGAGGGTGGTGCGCACCAGAGTGAAAGAAGGACCGGTCCTAACGAGTGCGATCAGATGTGGTGTGTGTGCTTGGTGTTATCATTGATTTTTTAATTGTGTTTTGGTTTCGGTTTATATTTTTTTTTGCGCTTCTCATTTTGTTTCCTTGTTCTAAGGTTCTCCTGCTCTCTTCGTTCCTCCTTTCTGCCACTACAGCATTCCCCGCAGGCACAGGTCAGGCAATTAAGAGCCATTAGGGCGCCCGCCGCTAGAAGACTGCCATGACAGGATAAGGGGGTCACAGCCGCAAATCCCAGATAAATTCGAGTCCCCCGCAGAAGAAAAACTGTGCAACGACAGGCACCCATTCACAAGCACATACAACAGTCATCTTGTTTGAAGTGGTATCTTCATCCTTCGCCTTTGTCTCCCTCATATTCTTTTTCTTCTTCTTTTTCACTATGGGTCAGACTAAGGCTACTCCTAAGAGTCTGATCCTTTCCCATTCCCCGAAGGTCAAGGAACAGGCCTTAAATATAAGCCTTGGCATAAAGAAGGGTAAGCTCAACACCTTTTGCTCAGTCGAGTGGCCTTCCTTTGGAGTAGGCTGGCCGACCCAGGGGTCTCTTTCTCTGGACCTTATCGGCAAAGTCAAAACCATTATCTCCCGACCAGACCCTGAGGGCCACCCTGACCAACTCCCCTATATCTTGGTCTGGGAAAATCTAGCCGAGAATACTCCATCCTGGCTGAGGCCCTTTTTTGGGGGGAAACCTCATACTGACCCACTAAAGACCTCGTCCTAGTTGCTCAGGAAAAATTAAAGCTGTCTGATCGCAGGGCCAGAAATCTTGTGTGCCCGAGTGCGCCGCCTGTCCTCCCCGACAGTTCTCCTCTCTACCCCCTTCTGCTGATTGAGCAGCCACCCCCGTATGCAGAGGAGAGAGGTGAAGCTGCCGGGACGATAGAAAATGCAGCTGGGGAACCCAGCGGGAACCAGGTGGCTGCAGCTTCCCCAGACTCTTCAGCAGGGGGAGGCAGAAGGCCGGAAAGAGCTTCCCCACACTCCCCCACCCTGGCCCCATGCTGGGCGCCAGGTAGAACAGGAGGAATGCAGTTAAGGCCTCGGGGGGCCAGGGAACAAGAAGGACAGGCTCCCTCCTCCACCTCAGAAGGAGCAATGCCGGTTCTGCCTGTGCACGCCATCGGTACAGGCATCGCTCAACAATATCAATACTGGCCCTTTTCATCTAGTGACCACTATAATTGGTGGACTCAGAACCCTCCCTTCTCAGAGGACACCAAGTGTCTTATAGGTCTAGTGGAGTCCATTATGTTTACCCATGGTCTCACATGGGATGACTGCCAGCAATTGCTCCACACTTTCTTCACGAGGCCAGGAAAAATGTCCTCGGAGAAAATGGAAGACCCACTACCCTCCAGCCCATCATCGATGAGGCGTTTCCACTTACGCGCCTGGATTGGGACTTCGGGACGGCAGAAGGTAGGTAGCGTCTCCAGGTCTACCCCCAGACTCTGATGACCGGTCTCCGGGCGGCTGCCAGACGGCCCACAAACCTGGCTAAGGTAAAAACTATTGTTCAGGGGGAAATGGAAAGCCCAGCTGCATATCTGGAAAGGCTATTTGACAATTACAGGCAGTATACCCCCATAAACCCGGAAGCATTGGAACATAGATCAGCTGTAGTCCTCTCATTCATTAACCAGGCAGCCCCCAATATCCGGAGAAAACTCCACAAGTGGGAGGACCTGGGGGAGATCTCTATTAGAGAACTGCTGCAGCAGGTGGAGAAGGTCTTCAATCCTAGGGAAACTCTGGAGGATAGAGAAGAAAGGCTGAGGAAAGAGAAATGGGTAATGCAGAAGAAAAATAGGAAGGAAGACAGAGAATTTCAGAAGAGGGAGAACAAGAAGCAGAGGGAGGAGATGGCCAGGATATTCCTGGCTGGGGTGAAGGAGAGCCCTAGGCCACCTTGAGGAACAGTACCCCGCCAATCCCGACTAGGACGAGATCAATGCACCCTGTGTAAGAGATATGGACATTGGAAGAGGGAGTGCCCCCAAAGGGGGGAACAAGGAGGAGGGAACCCTGTTAAGACCCTGCACCTAGGAGAGGAGGATTGATGGAGACGGGGTTCGGCACCCCTCCCCGAATCCTGGGTAACCCTGTGCGTGGAGGGGACTCCCATTGGGTTCATGGTAGATACTGGGGCACAATATTCAGTTCTTAACCAGGCCCACAGTCCCCTGAACCCAGGACACACAAGTATAGTCCAGGGAGTGACAGGGTCCAAGAAATGTGCCTGGACCACTAGCAGAAAAGTGGACCTAGGAAGGCATCAGGTCTCTCACTCATTTCTGGTTGTACCTGAGAGACCTGCACCATTGTTAGGTAGAAACTTACTAACCAAGGTTGGGGCGCACATTCATTTTGAACCCGAAGGGATAAAAATCATGGACAAAGAAGGGCAGCCCCTACAACCGGCGCATGTGTTAACTCTGTCCCTGGCTGATGAACATCATCTGTTTCAGGCGGATCAAGAAAAGGGGGCCGGGGAGAAATGGACTCTTGTTTACAGAGGTTCCCTTCCGCATGGGCCGAGACTGGAGGAATTGGTCTCGCTAAACACCTATCCCCGGTCGTTGTTCAACTCAAAGCCGCGGCTCTACCCATCCAGGTCTGGCAATATCCAATGCCGGAAGAGGCTAGGAAAGGGATAGCTCCCCATATCCATAGACTGTTGGAGACAGGAATCCTTAAAACCTGCCAATATGCATGGAATACGCCCCTGCTTCCAGTGAGGAAGTCTGGCAGTAGAGATTACAGACCAGTGCAGGACTTGCGGAAAGTCAATGAGAGGGTAGAAGACATCCATCCTACAGTGCCCAACCCTTACACCCTACTCAGCCACCTGTCACCCACGCATGTGTGGTATACTACTCTGGACCTGAAAGATGCCTTCTTTAGTATCCCACTCTGAACTTAGTCAGCCTTTGTTTGCCTTTGAATGGCAAGAGCCGGAGGGGGAAAGAAAAGGGCTGCTTACCTGGACTAGACTGCTCAGGGCTTCAAGAACTCTCCCACCTTATTCAATGAGGCCTCAAGCCAGGACCTGGAGCCCTTTCACAGGAGCCACCCCCGTGTGACACTGCTGCAGTATGTAGATGACCTGTTGCTGGCCACAGAAACCCGTGAAGAGTGCAAAGAAGCCACGGGGAACTTGCTGGCTAAACTGGGCAAACTGGGATATCGAGCCAGTGCCAAGAAAGCCCACATCTGTCAGAGGTCAGTAGTCTACTTGGGGTACAAAATATCTAATGGGGCCAGGTGGCTAACGCAGGCCATGAAACAAACTATCCTGATTATCCCCGTCCCTTCCTCACCCTGGGGAGTGAGAGAATTTCTTGGCTCAGCCGGGTTTTGCAGGCTCTGGATTCCAGGGTATGCAGAAATAGCCTGACCTCTATATGAAGCGAACAAAGAAGGGCCGGGCTGTCAATGGACTCAGGAACAACAAGAGGTTTTTGACAGACTAAAAGAAGCTCTCCTATGGGCCCCCGCCCTATCTCTGCCAGACCCAGAAAAACCCTTTATCCTATTTATAGATGAAAAGAAGGGAGTGGCTAAAGGAGTCCTGGCTCAGCAGCTGGGCCCGTGGAAATGACCTGTGGCCTATTTTTCCAAGCGGCTAGACCCAGTGGCCTCCGGGTGGCCACCTTGTCTGCGTATCCTAGCAGCTATCGCTCTACTGGTAAAGGAGGCAGACAAGCTGACTTTTGGCCAGAACCTGAGAGTAACAGCCCCACATACCGTAGAGGGGATCCTCAAGCATCCTCCAGGAAAATGGATGATGAATGCAAGACTCAACCACTACCAAGGGCTCCTACTAGATTCTCCACGAATCGCCTTCTCTGACCCGGTAACCCTAAATCCTGCCACCCTTCTGCCGGACCCAGATCTGACGACCCCCATACATGACTGTAGAGACATCCTTTCCGAAATTATCAAGGTGCGAGCAGACCTGAAAGACACACCGTTACCAAACTGTGAGCCAAATTGGTATACGGATGGGAGCAGCTTGGTGCAGGAGGGGGTCAGGAGAGCAGGGGCAGCAGTAGTAACCCAGGAAGGGGAAGTTGTCTAGAGCGCAGCTCTCCCCCCTGGCACCTCAGCACAGAAGGCAGAACTTAATAGCTCTCGCTGAGGCCCTGGAAAGAGCAGAAGGCATGCGGGCCAACATTTACACAGATAGCAGATATGCCTTTGGCACTGTCCATGTCCATGGTGCCATCTACGAAGAAAGAGGATTCCATTCTGCGGAAGGGAAGGGACTGAGGAATCTGCAAGAAGTCCAAAGACTACTAGCTGCTGTCGAAAAACCCAAAGCGGTAGCAGTTATACATGTACCGGGCCACCAATCAAGGAAGACACCTTAGGCCATCGGCAACAGCCATGCTGATGTGGAAGCTAAGAGGGCAGCCCTCTCAGACATCCTTGTACCTGCAGCCCTCGAAATACCTATACCTGAACTGCCCGCCTTGCCACCCAAACCTGAGTATTCCCCCCAGGATCTTGAGTGGATTAAGAAACAAGTCTCGGGGAAAGTTTTTGGGGAGGGAAATTGGAGTAGGGACCCAGAAGGTAGGTTTATCCTGCCAGAAGCATTAGGGCAGTACATGCTTGCTAATCTGCATAAGTCTACCCATCGAGGCTGGAAAAAGCTTTTCAGCCTTTTCCAGTCCGCGCAGTTGGTGTTTCCCCACCAGAATGAGGCAGCTCGTCAGATCACGAAAGAATGCAGTAGCTGTGCAATGCTAAGACCAGCCCCAAGAGGGCTGCACCTGGCAGGTACCCAGGAAAGGGTGAGGGCTCCAGGGAGGAATTGGGAAATAAACTTCACTGAAATAAAACCAGGGAAGTATGGATACAAGTATTTGCTGGTTATGGTAGATACTTTCTCTGGGTGGGTGGAGGCCTTTCCAACCAAGCATGAGACTAGCCAGGTAGTAGCAAAAAGATTAATTGAGGAAATCATCCCCAGATATGGGGTCCCTGAAGCAATAGGTTCCGATAGTTGCCCGGCTTTCATTAGCAAAATCCTGCAAGGACAAGCCCTAGCTTTGGGAGTAGATTGGAAGTTACATTGTGCTTATAACCCACAAAGCTCTGGGCAGGTAGAAAGAATGAATCAGACCCTGAAGGAGACCCTTTCTAAATTGGTATTGGAGACTGGTGGGGACTGGGTGACCCTCCTTCCCTTAACCATCTTCTGTGCTCAGAACTCCCCCTATGTACATAGTTTAACTCCATTTGAGATAATGTACGGGGCCCCTCCACCCATAACCCGGCGAGTGCAGCTTCCCAGGGCAGAGGACCCGGCCCCTGACTATCTGAATGTGTTACAAGCTCTTGCTAAAGTGCAGCAGGAAATCTGGCCCCTGATCAGAGCATATTATGAGGGCGGGAAAATTCCGACCCCAGAACATGGCATAGTCCCAGGGGATATGGTATGGGTCAAAAGACACCAAGTGAGGACTCTCGAGTCCAGGTGAAAAGGACCTTACGTTGTATTGTTTACCACCCCCACTGCTCTCAAGGTTGATGGTATCGCTCCATGGGTGCACCACATCCACGTTCGATTCTACCTCGTAACGATCCAAGGAAACGAAAAGAAGAGTGGAAGGTGCAGCAGCATCATGCCAATCCCCTAAAACTACACTTAAGCCAAAGATGAAAGAGATCCTGCTAATAAGCTCCTTAGTATGGATCTTCACAGGAACCACATCTGTGGGGATCAGAGGCATCAACCCCCATCAACCAAGGAACCTGAGCTGGATGCTGATTGATAGCGATAATGGGGAAGTCATCAACTCCACACAACACAGTGCACCAATCGGAACCTGGTGGCCTGACCTGTATTTCTGCTTTCGGCAGATCAACCCCATTTACCGATCCATCCCTCCAAATTTGGCTTGCTCCCATGGGTTTTATGCTTGCCCAGGAACAGGTAAAGGAAGGCACTGTGGGGGGGGGCATGACTTCTTTTGTGCCAGCTGGGACTGTGTAACCTCGAACGATGGGGATTGGAGATGGACAGTTGCAAAAATCGATTCTGTCAAATTTACTTATGTCAACAGGGCATCCCTCGTCACCAGCCTATGACCCTTTACAAAACCAAGGCTTGTGACAAAATGGACCAGGATTGGGTAAGAGTTCAATTCACCGAGATGGGCAAAAACACTGAGGTATCACACTGGATAAATGGACTAGCATGTGGAATGGTGTATTATAAATATGGTGGGCATGCCGGCTCGACCCTCATCATTAAATTAACCATGTCAACTCCCACCGCCGCCGTGGGTCCCAACCAGGTTATAAATCCCCAGAAACCTTCAATCCAGGACAAGGGCCTGAGCAAAAAGGATGATAAAATGCCGACCAGAACACTTGCTCCAGAGCCCATGAGAGGACTGGGCCCAGCACACTCCCCCCGGGTTAGATAATCCCATGTGGGAAATGGTGCAGGCAGTAGTAGAGACTCTTAACCACACCACTTCCTCCCTCACCGATCCCTGTTGGCTATGCTACCCAGGTTCACCCCTCTTCTATGAGGCAATCGGGATAAATGGCTCCTACACTATCAACAACTCCCATCCCACTTACTGGAACGGGAGACCGTGGGGACTTACAATCGCTCAAGTCTCAGTCTTTGGTACATGTGTAGGCACAGTCCCGATGACCCAGAGCCAGTTATGCTCCTCCTATAATAACACTATAGGAGCAGGGAAAGTGGATCATACTCTCCTCGGGCTGGTGGCTCTGCTCAAAGACAGGCCTCACTCCGGCCCTATCCACCTCTGTGTTCAATGCTAACAGTGAGTTTTGTGTGCTGGTGGCCATTCTACCTCGCCTAATGTATCATTCTCATGAATCTCTCCTTTCTTATTGGGAAGAAAGGCTGAGCCCCCACCGGAGCAAGAGGGAGGTTGTTACCGCCCTGACCATTGGGACCCTCTTCTCCCTAGGGATAGCAGGGGCAGGAACTGGGGTTGTAGCCCTTGTGATGCGGGAAAAAGGGCTCACAGCCCTGAGGCTGGCAGTCGACAGGGACCTAGAACAGCTCCGATAGTCAATATCAGACCTGGAGCAATCCCTCACCTCCTTGTCAGAGGTGGTCCTACAGAACCGAAGAGGCCTGGACCTCTTGTTCTTAAAAGAAGGTGGGTTATGTGCAGCCCTAAAAGAAGAATGCTGTTTCTATGTAGATAAGACAGGTGCAGTCAGAGATTCCTTAGCCAAACTAAAAAAAGATCTTGACAGGCGGCATAAAGAATATGAAAGCAGCAGCAGCGAAGGCTGGTTTGAGTCTTGGTTCAAGCACAAGCCATGATTTGCTACCCTCCTCTCGGCCGTTGCAGGGCCACTGGTCATCCTGCTGTTTTTGCTTACCATCGGCCCGTGTATAATAAATAGGCTGCTTAAGTTTGTGCAGGAGAGGTTTGACACCGTCCAACTCCTGGTCCTTCGCCAAAAATATCAGGCCCTAGACACCGCTGTGGAAGATTCCTTAGTCTGATCAAGAAAAGGGGGGAAATGTAACAGAGCGCAGAGAGCATCAAGTCAGGAAAAAGAACTAAGGACACTTAACCTGACTGCCTAGAGCAAGAGCCACCCAGTCTTTTCTTGTGTAAATTACCCGAGGCTTCTGAGAAATGTGCCTACCCTAAGTTAGATAACTAGAAGTGGGCAACAGCCTGGGAACACCTGGGGATGTAACCCGTGATAAGTCACATAGACATGCTTGGGTAAGCAAGAGATAACAATTGAAGCAGGCAGGCAACTGGCTCATTCCCTAAAAAGGTTACAATGTTTCCCATTGGTTACAATATAGAGTGTGTTTTAAACCTATTAGTTGTAGAACTGCACGGGCTTTGATGCAACTGCTGTGAAGATCCTATATAATCAATACCCAAAGTTGCTTCGGGGTTGGCAGCTCGGACTCAGCCTGCGTGTCAGGGGAGGTGCTGTCGACCCCAGCTTGCTGGCTGAATAAAGACTTTGCTTGTATTTTCATCTCCGTGTCCATGTGTCTTGTTCTCTGGGAAACCCCGGAGTCCTAGACCCTAACATTACCTATTGAAGAATATCTTATTTGCTTGCAAGCTTTTGCAAGTATGAAGAAAGCTGCTTTTAACATCTGTATGCTGGCTTTTGTATGAGGTACGTTTTCAACTCCTTTGGATTATTTACAACAAGCATGATTGCCAGATCATATGTTGAGTATATTTAGTTGTCTAAGAAACCACTGAACTGTCTTCCAAAATGACTGCAGCACTGTGTATTCCCACCAAAGAGTCCTGCTGCTCTACATCCTCACCAGCATTTGGTGGTATCAGTGTCACATATTTTGGCAATTCTAACAGGACTATAGTGGTATCTCATTGTTGTTTTCATTTTCACTTCTCTGATGACATACAATTTTCATATGTTTACATGTCATCTGCATATCTTATTTGGTGAGGTGTCTGTTAAGGTCTCTGGCCCATTGCAGGTAAAATTGCAGTATTTCCAGAATTTCTTACCTGGCTTTAGTGTATCTGCATATCAGGTGTTTCCAAGAGCTGAAGAGAAATAGTCCATCTACATATCAATAGGTAATTACAAGGGCCTGACAGGGTTTATCTGGACCAGAGAGGTTGGGTGGGGCTCTCCTCTGCTGCAGCCAGGTCAAGAGAGAGATGGGATGATTGCTTGTAAGAAATAAAAGGGTTTCTTAACTTTATATCTCCCTTTGACTGATTTCTGTTTTAGAGGTATTTTGCCCCAGGATTCCACCCCCTGGAGTTACACTCATTTTTTAATTATGCAGTTTTCTTATTGTGAATTTTAAGAGTTCTTTGTAAATTTTTTATAATAGCCCTCTATCAGGTGTGTCTTCTGAAAATATGAATGAAAGCATAAAGTCCAGAAAAAAAGGGGTTCTCTGTAGAGCTGTAAGTAGTTCCATTCAGTTAAGAGCATGGCAAGCAGAATAGAACATAGTCATTGTTAAGAGTGTAATAGGATGAAGAAAAATGTTTATGAATGGGAGAGTGGGGGACAGGTGTGTTCACTGAGGAGCAAGCTAAGGACTCTAAGATTTTATTCAGCAAGTGATGGATAGCAAGGCAGTTATACCTGCAATCAGGAAAGTGACTCAATTTGAGATGAATCCCCATTTTATTTATAAGCACAATTAACTCTTGCTTACATAGTGCCTTGTTAATATAAGTAAGCTTATAAACCTGCGCTGTTAAGCACTGCCAGAGAAAATTACTCAATTGTTGGAATTAGTGCCAATAAAGTTTATGTTCCCTACTTCAGTAGTAGTATCAAGAGTACCGTCAGTACTGCTTGAAAATCCTTTGCATATCCCTGGTCAACAACTGTTTGTTTGTTACTTTTTCCCCCAAAGGCCATATGAAACCCTCATCATCGCACTGTAGTCTTTTATTTAGAAATCACAGAGTTCCATGTTTGCTTCACAAAGGTCTGAATTCAGGTAAAATTAAAATAGATTTATAAACAATGCATCTATGCAACATCAATTGGACCTTAACAAACAAGTGATCATAGTGACTTTAATAAAACTTCAAATATTCTTTCTGAAGAAAAACTGATCCCAGTTCATCTGATATGTGAGCAGAACTATTATCTGACTGCTTTGGTTACTGTTTATTTTCTCTACACAACTCGTTTCTATATATCAATCATCATAAAAAAAGAAAAAAAGAAAAACAGCCCTTGCCACAGAGCTCTAGCACCCAGAGTAGTCAGTGAACTGTCACCAATGATATCAATTATGCAAACCTGACAGCAAATGAATGTTTTGCTACATACTATACAGTGGGTAACACATGATAGCATTTCATTAAAGTCGACAATCCATTAAGCATCATACAAAACCACAATGTATTCTCCAAAATAGCAAACACTGAAATTACCCTAAAATATTGCAAGCCTCGTAAGCTCATTTTTTATCTCTCCAGGATGAAGAGCCAGAGGCAGGTGACATATAAACTTGATGTGCAGTTATATCATTGGACAATAGCTAGGTTGTAAGTCATTGCAAAGCAACGACTAAAAGAATGTTCTCTATCATCAGAAGACATATAAACTATAGTCATTAAATTCTAAAATATTACAAGGTGTTAAAGAGGAAAAGGAAGCTAAAATTCTCTCTGATGAATTCTTGCGAATGTAACTCACTTTTCTTCTTCAGCCTCACCCCAACCAGGCAGAGTGGCTGGTGCCTTACGTTGTGTGGCAATGGGGACAATTAGCACCAGCGTATCCTTTTTCCTGCTGATCTGCCATCAGGTCTATTCTGTACACAAAGAACTACTCATTCTACCAAAATTGTTATACCTTCAGAAGCCTTCACTGAAAATTTAAGTATATTACTTGAAGATTACTCACACACAGATAAGCATGTTTGAGTTCATGTGATTCATGAGCTGCCATCTAGCTTAGCAATGTCTAAGTAACATGAGCAATAGGAAGGGAAATGCCTACAATATATAAGGTGCTTGATATCCTCAGCAGAACTCCGTAAATCAGCATGATCAACAGCAGGAGCAGGGCCTCCCATGCAGTCCCGCTTCCCTGCCCTACCAGCAGGCAGGACACTAATAATCAACAAAAATGTGATTCTCCCTTGTCTCAGGATAAAGTGTGCCTTAGTTCGTCTCTTTGCTGAGCTGGAAGAACTGAGAGAAAAGGCAGATAATAAGAACACTCATGTAACTGCCTCTGCAAAGGCAAGAACAAGGGGTGACTAATGGGGCAAATTTTTCCAGCCCAAAATCTCCAGTGGTGGAAAGGGAAGGAAACGGATTTATGGGCCAGAATAAATCCTAGACCCCAGGAAGCAGTTTGGATCCTAATGAAGAAAACTTACCAGTGTCAGTATCTGAACAGTTCTGTGTTAGGTAACATATTGAAAAAAAATCAGGTGGTTACCACGTTAGAACTCCTCATATTGGCTAAGTATGATACTGATTTGTTACATCCCCAAATAAGTGAGTGTCAAAATTGGAAAAATGGGAATTGTGGAATATTAACCACTGAAAGAAAAGTGCACAACAATGCATTACTTTCATTTCCAAGGGTATAGTTTATCTTTTCCAGAGAGATTTCTGTTGGTCTGTTGGGAAATGTGGAAGTTCAGTCTTCTACAGTTAGAAGAACTGTTCTCTTACCAAGGAGGTTTCAAAATGCTCTCCAATAAATAGCCAGACGTTCTTCTGGAAAAACTCCCTGTGAATTATTTATGTCAATAGTAATGACCACGAGAAACTATATGGATCATAACACTTAATTTACTAGTGTTTGAGATAATTTTGTAAAAGTAATCAATAGTTTTAACATGCAACACAGACCCTTTCTATCAACCAGAGTGACTTTATAAATCATTTGAGAATTATATTGAATAACTGGATATTAGAAGATGGACAGTATTGTCTGTATTTGAGATAAAACATAAACAACCTCTGCTTAGGCAACATTTTTTTTGCATATGTAATTCAAAATCTGTTAAACCTATGTAGGAATTACAGAAGTGGTCATCAATTTTCAAACATATGAAGAAAAATATCTACCTGAGCATATCTGTCAAATATATTTGGAGCAAAGAAAATTTCCAAATCAAGTACACAAAATATGTACCAATTTCTGTCCCAAATATTTGAGCATATTTTTTACTAGAAACTGAAAGGAAAGGAACAACACACAGCAGCAATTCATCGGAGAATTCCGCTTTATTAGGGAAAGGTGCTGGATTATAAAGGAAGGGGCATGAGCTGATGAGGTGTCACTTCTACGGGGCTGGTGGCTGTTGGCTAGGTGCTGGGATTGGGAGGGGGGCAAGAGGTGATTAGGCTTCAGGTGGTGCTGGTGGGAACCGAGGACCCCGAAGAGAAGCCGGAAGTTTGCCATCTTACTGGTGGGGGCCCTTCATTCCCCCCTTTCTCCTCTATGGGGTTGTGGATGTTGCTTTCTCTCTGGCTGCTTCCTGCTGAACGGGGGCGGAAAAGGGAGTGAGGGCTTGAGGATCGGGAGGAAAGGGTTGATAGGACTCCCTATAGTAAGGACAAGTAGATGTGGACCTCTTCAGGTTGGAAATCAACAAAGGTTCCCTGTAACTATAGGTCGAGGACCTGTTGATTCCAATGGTGCCAAGAGCATATGGGTGTCAGGAGCCAGGTGTCTGTGGCCATTGTTTCTAGGAACAGTTTGCAGTGGAGAGAGGGGTCTATCTCAGCGTGTGGTGAGGAGGTCACATGAGGGTGAGGGACCTTCTGTGTCCAGAAGCTGGTAGTTACTGAGTAAAAGCTGGTTGAAAGCTTCATTAGAGATTTTTCTGACTTGGGATTTGATGAACTTTATTATACAGGGTAAGAAGAGACAGGTGAGAAGAATGACTATTATGGGGCCTGCAATGGGCCAGAGCCAGGTGAGGAGGGGTTTGTTAGTATTGAAGAGAATGGGTTGGAATTGGAAACAGAGTGGAGGCTGGAGGCAAGGTCGGTGAGTTTGGTAATGTCAGTTTCTACAATGCCGGATTCGTTGATGTAATAGCAGCACTCCTCTTGAAGGAAGACGCAGGTGCCGCCCTTCTCAGCTGTAAGCAGATCTAAGGCCTGCCAGTTTTGAAGTGTGACTTTAGCTGGCGAAGTGACCTGTCTTTGGACTAGGGAGGCTAGGGAATCAGCAGTGGATGTCAGGGCTCCCTCAAGTTTGGCATGGAGATCTCTAACTGCCCATAGAGAGTGACCCAAGGCTTCTCCCGAAAACTCTGCCCCAATGGCTGAGGTGATCAAAGAGATACCAACCATGATGGGAAGGAAAGCAGCCCTTTTTGTGCGCGAGGGCAAGGGAGGTTGGAGCTCAAGGAATTCTGCCATGCTGTAAAGTGTAAGCTGTGGGATTAGGGTGACAAGAATGCAGGGTGTGCTGGAGTTGGGAGGCAGTGAAGTGTGCTGGAGGGGGGTGGAGTCAGGCCTACACACAGTGGTGGATGGTGAGATTATATGCGTATTCTGGTTCTCATAGGGGTATGTCCGCCAGGGGGCAGAGGGGTTGTCTTTCTGCATGGAAGGAGTATTTGGAAATATTAAGGGGCACGGCGGCCAGCAGTGGGTGCTGTAGTGATGCACACAAGAAACAGTTGGTGGTGTTAAGGGTGTGGTTGAAAAGATGGTGGTGTCCTGAATGAGCTATAACAAAGAGTAGGAGAAATGGGAAGAGGGGCGGGGATAAGAAGATGAAGAGGCGCCGTCAAGAGTTTGGATAATGACTTTTTCGGAATGTCTGATATCTGATGCAACTTGAGAGATCTGGGAATGAGAGGGAACATACTTTCGAGAGATATGAAGGGTACCGTGGGGGGTTGAGGATCCCCCATAGTAAACTGAGGCTGTGACTCTGGCAGCCCATCGAGAGTCCCAGGGATCTGAGATTGATAAGGAGAATGAGCTATTGGGATATTTCATGAAAAGGTTGGAGGAGTAATAATGTGGGTACTGGAAGTTACCCATGTAGTGAATGGCGCAAGACTAGTAGGGACATCTCCTGTAGGTGTCTGGCCATCACCTGCAATAGGCTTGTTTTTGGTCATAGAGGAAGCAGAGGTAGGGAGAATAAGGGTAGCTGCTAGTGAACACTTCGGTGGAGGGAGGAAAGTGGAGGTATAAAGGCTCAGAACAGCTTTTCAGAGGGCAGTCTGATGTGGCAATGAGGGGAGTTACTTTTGTTTGATGCTGTGTGTAAGTCTGTCTGACTTTGAATCACCATTCAAAGGAGGCTGGGGTGGCGGGGAAGAAAATAGGAATGAGGAAAAAAAGTGAGAGAGCAGTAAAGGAGGAAAAAGTCATGATTCGGGTATGGATGGCAAAGGAGGTGAATGGGATTTTGGAGGAAAGAGGACAGTAAGGTCAGGAGTCTGGAGGGAGGGAGAGTCTGTAAACTTTTGAAGGTTAAGAGATCTTTTAGGTGATGTGGGGACAGAATGGTAAGGGGCGCCCTGAATGTCAGTTTATGAGCTTCTTTCTGCAAGAGCTGTCTAGCAGCTAATGCTTGTAGGCAGGGGGCCCATCCCCAAACTGTGGGGTCTAATTGCTTGGAGAGATAAGCTACTGGGGCAAAGGATGGACCATTATATTGGCCTAGGACTCCTAGAGCTTGACTGGACCTCTCATGAATGTATAATGATAATGGCTTTGACAAATCAGGAAGATGGAGAGCTGGGGCTTCCACAAGGGCTTGATGGAGCTTAATGAAGGAGTTTCGGGGTGAGGAGGATAACGGTTCTTTAGGGGGGCCCTTGCTGAGGTCGTATAGGGGTCTTGCCAACAGGGAGAAGTTAGGGATCTACGCTCTAAAATATCTAGCCAGGCTTAGAAAGGAAAGGATTTCTGTCTTGGTTTTGGGAATGGGCAGGTCAGAGAGGAGCTATTTTCTGTCTAAGGTAATGGACTTTCTTTGTTGAGATAGAAGGAATCTGAGGTAAGTGCCAGGAGGGGAAGAGATTTGAGCTTTGATGGGGGATACCTGGTAACCTCTGGAAGCTAGAAGGTTAAGTATGGAGGCAGTGTCAAGTTGAGACTGTTCCCACGAGGGACTGCAGAGTAGAAGATTGTCCACGTATTGTAATAAGGTGGACTTGGAGTGATCATGATGAAACTGTTTGAGGTCCTGAGCTAGGAACTGTCTAAAAATATGGGGACTATCTTGGAAGCCTTGTGGCAAAACTGTCCAAGTGAGTTGTTCAGAATGTCTTGTGTATGGGTCCATCGAGGTGAAGGCGAAAAAATCTTAGAAGTAGGGGTTCAGAGGGATAGGAAAAATGCGTCTTTGAGTTCTAGGACTGAGAAGTGGGAGGCCGAGGCAGGGATCTGTGATTAAAGGGTCTATGGATTTGGAACTAAGGGATGGATAGTGACAACAGCCATGTCGATGAAGCGAAGGTCTTGGACAAGGCGGAAAGATCCATTGGTTTTTTTTAACACCTAATATGGGGGTATTAAACGGGGAGTGAGTGGGTCTGAGGTAATTTTTGTTTAAGAGATCTTGAATGATGGGTTGGAGGCCTATGAGGGCTGAAGTGGTTAGGGGGTGTTGGGCCTGACAGATATACTGAGAGGGGTCACGTAATTTGATAGAGGCATGAGGACATGGAGCCACGGAGGGGCTTGTAATGTCCCAAACTTTGGGATTTTCAGGGTGTATGAGGGCGGAACCAGAGCTTTCATTGGGTAGAGGGGGGTCGTCAGCTATGAGGGCCATCAGAAAGGGAGTACTGGGGGCTGTGGGAGTGGATATAGTTATGGAAACGTGGAGAGAGAAAGGATGTCTCGTCCTAGTAAAGGGATGGGACACTGGGGCATAACCAAGAAGGAGTGGGAGAAAGGTATGTGATTGTCTTGGATTGTGCATAAAAGGGGGGGAGTTTAATAGGAAAATCTGTTTACCTCTTACCCCGACTATAGGAGTAATGGCTGGCGTGGTAGGGTCCCGGTATTCTAGCAAGACTGAGAAGGTGACTCCTGTATCTAGGAGGAAGGAGATGGGGCAACCGTCTACTGTTAAAGTAACCCTGGGCTCCCGTTTGGTGATGGATATGGTTGGGCGAAAAGCCCCTGGGCCCCGTCGATCTTCTTCTGCCAGCCCCACTGCAGCGGGCTTAGGATGGGGGTTGTTCGTCCAGCTTCCCCTTCGGGTAGTTGGGCAATAAGACCCCCAGTGGCCCTTTTTGTGGCATCTGGAGCATGGGGTGGTAGGAGATCTGGGGGAGGGGCATGCCCTTGACCAATGTCCGTCTTTTCTGCACTTGAAGCAAGCTCCGGGGGGGGGGGCTTGTTTGTAGAGGGGCGCCCAGGTTGTGGTTTTATCAGCTGGGCCAATATCTGAAAATTGGCCTGATCAGCCTTTTGTTTACGGTGTTCTTTCTCCTCCACCCGGTTATGGAAGACTTTAAAGGCCACTCAGTCTGTGGGGTAGCGGGGCCCTGTTCTAACTTTTTGAGTTTAGCTTTAATGTCAGGGTAGCTTTGAGCTAGGAAGTATGTCATAAGGACATGTCTTCCTTCAGGTGTTTCTGGGTCCAGGCTGGTATACTGTAATAGGGCTTGAGTGAGTCTAAGAATTTGGAGGGGTTTTCGTCTCTCTTTTGAATTATGTCTTGGAGCGTTTGAAAATTAACTACTTTACGAGCTGCCTTTTTCATACCTGCTATTAAGCAGGAGGCAAAAATATCTCGAGAGCAGAGACCCATGGCAGTGTTATAATCTCAGTGTGGGTCTTGTTAGGGGACAGCAGTGGGGCCAGGGGGATAGGTGGGGTTAGTCCTGTGGGTTTCGGTAGCATGCGTTTGGGCGAAGTCCCAAATTCGTCTACGCTCTTCAGGGAGGAGAGTATTGGCCAGGAGCATGAAAATGTCATGATGTGTGAGGCTGTAAGACTGGAGGGTCCATTGAAATTCCCTGATGTATGTCGTGGGATCAGTGGAAAAGGAACTTAGGCATTTCTCTAGTTGGGGTAAATCTCCTAAGGAGAAAGGGACGTGAACGCGCACGATGCCTTCGGATCCTGCTACCTCCTGGAGGGGGGCGATAATTTTGGAAGGCTCTCGGTACCAATTCTGATGGGGACTGAAGGGTTCTGGCTCAGTCTGTGGGGGAGTGACGCAGTCTAGCCACGCCTAGTCAATATCCTCCTGAAGTGCGGAAGGGGGGCAAAGAAAATAAAGATAGAATCGGGCCCACGTGTCGCCAGCTAGCAGCCCAGCTGCTTGCCTCTGCCGCTCTAGTTGGGCTTGAACTCATGACTCTGAGGTTAAGAGTCTCATGCTCTACTAACTGAGCTAGAGCACGGCTCCAGTTAATTGCTTATGGAATGTGTAAACAGAATGTTCTTTGTTCTCCATTCCTGCCACATCGGCAAGTGGGGGAAGGGCATAGCTAGAAGCAGGGGCGGTGTTTCTAGACATCTTCAAGGTCTCCCTATTTTCAGAGTGAGGAGTCTTGGCTCATCTTAGAGGACAAGATATGTTTTTGTGGACAGATAACTTCTAAGGACTGCACCGGTTTTTCTCTAGCTTGTGCTTTCCCATGCTGTGTTCAGACATGGGGGAAGATGCTTTCCCATTCTCCCTACAAAGATGTGAGAAGACAAAGGCGGTCCTTAACAGGGGAGAAACAGGTGATGAGGGCAAAGACAGAGGAGGCCCCTGGGACCTAGTTAAAGGGGGGGCTGAAAGGCTCAGGCTTAATCTGCGGGGGACGAATGCGGAGGAGGTGAGATGGGGGAGGAGATGGTGGGGGAGGAAGGGAGAAGGGCTGTTGTAGGAGAAGAAGGCGGAGTGAACGGGAGGCTTCTGTGGGGGCAGCAGCTTGAAGGCTAGGAGAACTTGGGAGGGGGCGGGGGGAGGAGGAGGCGGAAAGCTTGGATATAGGGAATCTCCTTCCACTTTTTCAGGTGCTGGCAGTAGTTAAAAAGATCGCGAGTGATGTTAGGATCAAGAGTTCCCTCTGCAGGCCATTGGTTGTTATTGTGTAGGGGGTATGTCGGCCAATCTTGGGAGCAATATTTACAGAGTTTTGGTTTTATATCAGGCGTCAGGGAGAGGGTAGCCAGATGCTTAAGCAGGCATTCAAGAGGAGAACTTTCAGGGAGGGATGAGGAGGCTCCCATGGCTAAAGGACAGAGAAGGAGACAAACAGGGGAAGACGAACGGAGATCCTCAGACTGGAAGCAGACTGCAAGGAGACAAAGGGCATCCCCGATGATCCTTGGTGGTCTGCGGAAACTCGTATACGAGTTGGAATTTCTTAGGAAGTGTGGGTTGTCACCCAGACTTCCCTAAGAAGGCAGTGTGCCGGAGTCACGAGGTACCTAGTGCTAGGAATTTTCAGCAGACAGAACAGATTTTGGCGGATGGAACAGAAGGGGGGGGGAAGGGAGCGTTCTCATCTGCAAAGGAGTCACCTCGTTTATGGCTGTTGGAGGAGGGGCCTGAGGGCCTGCTGCAGCCATGAAGGCCCGAGGCGGGGAGAGTTCCCTCCTCATCCCCGAGCGTCAGGGCCTTGCTGGATGATCACGGTCAATGGCACTGCGATAGCTCAGAGAAGAGTGGCCCACTCCGGGGGAAAACTTACCTAAAGGCCAGAGAGGAGTGGTGAGTATGATGAGCCAGCGCCGGAAAAAGTGGACAAGGACAAGCTGCTGCTGGTGTCGGGGGGAAGACGGGGCCCAGTTGGGGTGTCCCGTCTCCCGGGTTTTGGCACCAATGAAAGGAAAGGAGCGACACACAGCAGCAATTCACTGGAGAATTCTGCTTTATTAGGGAAAGGTGCTGGGTTATATAGAAAGGGGCATGAGCTGATTGAGGTGTCACTTTTATGGGGCTGTTGGCTGTTGGCTAGGTGCTGGGATTGGGAGGGGGGTGAGAGGTGATTGGGCTTCAGGTGGCGCCGGCAGGAACCGAGGATCCCGAAGAGAAGCCGGAATTTTACCATCTTACTGGTGGGGGCCCTTCAGAAACCATTAATACACAAATAATTATCTGAGTAATCTTTAAGTACCATACCTCTTGTGGTGTAACAACTATATGTATGTGCACACACAAATACACACACATATATATAATTCATGATTTATTAATATAAAAGATTAATAGATTTTAGGTCTTCCTAACCAGACTTTTAAATAGATTTCTGGGTATATCAACATTAATTCCTACTTTGTTTTGGATTTCTACACACCTTTCCTTTTAGTCTAAATAAATCTGTTGATATCAAAAAACATTAATCTAAGATATTATTTAAAAAATCAGTTTCTGTGCTACCCAAGATATTTGTCTGGTAGTGTGGAATTGTAGATCTTTATATATAATGCTATTGGTGGTTCCTTAGGATATTATAACCCTGATTTTGTAAATAGATTAATCTATAATGAAAAAACAAGCTCCATTTTAAAATCATTTAATTATTTATGCTATCCAGTTTGCATGCTTTATTCTATGCATATAGACTAGTAGCTACCTATCAGTTTATTTGTATCCACCTATCTGTATCACTTTTTAAAATTGTTCTTGGTTTAATTAACACACACAAAACACCAAACAAAATGTATGGTTTATAAATATCCCCTAAATGAATATATAACTGTTGGAAAAAAGAAGTTGCTGATACTTACAGGATTTAAAGCTGAAGACTTTTTCCCTCCCTTCTCGCAGTAGCTGATGGAATGCTGCTTTCTAAAAACAGCATTGCTCCTGCTATTGCACATTTTTTGTAATGCCATTGAGGCTCGGGAAGGATATATGGCCTGGAGAAATATCCTTCTACTTACTTTTCACCAATACTTCTAGGCACTCAGTTTCATTCTGATTTTAAGTTGTGCTGAAAATAAGGTTAATTACAAAAAATGTAACTTTTTATATATGGACGTAATCACCGTTGCCTGGGACCAAAAGGGGAGAAAAGCATTAGTGGGGTCATCCCTCACCCACCTCTCCAGTGTCCACCTCCTCAGCCTCCCAGGAAATCATGAGCCCACCACCCTCCTACAGCACACACGTGCACAGATGGATGCACATTTCCGTATACAACTCACAAGACTTAGAAGTTTTTGTTCATTAAAATGTGAACACCTACTAAAAACCAGTCTCCCTCTTAAAATAACTATAATGTCCATGTTCTGAATGTTTCTCTTATGATTCAATATCTCAGCATATTTAAAAGTTTTATATTGACTTTATTCAATTTAGAAAATAAGTTTTCTAGTACTGGGGCAAGGAAAGTAGTTAGAGTCATTTTTTGGTTATTCTAATGTTTGACTAATTTTGTCACATTAGATTTAATGGTTTGCCATCTTGCTAACCCATTAATGGGGAAAAATGAAAGGCTTAAAGTGAAATATCAGTTACTTCTTATGTATTCTAGCAACTGCAATAAAAGATTATAGTAATGGATAATACTGAAACCAATAGATCCGAGGCCTCTCCAGAGAACAAACCGCACTGGCACGGAGATGTAAATCCAAGCAAAGTCTTTATTCAGCCAGCTAGCTGGGGCCGACAGCACCTCCCCTGACATGCAGGTAGAGTCCGAGCTGCCGCTCTTTAGGTATAGATTATATAGGATTTTCACAGTCGTTGCACTGAAGCCCACACATTACCACAACCAATGAATTTAAGACACATCCCATACTTTAGACAATAAAATTGAAACGGGGACACGCAGCTTGCCTGACCTTTGCACAAGCAATCCTTAATGACTTATCACGAGTTTCGTCCCCAGGGGGTCACCCACTCCTAGTTATCTAGCTTAGGGCAGGGTTTAGGAATGTTAGCCTCGAGTATTTTCTATTGAAACTGGGTGGCTCTCGCTCTAGGGTGTTTCCTGCATTCCTTTACAAAACAAGAACCATCGCTATTCCCTCAGCTGTAAAGTGGAAGACACTTGTTTTCCCATACAAGTACATCCAGTCCATGAGAATGTATTTTCCTTTGTTCATTCTTGTGATTTAGCATCTATTTCCCTTTGAAATATCTTATCTCTCCACTACTTATTGGACAGTCTCACAAGAAGTGCCTTGAACAGACACGGAAGTTATGAAGAAAGAAAAAGACAAATGGAAACATAGGAAAAGCATGGAGAAATAAAACCCATGTAGACACTATTAGAAGGTGCCTTCCGTGGACCTGGCGCTGTTCGAGGTGCTGGGACACAGATCTTGAGGTGGGGCTTGGTAATAAATATTCCGTATTAAAAATTTTACCGTCAGGCCTGTCCCGGGCTCGTCTCCCTGCAGCAGCGACCGCAGCATGACAACCGTCAGTCCCGGCCAGACAGCCCTTCTCGGGGAAGGAAAAGGGCTCTGCGCCGGTGACCACGGCAGGCATCGCGGGGTCGGGGTCCGTGATAGTGACACGTTAACATAGAGAGTGTGTCTGGGAAGACAGCCGGACAATACAAGTAAGCAACCTCATACCGCGCACACGCTGACTCACATGGTACCCAGGACATGTAGGATACTGATAGTATATAGTAGAAGATGCATTTCTATTATGTGACAAGGACAGTATTTGCATGTTTCACATGTATTTTCTTATTAAAATAAACTGAGATCTGTGTATGTACTTATGTTAAAACAAAAGGAAATCCAATTTTAGGACCCCCAGGAAATATGGAAATAGCACTCCTTACATGGCTGACGTAAAAAGGGGAGAAAATGGCCTGGGCGGACCTTCTCACCCTTCCATGTGAAGGGGACCCAGATGGCGGCCGCCCCGCAGCCCCCCGCTACGCAGCAGACTCCCCGCGGCCCGGGGCCGCTCCCGCCCGCGCCGACGCCCGCGGCGCTGCCTCTGCGGAGCCCTTCCGTCCCCTGGGCCGCCGCACAGCCGCGCGCAGGCCCCCGAAGGCCGCCCGGGGATCGGGGGGAGTTTGGACAAGGCCGGAAGCCCCCGGAGTCGGGGCCGCCTGCGGTCATGCAGCCCCTGTCCTCCGTCCGGAGGAGTGTCCCGTCTGACGGACCCCCGCGGATCTGATGACGGTGTGTCGCGGTCGGGGGGCTTCTTTCCCGCGGGACAGGAGCGGCCCCCGGGCCCCCGGAGCCCCTGGCCGCAGACGGCAGGCGCGGGTGGGCGGTGCGCCCTGGGACTTCCTGCTCGGGCCCTGCGCCGCCTGGAGGGCCGACGAAGACGCGCACCCGGAGGCTGACGACGGCCGTGCTCGCAGGACCGCGACCTCTGCTGTCCGGGCGGTCCCCGCGCCGGCCGGGCCCCGAGGCGTCGCCGCGGCGGTGCTGTCCCCGCGGCCCTCCCGGGCCCCCGCCCTGTCCCGGGCTCGTCTCCCTGCAGCAGCGACCGCAGCATGACAACCGTCAGTCCCGGCCAGACAGCCCTTCTCGGGGGAGGAAAAGGGCTCTGCGCCGGTGACCACGGCAGGCATCGCGGGGTCGGGGTCCGTGATAGTGACACGTTAACATAGAGAGTGTGTCTGGGAAGACAGCCCGACAATACAAGTAAGGAACCTCATACCGCGCACACGCTGACTCACATGGTACCCAGGACATGCGACTTGGGAATAGTAAGAAGGAGCCGTTATCATGAAAACCCTTTCAGCTTTTTATCCTTCCCAGATTCACCATTCTAATTTCTTTTTAAATCTCTCTATATACATACATTTATGTATGTGATGCACACACACATACATAACTTTGAAAAGAAATACATAAATTCAAATATAAACCGTAAGTCCTAAAGAATAGCTAGCATTCATTTCTTAGCCGTGGAATAAAAATGTAAGTTAACTTATTTGGAAAGCCTTTACATTGGATTTACATTAGATTAAAAAATTCATATTCAGACGCTGCACCACCACAGCTGGTCTCACCCGTCACTCTGCACAGAAGCGCTGTGGCCCAGGAGTCCCGCTATGGGCGCCACGCCTTCCCACGTGAACGCTTCTGACGTGCGGTTGAAAAGACACTGCCTGTAGCAGCTCCTTGCCAAGTAAATGGCATCCCAGGAATGTTCTGCTGTTCTGTCAGCTATGCTTACAAAGAATCTAAACAGATGCGGGGAAAGTTCAAACTCCCCAGTGAAAAGTGTGCTCATGGGTGGGAGGCTGCAGTCTCATTCTCTCCTCAGTTATTCACCCTCTGGACATTGCCCCGAAGGAAACATGCAAAACTAAAATAGACAATATACACCAAATTGACCATGACTAGCAATTTAACGCAATAAAGCACTTGGAAGTAATAAAAGGTTGAGTCTGTTTCATGTTAATCAGATATCAACACCATGAGCTATTAATAATCTCACTTATGTCTCCTGCCCTTTTTAGAAAGTTATAATTCAATCTTTTAAGGAAAAATACAGGGACATTGAATAACCATGGATTTTTCAGCATGATTGTCGTTTATGAATAAATTGAGAGCCCAGTTTCCAGTGATCCGCAGATGTATTTGGAAACATTCTTCACAGCAAAGCTTCCTGTATCTAACTAAAATATTTATACAACTTTTGAGAGCATGGATCAGACATGGAAGTCTTAATTTATTCTAATCTAATCCTGAGAGAACAGCATTTTAAGCAAGGCAGATTCTAATAAGGTAGCTACATCAGAGGAAAAGTAGGTTTAATTTTATAAAATATTATATCTATAACAAAATGAATGGGAGAAAACATGGAAAAAGTATTTTAGAACTTTAGGCAAAGTGTTTTTTTTTGTTTCAACTTTGTTCTAATTATTCTAATATGACATACAAAGATTTGTTGCTTTGGTAATGAATTTTCCCCCCTTCGGTGATTATTTTGCATATCTCAAATTTTTCATCCTATACCAGTCGCCACTGTAAAAGACTGTGCATAAGGAAGATGTAAGTGTCTTACTTTATTACTATTTTTTTACTTGAAGCATAGTTTACATGCCATATTGGTTTCTGATGTACCACATAGTGATTTGACTATTAAATACAATTCAAAATGCTCACTACAATAAGTATAGTTACCACCTGTCACCAGACAAAGTTATTACAGTATTATTGACTATATTCCCTAGGATGTACTTCCTAATCCCATGACTTACTTATTCTACAATGGGAAGGGAAGTTTGTACCTCTTTATCCTCTTCACCTGTTCAACCAATGCCCCCACCTCCCTCCCCTCTGACAATTACCAGATTGTTGTCTGTATCTATGAATTTCTCTTCGGTTTGTTCATTTGTTTTATTTTTAGATTCCACATATAAGTGAAATCATACAATATTTGTCTTTTTCTGATTTATTTCACTTAGCATAATGTCCTCTACATTCATCTATGTTGTTGTGACAAATAACAAGATTTCATTTTTTATGGTCGAGTAATATTTCATTGCATGTATTTGTGTGTGTATGCACACACACACACACACACCACATCTGCTTTATCCATTCATCCATCAGTGGGCACTTAGATTGCTTCCATATTTTAGCTATTGTAAATAATTCTGCAATGACCATAGGAAAGCATAAATCTTTTTAAATTAGTGTTTTTATATTCCTTAGGGAAATTCCCAGAAGAGAAACTGTGGGTCATGTGGTATTTCTGTTTTTAATTTTTTCAGGAATCTCTCTACTGTTTTCCATAGTGGCTGTACCAACTAATATAGGACAAAGGAGTTCCCTTTTCCTCACATCCTCACCAATACTTGTTATTTGTTGTCTTTTTGATAAAAAAAATTCTGACAGGTATGAGGTAATACCTTATCGTGGTTTGATTTGCATTTCCCTGATGATTAGTGATATTGAGCATCTGCATCTCTTCTTTGAAAAAATGTCTTTTTAGGTTCTATTTTGTAATCAGATTGTTTTTTTGTTGTAGATCTGTATGAGTTCTTTATATATTTTGGATATTCACCCCTTATCACTTATATCATTTGCAAATATATTTTCCCGTTCACTAGGTTGCCTTTTCATTTTGTTGGTTCCCTTTGCTATGCAGAAGCTTTTTAGTTTGATATAGTGTCACTTGTTTATTTTTGCTTTTGTTGACCTTGCCTGTGTCAACAGACCCCCACCAAAATTGCTAAGCCTCATGTCCAAGAGTTTATTCCCTATGTTTTCTTTAAGGAGTTTTATAATTTCTGTTCTTACACTTATGTCTTCAATCGTTTTAAGTTTATTTTTGTATATGTTGTAAGTTGTCAAGCTTTGTTCTTTGCATGTAGTGCAGATTTCACAACACCATTTATTTATTGGCCGAATACTTTTTAGGGCTTAGTAACACTAATCATGAAAGATAAAAAATGATCAATGGAAAAAAAAGATAAAAATGGTAAATGATGCATGAAGTTTCATCAAAATTAATAAAACATACTTTTTGAAAGAATATGTTAAAACAATAAGAAAACAAGTCACACACACATGGAGGAAATATTTCCAGCACATACATGGGATGAAATACTTTTACTGAGAAATATTTTGAGAAACTATTGCTGATAATTCAATCATAAGAATGTAAATAATCCATTAAAAACTGTGAAAACACTGAAACAGAGACTACAGAGGAAGATATGTGAAAGGTAAATAAACATATGAAAAAGTGATTGACATAGCAAGTTATATGAAAAATGAAAATCAAACTACAGTGAGATACCACTACACACTCCTTGGGAAGATTACTTGTTAAAAGTTTCACAATATTTAGTGTTGCCAGTGATGCTGAACAATTTAATTCTCATGAATTGCTAGTGAGTATCAAATTTTATAACTACTTTCAAAAAGAACCTGACAGTTTCTTAGATAAATTTAACTTCTATTAATATGATCATTTAACTCCTACTAATTTATTCAAAAGTAATGACAACATATGACTGCACAAAAACTTGTAAATATGTTTATAGCAACTTTATTCATAATGGTCCAATACTGGGTACAACACAGAAGTCTGCAGAAAGGGATGAGCAACTGTTACACCCAACAATATGCTTAACCTGAGTGAAAGAATCCAGACACAA
This sequence comes from Manis javanica, assembly GCF_040802235.1. NCBI lineage: Eukaryota > Metazoa > Chordata > Mammalia > Pholidota > Manidae > Manis > Manis javanica. Next base: position 44,671,974 of record NC_133169.1, on the reverse strand, counting down.
AATGTTATATCCTGTTTTATTTATGTAAAAATTCTAGAATAGGTAAGACTAATCAATAGTGACTGAAAGCATATCAGCATGTCTCTGGGCCTGGGGAGCAGAGCGGATGCTGGCCTGTGATTTTAATGCGAAGGGAACCAGGGAGCTCCTGGGATGCACATGTGCTGTATCTTGAATGACATGGTGGCTAAGCGGATAAGCACGTTTGTTGAAATTCATCCAACAGCATGTAAAATGCTTGCATTTTGTTTGATGTAATTCATATCTCAATAAAGTTGATTATTAAAAGTTAAAATAACCCAAGAAATTTTATTCTGCTATCATGCAGCTAGGGCTGAGTGCAGTTTTAAAAGAGCAGCACACTCAAGAGACTCACACTAGATGTAACACTGGGTCATGAATGAGGAACAGTATTGCTTCTCACCAAAAATATTTAATCTAATTACTTATTTCTTCTAACAACTACTGTTGTCTAATTAGAACTTGGTTCATATTCATTTTTAAAACAAATTAAAAAACAAAACAAGCACTCCTTAGGCCTCAGCTTAAACTAATTATTTTAAAATATTTGGTAGTAAAGACAGGAAGTGAATTTTTTTAACTTAAGAACTTTTATTTTGAAATTATTCTAGAGTCACATAAGAGTTACACAGATAATACAGAGAATTCTTGTGCAGCATCTTATTTAACTCTGCTACACTTGTCTGAGAAATTAACAGTGATGCAATGTCATTAACTAAACTAGAAACAGTAACACTGATGCAATGTAATTAACTAGACACTTTACTTGGATTCCACCATTTCTTCACTAATGTCCTTATTCTGTTCCAGGACTGCATTTAGTCCTCATGTTTTCTTATCTGCAAAGAAAAGATTTCATCTAATATGTGAAGTTTCTAAGTCTTTCCTTGTTTCTTACCTATCTTAAAGACATTTTTTTGAAGAGTTCTGGTTAGAACATTCATCCATCTACAGAATGTCCAGCCATTTAGGTCTGTCTTCTCACAATAAGATTGAGGTTATATATTTTTGGAAGTAGCATTGCAGAAGTGATGTGTCCTTCTCATTGCACCATGTCTGTGTGGTTATGTGACATTGACATGACATATTACTCAGGATGCTAACCTTGATTCTTTGGTTAAGGTGATGCTTTAACCTCTCAAGGCTAATTTCTCCTTTGTAAAGTTATTATTTTTCCCTTTCCCTTTTCTGTTAGGAGTGATTAACTACAGCTATCTTAAAGGACAAGGAATTAAGATCTACCTCCAAAGGGAAAAGTATCTAAGAAATTGTGAACATAAGCTAAAACCATCATACTAATTAATACCTATCTTGGGGGAGATTTTTTGGAACTGCAAATATCTTGTTTCTCTTTTGTTTCACCCACTAATTTTTAGCAACTAATTCTAACATGAATCAGCAATTTTTATAATGGTGTTTTAATAGTGCTTTTCCATTTTCTCATTTATTTGAAAATCTCATCCTATTCATTTACTTATTCAATCATTTATATCATATGGATTCGTGGATATTTATTTCATTCTTTGGTTATAATCTCTCTTTTTTGCCCAAATTATTTCCTCTTTGGCCACTGAGGTCCCTTTCATATTGCCTCCTGTGTCCTTTTGAAATACTCTAGTTTTGTTTTTGTACTTTTTTTACTATGTGTACTTTTTTACTTTTTAAGATATGTCAGGTTTATTTTATATTTTCCTTGCCTTAGTCATTGAAACAGACATTTCTCAAAGGGCCCAGTTTCCTTTAGAAACCAAGATTAGGTGAGCTCATTGTTTCTGAGATTTCACTGTTTTGAGGCCCTCACCGAGAAAAATATATGTATGTATATAACCTATGTATATGTACATGACTATATTTCTACATCTATTTATAACTACATTAAAGTAAATGTGAGTTAATAGTTGTATTGCTGACTCTAACCCAGCATAACAGTCTTCATGTTAGCCTACCTTTGATTATTTGTAAATTCTTTGACAGTGGGAAAACTGGCTCTACAATTTATTTGCTTATTTGTTCAGTCTTAGTATGCATGGAAAGTTGTGTCCAGATTGTTAAAGCATACCCTTGTGAAAAAGAAATTTACCAACCCAAATGCAGTATTTAAGCACAGTTTTTTTTATATTTGGCCCTACAGTATTTAAGTAAGACATTCTTTCCAGAGTTATTTAGCTCCACTCCTTTTTCATTCCCTTTCATGATATTCTACTGTACGTTTGTAATACATTTGCTACACTCTGCACTCATCCTTTGGGCTCTGTTGTCATGTGTGTTTACATAGGTTTTGACATATAAGCACACAATACATTGTTACTATTTTGTTTTAATAGTATCTTTTAGAGAAATTACAAATCAGAGTAAAAAGGAATGTATTTTCTTTTTAAATTTTTATTTCTGAGTTTTTTTTTTAGTAGATCCATCTCTGACCTATAAACATTCTTTTTAACTGAACAGTTTCTATTAGCATTTCCTACAGAGTTGGTCTGCAGGCACTATGTTGCTTCAATTTTTGTTTGGCTGAGAGAGTACTTCATTCTTTATTTTATTTTAATTTTTATTTAAAATTTTAGATTTAGAAAACAGTTGCTAAGATAGTATATAGAGTTTCAATATGCCTATTCTTTAATTTTGAAGGAAATTTTCACTGGGTGTAGAATTCTGGACTGACAGGCTTTTTTCCTTCTTTTCCAGCACTAGTAAGGTGTCATTCCATTGTCTTGAAACTTATGTAATTCTGACATGACATCTGTTATAATTCTTAGCCTGTTCCTCTGTAGGTTTTGTGATTTCCCCTCTCTGGCTGCTTTCAAGAGTCTCCAGTATTCTGCATTTTTAATATAATATGTATAGTTTTTTCTGTCTCCATGATGTTTCCTGAGCTTCTTACATTTGTGGCTTGATGTTTTTATTAACTTTGGAAATCAGTTTTATAAACTTTTTAGCCCTTATATCTTCAAATATTGCTTCTCCATTCTCTTTCTCTTCTCCCTCTCGGATTCCTACTGAGCTATCTGTTAAACTTTGTGAAATTGTCGCACAATTTCTGTATCCTCTTTTCTCTACTTTGCTTTCTTATTCTTGTTTGTTTGCATTCTTTGCACTTCAGTTGGGCTAATTTCTATTGACCTATCATCAAGTTCACTTATTTTTCTTCGGCTATCTAATCTACTGCTAAACCTACAAAAAGAATTATTTCTATTACTGTTTTGTAATAGCATGCTTAATTGTTTCTTTCCATGTCTCTGATAAAACTACCTATCAGATTTTGTAGGTTGTTTACCTTTTTCTCTAGGACATTTACAAGAGTAAGTCATACTCATGTTAAATTCCCTGTCTGATGGTGCAACACCTATGCCATATCCGAGTTTGGTTCTGCTGACTGCTCACTCTGCTGACTGTTTCTTTCCTCACCTTACCTTGTTCCAGTTATTTACTGACAGGTGGATAAATTGTATGAATCAGTGGATACTGAGGTAAATATCTTTTATGATTGTAACTAAGCACATCTTTCTTTCTGTTAATCCTTTCATGTGTCTGTTATTCTAGTCAGACATTGGGATGAAAATGAAGTTTGTTGTTATGGTTACACTTAGTATATCACAGATATCAAATTTCTTTAGTGATATTTTTCAGGTAGTTTTTCTTAACATCTACTTCCCTCTCTGATCTGGATCCTCTCCCTGGCCTGTTGACCAGAGAAATTCCATCTTCTTCAAGTCTCAGATATGCTTTAGAGGTATCCTTAATCAAAATATGTTAGTATGGTGTGTGGGGGAAGTAGATAAGAAGGACAATCTCTGACATTCTAATTAAATCTGCCCTATTTAAATCTAATTAAATCTCAGCCACTATTAAATGGGGTCTTAACACTGGCTTTTACATGTGTCTCTGCCTCTTATCCATCTGCAATGACAGGTCTATAAGCTCCTCTCCTGGTGAGACAAGGACCATGGGCCTAGACAGAGTAGGGTGAGGGCCTCTGGGATAAAAACAAAGCAAGATAATCCATCGTGAGATCTGCGTTCGCCTGCTGAGGGGCCCAGCTTATTTTTCTGGCTTTACCCAGGTGCTGCTTTTCTTCCTCCAGCCCTACACAAATGATTTGCAACTTGGGCAATGTAGCAAGCAAGCCCCCCCAAAAATGTAGTAAAAACAGGAAGGATTCCATCTTGAAAATAGGATTGAGTCTTAAAACCCAATTAGTGAAAAAGTAAGTTTCTTAACAAACAGACAATAACTCAACCCACCTTGGGAGCAAAGCAAGCAGCCTTGAGTGACATGCTCCCAGACCAGGAAGCTCTATCCTGGGAGGAAATCAGAGCAGTAAAATTCTTGTAAATAACCAAGAAGATTCATAAGAAACTTAGTTGTTCTTCAAATGTAAACGTTTTGGGACCACTCAGCAGGTGTGCATCCCTAGCCCTTTGTCTCTCAAGTGCCTATAAAACCCCTAGACAATGTACCACCCTGGGGCTCTTTTGTCCCCTCCTGGCCTGAGCCAGGAGCTCTATTCTCTCACTTTCTCTCTAAATAAAAGCCTCTGCCTTGCTCTCCAACCTTGACCATTTGTGAAGTTCATTCTTCAGCTCTATGAACAAGGACCCTGGCATCACTGGGATAGATTATTTTCCTTGATCTCTTCGTCTAGCCACAGTGAGCATCCACCCGTGCCCCAGAGCAACCCCATCACCGAGTCGTTCCTGAAGAATAAGACCTCCTCTTTTTCCTAGGGGTAGAAAAGGGCATTGGGTCTCGATGGCATTTGGACAATGGTTGCTCTTCCCTCAGACAGAATCGCAGTGGAAGCTTTCCCGAATTCTCCGTGATCTCCTGGCTGTGTGCCTAGCGGGATTCGTGGAGGAAAGGCCGGCAAGAGAGTTCGAACTCCTGTATCAGTGACCCCAAAGGTTTCAGTCTCATGTCAGCCCACACTCAGCCATTAGCAATTTGCTGAAGGTTTTAGCTGCATCTTTTCCAGAGCCTATACCCAGCAGCAGCATCTACCACAGTTATAAAAACGCCCGGGTCCCTTTCCCCCTGCAGGCTTCTCTGCCCATATTTTAGCATGGTTCTTTGCCCTGTACCCTCCATTTTTTACCGGTTAAAGAAATCATTTATTTTCAGTATCCCAGGGTCTTTTTATTATTATTATTGTAAGAGTGGAAGTAAGACTCTTTGTAGCCCTCTGCATCCCCGGGCCGAACCTGCACGTTCATATTGCTCAAAGTGCTCAGAGGACAGCCATGTGCAGCCTAGACAGCGAACCAAATCATCATAATACGCATCTCAGTCAGAAAAGGTGGAAATAAGGTGTGGTTTAGACTGTCCTACGTAATTGAGCCCCTAGCCAGATTTCCCACCCTTTCCCTCCTACCACACTGACCCTTGTTTGGGGCTCTCTTGTCACACGGAGCGGAGCGCCCTTCCTGGAGCGCCCTGCCACTGCTGCGCCCAAGCCCTTGTCCGCCCGCCCACCCTGCCTGCGGGGCCGGCCCGGACCCCCAGGACTTGCTGCCACACTTCCTCAGGCGTCTGCCCGCTACTCCCTTCCGGAAGGTTTGATTAGCTCCACCCAGGGGACGATGCCCTACTGAATCGTTCTTCACTCCATTTTTTCTTTCTTATTCTGTTTTTCAGAATTTAGTGAGATAGAGAACTCAAGTTGCTAGGCTTTGAGACCAGAGTATGAAAATACTATTTTAAGGAAGGGGCTTTAAAATAAGGACATACAGAAATGCCTGCTTAATTTCCCATGCTTCTTTTATTTATAGCTATTTATCATTGCCACTAGACATACTTTATCTTATTTACTTATATACCTTAACTGAATGTAAACCCTATGAAACCAATTATTTTTATTTGTTTACTGATTCACTGCTTTATCCTTCATTCTTAGAACAGCATCAAGTACATAGTTGGAAGCCAATATCCATTAAAATACAAACGGTACATTTCATTATTTTTGAAGGTGCTCCCTGGGTGCCAGATTCTTTGCCAGGTAAGCACTAATAATTAAAATTCAAGGCATAGTCTGTAATATCAAGAGTTAAATGTTTCATTTATAAGACAAATAAAGGGCAACTTTACGTATGTATCATCCTAGGCTGGGAGAAATTTGGGTAGAAATTATGAAGGACTACCTGAAAGGATTCCAAGGTGAGCCTTAAGGCGTTGGTGGCCATACGGCAGATTCTCTTGTAACATTTGCACAAACGCAAGTCAGGTTAAACAAGTATTTTAGCAAAATTATGAATCCTGACTCATAGAATTTCCCCCATGGGGCAAGTGTCACTTTCAAAGCACACTGGGAATTTGATTTTTTTCTTTTTTACTCTAGTTCACTAAACAGTGAGACTGAACTAATGCAAATTTGATCTCACCAATCTATGTTAACAGCACTCTAGAATCCTTCAGAGCCCCGCAGAATCATAATCCCCAAATTTGAACTTGCTCTCCCCCGTGCTGTCCCTGCTGTGCTGCTTCCTTGGTCATTTCCCCACCCACACCGGAACGCATCGGGTCGACACCCTTCCTTGCCAGTACCCAGCGCCCCAAACAGCCACACCGTAGCTCCAGAGGAACAGAGTTCCTCTTCCAATCTTACTGCTCTGTCAGTTGAATTCTAAAGGCCAAGACTATGTAAAAGAACAAGAAAGGAAAACAAAACAATTTTCCCTCTTCTGCTCTCTTTCCTCGTCTTCACTTGCTAATTTTGTACTTCTTGCCCTGAATCCGCATACTGTTTCAAAATGAGTCTAGACAACTGTGAGAATTCTCACCTGAGGGAGAGCAAACGTAGAAGTTAATACATATTTTTAAATTATTGGGTAAGACAAGGAGTAAGAATATGAACTCAGTGTGACAAGCCATTAGGGGATTTGGCAGGGTTCTGAGAAAGATGAGCACAGTGAAAGCAGTGCTTTAGGAGGATTAGTCTGGCATCAGAGGACGACATGTATTGGAGGAGGTGATGCTCTGTTCATAGAAAACTGCCAGGCAGTTTTCATAAATCCCTTGGTAGGTGATGAGGGTAGTGATAGAACTTGATGAGAAAGAAATAACTCCAAGGTTTCTATGCTGTGACACTGGACAGAAGAATATACGCTTTTAGAATAATTAAGTACAGCAGTACATGAGCAATGCATTCTCCACGGCTCTTCCCTTTACATCAATTTATGTTCTTCTCTGGTAGCAGAGTGGCCCTGTAACAACATAACAGCATAATGACAATTACCACTTTAGAATAATTTTTACATTATGATTTTTGGTAATTTAAGTGATCTGTAACCACACAAGGTTTAAATAGTTCAAAAGTAGCCTTGAGAACAAATATTGTTTAATATACTATATTGCTCTATTCATGAGATGTACATGGCCTAATAAAATTTTAATGTATAGAATAAAATCCAACTTGAGGAGATTAAACATTAAGAGAAATTTTATGGTATTTGATGTAGTTCATAGGTACTATGACATATTCATGTAATTAACAGAACCATGGAAGGTGAGATAGATGGTCACCGATACAAATATAACTCTAAATTACATATTTGTGAAATTTGCCAGGAAATGAAGTTTGTTTGTTATTCCCTGCCCACCCTGCCCCAAAATACTTAGATCTCAAAGTTAGTCTACTTGCATTATACAAATAAAGTTTTAGGTATCACAGATTAAAAATAAATTACCAACTATGATTATTATTCTGTTAAGTTTGAAGTACTTTCTAGAAATCTCTAATGTATTTTAGTGTTTAGAATAATGAAATACTGCAATAATTTGATATTAATCTGCATATCTTAAGATATCAAAAGGTAGATAAACTGTTTTTTCCACTTACATATTCTCATCTATATATAAATGCATTTCTCTTAATAACATTCAAATTAAGACAATAAATTCATTCAATGAATTTTAAGTATCTATTCACAACAGGTATGACAAAAATAATTTTTATTGTGATATAGTTTATATACAATATTATTACTTCTCATGTGCAACATAGTGAGTGATATGACAATTTTATACATTACTAAATGCTATCATAAAGCAGTTACCATTACTTACCACCTGTCACTATACAAGGTTATCATATTATTAACTATATTCCCTATGCTGTACATTTCATCCCATGTGCAACTTATTATTTTATAATGAAAGTTTGTATCCCTCTATCTCCTTGACCTCTTCTGCCCATACCCCCACTCCCCTCCCTTATGGCAACAACCAGTGTGTCTTCTGTACTTATGAATCTACTTGTTTTGTTTGTTTTGTTTTAGATTTTTGTTTTAAAACCAGGAGTTTGAACCTATGAAACAATACTACATTCAAACCTGTTGTTTAGTTATACTATATGTGTCTACATATCTTTGAATGCATGAATAACGTGATATATGGATACATAAAAATGCATGTATTATGCGAGAGAAGAGTATAGCTCAGGAACAGAAAACTGGTTCTGGGTGTACAGTCTGGTCTAACACAGAGGAGCCAAACATTTTTCTGTGTGCACTTTTTGCTCTCACTCAACGAACTACTCACATTTGTACAATTTATTTCTAGTTTCATACCTTTGTGGTCTGAGAAACTGGTTGGTACAATTTCAATCTGTTTGAATTTACTGAGGCTCTTTTTGTGGCCTAGTATATTGATTTATTCTTGAAAATATTCCATGTGCACTTGAGAAGAATGTGTATCCTGCTGCTTTTGGGTGTAGAGTTCTGTAATGTCTGTTAGGTCCATCTCTTCTAATGTGTTGTTCAGTGCCTCTGTTTCCTTACTTATTTTCTGTCTGATTGATCTGTCCTTCAGAGTGAGAGGAATGTTGAAGTCTCCTAGAATGAATGCATTGTATTCTATTTCCCCTTTTAATTCTGTTAGTATTTGTTTCACATATGTGGGTGCTCCTGTGTTGGTCACATAGATATTTATAATGGTTATATCTTCTTGTTGGATTGACCATTATGTAATGTCCTTCTTTGTCTCTTGTGACTTTCTTTATTTTGAAGTCTATTTTGTCTGATACAAATACTACAATTCCTGCTTTTTTCTCCCTATTAGGTGTATGAAATATCTTTTTCCATCCCTTCACTTTTAGTCTGTGTATGTCTTTGGATTGAAAGTGAGTCTCTTGTAGGCAGCATATAGGTGGGTCTTGTTTTTTTAATCGTTTCAGTGACTCTATGTCTTTTGATTGGTGCATTCAGTCCATTTACATTTAGGGTGATTATCAATAGGTATGTACTTATTGCCTTTGCAGGCTTTAGATTCATGGTTACCAAAGGTTCAAGGTTAATTTCCTTATTATCTAAGAGTCTAACTTAACTCACTTAATATGCTGTTACAAACACAATCTAAAGGTTCTTTCCTTTTTCTCCTCCTTTTTCTTCCTCCTCCATTCTTTACATATTAGGTGTCATATTCTGTGCTCTTTGGCTATCCCCTGATTGATTTGGGGGACAGTTAATTTAATTTTGCATTTTCTTAGTAATTAGCTGTTCTACTTTCTTTACTGTGGTTTTATTACCTCTGGTGACAGTTGTTAAACCTTAGGAACACTTCCATCTATAGCAGTCCCTCCAATATACACTGTATTTGTGGGATGATTTGTGGGAGGTAAATTCTGTCAGCTTTTGCTTATCTGGAAATTGTTCAATCCCTCCTTCAAATTTAAATGATAATCCTGCCAGATAAAGTAATCTTGGTTCCAGGCCCTTCTGCTTCATTGCATTAAATACATCATGCCACTACCTTCTGGCCTGTAAGGTTTCTGCTGAGAAGTCTGAGGATAGCCTGATGGGCTTTATTTTGTATGTGATCTTATTTCTCTCTCTGGCTGCTTTTAGTAGTCTGTCTGTCCTTATCCTTGATCTTTGCCATTTTAATTACTCTATGTCTTGGTGTTGTCTTCCTTGGGTCCCTTGTGTTGGGAGATCTTTGGATGGCCTGAGACTATCTCCTTCCCCAGATTGGGGAAGTTTTAAGCAATAATATCCTCAAAGACACTTCCTATCCCTTTCTCTCTCTTCTTCTGGTATCCCCAAAATGCAACTATTGTTCCATTTGGATTGGTCACACAGTTCTCTCAATGTCCTTTCATTCTTAGAGATCCTTTTTTCTCTCTGTGCCTCAGCTTCTTTGTATTCCTCTTCTCTAGTTTCTTTTTCATTTATCATCACCTCCACTATCTCTAATCTGCTTTTAATACCCTCCTCCATTGTGCTCTTCAGTGATTGGATCTCCAACCGGAATTCATTCCTGAGTTCTTGAATACCTTTCTATACCTCCATGAGCATGTTAATGATTTTTATTTTGAACTCCCTTTCAAGAAGATTCATGAGGTCCATGCCATCTTTCTCAGGAGTTATATTAATTTTACTCTAAACCAGGTTTCTTTGGCATTTCATATTTGTATGTGGTGCCCTCTAATGCCCAGAAACTCTACTCTCTGGATCTGCTTAGCCCTTGAAGCAATGCCGGGGGTTGCAGGGGTGTGGGATTGGTGCCTGGGGAGAGGAAACAGCTGTTTCCTACTTCCCAGTTGCTATTCCTGTCTCCACTGCCTGAACCAGTGGCCCAGCACACAGGTATAAGCCTCTGTGCTTTGCATTTGTAGTTGGTGTAGACAGATCTTCCTTCTGGCTGACCTAATGCCAGGGTAGGGTTTGCTGGTTTGTGAACCAGGTGGGGCTGGCTGGCAGAAAGGCACAGTAGGCTGCATATCATGGAGGGGGTCCCCGGAGCTGTGTAGGCAGCCAGGGAGCTGGAGCACCTGAAGATCATGAAAGCTCCCAACCTGCTGGGCAGAGTGCACCTGGGAAATTTTGTCTACCTGTCCTTTCTCCTGAGCAGTAAGCTCTGTGCAATCCTTGCCCCTTTAGCAGCCCTCTTGCCAAGGGCTTCCTTGTTAGGAAGTCTCTCAGACTGCACACCTTTCTTTTGTCCCAGAGCAACTGGATATGGATCCATGCTTTCCACAATTGGCTGGAATCTCAGTTTCTCCAGGAATTCTGCCTGTCTTAGCTTTCCAGTCCCCTAATCACAAGTGTACCATGAAAGCACCATGAAATGTAAGTCTGTGCTCCCAGAACAGATCTCCAGAATTAGGTATTCAGCAGTCCCAGGCCTCCACTCCCTCCCCACTGTGTTTCTCTTCCTCCAGCTGGTGAGCTGGGGTGGGGGAAGGCCTTGGCTTCCACTGGGCCACAGCTTTGGTACGTTACTCTGTTCCCTGAGGTATGCTCTTTTCTCCAGGTGTATGCAGTCTGGCACAGTCCTCTTTCCTGTTGCTCTATCAGGATTCATTGTATTCATTATGTTTTCATAATATATGCAGTTTTAGGAAGAAGCCTCTGTCTCACCTCTCATGCCTCCATCTTTAATCCCCTTCCACAGCTTTCCATTCTTTAAGCGTATCTTAACTGACTGAATTATCCTTCTAATATGTATTTTCTATGATTCTGGTCTTATGTTACTTTGAACATACCTGTCCACAGATAGCAGTGCTCCAGTGTATTTACATTGAGAAAATGGATTCCTATATGGAAATTTTTGTATATACATTTTAAAATTTGAAAGACAAAATAAAGTTACCCTGCATAAGGGTACCAGTTTCTATTTTCACAGAAAGTGTTTGAAAGGACCTATTTCTATCTTCTCAACATTTTATTCATTGTCAGTGCACAGCTACAAAATTAAATCATGTTCTAATATGCATTTACTTTATGATACATGAAATTTTCTTTTTAAAATGACTTGTATACTGGAAATCATTAGTAAACCTTCATATTGGATTACATCTATGATTCAACTAGCACCGCATTATTTTCACTTACCACTGTTGATTTTGCTGTTTCTGCCAGTTGAGTCCTTCGAATGGAGGGTTACCACCAGGAGTAGTGTCATCAGGGACGTGGCAGTCAGGTCACTGAGCTCCTCCAAGCTATCTGACCCTCGTGGATGTCACCTGATGTGAGTGGCTGCCAGAGACACTCAAAACCCCTGAGAGGACACAACACACCAGACAGGTTAATATGATGACTGTAGGAGGATAATAGCCAAAGACTGAAAAATTCCCCAGAGATTCCCAGGAGCCAAGATTTAATCAATCAAATAAATCAAATGAGTTCTAATCAAATAAATCAAACGAGTTCTAATCAGACACAGTTTTTACCCGTCTAAATCTGACTTGTCTAATTGTTTCCTGTTACATGGAGAGCTGAATATTATTTAGCTTTTATAAATATATATATATATATTATCATGAAAAATAAGAATATTGAATAAGAGTTTCCAAATTCTGGAGGGGTCAGGTAAGGAGAGAAAGATTAAATGTTTCAACTTTTGTTTACAAAAGTATACTTTGTCAAATTGGTGTAAATTAAAGATAGCTTAAAAGAGAGGAGAGAAAGAGATCTTTTAAATCTGGAAAACAAAACATTAAGGAACCAGAAATATTTTAAATGGAGTCATAAAAATTATAATCATCTTCAGTCTCATGTAATACATTCTTGTTCTGATCATGGCTTAGCAGACTTACAGCCAGTGTTCCATTAGAGTTTTAGAAGTTTTTACCCAGTTTAGTGTAATGACCTTAAAGTTATCAGAATCTTGCATTCTAGACTAGTTTTCAGAGTCTTTTCCATGTATCTCATTGAAAATGAAGCATTTCTTGCCTGTAGTTGGTTGTAAATACTTTCAGAGAATTAAGAGTAAAACAGTAACTGTGAGTGACAAGACTTAAAAATAACCATGGCTAAAGATCTGGTGAGATTCCACCAAAAAAGATCTGGTGAGATTTCACCAAAAGAAAAAAAGAAGATGCAATTGAGAAGCAAATTGTTCCTTTTGTGATATACAATATTATAAAACAACTAGAATTATGACTGTTAACATTATACCAGAGCATATAAGATTTTTACAAATTGCATATAATTTCTGAATTACTGATTTTAATGGTCTATATCCCATATAAATATAAGAATTTTGACTAAAATGAATCTCAAGGACAAGAAAATATTGTAATCTGATGACACCTTTCTGTCAAACATTAACTCAAAGTAAGTTTTTGATTGAACATAAGTGAGATTTCCCAGGAAATGAGTAAAGTGATAAAACAAGGCTACCAAGGAAGAAACTTGGCTTTTATTTATTATATCAAATAAATTAAAATGAGAGTTTCAGATTATCAAGTGAATGTGTCCTAAAATAATATTTAGTTTGGTTTATAAACCAAAATATAAACCTGAATATGTATGGAATACAAAGAATATGTATGGAAAATACTTAAACATGACTTAAAAACACACCTCATAAATACAAGAATATAATTTTCTACATTCTATAAATGTGCAAGGCTGGAAAAGTGTGCACACATTTGAAAAATAATATGGATTACATGAGTGCTTTTCTTAATAATCAAGGCCCCCCTTAAAAGGTACCCTTTAATTACTCGAGTTTGAAATCAACTAATGATTAAGATTCTTATTTTTCTTATGTATCAAGTATTTTATGATTTGAGTAAAAAATAGTCCATATCAAGTTCATTTATGAAAGCTATCACTAACAAAGTTGCTCATTTGCGTTCTCATTGTCTAATATATATTTAACAAATTATAATTTTCATGAATAAATTATTATATAATGCTACATGGGCATTCAGACTGCCACATGTAAATGTTTTTATTGTTATAGTTTGGGGCTTAAATTACTTTAGTTTCCAGTAGACAGATCCATCTGTGAAATGATGGTGATGAAAGCACTCAATCCTTCTGACACAGGCAGCATAAGTCAGGAAAACAAACCAGCCAGATTCTAGGAAAATAACTGATGGCAAAACAGGATGCAGTTTCTAACCAGTTCAAATCATCGAGATTTGGGATGGGAAAGAAATATAACCAAAGCTCATTACACTCTCATTAGCATACTAAATTCACACCCCATGGCACCATGATAGTTCCAAGCTAACCATATCAGGGCAAAAAGAGGGCATAGCCCCCTTTCCCCAAAGTCCCCTCCGTATTCAGAGAAAATCCCACCTCTCCCAATGAGTGTTCTACCCCCTGCTTAAACTCCAGCTGCAGGACTAATCAGCCGGAAATGCACTGTGCTGCTCACTTCCCCGGCAGGCCCACACCCCTTCCTTGAGTGTGTCTTTCTACTTACATACATTACTTGCATCTGTGCCACCTGTTCATGAATTCTTTCTCCATCGGAGTCAAGACCCCTATCCCAGGTAGAGGTCTGACTTAGCACACAAGGAGCCCTCCCAGGATTGGATTTCCCAACAATACATTGTGTACTGAGGGTATTTCATATTTAGTGATAACAATATTGTTCTACCAGGTTATGACAAGTTGTACATCTATTAATATAATTTGGGGAAATGTTTATTTTGCTGATTTCCCACTTAACATTGTAACACTAAAACATATATATTTAAGAGTTGAATCAGTTATATAATGCATGCCTTTATTCAACTCAATGCCTTGCATTACTTTTGCTAAAATTCTCTTCTTGACTGTTTTAATTTGAAGGCTAGATGAGAATTAGGTTGAGATCTGGATTGGAACTTGAGAGAAACTATTTCTTTCATTACAAGAGAACATATACACATATACACTTACACATGCAAATCCCAGATACTTTGTTACGTGTTTCATTATACCAAGATTATTAATGTATTTGGTATGATTTTATACCAATGTATAGACTATGAGTACTCAGGTAAGGGAGGATACAGGAGACGAAAAGGAGCTGTGCCAGTTTTACAGTCTTCTGTGTTAGTTTCCTCTTGTATCTTTACTCTTTTATTAGCACTCTCAATAGATTCATAAATTCTTTCAATGAAGCTATTTTGGAATTTCTAAGCCTTTCTGAGGCTCCTGCATGCCATTAAGATAGGTATGCTATTCTGCCTGATTTAGGGTATGCCATCCCCCTTTCTTTCAAGAGCACTTCTTAAATGAATGATTTGTCTAATTGAACATCCAACATGAGGGTAACTATAATTCCAGGTTGCCTTAGTAAGATTTTGCCATTTTTATATATATCTACAGCTTCTAGGACCACAGTTCTTAAACACAAAATAATCAGGTGTGCCAGAAGTGGCACACCTAATTCTTTGTAACTTGAAGATCCCATTTCTTCAGCTAAGCATTGAGTCTCTTAAAGCCAAATTAATACCTAGGAGGGATATGCCACTAGGCTGGGGATGTTGTGGTGTTTTACAGTGTAACTCATTGCACAAAAATTGTCTTGGGATTGGGAGGTAACCTAATGCAAATCTAACCTGTTCTGTGACCAATTTACCCTAGCACAGTCTTACAGTTAGGTGATTGATCACCCCAACAGATTTTAAGTGCTAGGCCTGGGCCCACCAATTTTGTGGTTTTGGCTTCTGAGAGTCCCACAAGCAATAAATCTATTATTTCTTTCAGTAGAAATTTCTTTATGGTGGCAGATACCCTAATGGCTTTTAATAGTACAACTCATACTAGTTAGATTTTGGTGAGCTCTTGGTCAAAAAAGTCTGAGTTTCTTCTTTTATTCCACCAAGCCTTCCAGAGGTTATGCTGTAGCCTTACCTCCTGAGTCCCCTAAGGGCTACTCTCTTGCTTTCTTTAGATGCTGGGGTACCCAAGATTTTCACTTGAAATGATCCTCCTTCATTCAACCACAATACTGTTTCTGGATGCTTGTGTACAGTTCCTGAGGCCTGTCAGGACTTCCTGAAGGCACTTACCTTGTAGATGAGGTCGACACAAAACCAAATATTGCATCCCACTAGATCTTTACCATGAAAACCTAGTCTCTCATATCCCAATTTCCACATCTGGACCCTTGAAAACCCCAGTTTTCTACCCAGAAGGATAGAACAAACAAACTCTAAGAGCTCAGAACATAAAACAAGTGGAGCCCCATCTGAGAGAACTTCCCAGAGCTCCTTGCGAGTAGTGGACAAGGGAGCCAACCCAAAGGGCACCTGGGGTACCTTCGCCTGGGCAGACAACTAATCCTAAGAATGTTCAGCAGATGTCTTCAGATCCCATCTTGTTACCCAAACTGTCAAAAGACAAAATTTAAACGTTCAGTAATGAGTTTGATGTTCTTTATTCACAAGTATACAACCCATGGTTAGGGGAGTATAGTACCTCAAAAGCAGTGAACACTATTCCAGGGGATATGGTGCAAGAGCACATTTCACAGAGTTAGAAGAGGCAATGGAGAAAAAGGGCATGACTGGCTAGGAGGTCAGGGATCTCAAAGGTAAAATTTCTTGGGTAAGGTATACAAGGTAAAGCTGAGTTGGTGAATTGTGATTGGTGTATGATAGGTTTCCTGGACAGGTGTTTCCCGTAAACACAGGCTGACTTTGGTTTAGATTTATGATATGGGCCAGGCCCCTGAGGAGACCTCTATTTTGTGGGTCCTTATATTCAAATCAACTTTATTAGGCCCCAGGTGGAGAAGAGAAGATCCTCAGTTGAGTCTCAGTGGTCTTTCAATCTCTAGCAGCTGATTTAATAACTTATTGTAAGAAAATACTGCAGTGGATTTGGGGGATATGTCACATTTGAAAGATATGTGATTTTCAGTGAGTTACAGAAATTTGTAGAAAGCTACTATATTATCAGAGTTTTGGGCAAATCACTGTGCTGATATCACAGCAGCACGGAGGTTCAGATTTTTAGGAAGTGGTTCCTCCAATGACACCCCAGGCAGCAGATTCTTACTGAACCAGCAGGGTAATGTTTTGGAAACACTCATAAACCAAGGGAGAAAGTTGAAACACTCTTTCAAAGATTTAATTCATATTTATTGGCTTAATTGAAATCGCATTTATGAGCCTTCATATATTTTGAATATGTGCACATATAAGACTATGGTTGGGCACACTGTTAAATATTTCTATATTTGGTAAGAGCACCAGAAGATTTTGCTTGCTTTACTAGGGCAAGCTTCATACCATGCAAAGCAATTCCAGTATCAAGGCTGATCATATGTCCAGAGATGGCCATTAAATTCACAGACCCAGTCTGAAAAGTGTTTCTAACTATTTAGGCACTCCTGAAGAGCTTTCACAGCTAGCTAAATCATTTTCTCCAAGTGGTAATTGTTTTAATGTCCAAAGACATTAAAAGCTATTAAACTAATAACCCAAGTCTTGCTTTTCCTGTAAAGGTGGAAACTTTTTGATGCTCTGGCTTTCTCCTTAATAGTGTTTAGCTAGCTACCAGTTTTACAAATACACAACTGTATCTATGTATAGAGCACAAATCAAATAAATTCAGTGAAATCATAGGTTTGGAAAAGTTATTTTGTTGGCTCATTATTGCCTTCACTGAAAATATTTTAAATACCAAAAAGAGTTTTCAGGTAACAGGTGACATATCATTACCAAATGATATGAAAACCCACAAGCAGTAGTCCTATTTTTGTGGATCTTTTCTTACTACTAACATTTCAATTTGTACTTTACCAGCTTTCTGGCCTTTACCTGGTAAAACCATTTGTCACAAGCATGAAAAAGTGGTATCCACTGAATGCCATCTTATGATTTTCAGCTAATTATCTCTCTTATGAGTGCAAATATGGCACAGACTTTATTTGCAGTTTTCCCCCTCTATGGAAAACTTTATTTTTCATCCTGTCAAAAGGCAATATTAAACATGGTAATTAACCCATCAAAATTTGAAAGAAAACATGACAGAATATTGAATAAATGAGAAAAATATAATTTTGAGAATTACAATTACACTGGAAATCCATCTAAAGGCTCTTTTTTACTACTTTAGATATTTTAGATATTTTAACTCTTCTCATGCACTATCAGTTCAAATAACTAAAAATAAAATAACACTGGAGAAATGTAAATAAAATCAACCTATCATTAACCAAAGTAGTAAATGTGACAAGGGAGAAAAACATCAGTGGGGAAAATGGGAGTTCTGATGGCCAGGATCCTCACCTGAACCTAAAGTACTTGATGATGTAACTGGCCTGCTGCTAGACTAATGCTCCCACACTCCTAGGCTAGTATTGACTGAGTCACTAGATAAAGAGCTCTGCCCAGTGCAGTAGGTGGAGGCAGAGACAAGGAGGATTAGGAGAAGGATTACAGATCTGCAGACCTCTGGGTGCAGACACGATCCTAGTGCTCGACCTATCACCGGGAGAACAAAGTTGGGCAATAAGCCCTTTTATCCCAAGAATGTTCCATTGTCATTCCTCAGTCTCACTGAATCCACAGTGAACTTGTTTGCGGATGAAACCCATTGGCAAGACAACAGAAGACTTCAAGCTAAATGTTACATTAATGGATTTGTCCTGGGGAAAATAACTGGTAAAACAGGATGGACATCTATTCATTTCTTATGGCTTAATCATTTAAATTCTCATCAATAAAATTACCAAGTTGTGTCAAAACAGCCATACTCTAGTTATACATACCCATCTTATTTTTTTTAGCACAGTAGAGAAGAACACCAAATCTGAAGTTTAACTTAAAGTATAAGGCATAATTTTTTTTGAGGTATATAACTGTTTTATTCACAGACTTTAACTGTACGCAATTAGCTGTATTTCACAACTAGCATTTTACAAAAAAAGACAGTACCATTGTGCCTGTAAAAAGTTCTGCAATCAAACAGAAAATTACATTACAACGCGAAACCACCAAATATCACAACTGTCAGGGTCTACAGTTTTTTTTTTCTGCAAATGCTCACATGATGTCTTTATGTGATATTCTGTATTCAAGTTATATCTTTAAGTTTATTTATATTCCCGAAGTCCCCGTAGATGGATATACATTAAGCAAATGGATAAGAGAAAGCAGGAGACCCTCAAAGAATTTAAGCAGTACTACGTGGTTTCTAGGTTGGATTTTTAAATACAACATAAAACACTTGATTAGTTGTAAACAAAAATGCAATATCTGTAGTCATAAAAATATTTTATTGGTAATTTTATATAATAGTGAGGGGCTGTAAATACTTTTTAAATTTCAGGATATTGATAAAATGCATAAACTGGCGGTTGTGTCTGAAAATAGGGCACTATGATTTTTTTTAAGAATTGTTATATATAGTAAGAGGCCAATTAAACTCATTTTAAGATAAGTTATTTTCCAGTTCTGTGCAACAGTTCTCATTTCTATATTAGATTCATACTTCTATGACGCTGGCTAAAGTTTGGGGCCAGGAAACAGTGATAAAACTATTAAGTTAAAGCTTCTCCAAAATTGCAGCTTTTAAATTATGGCAGGTTTCTTTTCTCTCCCCCCCCCCTTTTTTTTGCCAAATGCTTATAATTATTTGAATTTTAAATGTTTTATATAATACAGAAAATACCAGTGTTCAATGACAACAGCACTAAACCTGAATTACAAAGCTAAATAATCAATGTTTTATTGTTTACTAGTCTCCTAGTAAACATTACAATAAATGAATGTTTTGAAAGAAAAAGCAAAAAAACAAAAAAACAAAACCAGGAACAATTCAGGAACAATAATTTAGTAAAATATGTCCAAAACATTGGCAATGGTTCATACAAGTTTTTTATTTAATAGCAATTTTCCTATTTAACCACACCAAGTACCAGCAGGTGTATTTAAGAGGAGAACCATTAAGAAAATTCTGTTGCAGCAATAGTTGATTTTTGACTTGTATAAATATAACTATTTGTTTCACAATTCTCAAATAATACATTTAGGCAGCTTGCACTATGTTATAAAAATTTAAATTCATTACATGCCAATAGTAGAGAATTCAAGAATTATATGTTAGAATTCACTAAACTAAAAGTGAAAATACACTTACCAGCAACACTGCATAATGAATAATTCAACCACATTTTATTGGTACCTGTGACTGTGGAGACCAAACTGTTAAGTCTGGAAATGTTTGGTAGGCATAGATTACAAGAAGTGTAACAAATTCGTATTTTATGTAAAAAGCAAATTATGGATTGTGCATGAATAGGTCATGAAAATGTGGTACTTCTTGGCATTATCTGTGCATTTGCATGGTATGACAGAAGTGACTAAAAAACTGGAGAAAATAAACTTTAATGAGACTCTCCATTCAGTGACGAGGCTTCTCCGCGGGGCGAGGATGACCTGGACACGCCCCTCTCAGTGTTACCCGAGCCGGAGCCGCTCTGACTGTGCTGATCCGCGGAGGTGGCACTGGCCGCGGGCGGTGACTTCGTTTTCTCCTTAAAGTCTGTGATAATGACTGTCAGATCCCCAACGGTGACTTCCAAGTGCTGAGCACTGCTCCGATCCACATTTTTCAATCTTGGCCTGGTTTTCTTATGACTGTTCTTTTTACTAGGTGTTTCCTTTTCACTTTTCACTTTTTTCTTTTTCTACTTTATCTTTTTTCTCTTTCTTTGACTGTGTAGGGGGCACAAACTGCCGAGTGACCTGCTGGGAGACAGGTCGTGGTTTCCGGGTGGAGGTGCCCTTGGCGCACGTCGCACATCATGCACTTGAAGGCCTCGGCGCCGTTCCGGAAGGTGCACACGCTGCAGTCCCAGTAGCCCTCGTCTGACGACGGCTTTGGCTGCCGCTTCGGCCTGGTGGGGCTCTTCTTGTCGCCCAAGGCTCGGCGACGGGCGCGCGCCGGGAGCCGCGCCGCGGCCGCCTGTTGTTAGCTCAGGGCCGCGGCCGGGTCTAAGGCATAATTTTTATAAAAATACAATTACATCTAAGTTTTTACAGCATTTTATAAATTTTACTAGGTTGCTTAATTTGAATACTTGTTATATCATCTTAATTTTGTATAATACCTTCCAATATCATTCATTGTTTTGAAGAAAACATTGTTTTGGAGAAAACAAGTATGAAGAATACTAGAACCAAAATCATTCGATTTTCTTAAATCACTTATCATTTATTCAACAAATATTTACTTATTTCTTATTATGTGGTAGTTATCATATTTAGTTTGAGTATATATTGATGAAATAGAAAAAATATTGTCATTTAAAATTAGTGACAAATCTATCATAATGATAAAGTGAAATCATTTTAACACAATATGAACAGTTCACTAATTCTTGACCAATTCAGTTTTCGGTTAGTGGTCAAAAAACACTACTTTGTCTGACAGAAGAAATACTAACAAAGACTTACTGCTATTTTACTCTGGTGTTTGAGGAGCCATAATTGAGACTGTGTGCAAGTTTGTATTTTTTCTAACTGGTTCAACTTGTCATAATCAGGAACGATTGTTAAACATGGAAACTCCAGTTTTAAAGGGTGTCTTAAAAAAGTAGATTTGCTTCCAATACCACATTCATTGTAATGTGAACATTCTAGCATGTGGTACAGCTCCTAAACACCTTAGTTCAGGTTAATGTTGAAACTTAATCCTAAAAACTGCCATTTGTCAATATATAAAAATTTCAGAGAAGGACTTGAAAAAACAATACACATCAAAGAATTCTGAAGAGGGAAGTATACTGAATCACAATGTGGAGAAACCTGATATATCAGATAGCCACATAGTTAATGGGCTGAATATCCAGGTCCAACAGAAATAAATTACAAATATTACAGTGAAAATTCCCACCATGGCTCCATTGGACAGTGGTTCTGCTGGAATTTCTGAGCTGAAAATAATAGCTATATGGACATCAATTACTAAGAGAGTAATTATTTTGAAATGGCCTAGAAATCCATATGTATTTTGTTATTACTCTTTCTTTAGGCCTATGTTCTATGGAGAATATGCCTACTGAAATCTCCTACAACAATCAGAAGAGTAATTAGCTCAGTTTCCCCTTTTCAGTTAGACAGTAATGCTGCAAAATGCTTTTGTAAATACCATGAGATAAATATCTGTATTTCCTGCTTCTACTAATTAAAAAGCAAAGAGTCTGTGGCTCACTGTTTAATGTATATTCTTATTTTTATCAATAGTGTCTTTTATTTTTGCCAGAAATGTCTCGCTTATAATCAAATTTTCTTAGCTATGTTCATAGCAACATTTCAGTTTTCTATACTTCTATGAGAACTGTTTTATGTTAATAAAATGTTGCATTTTTTTGAAATTTAAATAACTGTTAAATGACTTCATATGATGTAGTTAAATGAATTTTATGAACATTTGCACAATAAATCACATTAAACTGTGTAATGTAGGAGAAATTGATGAAAATACAAGACAAACAGAAACCATATGGCAATGAGGTATGGTATGAAACATAGTTCTTTATTCATTTCCCAACAATTGTTTCACTGAAGTATGAGTGCTGAGCAGTGTCCTTCCTAGCAATATGGAGAGACATGTTCTTTGATAAGGTTTCAGTAATAGCAAGCAGTTTTTGCCATTTTTCAGAAAAATCACTGTATTATATCTACTTCTCACAGAGACCCATTCATGATGAGGAGACAAATAAAATACCTCTATCCATTCACCTAGGTATTGTATATTGTATGTTTCTGTGGCATTATATATATTTTCAGAAACAAACAAATGTTCCTTATGATTCCCAGAACTTAAACTCAGCCCCTGCCTATACTCCAATCTACAGATTTACACAAAAAAGAAAATTACATGACATTAATCTTAACAGTCCTGAAGGAGAGCAAATCAGATCCTGTTTATCCTCTGACTATCAGGAAAAACTTGAGCAATCCTAAACTCAACTTTTCTGGATTAGTTTTTGTGTATTATTCAAGATACTTGTGATACTTCCATTTACACAAGGAGCTATCAATACTAAAAAAAATGCAAATGAAGATTCTAAAACATGTTTTAAATACACCAGTATGGAAATAATAAATCAGACTTACCATTCTACAATTAGACCATATAAGAAATTGCATGAATATATTTCAAGTATGGCAGATAGCGATGTTTCAGGGACAGGCACAATCATGGAGCAGCAAAGAATTGAGATCTTCAGGTTTAAAGCTTCAGCTCACACATGTGTTGGTCATTCCCCATCTGCCCTTCCTTGACCCCTCTCCAAGTATTTTTGCCTTGTTTTGTGCCACAGGAGTTTGTTCTCTGTGGACAAGACAAAAACCTTTTGTATCCTTTAGTACGGTCATGTTTGAACAGTGATTTCCTATCACAGAACAGAGTGGGAGGAGAATGCAGTTTGGTCCTTATTCCCCAGCTCCCTTCCCACTGAGGCAGCCGGGTGTCAGTACAGGGGTTAGTCTCCCAAGGGCACAAATCCTGCACAGCCACCCTCTGGCTGTCCTCTCCAGCCCCTTCACACCTGCGGAGAGGAGCAGCTTCCTACTATCGTTAGCCCTGGACTCATTCACCTTCCCTGACGGTTTCCAATAGCTTTTAAAAACATTTTGTTCCACCACCTGGAATTAACTGTTTACAACTTTACATAATTTTGTTCAGATGTATTTTTTTTTATTGGCATAAATTTTTATTTATTTATTTATTTATTTATTTATTTTTGAGAGGGCATCTCTCCTATTTATTGATCAAATAGTTGTTAACAACAATAAAATTCTGTATAGGGGACTCAATGCACAATCATTAATCAACCCCAAGCCTAGTTCTCAACTGTCTCCAATCTTCTGAAGCATAACAAACAAGTTCTTACATGGTGAACAAATTCTTACAGTGAATAAGTTCTTACATGGTGAACAGTGCAAGGGCAGTCATCACAGAAACTTTCGGTTTTGATCACGCATTATGAACTATAAACAATCAGGTCAAATATGAATATTCGTTTGATTTTATACTTGATTTATTTGTGAATCCCACATTTCTCCCTTATTATTATTATTATTTTTAATAAAATGCTGAAGTGGTAGGTAGATGCAAGATAAAGGTAGAAAACATAGTTTAGTGCTGTAAGAGGGCAAATGTAGATGATCAGGTGTGTGCCTATAGACTATGTGTTAATCCAAGCTAGAAAAGGGCAACAAAACATCCACGGATGCAGAAGATTTCTCTCAAAACAGGGGGTGTGGGGTTCTAAGCCTCACCTCTGTTGATCCCCAATTTCTCACCTGATGGCCCCCCTGTGACTGTGCCTTAGGTTGTTCCTCCCTTAAGGAATCCTACACGTCTCGGGCTAACCACTCATCTTCCGGGGCCATACAGGGAAATATAAAGTTGGTAAGTGAGAGAGAAGCAATATTGTTTGAAAAGGTTAGCTTTTTACTTTGCGATTTATGCCCTGTGGCTTTTATGCCCAGCATTTGTCTTGAGGTACGTTCAGATCTATTTTTTAAGTTAATGTAATGTTTTGCAAAAATTATACATTACACCAAACTGAAATTATGCAGAAAATAAAAATATATACAATTTGAAACATCTTAAATTCAAAAATAACTTGTTAACATTAGGTAAATATTGGTGGAGTCCTTTTTGGTATATTTACATAAAGAGGGATATATGTGCTTTTATAAAATTGAGCTCATAGGTTCTATGTTTATTTAAAACTATTCAATTTAATAGTAATGAATTTAACTGAAGGAAAAGCAACAAAAACAAAAATGAAGCCATGGCTGAATTTTTTTTTAAATAAAGTATCATTGATACACAATCTTATGATGGTTTCACATATACAACAGAGTGGTTTCAACATTCACCCATATTGTCAAATCCTGACCCCTCCATTGAGGTCACTGTCTATCAACATAGTAAGACGCGTGGTTGAATTTCTAATGAAATTGTTCACAAGAAAGATACTTTTCTCTCTCCAAAGCTAACAATAATAATTTAATTACATTTAAAAATCCTTTATTAAGCTCATGCAAATTGCCCCTTGTTAGTGTACTGTTTTCTGCTGGGAAATGGACTGATACGAAAGATGACATTTCTAAGTCCTAGAGATGATAAAAGTGTAGTCTAGTTTATGTTTGACACATTATTGATGCCTGTGGTCTTATGAAAACAAGGGGCTTTATGACAGCTTTCATAAATTCTGCCCTCAAAGTCCTGGATTAAGAATAAAATTCAAAGTTCCTAGTGTATGATAAAATCAAGAGTGTTCCTATTCATTCTCTTTCATTAAAATGCTAAAAACAGAAAGAAAGCACAAAAACTATAAGCATTAGTCTTCAGAGTCAAGAAGGCTCATATGCTGCTTTTCACTGCGTGCCTTACTCGATGCCGCCAGTTCAAGGGATCTGGTTGCAATGACAAAGGCTCGTGGAAGAGCCTAAGGCAGAACTAAGCCCTCCCCACCTCTGCACACAGCAGCTGGATCCGAGACTGGTAACACAGATGACAGCTGTGTGCTTTTGCGGAACTAAATTCTATCCACACATTACACAGAAACACGGGATGGAGAGAAGAAAAACTTTGAAAATAGACATGAAGAATAAAAAGAGCACAGCAGTGAGTTAAAAAGCAGCATAGTGCCCTTGATCATCCTAAAATGCTGAGGTTCAACACATCTTGTTGGATCCGAGTTCTAGTGAGTCAAAATAAACATCAATCCTCAGGTTCCTGGTGAAGAGTGAGAGCTTGGGAAGTTGTGCAATAGACACAGTGCAAGTGAAACCACAATGGTTATGAAGAGGTTTTCTGTGTTCAAGGAGAAATAACAGGGAATACATTGACTGCCTTATTTGCCAACATCATTGCCAAAAGCCACGACATAAGCCTATGTGTGCAGCAATGTGGCTCCTCTCTGGCAGCTCTTCTTTTAACATGGTTTTAGCTAACAATTTAGCAACACTTTGTTATCAGAAAAGCTCAGCCAAATTTCTAAACTAGTAACAATCTCATTGTAGAAATTATCAAGGCAGAACCTTTCCAATTTTATCAACTCAGATTATTTCCATTAGGACAAACATATTACATACAGCAACTGTGATAGCCAACAATTATGTAAACAGATTACTTGCAAAAAGAACTTTAAAAAAATGGTACATATTTTGCTTTCCTTGAGATATCAAGGTAATCAAACCCAGTTTCCTTTAGCCCCGTTGGAACTTCATCATTCTTTATGAAGTTGTTTATATCCTGCTGATTTTTAGGTGCCTGCTCTAAGAAGGACTGTTGGGTCAATATTCTGTTTATCCAGAAGGTTTTGTTGGGTCAATACACATCTTGGGTGTGTAACTATGCAATGGTTAATCTAAGTAAACATCATGAAAAAGGTGACATATTAGTGTAAAGAAAAGATTGCTAAAATGTTGGAGAAAGCTGAGTATCTCCTTTCCTTTCTATAAATACAGAATTTAGAGAAAAATGGGCTATCAGATTTCTGTTCAGCAACTTAGGGTTAAAGACCAAGGGCCTAGAGATGTTTAATCCATACCAGATGTGAGGAATAACAGCAGGAAAAAAGGAAAAAGGAGTTTTCAATCACACATCACTATAATTTTTTAAAATGGAAACATTTTTCTTTTATGCTGGCTGTTTTAAAAAGTCATACATACTTAAAACTGTATAAGGAACTTGTTTTATCCCACTAGCAATCATCATTCTTTAATAATGTATGTGTAATCCAAAGATAGACAATTTTCATAGATCATGCACATACAATCCCTAAGAAAATGTTTCAAATGACTACAGATGACTGTTTTGTTTGCTTCAGCCACAGATATTTAAATTTTTGACAAGCCTTTTTCAGATTTCTAGACATTTTATAATTCAAGTATTCTAGACCATAAGGTCACTTTTTTATTTTACATTGTAAGGGAAACTCCTTTTACAAAATGTCAGTATCCAATTTTGTTTCCAGATATATTTTTGTTAGGTATTTTTATTCTGTTTTAATGTCTTCACCAAATTCTTAGCAGATCTTATATACTCTGGATAAACTTTTCTATTTTTTTCTTTGCATTTATTTACTCAAAGTGATGGAGAAAAAATGTAAATTTGAAATTATCTTCCAGAAAGTCATAAAATTAATTTTTTAAATTCATCTCTATTGATATATGCTTATCTCCTCATATTTTCATGCTCTCTGCCTTTCATGCACACACACTATACCCTTTGGGGTCTTAGATACATGAACAAAGGTCTATAGCTTATGACATTCTATTTGGTTCTCACCCTATGAACATCCTTAGTATTCTTCACCTGGGCACAAGTCTCTTTTGGGTCTTTAACTATAAAACATGAAATGAACCAAAATTCTTGAGCATACCACTTAAAAAAGAGAAAGGACAGGATATTCATTCCTAATTTAAAAAAAAACTAATACATGTGCCAACATGAATGTAAACAATTATTTGTAAATTTTTAAAATTAAAAAATAAATTTCTAACACTAGAGAGTTAAATGTCATATTTTCTATAAGATATGCAGGATAGAAGTTGAAAACACATTATAGAAGAGTAGTTGCTAAAATGGGATAATATTTTTCTACATCGATAATGAACAAAAAACTAGGGAAATATGCTAAACAGACAAAATTAGTTCAGAGAATGTTCCTGTTAAAGGGTATATGAATAATTTTACTTTTGTGATGACTTTTCTTTTGTATTTTCATTTGCTAATTTTCATTTTGTAAATAAAGCAATTTAAAAATGAGACCACAGGAATTATTGTAGTGGAGTCCACTGTGTTTATTCTCTAATATCTCCATGTATTTATGATTTCAAATCACAACATAAGCTATGAGTATCATAACTCAAAGTGTTAAGAAAGACTCTTTGAACAAAACCTTCAGAGGGGCAAGGCTTTTATATTACCTGGTGGAGTAGAAAGGACATACTAGAATATCACTAATATTCTGTGGGGACAGAATATGGGGCCTTCCAGATCCTGCTTCAAAGAAGCACTTGCTGTCCCAGCTACAGGGAGCCAGCAGATAACATACAGCCCCTCGGAGCCTGCTTCCACTGTGAAGAGCGGCCTCATCAAAGGGATGCCCTATCCGAGGGGCTTACATCCAATAACCAATCCAACTGCCCAACTCGGGATGACTATAGAGCTGCGAGTCCCCCAGCACGTGGTGCCTGATCTTCAACTGCCCGTCTTGCTTCAGCCTCTCAGCCACTTGCGCACGCAACCTCGCCCACGCCCCCGCCGCCGCCGCTGCCACCGCCTACTCACAGCGCAGCGGGCCCGCGGGGATGGGGCGCAGAAGCCGGGGCCGCCTCCTACCCACAATGCAGCGGGTCTGTGGGTAGCGGAGGGCAGGGGAGCAACCGGGGGGCGCGGAGCCAGGGACGGGCAATCATGGTTAAGTTTTTCCTAGGTTTGATAAAGTCTATAAATGGGCAAACCTAAGAAATGGAACCCAATTACAAGAAACATACAGGAAGCTCAATCAAGGTACCAGCTGAATTGATTAATTATAGTGACAGAAAAATCAGAGGAAAAAACTGACACAGAGGAATGAGGACACTTTTCTTGTAGGCAACAACATAGACACAGATTCACATGAAGTATCATTAGTTTTAATTCTAATCTGAGAATTTAAAGTGCACACATTATCTTCACTATGTTTCTAGTCTTCCTGAATGTTTTAACATATTTATAGTATTTTTCAGATTAACTATTAGATATTTTATTCCTGGTTGAAAGAAAATTTTGTGTTCTGGTTTTGTACTACGGTTTCATTTTATGATCAGAAAAGGGTTTGCAAAACTACTACTTAAAACATAAGATTACACAAGCAGTGCAGAAGCATAAGGAAAATGGGATTTTAAAGCAGCTTATCCTATGGTTTCCAATTTTTTGGACTTCCTGTACATAACTCATATATGAAAACTCACCTAAATGCTGAGATTATTAATTTACAAATGTCAACACCGACCTCTCAGAGTAACTGCAGGAAGCTCTTAAAGAATTTAAAGCTATTGGGATTATCTATGTAATTGTCTATCTACTTATCTACCTACCTTACCTATATTTTGAATAAATGCAACAACTCCCATATGTTACTTGCCTGCTTTGAAACACACAAAAGAAACAAGTGAACATGGCGTGTCATTATGGAATTACTTTTATAGCTTTAATTGTGCAAAATATATTAAACTTAGGATATCACATTTGATTGTATTATCACGTGATATTGATGTTTTAATAAAGACTGTAGTTTTTTAGAGCAGTTTAAGGTTAACAAGAAAGTAGAGATACCCCAGATCTCCTCTATCCCCATACATGCATAGTCTCCCCATTATCAACATCCCATACATTTGCTACAACTGATGAACCTACATAACACATAATTAGGGAAACGCACGTTAAAACCACACAAAACACTACTGTGTTCTGTTAAAATGGCTTAAAAACACACTATCAAATACTGATGAGGATACAGAATTACTCATACATCAGTGGGAATACAAAAATAAGGTCATTAGCTTACCTCTTCCTGCTGCATGAACCCATACATTCTATGGGTATTATATATCTGACATTAAAATACCACACAGAGTATTTCCACTGCCCTAAAAATCCTGTGTGCTCTGGCTATTCATCTTTTTCCTCTCCATTCCTGTGGGAAACCACTATTCTTTCTATTGTCTCTATAGTTTTCCCTTTCCAGAATGTCAGATAGTTGGAATCATACAGTATGTAGCCTTTTCAGATTGGCTACTTTCACTTAGTAATATGCATTTAAGGTTTCTCCATGTCTTTTCATGGTTTGAAAACTGATTTCTTCATAGTGTTGAGTTCTAAACATTAAACAAAAGCTACAAACTATTCTAAGCTATTCTATCTGTAATGGCAAATGTATTTAAAAAATTTTATGCCACAAATTAGGAAAAGTTATATAATATAAAAAACACTAAATTTCAGAAGGTACAACACTATAATATAGAAAAGTTTTAAAATGGGACTTAACGTTCAACATGTATAAAACTAAAGAGCTCTACTTAGTCCACTAAACAGATAATTTTCCATACTTAAATCATTCTGTGGTAGCCTCTGCAGAGAAGATTTGTTTCTTAAAATCTTATTTTACACCATACTGAATACTAGATATGCTGGAACTGAGGAAGAAAATGAAGCCAAGCGTGGAAGGATTTTCAATCTCAAAAGGATATAGACATGGACTTATATAGGCAAATGGAAAAGATCAAATTAATGCAGCCCATAAAGATTATCATATAGAAAATAAGAATGGTAAATGTCAAAAAATGGAATTGGTAGCATGTAAGAAATGATGTTCTTTGCCCATTTAATAAAATTTGCTGGAAAACTTTCATATGTATCACTTTGCAGAATTAATCTTATCTCTGTACCAATTAGTGTTTAATCTCTGTACCAAGGGTGTTTAATGACTAAGAGACCTGCAAAACCCATTATTTCCAATTCAGCTTCAAACAAGCTGTACAAAAAACTGAAAATGAATGAAAAAACATTTGAGTATTCATTTTGGGCCAAGTCCCTGACTAACCCCTGCATAGCAAATGCGCAGGATGGCTCTAAAGGGTAACCAAGGCTTTGAAAACTTAACTGATATTGGAACCACCCACCCATAAAATGATACAGAATTTGCACTCTCAGCATAAGTGCTCATAATCTTATAATATTGAAAATGAATCAGAAACAGTAGCACTGTGACTGCAAAGGAAAGATACACTGAATCTGAAGGCAAGGAAGTAGAAATCCAATCTGAAAAGAATAAAAAGGAATGAATAAAGTCTCCAAGGCCTGTGGGGCACCCAAAGTTCTAAAACTCATGCAGAAAATATCTGAAGAAATAATGGCCAAAGTTTTCCAAATTTGGGACAGATGCATGTACAGATTCATGAAGCTCAGTGAGTGAGTTTTATAACACATGAACAGGATCTGTATAATAAGAAATGCAAGTACTGATTAAAGAAAGCAAAGACCAAAATAAATGGAGAGAAGTCACTTTCATGGCTTGGACTGCCCAACAAACTGAGGATGTCAGTTCTTGACAAAACGATTTGTGTGTTCTATGTGAACCCTTTTAAAAGCCCAAGATTTTTTTCCACATAAATTAACAAGTTTCCCTTAAACTTTATGTGGCAACACAAAGGAATTAGAATGGCTAAAACACTACTGGAAGAGCAGCAGGAAGTTGTAAGCATCACAGCATCTGCTTCTTAAGACATAGTTACCAGTATCTACAGCAAGCAGGACAGCATGGGATAGACACAAAGATCAGTGACACAGAGTGGCAGCACCAGAAAAAGACCCATACAAATGTGACAAGATGATTTTTTGACCAAGGATACAAAAGTGACTCAGTGGAGGAGGAAGAGCCTTTTTTATAAAATGGTGCTGGGACAAGTGGACATGAGTAACCAAAAATTATCCATCTAAACCTCACACCTCATACAAAAATGAAGTGGATCAGATAAGGAACTGCATGTAAAATCTAGAACTATAAACTTGAAGAGAAGAGAGGAGAAAATCTTTGGGACTTAAGAGTTAGGTGACAAGTTCTTAGACATGACACCAAAGGCAGTCTCCATAAAGGAAAAACAGCTGGTATGTCTGGTTCATAAGAATTAAAAACGTTTGTTCTGTGTATGACCAGGTCAAGAGAATGAGAACAACAGGCCACCAACTGGGAGAAAATATCTTCAAATTACATATACAACAAATAATTCATATCCAGAACATATAAAGAGCTCTATCAATAATAAGCAACCCAACTAATAGGCCAAAAGCTTACACAGACAACTCACAAAGGAAATATGCAAATGACAAGTACAGAAAAAGATGCTTAGCAACACTAGTCATTAGGGAAACGCACGTTAAAACCACACAAAACACTACTGTGCTCTGTTAAAATGGCTTAAAAACACACTATCAAATACTGATGAGGATGCAGACAAACAGAATTACTCATACATCAGTGGGAATACAAAAATGGTAAGGTCATTATGGAAACTGGTGAAGTTTTTAAAGAAGATACATTCTTACCATATGACCAAACACTAACACTCTTAAGCATTTGCATGAAAAAGATGAGAACAATTTATGACAAAAACCTCGACACTGTCACAGCTTGACCTATAATCAAAAATCATGTGAAACAGCATAATGCCCTTGAATATATGATACACTGAACTGTTCTACATCATGAAATGGAATACTCAGAAATAAAAGTAGTAGACTATCAATATATGCAACAACCTGGCTGGGTCTTAAGGGAATTATGTTTGAAACAAAAAATGTAAAAATCTCACAAGTTTATATACCAAATGACTCCATTTATATAAAATTCTTGATGTGAGAAGAAAAATAGAGATAGGGAGTAGGCAAGTGGTCACCGAGAGTTAGGGAAAAGAACGACCTATGTAACAAGAGCCACATGAGGCATTTGCTTTGAGGACATCTCTTTATCTTGATTGCAATGATGGGCATATAAATCTATACATGGTAAAATGTCATAGAAATATACATGAAAACATAAGCAGAATGACACCTGCCATAGTAGTGAAATCTGAGGAAGGTCTGTAGTCTGGCCTATGGTGTTGTTCCAAACAACTTCCTTGTTCGGATAATGTGCTGTGATCACGTTGGGGGAGGTGCCTCATGGGGTTTCTGCAACTTCTTGTGAGTTTATGTCATCATTTAAAAGGGTTTCTTTTTAAGTTCAGCAAATCTTAGATAATATAAACTAAAAAAATTAAAGACCCCACGCAGACACATCATGATCAAACTGCTGATTCTCAGAGGTAAGGAAAACAAATCTCAAAAAGGAATGAGAAATTATGTCCAGCCTCCATTTATGCCAGTCACTGTACTAGGTGCTTTTACCTGTGTCTGTGACCTTCACAATTCCCATTATTTTAGGTAACATTCTCTCCTCTTTGAAGACGAGAGCACTGACCCAAAAGTGTACAAAACTGCTAAGAGTTGGTAAAGAATTTAAGCCCAGGTCTACGCTACTGAAGTCCAATTTTTTTGTATACATATGTAAACCTTCTCAACACAGCTTCCTAACTAATCAAGAACATAGTATACATACCAAGTGTAAGTATATACCCCTAACTGTTTCAGTACAAACTCAGAGGACTATAGTGTGCTACTCCTTTCTACCCTATACCATGTCAATGATTAAAAAGAAATTATCATGTTAAAGCTAATTTGTATCCGTTAAGATACATTAGATTACAAACAACAGTAAATGACTGGTTAATTGAGGGAAAATGATTTATTGAAGGGTTAGTAAGGATGCCTAATTAATTAAAGTAACAGCTAAAACAGCCAAGTCCTTCAAAAAAGAGGAGCTGAAAGGGCCAGTAGTGGTGGCTCAGTAGAGGCTGGCCTGCTTCACTTTCACT
Organism: Manis javanica; assembly: GCF_040802235.1. Lineage (NCBI taxonomy): Eukaryota > Metazoa > Chordata > Mammalia > Pholidota > Manidae > Manis > Manis javanica. The sequence goes on along the minus strand of NC_133169.1, from coordinate 44,638,793 downwards.
CTTCTGGGGCCTGAAACGTCTGTTTACTTGCAGGAGGATGTCTTACTGCGAGGACGCTTTTGGTCTGGCAGGTAAACGTTCTCATCCTGATGTTCTCCTCCCAGCTCTCGGGCTCTCTTCTTGTGCTTGCTGATCATCTGAGCAAAGGCCCGGTTGAAAACGTGGCAGCTGAAGCGCTCACGGGCCGCATTTTCCACGTGTGCCTGCAGGACCTCCAAGCTGTGGAAAACCTGGTAGCAGCCCAGGCACCTGAAGCCGCTGTCCAGGGTCCCCAGCCCCTGGGGTGTCTTGGCCCTGGAGCCCTCCTCTTGGGCTGGAGGCTCCCCTGCACCACCAGCTGGCACCCTCCCCTGCAGGGCATTGTTATCCGAGCTGCACTCCATGTCAGTGAGGCGTTTCGGTGGAGACACATAAGAGGGTCTTCTCAGAAAAGTATTCTGGCTTTTTGGTGTTAAAAAGGCCCCAGATGTTTTTTGGGCCACTTGAGAAAAAACACACTGCACCAGTTTGGTCTTTTTAGAGGTGGGCTCTAACACTTCCACCCCACCCCACCAGACAGTCACATCTCTTTTCAGAAAGACACGCCTGTAATAAATTTCCCTGATGGGTGCTGTGTCCATGTGTTGTGGGAACAGAGAGGACTCACCCTGCTGACTCACAGGGACTGGAGAGGAGGTAGAGGAGGAGGTGGAGGAGGAGGAGGAAGCTTCCCGCTCCTCCCAGACCTGGGGCGGAGTCATCTCAAGGGCCCCAACACGAGGAACATCTTCAGGTAACTTGGTGATTTCTGGGAAAAGAAGTTTCAAACAAGAAAACTAGAGTAAGTGTGTGAAGTCTGTAGGAGTTGCGATGGTCATGACAATATTCCTATGTATGCACATGGCCCCCAAGTACACATGTATGTGAAGTCAAAGAATGCCGTGTGTGGTATACTTTATCTGAAGTATGTTTGAGGTGTGATTCTGTGGGAATGAGGGTGTGCAGGTCTGTGTATGTTCTGGGACATAGCTGGTGAGTGTTTCTCACATAAGGGGGTGATGAATGATGGTGTACATGTGTGTGTGGTGAGACAATACACATGAACAGGGATGGTACACGTTCTTATTGTGAAACAGTTAAGATGGAGTGTGTTGGAGGAAGTGTGCCTGGGCTCCCCAGAAGCGCAGCTCCCCGAGGGGCTGAAGGCTTTGAGCTGAAGGTTTTATGGGCGAGGTGGTATGTGGAAAAGAAAGACTGCACATGAAAGTGCATTCCCATCAGGGCATTAGGAGTTTTTGAGCGTGTACGCTGGCTCTGAGGGAGCTAAAACAAGCTACCTGTGTGAAAGGGTGTACATTATTATGGGTCAGTCTGTAGACAGCAGAGTCTGAGAATGACTGCGTGAGGAGGGAAGGTGCAAGTGTATATCTGTGTAACACTTGCAGAGAATGGGAAAGACTCATCTGGAATGAAGGCTTGTGCATATTAGAAAGTGAAAAGGAATAATGCGTCTGTACCTAGTATGGAGGAATATAGGGTATGTGTGTGTGTGTGTGTATGTGTGTGTGTGTGAGTTTGTGCTGATTTTAGGGAAGAGGTGGTAACTGAATTCCCACATTGTTATCAGCACAGCCCACTGCCTCACTCACAGCTGTCCCAGCGTGCACATGGGGAACTGTCCTATCCTTGAAAGCACATCCCCAATTTGTCCCTCCACAGAGGCCTCAGTCTTACTTCCTCTGCCCTGAAGCCCTTTTCTCTTTTTGAAGGAAACGTAGGGACTGGGCTGAGCAGCTCAGCTACTCATCCTGTCCAACCTTTGTGAGCTTCCTTATCGTCCTCATCAGCAACACGAAGCTTTCCTCTACATTTCCAGTAAATAGATTATGCCTTTAAATTCACAAACTTAAGTAAATAAGTAGGTAAATCATTATTCCTGACAAAATAACAAACACACTCAGCCCCTCCCCTGTTTAAGAACTTCAGTTACACCTGCAGCCCAATGTTTACTTCTCAAAATACATCCATTTTCTTCTTTAGGTGGTTAGGGAGTGTCTGGTGGGTAACGTTGCTGTGGGGAAGGGAAAACTTAGTGTGTGTTGTTTTTTGAGAGAGCTTGTGTGCATACCAAGTTTGGCAAGTATAGTTTGATGTGTATGTGCCTGTCATGTTTCCTCAACAAGTTTAGGTTGTGAGTCTAGAGATGAGATGACCCGGATATGTGAAGGTGGTGTGGTGTGCTGGGTGACATGAAGCATAATTTTGTATTTATGGAGGCAGTGTATCTTGTATGTATTTATGAATAGCCTGTGCTTCATGTGCTGTGCAAGTTTCAGTAGTTACATAATATCTATTTGATTTATAGGAAAGACTGAGAATTTGAGTTACTTTCTGAGATGTGTTGAGACCACAAAAGTGTAACAGAGAGGCCACATGAAGGCTAGATAGAAGGGAGATCACCAGATGGATGGTGGAATTTGAGGATTATGTGAAGGGACTAAGAGCCTGGGAACAGAGAGGAGTTTTAGTGGCTGTTACACATTTGTGATGGTTTCATGCCCTATTAGTGTGAAATACACAGTGCTACAAGAGTGGGATTATCTGCGGGGTCAAAGACCATGGTACTGAAGAAATGAGGTCAGAGCAAATTAGAGGAATGTATGTGCATAAAAGTGAGGGTGTGATGGTATAACGTGGATATCAGCTTAGGTGTGTGCATATGAGTGTGAGCAGCTGTGGGTGTGATGGAGTATCGTGCCTGTGTGCTTATGAGGACAGGAGGTGGGTGGAGGCAAGAACTGAGGGGCCACATTCAAATCTGCAGCCACTCTTTATGCATGAGAGGACGCACATGAAGGAGCTTTGCTCTCCTCTGTAAGACAGGAGGAAACTATGGGTTCCTGCGTGGGTGCTTCATTCTGGACCTTCCTGGCTCCCTCCAGCTGATTGTGAGAGATTTGTGACACTGTGACCAGTGGAGCACATCTGCTCAGGTTCAGTCTGAGTTAGTCTGCCCATTTCTCTGTCACTCTGTCAGCTTTGCCACCTTTTCCAATACGGCCCTGTCTGATACCCTTGCACTTTTGGGGACTTGTCCTTGTTGAGATTTCCCTTGAATCTCAAGCTTGTGCCTTATGTACATGCATTGACTCTCACCGAGAGCAGAAAGAAACATTGTCATCTTTCTGTGTTCTCTCATGTCTGGACAGGGGTTTGTATCAGCTTCTATCTCCAGTCGACCAGGGAATCTCAGGCTGATCTCTGGGCCATTCTCACACATCCCTTTCCCGCCTCCAGGTAAAACACCTTTACTTACCGCTATTCTCGTAGTCAGAGAGAGAGGAGGAGTAATCTGAGGTAGAGGTATTTTCTAATTCCTTCTGGGGAAGATTACCAGGCTCTCCAATATGCTTTTGTTTCTTGAAGATCTCTGTTAAATTGAACGAAAAGTAAAGGAATATAGTCACTCTTGTTTTTTTTTGCTTTTCCAAGTTTTTTTTCCTTAGGTTTACCCGACTACATATGTCATTGGGTTAAACACATTATGTTTTCATTGTCACAGTCTGAATAAGGTCCCCCGCCCATATCCTATTCCCCAGAACCTATGAATGTTAACCTTATGAGGCCATTGGGACTCTGCAGATGTGATTAAATTAAGGAAGTATTTGAAATGAACTCCTTTCGATGGCATGGAAACAGAGCCCTAGGCTCCCAAGTTGCAGAGGAGGAGACTGTGACTGGGCCCAAAGTATACCTTTCTCTCTGGCTGAGCAGAGACACTGACCTAGATTTCTACAGGTCTGCTCGGCCTACACTTTAGCAGCTCTTCCCTTTTACTCACCAGCAGAAGAGGCTGAGTCAAGAGAGGAGCCAGACGTGTAGTATTCGGATCCACAGGGTCCATCATTTTTCTCGGGACCCACAGTTTCATCTTCCAAATACCAAGGCGGTGTACCCGATGCCTGGAGCTTTGAGACTCCTGGAAAATGGAGCAAAGTAGCAGAGCAGCTGGTTCCATTCTGTTCCCTCCTACTCTTCCTCCTAATGTACTGTCCCCACTTTCCCTCCCTCATGGAAATACTGATTTTGCCCTAAACATTTACCTTTGGCTTGGACAGAGAATGGGCCTATTACAGCTTTCCGGGTTACTCTCTGGACCCTGTAGTCCAGGCTCCTCACACTCACTCACCTTGCTTAAGACTTTTGGTACCAGTTTCTTTCCTCTACCATTTTTGTGTGTGTGTGTGTGCCCTTTGCATTCCCCCTTCTAGATTTACAACCTCACATGAAACAATTGAATTTTTATCTTTCCAGAATTTATTTTATATTATTAGTCACTGTCTTTGTTTTGCTGACCAAGCTCACTTTTCCTCAGAGAATTAAAATGACCTTCATCTCTGATGAATGTCAGGTGTGTGCATCGTGTGCACATTGCGGCAGAATGGTGTGATGAATGTCATGTGTGTTGTGTGCATAAATTCTTAACCTGATGGTTTAAACTAGGTTAGAGTTTAATGTGTGACTGATCTGGTGTTTGCACAGTTGAATTTGGAGTGAGTCCTCTGTGCGTGAGAAGGGTATGTGTGTTTTGTGTCTGTGTTTTAGGTCAGCATGTATCTATGTGTGCAGACTGCGTGTCCTACGATTATGGATTTGTGCGTGCATGTTTCACATGTTGTTAGGTGGCTTAGATGTGCAACAGAATTACTGGGAGTATTCTCTTTGAGACTAGTGGAATTAATGTACATTTGAAATCTGAAGTAGTGAAAGAACAGAAGGATATGAGAATCAATGGCTGTAAGAGAAAGAATATGAGTTTTCAGAATACAGAACTGTTTGATTCCAATGTAAATGAGGGCGCAGGAAAGAGTGTGCAAGAATAAATGTAGAGCAACATGTGATCGCATTACAAAGTAAAATCTTGAAAGATTGAGGTCTAAAGAGTTGAGATAGAATACGGACACGAAAGCTTAGCACTTTAACTCAGAGGCGTTCACCAAACAGACGTATGTCCATATGGCAAAAACATGTAATAGAATTTTCAGAATATCTCCTTTTAGAGTAACCCTAGACTGAAATGTAACCCAAATGCTCATAAAAGTATAATCAATAAAGACACTATATGCCAAGAATGAATGAACTACAGTCACATATAACATGGATGATGATTACAAACACAGGTACAGAGAGTGAAAAGAAGTAGACGTAAAGCATGTGTTGTGCACTCCTATTTTTATAACATTAAAATATAGGGACAACTAATGCAGCACTTTGGTAATCAGAGGAATTATCACTCTTTGGTTGGGACAAAAACAGATTAGAGAACTTAGATGCATGTGAAAGATGACAAGGAAGTGAATGATGAAGATAGGGGGTGCTGATGGGTCTGTATAGGGTTGAACTTGAGAACATCAGCTATGAGAAGGTACCTCTGTGCTGGGGTCTTGGACCAGGTGTGTCTATACTGAGGTCAGGACCTGAGGATCCTACAACGTTGGGCCTGCTTTAGGCTATTAGTGCTGTCACACCTTCTTGGTAAAATAACCTGTCCTTGCCCAGTTCATACCGACATGTTCTTCCATGTTTCTCTGATACACCTCATCCCCTTAGGCCCTCTTCCCCCATTTCCTCAAATAACTCACTGCTCTCCCCTTGTCTCCATGGGCTCGCTCCAATCCTTCTAAGTATTTTCCCTTGGAATTTACTACTTCTGCTGGGGGTTATATTAATGAAGATGGAGAAGCATCTTGAGTTTCTTTCTGTACTGTGCAGCCTGGTGCTGACTGATGAGCAGAATCACACAGTTCATCTCTGGGCTCTGCCTAGATCCCCACTGTCCTTTGTATCCCACTCGATAGTCCCTTCTTACCAGCACCAGCGGGCTTGTTCTCACAAGGGACACAGGAGAGGAACTCTGAAGCAGCAGCAGCAGCGTCCGTTGCTATCGGACCTGGTACATATTAAGAAAGGCATTACGTTAGAAATTACTGTCTTCCCCTTTGCTTATTTATGCTATACATGTGTGTATGTGCGAATTGGTGTGAAATTGTTTTACATGCTTCATAGTTTACACAAAATATATCTCTGAACATGCACTATTTGTACTGAAGTTGAAGACAGACTCACTTTCCAAGCCTCCCCTCAAGGCCCCACTGGGGTGTGCTGAAACCCAAATGTCACGTTCCCTTCATCTTCATGAGCCCCCACTGGGACGCTCGGTCCTGGTCCTGGTCTGTCCCCTCCCGCTGCTGAGCACTGGTTCTTCCTCATAGGATCTGTTTACTTTTTAAACCTCACAGTCACAACTATTTCAGTTTCCTATTTTTTCTAGAAAGAACCGAACTTTCTCAATTCAACCATTGTGGTTAAATGGTATTGCATGTACATATGTGTGCAAGTGGGTGTGTGTGTCCTGCTGGTTTCTTCCTTACATTTCATAAAGGAGCCTCACATTTACATCTCTATGCTCTGAGACAATGAAAGAAAGGTCTTCATGTTGGAGACAATCTAAGAAATCAAGTCATTTTGTACCTGACTTCACACTCTCATCCCCGCACCTCCAACTTTAGGTTCCCAAACTTTTTTCCTAATTACTTACCTCTATGAGCCACACATTCTTCATAAACTGGAAAAAGTATTATTGGAAAATGTATAACAATACCCACTTACTTAACAAATGCCCTCAGTTTTGTAAAAAAAGAAATAAAGGGAAATACATTATATAAGAAAAGTTATAGTAATCAATCACTACATCTGTGATACAGTAACCCAGAGCGGCACGATGTCGGGAACACAGGTCCTACGCTACAGAGACAAGGACCTAGTCACAGGAACCTGCTCTTGACCCTCAGATGATCTATTCCCTTAGAAAGACCAGCCCACCCACATTTCTCCCTCCAGCCTTACTGCCCCTTCACTCCCATAAGTAGGAATCCTTGCTCTTTTTCTTTAGAAGAGTTTTTAGATCCCCAATGCTCAGAGAATATCACAGACACACCTCCTAACATCCTGGCAGCTTTGAGGGAACGTGTGGTTTCAAGATGTTTCCTTTTCCATTTACGCTTCATGGCTCAGCACTTCAAAGAAGTGTGCCTTCCTCCCTGGAACTCTGCTGCCAGAGGTTCAAGTGAGGGCAGCAAAGAAACAGGTCAGTATATCTAACAACAAGCAACTGGAAAGGCTCTCTCCGCACTCACTATCCAAGAACAACAAGCAACTAGAGAGGCTCTCTCCGCACTCAGTCACTCACTGGCCTGGCCGGTGCTTAAGTACACCAGGAGGGCCATTATGATGTGAGACAGGGTTCCAGAGCATTCTGACACGGGCATCAGAGCAAACCAGTGATGGGGGGGGGGCGGGGGGTCCCTTTTACCCAACACAAACTCTTATCAACTTGAATTTTTATCTTACACTTCATATCAAAATGTGGGAACCAATGATGTAGATTAAACAAAAGATCATTACTTTATGTATCTAGGGTAACCACATTGCTAAATTTCCCCAAGGGTGAGAATAAGGCATCACCTGAACCAGACTTAGAACCTTCTTGCCCCATATAACATGGTAACTGTCATATCTTAGCAGTACCATATAACATGTACACATAAAAGTTATATGTGGGGTATATGTGTATAGTGGGTTTGCGAACACCTTGTGATTCCACACAGCTCCAGCATTTATTGAATTTTCCCCACTATAGGGAACAGACTCATGTATTTCAACAACCCACAGTCTCTTTTGAAACTCTTTTCCCCATCACTTCCCCAGAGCCTTCAGGGAAATAGGAAGCCCCTGGCTTTACATCCATGGCCCTCATCATGAATCCTGTGCTTGTCAAGCATGAAGGCTTCATTCGCCAGCTTCTGTTCTAGGCCCCAGTCTCCTGGAAACCCATGGGATCTGCACAGGGTTTGAACTCTAGTTAGCTCCATTCTACTTCCAACTTCCCACTGACTGTCTGCTCCCTGAGGGGCAGTATGTATTTCCTTCAAACTGAGCAGTTGCTCTAGAGCCAGGCAGTGATCCAGCCAGCTTCAGCCTTCTTTACCTCAAGCAGGTCCTGCCTCACGCTGTTCCACACACATGGGCTTGGACTCTTGCAGCCACTAAACGGTAGGCACATTTCCCAAGACAGTCTCAGCCTTGTCAGCTATTGGATAAACCCAAACCAAAAATTAGATACTATCTTACACATACCATATTGGTAAAAATTAGATCAACCTATACAAATAATTGTAAGGATATGGATTTGAAAATAGTCAATATTTAATGAAACTAAATATACATATGACCTATGAGCCTATAATCTCATTCTATAACATGATCTTTACAAGGGTGATATTCACAGCATTATTTATAATGGAATGGAAGTGGCATTTTAGTTTCTAACTCAGAAAGAATGGATAAGCAACATATGGTTGATAAATACAACAGAATACATTTCCAAGAATAAAAGCCACGCCCATTATACTATATGCCTACAGGGCAGGGCATCAAGAAGGAATTGGAGATCAGGAACAAAAAGAAAATATAAATCAATGAAATAACCATAAGCTAGTGACTAAGGAGCATTCTTAAGTTAGTAGTCAATAATTAACTAAAGACAGAAAAAATCTTTCTCAAAAATAAAATGGTTCAGATTAGGTCTAGAACTAAGAGAAAGAATTATTCTAAACATGCCCTATAGTATGAGCTTCCTATTGCTGTTATAGCAGATTACCACTGTGTAAGGAGCTTAAAATACAAATTTCTCATCTTGCAGTTCTGGAGATCATAATTCCATTATGGGTCTTACTGCCTAAAATCAAGATGTTAGCAGAACTGGTCCCACCTGGAGGCTGTAGGGGTGACTGTGTTCCCTTTTCCAGATTCTAGAGGCTGCCTACATTGCTGGCGCACCTTCATTTCCTTCATCTTTAGAATACATCACTACAACATCCACTTCCACTGTCACATGGCCACTCTCTCTCTCTCTCCCCCCTACCTCCTCCCATAAGGACTCTTATGATTACATCATCCCCACACAGGCAATCCAGGATAATCTGCCCTTTTCAAAACCTTGAAATAAATCCCACTTAAAAAGCCTCTTTTGACACTTGCACTAACATATTCATAGGTTCCAGGGATGAGGAGGTTGACTTCTTTTCCAAGGGGGTGAGTGGAGAGAGATTTTTTTCTCAGCTCCCACACCAAGACAAGCACAGAGTGTCAGAGTAAATTCACCAGCAGTAAAATACAGTAGGCTGAGTGAGAATGGAAATCCCTAATTAAACAAGAGCAATAGGAAAAAAAGAGAGCATAGCAACTAGGTAAACATACTGAGGAAAACAAAGGTGACTGAAATGAAGAAAAAAGAAACCTGTTTGAAAAATGTAACCCAAGGAATAGACAAAGAAGTACATTAGCATTCTTCATGCCATAGAACTGGCAACTGGCTTCAGTACAACGAGGGCGTAAAGACAAGATGACAAGCCAAAGCAAAGAAATAAAAATGGAAAGCGGGGGAGGAGGGGAATAAAAAGCTAAACAAGGTCAAAACAGGATGAACAAACAACTTAGGACCAGAAAGAAACAGAATAACAGAATACATCTTTCAACTGAAAAACTGACAGACATATCTACTTGAGAGCAGTTATAAAGGGAAGGACAAATACACAATGAGAAGACAGATAAAAAAAGAAAGGTGAGATGATGTAACGTAACAATAAAAAGGTCAACCAATAAACCAATTATTCAAGATATACCACAGTAAAACACCCCTTGCAATGAAGACCTGAAACCACAAATTCCTAAATTGCAGTTATTTTTTTTTTTCTTAAAGGATAAAACAAACAAAATTCTTCAGGTATCCTAAGAGGAAAAGCAAGTCATGGCAAGTGCTAAACATCAAGCTGGCTTTACTCTTCCATAAAGCAACATACATTGCTTGAAAATAGTAGAGAAATAGTAGAGTATCTGCAGATGCTGAGAAAAAGAAGGTGTAATACTGCAGTATGATCTGCAGACAAGTTGTTTTCAAGTGTAAAAGCAACTGGCAGAAATTGTCAAATGTGCATTAAAAAAAATATTACAAGAGCCACTCCTGAAAAAGTCACTTAACTCTGCCATAGAGCCAACTCAAAACATGAATGGAAATGCCATGGAAAAGAAACAGAAACAAAACACAAATGAAATGCTTCATGCCAAAATACAGTACAATATTGACAATAAGCACCTGAGGGTGGAGATGGGAGTGGGAACTGATTGACCCAACTGCGTTGCACTAATTCCTATGAAGAAAGTTTGGATCTTGGGACCTCAAGGGCCAATCTAGGTCCCCCTATGTCATCCTTTTCTGTCTTCTCCTGTGCACAGCACTATCTAAAATCTAAAATTCCCTGTGCACCATGTTTGTCATCTCTGTGCTTTTGCTCAGTCAGTGTTCCCACAGCTTGTGTAAACCAAGTGGTGAGTATATACACATGTGGCTGCACACGCAGAGCCGGTAACCAGGATGATATACAAGAGCCTGGAATCTTGGTTGTCTGTGAAGGGGAAGCCAGGAACTCAGGGAGGAAGACACGCCCCCTTCTGCAATGCTGGAGTTTTAAACTTACAGGTATGCAATTCCTAGATTTACTAATATTGTAATTTTAAAAAGTAGGGCTTGAAAGAACTGTGCCTATAGAGCCCATACATACGGTCCATACAGGATAGGCTTTGAAAGGTGAACGGTCACTGCTGTCCCCAGCACTGGGACGCCAGCACTCAAAAGGCGAATGAAGGGGGACTACGCAGGTGGAAGGCAGTGAGGATGCCACGGGCCAGAAGGTGGCGCTCAGAGCACAGGCCGGGCCCCGCCTGTGGAGAGCAGCCGGTTCTCAGAAAGTGACGCTGATAGTTTCCATAAACACTTAAGAGCTGCCGCATCTGACTGCTGTTCCCTTCAGAGCGGTCGGCTGACAGTCGGGATAATTTGGGGAACCCTTGAGCTCAGGTTCAGGGCTTAAAATATGTGTCAGGACCTCCTGCGGGACCCTCAGAGTGCAGCGCGTTACTCACTGGTGGCAAACACTTGCCTAGAAAGAAAGGACCCAAACTTTTCAGTCAGATTTGTCACTGGCCACAACTTTGGTTAGAGAAGCGACAGATTAAGTCAGCCAATCTTCCAGTAAAAAAACAAAGCATTACAACCACAGCAGATGTGTCCTGATGCTTCCTGAAAATGGGCTCTGACAGCGGAGCCCTGCAAGGGCGCCACAGTGGCCGCGCCTGCGCAGCACGGCTGGAACGGGATAGGCGGCGGCAGGGAGCCAGCGCTCCGCGGGGGGCGGGGTCTGTCTGTCAGCGGGGGCGCGCGCGGAGGCCGGGCGGCTTGGCTCCTCGGGCGCGGCCGCTGCCCCGCACGCGCCCGGGCTCCCCTACGCTGGGCCAGAAGCGTATGTCGCTGGGGGGCCGGCCCGGGGCGCGGCGCGGGCTCGGGGCTGGCGGGCGGCGCCGCGGACGCCCGCGCTCCCCCTCCCAGCGCCCGGCCGCGGCCGGCGGGCTGTCGGAAACCGGAGGTCGCGCTCCGGTTCCGCCAGCGACAGCCGCGGGGCCCTCCGACCTGTCCTCCTCGGTCTCCGGGCCCTCGGACGCCATCCCCGCCCTCTGCCTGTCTGGATCTTGCAGCCCTCCGCCCGGGAGGCCGCGCGGCAGGGCGGCCAGGGCCCGCGCACCGCACCTGCGGCCGGGACGGCCCCTGCACAGTGGCGGCGGCGCCAGGGTGCTCCGAGGGCGGGGATCGGAGCGCATGAGCTCAACGCCTCTGGGGCCGACCCGACAGGCAAAGAAATTCCCCTCCCCCAGTGGGGCCAGGTGGGGGAGGCCTTTACCGCCCAACTTTGAAGAGCAAAATACATCAACAGAACTGTTCCTGTGGCCAAAAATGGAAGTTTATATTTAGGAATTTAAGAATTTTGATGTAAAAGCTTTCTAAATGTGTAGGCTTCTCAACCAACATGCAGAATCTAATTAGGTACCTCAGATATTTAATGGAATTAAGTAAGTTTCCTGGTGCATATTAATTCCTAATCTAACATTTTTAGTGCCATTCCTGATGGAATTCACAAATTGCTTAAAAACATGCAAGAAAGACATCTCCCAGATGAGCATTACTATCTACAGAGAAGAGCTACACTCTGGTAAATTACATCACAAATTTAATTTTAAATAAAACTGAATACCTCCCTCCCCACCCCTAACCACTATAGCTGTTATATTATTGAAAATACTGACTCCTGAAGAAGACACCTTTTGTTCTTAATAAAACAAAGTCTTAAAGTAAAGACATCATTTTACACTACATCAAATTGGCAATTAATAAAGTTTGGAGAATAAAAATGCTAAAATATTATTTCTTTATTGCAGTTCTAATTGAACTAATTTGATAAATCTAAAGGGGACAGGTTTAATGTTTCAATAAGAATTCTCATTTCTTCAGCTATCTGTCATCATCTGGAATTTCTGATGATGACATTTTGTCATTTTTGATAGCTCCCTTTTACTACATTCTGGGAGTGAAATAACGAGATGCTCAGGACTAATGTACTGAATTCGAACTCAGTAATGGAAAAACAAAGTGTTTACAAGAATTAATAAGCTATGAGGCTACTTTACCAATTTAAAAGGTGGACATCAGTGACACCTGTTTAAAATCACTGTGTGCAATGAAACAGAACAAAAACATAGTATGACAAAGTGACTACAATGACAGAATCCTGATCAGGTCATGATTTGGAATGATTCAGTTCAGGGTCTTGTCAGTAGATGGAACTAAATCTGAGATGGAATTAAATCTCACTGATCTTGAGCAATCCTTGTCACTATACACGCTTAAGTTTCCTCATCTGTGACAGGAGAAAGTTGGGTCAATGATCTCTAGGTAATTATCCTGCTTTAATGATTTCCATATTTATCTGACAAATAAGAACTTCAATAGGGCCTGTGAGCACAGCAAAACTTAGCTGAGTCTGATTAAATTCTTTCAGTATTGCTGTAGGGAGGCAAATTGTCATAACTCCATCATAAGACGTGTAATAAAAAAATGGAGTCAGAAATCTCAATAAAGTGGTAGCACAATATAATCAACTTACATATTTGGGGAGTCATCCCATGGAATCTATGCTAAAATACACAAACCAATGGAATCCTATTTATATTAATAAAAAATAAAATATCTATTTAAGAATGATCTTAGGAACCACTTCTCTAAACCTAAACCAGTTCAGGAGGAAGGACATGGAGACCCGGAACCGTGAAGAACTGCCTAGAGACAGAGTAAATGGCACCTTCACAGCTCAGATCCTGGCCTTTACATATCCTAAGTCACGCTGCTTTCTTTTTTTCTACTCTATGGTGTTAACTCTACTTTCTTATAAATAAAGCAATACAAGAAACTGAATGGCCCAAATTCTATTGCTCTGAATTGAACTGGAAATTATTATGTATAAAGTATACTACAAATTGTTCATGACATATGCAAAACCAGAACTGTTTAAATAATTTTACTATTTTAAATGAAGTAATTGAAATGTGTTTTTCTCTGCTCCCTCCTTAAAATGCAGTAAAGAGATTTAAGAAACAAAAATGCATAAACCAAAAAGGACAGAGAAGAGGAAAGGTGATTACAGAAATTAAATATAAAATTTGGAAGATGGATATATTAGTATTAGATGACTTAACCGAACTCTAGACTGGCCAGGGAATAGAGAGCAAACACCGAAGAATCAGAGAATAATTAAGGACTTTGGAGGAACAGCCCCCCTGAAACTGGGCTACAGATCCTCTGTCCTATCCTGTGGCTAAAAAATCAATTTTCTCCCTCAGAAGAAAATCAGAATTTTCCTCTTGGAGAGATTTAACAAGAGAGATGTAGAACTGGGAAACACATGGACACCAGTGAGGATGTGGAAACCAGACTGAAAGAGATTAAAAGAAATTTTTCCTATTAAACGGTGAGTTATAATGTCCTTCCTTCTACTTGGCCTGAGAATACCAGCAGCTTAAGTTACACCTTTTAAGTACTAGAGTGGATAATTCTTCTCCAGGGAATCTCACCAGCTCCAAAGAAAAACCTTAAGACATTCAGAGTTGGTATTTGACAATAAAAATAAGGCCCAGACCTAATACCTACAATGAAGACCAGCAAATCTATAAGCTACAACCATGTCCAAAATTCCGTGGGCTATTTTAATGTTCCATGGATCTTTCTGAAAAAGTATAAAGACTAGATTAAATGAAGTTGGTGATTAGGTCAAAGCAATGATCAGATGAAAAGTGTTAAATGATTTACTAGCTTCAAGAAAATAGGGAAAGTAACACATCAATAAAATTAAGTGGTATAGAAGGCTATAAGAACATCAGATTGTGGAAAATAACTTATTGAAAAGTTCAAAATCTAATGGGAAACAATTATATTTAAATGCAATTGTTGGAAAATAAAGTTGAAAAAATCTATAATCCCTTTATTCATTTGTTTAATGCTATTCAATGAACTCCTAGAGATATAGTAGTAAAGACACAAATTTTCTTTTTTGGGGGAAAGATATGATCAAGGTAAACAAAGGAAACAGTGTAAAAATAGTGTTAGAAGCTAAGAAGAAAAAAGAGGGGATATGACATTTTGGAAGAGGGCTGAAATTGTAGAATGGGTAGCCAGGGAAGGTTTCACTGTGACTTTGCAGGAAAAGACCTGAAGGAACCTAGACAATCTGGAATCCCGACATCTGAGATGGAAACATTGTACCAAGAGAGAGAGAAGAGCCAAGTATCCCAAGAGCATGGATGGCCCATTCCAGGAACACCAAAAAGAAGTGTTCTGGAACTGAAAAAATGAGAGGAGTATAAACTAAGGGAGGTAATAGAAGACTGGTAAGCTCCTCTGACCAGACGATGAAAGGGCCACACTGAGATGGAAGGAGAGGCAGAGACAGTCTTGCCAACAGCCCTCCTTCCAGGACAGTGACCCACAGTGAGGAGGGAGCTCACACTTGCGGAGCTCTCCACGGAGCAAGGGGTGTGTGCCCCACGTCACGTACCCAATCTTTGGGACCTGTACTGGAAAGATGACCCCCCAAAACATCTGCTTTGAAAACCAATGGGACTTATTTCAAGGAGACTCAAAAGGCTATAGGATATTGAGATTCTGATTTTCAAGGGTTCACACATAAACTCGTTCACCCTGGGACCAGTGCAAAACCAGCAGTTTGAAATACGTCCAGACTGTATGAGATGGAGATTCATTGGGTAACCTCAAATAGTCTGTTGGAGGAGCCGGGGCCTGGTGGGATTCTCTCAGGCAACTGAAAGTAGAGTGTCTTCCATACATGTGCTAGATTAAAAACTCCTCTGGCTTTAACTCTGTATCTGGAATTCTTTCCTTTCAGAAGAGGACACACACACACACACACATACACACGTAGCTTGGCATATATGAATCTCATACTAACCACAAACCAAAAACACATAATAGATAACACACAAAAATAGTGGCAATGTTAGAGTAGGCAGTTAGAGAGACAGGAGCAGGAGAGGAGAGAGGAAGGCAGCCGCCCACCCAGTCTCTGGTCAGAGACCGCCTGTCTCCTTCAGACCAACCCGTTCAGTGGTTCAGCACAAACTGATAAACAGAAGATACGGTCACTGGACCTTCCTGATTTTAGAGCATATGCACTTACGAAAGACCTTGTTGTTAATGACCCTGAAGCCACCATATCAGTATTGTATCATTTACATTAAAGTTTTGACCCCACCATGCATCTCTCTTGGATGTTCATGGGAAAAAATGACAAACACAAACTTATACAAAGAGGCTGAAGAGGAGGAAACAAGACATCTGAAAGACAGTGTGAGAATGAAAAAATGGGAGGGAGGAAACCAAATAAACTCCATAAAAGACACAGTGAAAAGCCCAATGAGTGGCTACCCACCCTTGGGGTCAGTCTGCTTCTCTGTCTCAGGAGTAGTACTGTCTTTTGCTGCGCTAAATAAAAACACCCTGCCGATTTAACTGTCTATTGGGTCTTTAAACTGAATTCTTTCCTTCAAGACAAGAACCCAGGAGATCCACAATGCACACTGCCCAGTCACAAAAGGAATCCAGCCAGAGTATTAAAGAAAAACACCAAACCACAAAAGAGCAAGAGAAGAAAGGAACAGAGAAGAACTATCAAACCAATCAGAAAACAATCAACAAAATCGCAGTTAAGTGCATACCTATCAATGATTATGTAAATGTAAATGGGCTAAATGCCCTAATCAAAACACATAGGATGTCTGAATGGATAAAAACAACACCCATCTCTCTACAAAAGATTCGCTTCATATCTAGAGATACACAGAAATTCAAAGTGAAGTTGTGGAAAAAGTTATTCCATGCAAATGGAAATGAATAGGACGATGGGGTAGCAGTAATTATATCAGACAAATTCAAAGTGAAGTTATGGGAAAAGTTATTCCATGCAAATGGAAATGAAAAGGAAGATGGGGTAGCAGTAATTATATCAGACAAATTCAAAGTGAAGTTATGGGAAAAGTTATTCCATGCAAATGGAAATGAAAAGGAAGGTGGGGTAGCAGTAATTATATCAAACAAAATAGACTTTAAACCAAAGACTGTAAAAAAGACAAGGGCATTACATAGTGATAAGGGGATCAATCCAAAAAGAAAGTATAACATTTAAAAATATTTATGCACCTAATGAAGGAGCACCCAAATACATAAAGTGACAGTTAACAGGCATATAGGGAGAAACTGACAGCAATACAATAACAGTAGGAGATTTTAATATCTCATGTCAATGAACAGATCACCTAGATTGAAAATCAATAAGGAAACATTGGCTTTAAATGACACATTAATCAGATGGACTTAACAGATACACAGAGTGCAGTTCTTCCAACAGCAGAACACATATTCTTTTCAAATGCACATGGAACTTTCTTAATGATAGACCACATGTTTGGCCACAAAATAGGTCTTCATAAATTTAATAATATTTAAGAAGACTGAAATCATATCATCTTTTCCAACCACAACAGAATAAAACTGGAAATCAGTTACAGAAAAAAACTAGAGAAAACACAAACATGTGAAGACTAAACCACACGCGCCTAATGAAAGGTTCAGCAAATAAAGAGAAAATAAAAAAAATACCTGGAGACTAATGAAAACAGAAACGCAATGATTGGGATACAGAAAATCAGTTCTAAGAAGGAAGTTTATAGAAATACCTCAAAAAAAAAAAAACCAAGAAAGATCTCCAATAAGGAATCTAACCCTGTACCCTAAAGGAACTAGCAAAAGGAAACAAAGCCCAGAGTCGGTAGAAGGAAGGAAATAATGAAGTGCAGAAATAAATGAAATAAAGATAAAAAAAGCAACAGAAAAGGTCATTGAAACTAAGAGCAGGTTCTTTGAAAAGATAAACAAAACCGATAAGCCTTTAGATAGACTTACTGAGAAAAGAAAGAGGACTCAAAAAAATCAGAGAGGACATCATAACTGATACCACAGAAACTCAAAAGGATGTGAGAAACAGCCACGAACAATTATAGCCAACAAATTGGATGGACAACCTTGAAGAAATGGAAAAATCCCTAGAAACATACAATCTTCTCAGACTGAATTCATGAAGAAATAGAAAAATTACTAGAAGGAAATTCTGAATCAGTAATCAGAAAACTCCCAACAAAATTAAAGGCCGACGACTTTGTGGGAAAATTCTACCAAATAATGAAAGAGTTAATACCTTTCCCTCTCATATTCTTCCAAAAAACATAAGAGGAGAGAATGCTTCCAAATGCATTTTATGAGATCAACATCACCCTCATACCAAAACCATACAAGTACACCATAGAAAAAGACAACCATAGGCTAATAACCCTAATGAGCACAGATGCAATAAATCCTCAAGAAAGTATTAGCAAAATGAATTAAACAAACATTGAAAAGATCATGCAACCTAATAAAGGGAGATTTATTTCAGGGATGGCTTGATAAAATGAAGGATGAAAATCATATAATAATTTCAACAGATGCAGAAAAAACCTTTGACAAAATTCACCCATTTATGATAGGGGTTCTGGGGACATAGGAAGACACGCGCTCACCTCTTCCCATAGACACACACTATCTGCAGCTCCTGGTGCAACAACAATTTCTGAAATACACTTGCACACTAAGCACTCCTAAGTATGGGGCTAGTAAGAGACCGCGGCGTGGACGCGGGCAGGAGAGGCTGGGACACGGTCTCACCATGAACCCACCCCAGGCGGGCAGCCCAGTCAAGAGCTTCTCTCCGAACATGAAGAGTTTGAAGCCCACATCCGCTAAGTTTAAGTCCTGCCACTGCCAGAGGCTGTCACAAAGCCCAACTCACTCCGCTTGGACACAAGCTACCGAGTGACACCTCTCCCTCCATGGGGCCCTCCAGCCAGACCTTGACTTTCAGCACTTTCACGCAGAGACGCCACGCAAACAGGCAAAGACACGCCATTCCGGACCCAGCACAGTCTCCCTGATGACAGCAATTCTTCCCGCGGGCCCCTGAGTGGCTGCCGATCTTGGGCAGAGCCCCCCGGGGTCCCCGGCCCCTCAGAAAGGCTCTCGCGCTGAAGGGCCCGCAGAGGAAGCCCCGGGCCCAGGCCGCCGCCTTCCCGGCTGCAGCCTCACGAACAGGGCAGCCGTCCCTTTCACCGTCCCTGGTCCCCCGAGCTTTGGCCTTTCGAGGGCCAGGCAGCCAAACGCGGGCTGGGAAGCGAGCTGCGGCGGCAGCACCGCTGAGGACACACCGCCCCAAACATGGCGCCCTGGGAACCAGCCCTCGAGGAAGAGGCTCACAGCTTGGGAAGGCTGCGCGGGTCTCACCCGACCCGGCCGCCAATCCAGGAGCGCTGGGACTCTCCACGGAGGAGGCTCACTGCTCACCCGCCGGGCTCAGTCCGAGCGGCCGGCACCCGAGCAAGGACACAGCCGGGGCCGCAGGCTGGCCACAGCCTCTCTTCCCGGGTGAGCACCATCTTGACCTTTTATGCGGACGGGCTTGATGCTCTACCCGGGCGGCTGCCATTACGGTTGTTGTAAAGATGAGCATCTTTTTCCCTTCTTCAGGGAGCATCATGCAAACCCGCTCCCTCCGCGGGGCTGCAGCTCGCTGGACCTCCGGGGGAAGCGCGTACTCGACTGCCTGGCCCTGGAAGCCTTGGAGGGCTGTCTGTCCAGAAGATGCCGAGGAGACGGTTCTTGGCTGGCTCCCGCCTACTGGTCACCGTGGGTGCCAGGCTGACACCCACCTGGAGCCCTCCAGGAGGCCTATGTGCCTGTCCCGGAGCTTTGCTGAGGGGCGGGTTTCG
The DNA here is from genome assembly GCF_040802235.1 of Manis javanica. Taxonomy (NCBI): domain Eukaryota; kingdom Metazoa; phylum Chordata; class Mammalia; order Pholidota; family Manidae; genus Manis; species Manis javanica. The sequence continues at coordinate 44,619,443 of NC_133169.1, read as the reverse complement.
GAATGGCCGCCGAGCCCCCGGAAGCAGTCTTTGCCCGCCCTCGGCCTTGCTCCGGCTTTTGGGGGCACATCCGGGATTCTGTGGCTGCTGCCAGGTCCACCTCAGAAGGCGTGGCTCTGGGAGCCAGTGGGCTAGGGGGTGGGTCCCGCCGGACAGTGACCAGAGTCGTGACTCGCTCCAGCCTCCAGAGCGCAGTGCACTTGGATCTCAGCCTTCCTAAAAAGGCACCTATTTGCTTATCAGCAGCAACCGCAGGGCAGGCTGCTGACCCCACAAGACCGCTGTCCTCCATTAGCCTTCATTGAGACGGGGACCATGGGCTGAGGCAGAGGGGGGTGAGTGGGGAACAAAGTAAGATGATGCGGGATTTGCTGTAGACTGCTGGGGGGCCCAGCTTGTATTTTGCCTTTACCCAGGTGCTGCTTTTCCTCCTCCAGCCTTAATCAAGTAATTTGCAACCTGGGCAATTGATTTAGCAAGCACCTAGTAAACAACCTAGTAAAAACAGGAAGGACTCCATCCTGAAGGTTGCACTTTAAAACCCAATTTTAAATGTGACTTTGTTAACATAGTCTTTAACCAGCAGACAATAAGTCAGCTCACCTTGGAAGCAAAGCAGGCCCTCTTGATTGATATGCCCCCAGAACAGGAAGCTGCTCTCCTGGGAAGAAATGAGTAGTACATTTCTTGTAAATAACTTGTAAAACTAACAAAAAAATGTCTCTTAAAATATAAACATTTTGGGACCTCTTAGCAGGTCTGCATCCCTAGCCCTTTGTCTCTCAACTGCATATAAATCCCCTAAACAATGCACCACCCAGGGCTCTCTTTTCCCCTCTTGGCATGAGCCAGGAGCTCTATCCTCTCACTTTACCTCCAAATAAAAGCCTCTGACTTGCTCTCCTACCTTGAGTGCAAAGTTCATTCTTGGACTCTGCCAACAAGAACCCCGGCATCATCATCACAGCTGCAACCTGAAAGGCAGGCTGCTAATTACACACACCACTGTCCAATCACCTGGGGGGCCTGGCACTACCTTTGTGCCCTCCCGGCTCTGCAACCAAGCTCCATGAGCCTAACTAAAACTGTGTGTGAGCCTAACTGAAACTGTGGTTAACAATACTACGCTCTCTGTGTGAGGGTAGCTAGGAGAGTGGACCTGGAATGTTCTCTTTACAAGAAAAAAAATGTAATGTCTTTTTAGGAATAATTAGTATTACACTGCATAGAAAAGAATACACATGTCTAAAGAAAGTTTCAACCATCTGGTTCCTGGAAGGTAATTTTTAAGTGTTTTGAACATCTGGTCTAACAGAATTTTTTTTGTCTACCAGAGAATGTGGGGGACATGATAGATAATTCTAACTCTGTGATGTATGCTGAGGACCATGTGTCTTGTTGCTCTGTGTTTATTAAAGTTCATTTGACACACAACATTATGTTGGTTTCAGGTATACAACACAGTGTTTCAGCAGTCATATATATTATTAAATCCTCACCCCATCTGGTGTAGTGTCTGTCAACATGGAAAGATGTTATACAACCACTGACTATGTTACCTATCCTATATTTCATCACTGTGACCAATTTATATTATATTTTGATTCTGTGCCTCTTTATCCCCTTCACCTGTTTCACCCACCCACCCCAAGCCCTCCACCATGGTAACAACCAGTCTTTCCTCCATTTATATAAGTCAATTACTGTTTTGATCATTTTGTTTTGTTTCATTTTTAGATTCCATGTGTGAAGTCATATGGTATTTGTCTTTCTCCACCTGGCTTATTTCACAGAGCATAATACCCTCTAGATCTATCCATGTTGTAAATGGGAGGATTTGTTTTCTTTTTATAGCTGAATATTGTGTATATGTACCACATATTCTTTATCCATGCATCTATTGATAGACACTATTTTCTTCAATCTCTTTGACAAAGTCCTTATAGTTTCTATTGCATAGGGTCTTTCATCTCCTGGGTTAAATCTATCTCTTAACTACTTTATTGGTTTTCAATACTATACCATTGTAAATGAGATTGCTTTTTAAATTTCTTACAGATACTTTGTTTTAAGTTATAGAAATTTAACGTTTCTGTGCATTTATTTAATATCATGTAACTTTACTAAATGCAAATTTCTCTGACAGCTTTTTGGTATAGTCTGTTTAGGGTTTTCTCTACAGAAAATCATGCCATCTGCAAATATGCATAACAGGTGTTAATAAGGATGTAGAGAAATTTGAGCAACCTATCTTTTCAGTGGGAATATGAAATGGTTTTGCCACTTTGAAAGACAGGCTTGCAGTTTCCAAATGATTAAATATAGTTATCATACGACATAGTATTTCCAGTCCTAGGTAAATAGATAAAAGAAAACATATGTCTGCAAGAAATTTGAATGTGAATGTTTAAAATAGCATTATTCATAATGACCAAAAAAGTAGAAGTAACTAAAATGTTCATTGACTGATAAATTAATAAGAAATTAGAGTATTTTCATGTAATAGAATACTATTGGACAAGAAGGAAAGGTAACTTATTGATACATCCTATAACTTGAATGAAACCTGAAAAACATTACACTCAGTTTAAAAAGGCAATTTATACTGCACATATTGTATGATTTCATTTATATATTAGATACAAATATGCAAATCCATAGAGTCTGAAAGTAGATTAATGATTCTCTAGAATTAAGAGAAGTTTGAGGAAATTGGGAGTAACTCCTAAAGCATGCTGGGTTTCTTTCTGTGATTAGAAAATGTTCCAAAATTGATTGTGATGTTGGTTGTACAACTCTGAATTAAAACAGGAATATATACTTTATATTAATGAATGACATATGAATTATACATCAGTAAGGAACCTTACTTTATAATTGCAAGAGTGGCAACTATTGGAAAGTTGTGTCTCACTTCCCCCTCCCCTCCCCTTTGGTAACTGCTAGTCCTTTCTTGGAGTCTGTGAATCGGCTGCTGTTTTGTTCCTTCAGTTTTGCTTTGTTGTTGTACTCCACTTTAGCAAGAACTCACAGTATCGTGCTGAGGGGAGTATAAACAGCTGAAGATATTTTTATTTTTATTTAGGTATCACTGATAGACGCTCTTATGAAGGTTTCACATGAAAAACATTGTGGTTAATATATTCACCCATATTATCAAGCGTCCCACCATACCGCATTGAAGTCACTGTCCATCAGTGTAGTAAGATGTCCCAGAGTCACTACTTGTCTTCTCTGTTACACTGTCTTCCCTGTGAACCCCAAACACACCATGTGTGCCAATCATAATAACCCACAATTCCCTTCTCCCTTCCTCTCCACCCAACTTCCCCCTCGCCTCCCCGTTGTTAACCACTTGTCCTTTCTTGGAGTCTGTGAGTCTGCTGCTGTTTTGTTTCTTCAGTTTTGCTTTGTTATACTCCACAATCGACTGAAATCCCTTGGTACTTTACTTTCTCTGCCTGGCTTATTTCAGTGAGCACAATACCCTCCAGCTCCATCCATGGTGTTGCAAATGGTAGGATTTGTTTACTTCTTATGGGTTAATAAGAATGGTATACCATTGGGTGTGTATACCAATCTTGGATGAAGATATTTTTAGAAACAAAATTCTTCAGTAAGATGGGAGTTAGAATAGCTAAGGTGCTTATGGATAAGGGCATGAATAAATAACGTGTGGCCCATGCTATGAGGTGTAATGCTATAAGAACAGAAGAAAAAGATATACTTAGGCAGCTTTCAGTGACCCATTGGGGTTAAATCAAAACAGAAAGTGACACTTTTTAGTAACTATTATTTGAATTAACAAAACACAGATACATGGATAGACATATTAATATAAATTCAGACCTAGCAGCAATTGTATTTGAAAGAGGACAGCTGGTGGGTTTTGCTCAATTAGGGTCTGGAACAATGACCACAAAACTTTGTTAATTTTAAGATTTAATTCTGAGATTAGCATGTGGTTATTTATATATCAAAACATCATGGAAATAGTAAACACCCTTTTTCCTAATTATAAATTCCCCTCTACTCCTGGAACAAAAATATTTAACTCAACACTTAAATAAGCATTATACAAGTGAAATTCATCCAGAGTTAAGACTTTCGAAGATTTTGAGGGGAAAATCTATTTTCTATCTGATCAGGATTGTTCATGTGTGTTCCACTCTGTACTTTTCTCTGTCATTCATTTTACTGTTCTGAATTTGGATTCTCCAAACCCCAGCCATCATGTTATCCACATTCAATGTACAGAAACATAAGTGACTTCATTCAACTCCCTTATGGCCAGGCTCTCATTCTTCATCCTATAAATATTATTTATGTTATGCATTAGAACATTATCAGAAGTTTGTGTTTCTTATGCTAACATGTGTGTTCTCCACACACTATTTGTGTGAATTGTCCATTTTGATTTTTTTATGGCTACAATAAAGTAATTATCTGCTTGTGAAGCATTTGTACCAAATATCTTCTTTCTCTTTGATGTTAACTCTGATGAATGGGAATTCTGAAATTGATTTTATTTTATGTTTACGCACACGAACAAACTTGTTTAAGTAGAGATATTTCTCTGTTCTCATAAAATTATAGACTGTGTTTATGCAAAAAATCCTATACTGACAAAGTATCAAAGAGAAAAATTATTATTCTTTGGAAAAATGTAATATAAGGCATCTTTTCACAATTAGACGAGTTTTTATCAAATATTTGTGACCAAATCAATGTATAAATGGGGAAATAACTCATATTGTTCCAGGCCTTTGTGACTTACAAAACAGTGGGAATATAAACAATGATTCACTACATGACACATAAATTACATTCAAAAGAGTGGGTGTAAGAAATAATCATTCATTTTATTCAAGCAAAACTTTTGTTCATATGATTACTAGTAATTTATGTATACATCATTCTCCATTTTTTAATAAAAATAAATGAATAATACTTTAACATAGTACAGTTTGTGTGGTATAATTATTTTCCCAAATTGATTATTGAAATATTAATTTCCAGTAAGAAAAGCTCTTCCTGGGACCTGCACCTATTTATTAAACACTGTTCCCCAAGCACTTTTAATCTCCCTGTTTCTCAGGCTGAATATGATAGGATTTGTGAGGGGGGCTCCGTGGTGTAGAATATGGCCATGAGCTGGGTTTGAATGGTTGACACATTTGAGACAGGACCCTATACAGCAAATAATCCAGAAATTACAAACAGAATAAAAGTAGCTATCTGTGGGGAGCATGTCAATAGGGCTTTGTTCTGGGCTTCTACAGAATTCCTCTGGAGCACAGCTAAAAGAATGTGAACATATGAGGTGAAAAAATTGACAGAGAATAGTAAAAAAATGACAGCACTCACAGCAAGGGCCACAGACTCAGAAAATTGGACATCTGAAGATGATAAGTGCATGATTTGAGGCACATCACAGATATATTGATGGACCACATTGGACTCTGTGAAGAGAAGCCTAAACATGGCCCCTGTGTGGACAGCGGAATAGACCAGGCCACTGGCCCATGAGACACCTGCCACCTGTGTGCACAGATGTGGGGTCATGGTGAGCCCATAGTGTGGAGGGTGGCAAATGGCCACATGGAGATCGTAGGACATGACCACAAGGAAGAAGATCTCTGTGGACCCAAAGAAAATAAATAGGAAGTTCTGAACAGCACAAGCTGTGAGAGAAATCAGTTTACTGACTTTTAGAGAATTTACAATTGAACTGGGGACAGTAACTGAGATGTAACCAAAATCTATGAGGGATAAATTGTCTATAAACAAGTACACTGGGGAGTGAAGGTGTGTGTCCATAACAATGATGGTAAAAGTGAGAAAATTTCCAGCTAGGACTCCCAGGTAAATCATTAAAAACAGTAGACCTTGCAAGACTTGGAGCTCCCAGGAGCTTGAGATGTCCATGAGGAGGAATTCCCTGAAGAGAGTGAAATTCTCCATGTTTACTAACATGCTCTTGCAACTTGTAGTCTATGGATATAGTGATAAGATGTTCCTACAAGCAGAACTTTAGAGGACAAAACTCTTCATATGATCTACAAGCCCTGAAATGACTTGATTTATAGACTTTATGCATATCACATGTCTAATGGTTATAGAATTAGGATGTAGTAATAAATTGATAAAATGAAAGGCTTTTATTATAGGAAAACATGAAAATGCTAATAACACTGAATGGTATCACCGTACCTTGGCAATTTGGTTTTCCTCAATCTGATAAAACAATCAAACTGCAATCCCATAAGGAAATAAGCATGAAGAGGAAAAACAGATATCCCTGAAGAATGAGATGAGAGGTCTCTCTTCCTGCAATGAGCAATTGTGCAGACAGACTGATGAAATGCCCAATTTCATTACTCTTCAGTTCAATTCAGTGAGGATCATACAGAGAGTTCTTTCTTGGAGGTGTGTTTGCACTCTAAGCACAAGAATACATGTGTCTCAGGACTGTCTGACGTGTTTGGTGAATGCTTTCTGAATTACACAGCTGTTTTTTGTATCTCTGACCATCCTCAGGGGAAGTAATTGCAGCCTCCTGAAAAGGGGCAGGTCCTCTATGCCTTGTTTTCCATAGGCATTTTGGATAATCCATTGAGATTAATTAGACTCGCAAGAGTATGATTTTTAGGAGATAAATTTAGAGTAGGGATTTGTAAAATTTAAGAAAGTATAAGCTCCTAAAAATGGTTTATGAATCACTGGTGACTAAATCACTATATAACATATATGGACAATATAAAATATGTGTTAAAAATGTGAAGTAAAACTGCATCAATGAGTTCAATTCTCACTGTAATAACAAGATTAAGAGAAACTTTCTGAAAGTCTCAAAATCATCACAATTAATGTGTAATGCAATAACGTTGAAAATTGGAAGCCACAGAATGAGAAAGGAAACTTGCTATTACACTGCAATTTAAGCTCCTAATCTAATGCTTAGGACAGTGTCTGATGGCTGACCCATGACGAGCTCTAATAAAAAATGATAAACAGACAAAAATGTCACAAAGTGATAGAAATCTATGGGATAAATTTAGAGAAAATAAGGTCACTGTGCAGAAAAAGACATAGGAGAGGGTCCCCAGTGACTCCCTGAGCAGGGGAGATGGGAGAAAGTTACTGATGTCCCCAAGCAGAGCAGTGAAGGGAAGAAAGCTTCATTGAAAGATGTGCGGGGTTCAGGAGAAGATCCCCCTTCTTGAATTAATGTGAGGATGAGTTCCCAGGCCCATACAGGTTGTGAGTCTTGGTTTTTACAAACAACAAAACTGAAGAATTCATTTCAGATTGTTTCATATGCAGTAAGGGCTTGGATCAATATTTTAAAATAACTAGACCAACACTGAACATTGCTTCAGAGCAGCCTAACAAGTCACAGCAACAAGTACAAAGCAGGTTCAAAATAATTGCCTGTGTCCCAGAAAAATTCTGAAGTCTGTTCATAGGAATACAAATATATCCAGGACATGAAAATAAAAAAGAATAATTTCTGGAATCCAAAATAACAGGAATGCAGTAAAGCAACAAAACACCACACATAAAGTAAATAATCAATCAAGCTAAACGAATAAAGAGTTAACACAGTTGTTTCTATTAGAAGCCCAGGCACAAAAATTGTATTGTATATGCACCCTATGTTCCCAAGTTAAGGATACTGGTCATAGCAGCATAGCTGTTTGATACTGCCTGTTGGGAAGCACATGAGACATATATAGAACATCACATCAAGCAGAGACATAGTACAAAATCTTCTCAAGCACACATAGAATAAATCATAGGTTAAGTACCTTCTAGGATAAATAATATATTAATTACAAAACAATTCTTAGGAAAATAAAGAAGACTAAAATAATACCAAGTATCTTTTTCAAACAGTGGAATGAAACTAAAGTAAATAACAGGAAGAAAACTGGAAAATTCAAAAGTCAATGAAAACCAAATGCAACATTCCTGAACACAAAATAGACCAAGGAAGGAATCAAAATAGAATAAACATATTTTGAGACAAATGAAAATGGAAATACAATATACTAAAATTCATAGGATGGTGCAAAAGCAGTTCTACCAAGGAACTTAACAGAAATAATTTCATAGATAAAGAAAAAAATCAAATAAACAAACGTTATATAACAAATAAAAAAGATTTTAAAAATTAGCAGAAGGAAGGCTATAAATATTAGAGCAGACATAAATTCAGGACAGGAAAAGAACAGGAAAGTTTAACAAAACAGTTGGATCTTGAGAAGGTATACCAAAATAACTTTAAAGTACATTAACCTAGAAAAACAGACAAGAAAAAATATGTAAAATTTCAAATAGATGAGAAATTATAAGTGATACTATAGAAATAGGATCGTGACACTTCTATGAATAACTATGACAAGAAATTAAACAACCTACAAAAATGGAAAAATCCTAGAAATACATAATCTACCAACAATTAACCATGAAGTAATAGGGAATCTGAACAGATCCATGAGTCAGAGTAATAAAAACTTGCCAATAATGAAAACCCAGGAATAAATAGTTTCACTGGTGAATTCAACCAAACAGTTAAAAAAGAAATAATATCAATTCTTCTTAAAATCTTTCAAAAAATTAAGAGGAGGGAAAGCTTCCAATATCATTTTATAAATCAAGGGTAACTGTGTTAAGAACACTACTATAAAAAAAATTCAATTTCTCAGATAAATATGCATGCAAAAATTCTCTAAAATTTATTAGCAGAATTCAATAACATATTAAAATGATCATACACCAGGATCAATTAGGTTTGAACCCTAGGGTGTAAGAATTACTAAAGTACAGAAATCAGTAAATGTGATACATTGTATTAATGGAGTAAAACATAAAATCTTATGATCATCTCAAGAGATGCAGAAAAAAATCACTTTATAAAAGACAAGATTCATCCATAATAAAAACTACTAATAATGAAATAGAGAAGAAATGTACCTCAACATAATAAATACCATCTATGACAAGCCCCAACTAAAATCATAATCAGCGGGGAAAGTTGAAGCTTTTCCTCTAAGAACAAGAACAATAAAAGAATGTCAACTTTCACCACCACTATTCATGATAGTAATGGATGTCCTAGTCAGAGCAAGCTGGAAAGAAGGAAGAAAGGGCTTTAAATCAGAAAAAAAAAACAGGTAAAATTGTCTTTGTTTGCAGGTGACATGATTTTATATACAGAAAAGCCTAATGACTCTTCCACAAAAGTGTTTATCTAATCAAATAATAGAGTAAAATTGAAAGATATAAACCATTCAATTAAATCACATTTCTGTATATCAACAATGAATGAACTGATAAAGAAAACTACCCCCACTGTCAATAGTAAGAAAAATCATAAAATATTTGGAAATTAAACTAGTAGGTCTGTCACTCTCATATATTACATATAATTTATTTATTGTATGTAATAATTTATATATAAATAAATTATAAATTATTTATTATAGACAATAAGTTTAGTAAACACAGGATAGGGATGATGGTAGGCTATACACTGAAGAATGTAGTACCGGAACCTGAAGGCATATGAATAGAAACTATACAAAATAAGACATAAATCATTTAGGAAACTAGAAAAATGTCGACTGAATGAAGATATATAGTTATATATGTATATATATATATGTGTGTGTGTATATATAGATATATAGACATATCATTGTATATAGATATGTAAATCTGTAGTTCAAAAAAAGAAGAGTAAAGAATAATGGCAGAGATATATTTGAAAAATAATGGACAGATTTATACAAATGTGATTATGTTAAATTCACATTTCTAAGAACAATGCATTGCAAACACTAGAAACATGAAGAAAATTTCACCAATTCAAAAAATAATGAAATGATTCAAAACAAGTGATAAAGGGAAAGTCTAAAAGAAAAAATACACAAATGGAAGAAAAAAGAAACTGCTATACATATAGAATAAAGATAGAAGGAAAATATATTTCTCATTAAAATAATACAAGCTAGAAGACAGTTCTTTCATAAGAATTTTGTATTTTTACATATCTTCACAGTAGATAAATAAGTAAAAATTATCCCTGGAAATATATCGTGAAAAATACAAAGCAAAAGCTATATCATGGAAGACATTAGAGTGAAGAGCCCCAGGAGTCAGTCCCTCCACCAAAGAATAAATATTCAGCTAAAGGCGTTTGTTAGAAATAACTATTTCCAAGCACCAGACCCTAGTCGACCACTTGCGGCATTCCAGAACATGCTTGATGAAGAACAAGGCTGGTAAATTTTGGTGAGTTTCATTTTTTACATGGGGGCAATCAACCCCAAATCCCCATCCCATATCAGGTATACATGGAAATATGATGTATGTTCCTACTGTAGGCTGTAGATGCCAAATTAGGTCATAAGGACTGTTCCATTCAAGAAACACAAATATATGCTTTGTTTGACATTTGTGGTTCACTAGTGGACAAGCTTGGTGTAACCAGTGTTTTAATAACTACTCTTAAATAACTTCTTGGCCAGCATGTGATGAAAAATGTGCTTAACTTCACCAATCCAGTGAGAAACAAGGAACATTATTCTGGAGTCAATACAGTACAATGTTCAAAATATCCAGATTTCAACAAAACATTATAAACATTATCAATCACAGTCAGAAATGTACACCTTAGTCACAAGAAGTACAAAACACCGTCCTTCCTGGTAGAGCTACATCTTTGGATTCTTTTTTTAGTACAAAAGCTAGTATTATTTTGTTGACTTATAATACATTATTTGTGTCCTATATTATTTAAATGACAAAAGTGTAAAGCAATGGCAATAAATGTATGTTAATGACTACACAGTGTCTAAAGTTTATTTAAGACAGTAATAACACAATTATGGGAAGAAGGAGCTGGATAAGAAGATAATTAATTCATGCTATTGAACCTGTTGATATAAATTCACACTTCCTTGGTATAAATTTAAGACATTATTTGTAATCCCCTTTGTAAACATTGGTGAACAATTTGAAAATATGCAGAATGGAAAATGAAAAGGAAAGAATAAAAATAGTATACTAAAAAATTTATGAAACACAAAAAAAGGCAGTATTGGAGGAATCAAGGGGGAGAAGGCATAAGAAGTACAGAAAACAAGTAGCAAAATAATAGAAGTAAATTCATCTCTATTGAAAATTATTTTAACTATAAAAGAATTAAGCTACACAATCAAGACAGAAATTGGAATAATAAAAAGTTAAAAATAACAGAACTAACCATTCAGTTTATAAGAGATTCACTTTAGACCTGAAGATACAAATAGGTTGAAAACCAATGGATAGAATAAGATATACTTTGAAAATAGTAACCAAAATTGAACCTGAAAGTCAATACTAATATCAAATAGAATCAAAGTAAAATTGTTATGAGAGAAAACAGTAAATGACATGTTGATAAACATTTTAATTCATCAAGAAATGAAGATTATAAACTTTTCTGCACCACGTAACAGAGCCTAGAAAAGAATGAAACAAGTATTCACAGAGCTAGCTAAAAGGAAAAATAGATGGCTGTACATGAACGTTGGATATTTCAATATACTATTCTCAAAAGTGGATAGAACACCTAAATAGAAAATCCACAAAGAAATAGAGGGCTTGAACAATATTATAAATGAGCTGGACATGAGTAATATAGACATAACATTCCATCTCCAAATAGAATACTTCTTTTTCTCATGAACATGGGACATTTTACATGATTTATCATATTTTATACATTAAAACAACTTTAATATTTAAATATTATTTTTAAAAGTATCTTCTCAGATGACAATAGGATAAAATTAGAAAAAAGAAGTAAATCTCAAATATTTATAAATACATGACAATTAACTACACTCTCAGGAAAACCAGTGTCAGAGAAGAAATTACTAGTGAAATTAGAGAATAATTTTATAAAAATGAAAGTAAAGAGCCTGTCATACTCATGGGATTCACTTAAAGCAAAGCTCAGAGAGAAAATTACAGCTTTCAAGAACTATATTAAAAAGACAAGAGATCTTTTATCAATAAACTGAAGTTATACCTTGGAAACTAGGGAAAAGAAAGAAACAAATAGAGCTTAAAGCCAGAAGAAGAAAATAACAAAGATTAAAGAAAAGATAAAATAGTGAATTGAACAATAGAGAAAATCAGTAAGACTAAAAGTTGATTATATACAAAAATTTTTCTAAAAACTGTGAAAAACATAAATATAGAATCTAAAAATATTTTTTAAATTCTCTTCAAAAAATGCCAAAACCTTAATGGCAATGTCTTTGACATTGGCAATGATTTGTGGAAAATGACATCAAGGCAAGGACAACAAAGAAAAAATTCCACAAACAGGACTTCATGAAAAATTTTTAAATTTTGCACATGGAAGAGAATGACAGCAGAGTAAAAAGGCAAGTGACAAAATGGGAGAAAATATTTGCAAATCAATATCTGACAAGGGATTAATGCTTAGAATATGTAGATACTTCCAAAAGTATACAACAGAAAGAACTCAGTCAAAAATGGGCAAGGGATTTGAAGAGCCTTTTCTTCAAGAATATAAACAAATATAAGTAACAGAAAAGATATCCAACATCACTTGCCATTAAAGAATTACAAGTCAAAGTGATAATGAGCCATCAAAGCAAAAATTACATAATACTGACTGTTGATGAGGCTGTGGAGAAATAAGGAAACATATCCTGTTAGCAGGAACATAAAATGGCACCAACACCATGGAAAACAGTGCAAGACTTTATCAAAGGTTATTTATTTTTTTAACAAAAATATAAAAATAGAATTACCATATAATGGAACAATTCCCCTGCTGGGCATGTATCTAAACAATGGAAAGCCAGGTCATGAAGAGAGATCTGTGTGCATGTTTTCACCAGCATTATCCACAACAGCTGAAACATGGAAATGTCATGTGTCCCACAGATGAGTGGATTAAAATATGTGGCACATACCTAAAATTGAATACTCTGTAACAGTAAAAATGGAGGAAATTATGTCATAGAGTACACATGGATAAACCTCGAGAATGTGATTCCAAGGGAAATAAGTCAGTAACAAAAACACACACTACATGAATCCACTTATATGAGATACTGACAGTAGTAAAATCACAGACAGAAAGTAGGCTGATGATCGTCAGTGGTCAGGGCCAAAGCATGGGAGTCAGGGCTGAAGGGGTTTTCAGTTTTCCCAGATGATAAACGTAATGGGATGGATGGTAATGGTTTCCCTGCAGTAGGAATGTTGTAGGAACTCTGACCTATGCACTTAAAAATGGTTAAGATATTAAATTTAGTTATGTGAATTTTACTACATTAAAAAATGAACAGATCAACAAAGTTGACAAACTCTAATTGGACTGACTAAAAAAGGAGAGAGAAGTTGCAAATAACAGCAAAAAAGAAATTGGGGGCACTATTGCAAGTGGGCGGGAAATTAGAGAAATTCAATGATTACAAGAGAATGCGATGAACACACAAATGCCAACACACTTGATAATTTAGATGAAATGGACAAATTCCCCCAAAAACGTATATTATTACTATAGGCACAAGAAGACTTATAAAATATTAGTGGACATATAACACAAGAGATTGAGTTAGTACTTAAAAACCTCTCTACCAAACCAGTCCAAATCATATATCTTTGCTGGCATAGTCTAACCAATATTTAAGAATTAAGATCAACGGTGCTCTACATTATCAAAAAGAAAAGAAAAAACAAAAAATTGACAAGAATACTTCCTAGTTCTTTGTACAATGCCTGAATTACACCGACAATAAAGATAGAAAATGGTATCAAGAGAAAAGAACACAGCAAAGCAGTATGTTTTATGAATGTTAATACGAAAATGCTCAAAAAATACAAGTGTTTGAACCCAAGAGTATACACCATAAGACAATGTTTAGGGATTTAGTTTAGGACTGCAAAGGTTTTTCAAGGCATTAAATCAGTCAATGTAAAACACAAAAATAGAATGAAGGGGAAAAAATTCCAACAGATTAAAAAAATGAATTATATAAAATTATACACTATTATGATAAAAATAGTCAATAAGCTAGAACTAGAAAGCAAGTTCTTTAAAACAATACAAGACATTTAATATACCCAAGGCAGATTTTTTTTATAATATTTCTGATTTTATTTTGTATTTCTATTGAAATATAGTTGATATATAATCTTATATTGGTTTCAAGTGTAAAATACACTCATTCAGTAGTTAGCCATATTATTAAATCTTCACATCAACTAGTGAATTCACTGTTTGTCAATATAGGAAGATGTTACAGAATCAATGGCTATATTCTTCATGCTGTACTACCAACCCTGTGATCAGCTTTTGATCAAGAATGTTTGTGCCCTTCAGCCCCCTCACCTTCCCCACCCACCCATCCAAATCCTTCCACACACAGTAACCACCAGTCATTTATCAGTGTCTATGAATCTACTGCTATTTTGTCCCTTTTTTGTTGTGTTTTTAGATTCCACAAATAAGTTAAATCAGAAGGTATTTGCCTTTCTCTACCTGGTATATTTCACATAGCATAATTACCTCTAGATTCATTAATATTGTCTCAAATGGCAGGAATTCTCTCTTTCTTGGCTAAATAATATTCCATGGTGTATATGTACCACCTCTTCTTTATCCATTCATCTGCTATTGACACTTTGGTTGCTTCCATATTTTGGCTATTGTAAATAATGCAGTGATAAACATAGGGGTGCATATATCTTTTTGAAATAAAGATTGTTTTCTTCCTGTAAATTCCTAGAAGTGGAGTTACTGGGTTATATGGTATTTCTATTTTTAATTTTATGAGGAACTTACATACTGCTTTCCACATTGGATGCACCAATTTACATTCTCACCAGTGTCATAAGAGGGTGTGCTTTTCTCCACATGCTCACAAATGTCTGTTTTTTCTTGTCTTTTAGATAGCAGTCACTCTACCTGGTGTGAGGAGATATCTCACTGTGGTTTTCATTTGCATTTTCCTGATAATTAGCAATGTTGAGCATCTTTTATGTGTCCGTTGTCAATCTGTATTTCTTCTTTGGAGAAATGTATTCAGTTCCTCTGCCCATTTTCTAATTGCTTTATTTTTTTAGGTGTTGAATTATATGCATTCATTACATATTTTTGAAGATAACCCCTTATTGGATAAATCATTCATGAATATATTCTGCCATAATGCAGGTTATTTTATTGTTCTGTTTATGGTGTCCTTTGCTGTACAGAAGATTTTCGTGTGCTGCAGTCCACTTGTTCATTTCTGATTTTACTTCCCTTGCCCAGGGAGTTATGTCCAGAAAGAGAATGTGCATGCTTATGTTGTCTTTTAAGAGTTTGTTGGTTTCATCTCTCACATTTAGGTTTTTAATAAAATTTAAGTTTACCTTTGTGTGTGGTGTTAGACAATAAACCCAGTTTCACTTTCATACAATGTAGCCCTCCAATTTTCCAAAGCCACGTTATTTAAGAGACTGTCTTTTCTCATACATTCATGGGTGGTTTATCATATACTGATTGAACACATATTCATGAGTTTATATCTGGGCTCTCTATTCTGTCCCATTCATCTATGGGTCTGCGCTGGTACAAAATTGTTTTGATTACTATGACTTTGTAGTAGAGCTTGAAGTTGGGGAGCATAATCCTAGCTTTGTTCTTCTTTTTCAGGATTGCTTTGGCTCTTGGGTCTTTTATGGTTTCATATGAATTTATGTTTATTTGCTCTAGTTCATTGAAAATTTTCATTGGTATTTTGATAGGGATTGCATTGAATCTGTAAATGCATTGGATAGAATGGCCATTCTGACAATATTTACTTCTTTCTATGCATCAGCATTCAATAGATTTCCATTAGCTTGTGTCTTCTTTAATTTATCTCATGAGTGTTTTCTATTTTCCATATTATAGGTCTTTTACCTCCTTGGTTAGGTTTATTCCAAAGTATTTTATTCTTTGTTATGTAATTGTAAGTTGAATTGTTTTCTTGATTTCTTTTTCTGCTACTTCATTCTTAATATATAGGACTACAACAGATTTCTGCATATTAATTTTGTATCCTGTAACTTTGATGAATGCAGTTATTAGTTCTAATAGTATTTTGGAGGAGTCTTTAGAGTTTTCTGTATGTAGTATCATGTCTTCTGCAAATAGTGACAGTTTTACTTCTTCCTTAGCAATCTGGATGCCTTTTAGTTCTTTGTGTTGTCTGATTTCCATGGCTAGGACCTCCAGTACTATGTTGGGTAAAAGTGGTGAGAATGGGATCCCTGTCTTGCTCCTGATCTTAGAGGAAAAGTCTTAAGCATTTTATCTTTGAGTATAATGCTATCTGTGGGTTTGTAAAAAAGGCAATCTTTATTATTTTAAGGTACATTCCCTCAATACCCATTTTGTTGAATTTTTTTTTCATGAGCGGATGTTGAATTTTTTTGTATGCTTTTTCAGCATCAATTGAGTGATCATATGCCTTTATCCTTCTTTTTGTTAATGTTCTGTGTCATAGTAATTGATTTACAAATATACAATCCTTGCATCCCTGGAATGAATTCCATTTGGTCATGGTGGATGATCATTTTGATGTGTATTTGAATTTGCTTTGCTCATATTTTGTTGATTATTTTTTTATCCAATGTTCATTTGGGATATTGATCTATAATTTTCCATTTTTAAGGTATTTGTCTAGTTTTGGTAATAGAGTGATGCTGGCCTCACTGAATGAGTTTGGGAGTATTCTCTCCTCTTCTACTTTTTGGAATGCTTTAAGAATAATGGGCATTTTTCTCTTTAAATGTTTGATGGAATTCAGCTTGGTAGCCATAAGTTCCTGGAATTTCATTTGTTGGGATTTATTTGATTATTAATTCAATTTTGTTTATTGGTAGTTGTTTTACTCAGAGTTTGTCTTTCTTCTTGGGACAGTCTTCAGAAGGTTATTGTTTTATAGGAATTTGTTCATTTCTTCTGGGTTCTCCATTTCATTGGCATATATTTTTTCATAGAATTCTCTAGTTCTTTGTATTTCTGCATTCTGTTTTGCTTTTTATTCTGTCTGATTTTGTTTATTTGTGTTTTTCTTTTTTATTGATGTGTCTGGCTAGGGGTTTCTATATTTTGTTTATGTTTTCAAAGAATCAGTTCTTTGTTTCACTGCTTTTTTCTGTTGTTTCATTATTCCCTACTCAGTTTCTTTCTTCTCTCATGCCCCTCCTTCTAACTTTGGGCTCCATTTCTTCCTGGTTTTTTTTTTTTAGTTTATGTTGTTGTGAGTTTAGACTGTTTATTTGGGATTGTTCTTGTTTTTTGAGGCAGGCCTCTACTACTAAGTACTTTACTTTTAGTACCATTGTGGCAGCATCCCACAAAATTTCCCATAGTTATATTTTCATAAACTCTCACCAATTTATCTGAATTAAACAAAGAAATAATCAAATTTGTTTTATAGTAACATTTATTAAAATTAACAGAAGACAAAAACACATACAAACAGCCACATTCAATATGAATAAATGTAATTATTGTATTTGAAGTGGAATTTCTTGTGTGTTTTGCCTATGTGGTGCCTCAAATCATGAGGGTTAAAGTTGATCCTTAATGAACATGGTTTTAAACTCCAAAGGTGTTACTCCGAGGGGAAGGTCTCGAGGCAAAATATCTTTGAAACTGAAATCAGTCAAAGGGAGAAATAAAGTGGGAGAAACACATTTATTACTAATAAGCAGTCATCCACTCTGCTTGCCAGTGTCTTTTGTGGCCTGGCTGCTGAGGAAGGGTGTCCCACCCAACCTCTCCAATCCAGATATTCCTTGTAATTACCTACTGATATGGAGACGGGCTATTTCTTTCCACCCCTTGGAAACACCTTTTGGTATGGAGATGCACTACTACGACCAGGCAAGATATTCTGGAAATATTGCAGTTTTACCCACAACTTATGTGAAGATTTCTTTCAGTAAATAAAATGGAAAACACTTTTGACATTCATATCAATTGTATATTTTTCTTTTCTCTAGCATGCTTTACTGTAAGAATACATATATAACACATATAATACAAAATCTGTGCTAATTGACTTCACTGTTACTGTCTAAATTGGTAAGTCGTTAGGTCAACAGTAAGATAATAGTTAAGTTTTCAGGGAGTCAAAAGTTATGCATTGATTTTTCGATCAGCACCATTAACTTACATTGTTCACATAATTTTTTCAGTTTTCTAGGGATACAATTCATAGGATATTGTTTAAGTTTCACAATATGTTGATTGATGCATTTATATATTTTTAAATCATTGCCACCATAACATTCACAAACACCTCCAATCCATTTCATAATTATTCTTATTTCTTTGATGAGAACATTATTATTAGCTGCAATCACCATGATGTATATTACATGTGCAGAACTTGTTATAGATGGAAAGTGTGTACCCTTTAAACAATATCTGCCCATTTCCCTTCCCCTGAGCTCTGGTAACCACCACTCTCTATCAGTTCAGCATTTTTCAATTCCACACATAGGTGATATAGAAAATGTTTGTCTTTCTCTGACTTAGCATAGTGCTCTCACGTTACATCAAAGTTATTGCAAATGGCAGAATTTCCTTCATCTCATAGCTGAGTAATAATCCATTATACATGTATTGTTTATCCATTCATCTGCTGATGGACATTTAGGCTGTTTCCATGTAGTTTCTATTGTGAAAATACTGCACTGAATATGGGGGTGTGGATATTCTTTGGGTTCCTCAAGAGTGGGACTGCATGATCATTTAGGTCTATTTTTAATTTTTGTGGAAATTCCACACTGTTATCTGTAGTGTCTACTGATTTGAATTCCCATGAGCAGCATACAACGGCCCCTTTTCCCCACTCCTGGGCCCACATTGGTCACCTCTTATAGCTGTGAGATGGCCCTTCTGACAAGCGTGAGGTGACGGCAGCAGGTGGTCCTGTTTGCATGTCCATCATGGCTAATGATGCCGAGCACCTGTTCATGGATCTGTGGGCTACTATAACTGTGGAAAAACATGTCTATTCAGTGGTCCTCTCCTTTTTGTCCTGAAGTACAATTGATGTACAATCTTGTGTTAGTTTCAAACATATAGCACAGTGGTTCCCCAGTTACCACATTGTTATATCCTCACCCCAACTCATGCAGTTACTATCTGTCAACAGAAAAATGTTGAAAGTGGAAGTATTGACGTCTCCTACTATTATTATTGCTTGCCTTTCCCCTTCTGATCTGTTAATATTTTCTTTATATGTTTGGGTGCTGTGATGTTGAGGTCATACATATTACCTTGTTATCTGTTATGTCAATCACTTATACTTATTTCAGTAGGTTAGGTTTATGGTAAATTACCTTGTTTTTGTTTTGACATATATTCCCTAATGCGTTCATTTTCCCTTCCTCATTGTTTTGCTTTTTGTGCACTAAAAAGAGCCAACTCTCCCTGCCTTGAATGCTAGCATGGTTTAGGATAAACTTCACCATTCAGCCTGGCCCAAGATTATAGGTACCTATGAAATTTGGCATATGTCCAAACCATTGTCTCCTTTTTTAAGCAGTTCCCAGGAGATTAGGGTGTGCTAAAGCCTGTCAGTGCTCAGAAGCAGCATAAATACCTATACATCCATTCAGGTTCCAGAAGGTGTGATAGTGGCCTGCTCCATGGGCTCCCTGATGCAGGCTGATTAGAACCCTGATGGTGGACAGCCACTGGGAAATTCAAGACGTTAGGGGACCACTCTTGCTCCCAATGTGAGATACTATGAGCTAGGTGATTTTTGCTACTCATTCTGTAACGATCTATGGGAATAGCCCCTAGGAGCACTTGTGCATCCGTATAAAACCATCTCCTTGTTCTCTGTGGTCATGGAGTCTCATGAATGCTGAACACCATCAGCTGGCTAAGATTGGAGATACAGGATACAGGATCCAGTCTTTGGTTTGTGGCCATTAACGCTTGTTGGTAAGTGTTGGACAAGTTCATTTCAAGAAGAATATGGAGACTTTATTGCTGGGTGAGCTGGAAGGAAGCTCCCACACAGTGAACCAAGTTCCTGGAGAAATAATTATATGCCCCATCACTCCCAGGTGCAGTTTAGTTAGAAACTTACAATCATGCATCAGCTTGGAAAGTGTGCGGCTAATCCTCATCCAGGGAGAAATTGCTGGCCTTATGTTTTTGCAGGTATTTCTCTGCTGAGATGGAGAATAACTGTACAAGTTGTTTGTACTTCTATTTTATTGCTACCATTAATGTACAGTTACATGAACAACATTATGGTTACCAGACTCCCCCTACCATCAAGTCCCTACCACATACCCCGTTACACTCACTGTCCATCAATGTAGTAAGATGCTATAGAATTGGTACTTGTCTTTTCTGTGTTATACTTCCTTCCCCGAGTCCCCCACACCTACATCATACATCACACTTCTTTTTGAGACTGCCTCATATTTTGATGTGGTCCCAGGGCACTTGCAATTTCAGGACCTACATTCAGCCTCAGGAATTGGTGATTTGGAACACAGTTCCTCAGGTGACAGTCATAAAATTGGAGCACTAGCTGTGTGGACAAGCTCCTTTCCTTGGAAACTTTTGTTTTTATCGGCAGAGCATGCCAGCAGGAGGAAGTTTGGAGAAATTTCCACAGGCCTCCAAGGTTCCTAGAGGAGCCCAGTAACCTCTTCCATATGGGCTGTAGAACTGTCTCCCTCTGGGATACCTGGGAAAGCAGGCAGTCAAAACCCTTTGAGGGAGAAGCTGGGGGCTGGGCTTTTTACCTCCTATCCTTCTGAACAGTGCCTGTGAGGACATCTAAGGGAAGTGCCTGCACTTCCGCTAACAAGGGCCTCTTTGTAGAAGGTAGTCCTGGGACACTCAAGAATGCCAAGCCCATTGGCTCTCTGAGCTGGATGGTAAGGTGGCAGCTATAAAGGTTGGGCTTCTTGATATTCAGACAAGCTCCTTTAAGGGAGAAACTTGGACTTGGTTTTGCTGTTGGAATAGTCCTGGGTGAGGAGGCCTGAGAAGATACTACAACCCTTTATGGCTCCAAGGAGGATTGCAGTCAGCTTCAGAATGCAAGATAATTAGAAACCGACCCTCAGGAAGTAACTGGGATAATAGGCCATCTAACTTGTCCTAGGGAGAAACTGGGAGCTGAGCATTTTTGCCTGCTCCCTCTGCACTGAGCCCAGGACGGTAGCCGGAGGATGTGTTTCCATGCGTATTTAAAGACATCCCTTTTTAGTGTGGTCTTTGGGGCTCATGAGTGCTTAAATACTCGGCTCTTAAAGCTATGGGGTTTGGAAGCCATTCCTTTCATGTGTAACTACATCAGTAGGGACACTGAGTGTGCTGTCCTCAGGCAGAGTCGGAAGATGACAGTTCCCTCTGACTATAATGTGCTTGCTGTTTGACATGATTATGCCTCAGATTTCCCCACCCATTTTTACACTGGTATTTTCTCATTTGCTGAAAGTGTGAGGGTCCCTCAACTAGATTCTGGGTTTATCTCAGAAATAACAGATCTTTGTGTCACTGTATATTTAGTGCATCTCTACGAGGAAGGAGGCGGGAGGCCCCTATTCTACCATCTTGCAGGTGTTACAACCACTTAATTTTAGTGTGCTTTTCTGTAGGGTCATCCTGAGTGAGATGGCCGAGGACATCCTAGGCTGTGTTGCCTGTGTGATATGCAGGCTAATGAATGAGACAGAATGCAGAACAGATATATTTATATCATAAAAAGATGTGATTATAATATTGTTTTGTTTCAATTGGCAGTTTTATTTTTATTTTTTAACTTTCTGAATTATATTTCCATTATATCAAAATAGTAAAAATTTTTGTTTTAGAATTATTTTTATATTGACTCATGTTTTGACCCGTGTATACACTCATGTAACCTTCACCCAAATCAAGATTTCACCCATTCTCATTCATTTTCCGCCTTTCAAGATTTAATCCATCCCCCCTCATGGCAGCCACATTCTGTCCTTTAGGTGAGTCTATTCCTGTCTTATTTATTGATTTGTTTTAACAGTCCACATATAAGTGAAATCAAATAGTAATTTATGTTTCTGTCTTTTTTAAGTTAGATTAATACCTTCTAAGTAGCTCCATGTTGTTGCAAATGGCAAGGTTTCATTCTTTTTTATGACTGAGTAATTTTCTATTGTATATATGTTACACATCTTTCTCCATTCATCTATTGATGGACATTTAGGTTTAGGTTGCTTTGTATTTTTGTACAAATACAATAGTATTTTGTACTATTATAAGTAACACTGCAATGAACATAGGAGTGCATATCACTTTTGAAATTAGGAATTACCTCCTCAGATCTATTCTCAGAAGTGGAATTGGTGGATGGTGGATCATATCATATATGCAGTTTGAGTTTTTTGAGAAACTTCCCACTGTTTTCACCCATGTGCATTCTCATCTGCAGGGTACAAGGATTCCATTTCCTCAACATCCTCTCCAGCATGTTATGTTGTGTGTAGGTGGTGGTAGCCGCTCTGACTGGTGTGGTCTTATCTCACTGTGCAGTTGGCCTTTTGTGACCACATGGACGGACCCAGATTATATTATGCTAATTGAAGTAAGTCACACAAAGAAAGACAAACACCACAAGACTTCACCTATATGTGGAATCTCAAAAAGAAAGAAATGAGCAAACACAACAGAAAGAGGCTCAGAGACATAGAGAACACATAGGTGTTCGCCATTGGGTAGCTGAGTGAGGGAATGGGTGTTAAAGGTGAAGGAGGAAAAAATTCTGTGAGATTATTTCATACCTCGATATTGGTGATGGTCACATGAATGTCCTCACATAGAAACGTTCACTGAGCAATGCACTGAGATTCATGCATCTTTTTGTATTTACCACACAAACAAAAATGACATAAATAAGAAACAAGAAAATCTTTTTGACAAAATTTTTATCAGTAAATGAAATATGTAAACTCACATGAAATAAGCTTTCATACAAAAATTAATTGCATCTTTATACACTGATAATGAACTATGTATAAGAGAAATGGTTCCATTTATAGTAGCCTCAAAAATATACTTAGAATACATTTAACCAAGGAGGTATAAGACCAGTACACTGAAAATTATAAGATTGCAATGAATGACATGCAAAAAGACACCAATAAATGTAAAAATATCCAATGTTCATAGACTGGAAGAATTCATATTGTTAGAATGCCTAGACTACCTAAAGCCATCTATAGATTTCTTCTGTTGAAAGTATTTTATCTTTTAAAGTTTACTCTTTATGAAAATAACAGATGAGGTGAGGTAGTAAGGAATAGAAAGAAGGAAAGATGATGGAGAAATGGAGATTAAGAAAGAATAAGAAACAAAATCCAAGAAAAGAAAGGTGGAGGGGAAATATGTAACGAGTTAAAAAACTGGAAATTTAGGAACAGGGTCTAAAATTTTTTTAACAAACCAATGAACCTGTTGGTAGTTTTACCAATTTTCCTATAAAACCACATATGAGAGGCGGGAGCCAAGATGGCGGCGTGAGTAGAGCAGTGGAAATCTCCTCCCAAAAACACATAGAGCTATGAAAATATAACAAAGAAAAATCTTCCTAAAATAGAGACCACAGGACACAGGACAACATCCAGACCACATCCACACCTGCAAGAACCCAGCGCCTTGTGAAGGGGGTAAGATACAAGCCCCAGCCCGGCGGGACCCGAGCGCCCCTCCCCCCGGCTCCCGGCGGGTGGAGAGAAACCGGAGCAGTTTTTTTTTTTGGCGAGCGCTTTTTGGAAGCCTTAGAGGGACGGGCCCCCGTTGCTGGGGAGGCAGGGTGGCGGGACCGGTGAGGAGGTGCCTGGGAACAGCGCCGGAGGACAAAGAATATCCCGCGTTTCTCCCTGCGAGACCTGGGGGCGGGTGCCTGAGACCGGTGCCTGAGGACGGAGGAGGTCGCGCGTTTTTCCCCTTTTTTTTTTTCTCTTTATGTCAAGCGCTTTTTGGAAGCCTTGAAGGGACGGGGACCCCAGTGCTAGGGAGGCACGGTGGCGGGACTGGTGAGCGGGTGGCTGGGACCGGCGCCTGAGGACAAAGAATATCCCCCGTTTTTCCCTGCGGGACCGGTGAGCGGGTGCCTGAGACCGGCACTTGAGGACAGAGGAAATCGCGCGTTTTTCCCCTTTTTTTTTTCTCTTTTCTGCGAGTGCTTTTTGGAAGCCTAAAAGGGACAGGGACCCCGGTGCTAGGGAGGCAGGGCGGCGGGACTGGTGAGCGGGTGCCTGGGACCGGCACCTGAGGACAAAGAATATCCCGCATTTTTCCCTGTGGGACCGGTGGGTGGGTGCCTGAGACCAGCACCTGAGGACGGAAGAAATCGCGCGTTTTTCCCCTTTTTTTTCTCTCTTTTTGCCAAGTGCTTTTTGGAAGCCTTGAAGGGACAGGGACCCCGGTGCTAGGGACGCAGGGCGGCAGGACTGGTGAGCGGGTGCGTGGGACCAGTGCCTGAGGACAAAGAATATTGAGCGTTCCTTCCCTGCGGGAACGGTGGGTGGGTGCTTTTTGGAAGCCTTGAAAGGACAGGGACCCTGGTGCTAGGGAGACAGGGCAGCAGGACCAGTGCGCGGGTGCCTGGGACCGGCACCTGAGGAAAAAAAAAAAAAAATCGCGTGTTTTTTCTTTTTTTTTTCCTTTCTGTTCCCTCTCTCATTGTTGCTGTTGTTGTTTTGGTTTGGAGAGTGCTTTTTGGAAATCTTAAAGGGGCAGGACAGGTCACTTAGACCAGAAGCAGGGAATCTGGGGATCTCTGGGCACTCTAACCCCCTGGGCAGCAGGGAGCACAGAGGCCCCTTACGGAGATAAATAGTCTCCTGGCTGCTCCCCCTCTAACGGGGCTCCACCATTTTGGAGGAACAGCCCCAGCCAGGCCAAGCCCACAGCAACAGTGGAGATAAACCCCAAAGCAACTGGGCAGGAAGCAGAAGCCCTGTCTGCGCACAGCTGCCCAGCACAAGCCACTAGAGGTCGCTATTCTCCCAGGAAAAGGCTACAAACCAACAAGAAGGGAAGCTCTTCCAGCGGTCACTTGTACCAGCTCTGCAGACTATCTCTATCACCATGAAAAGGCAAAACTACAGGCAGACAAAGATCACAGAGACAACACCTGAGAAGGAGACAGACCTAACTAGTCCTCCTGAAAAAGAATTCAAAATAAAAATCATGAACATGCTGACAGAGATGCAGAAAAAAATGCAAGAGCAATGGGATGAGATGCAGAGAAAAATGCAAGAGCAGTGGGATGAGATGCAGAGAAAAATGCAAGAGCAGTGGGATGAAGTCCGGAAGGAGATCACAGATGTCAGGAAAGAGATCACAGAAGTGAAACAATCCCTGGAAGGATTTATAAGCAGAATGGATAAGATGCAAGAGGCCATTGAAGGAATAGAAGCCAGAGAACAGGAACGTATAGAAGCTGACATAGAGAGAGATAAAAGGATCTCCAGGAATGAAACAACACTAAGAGAAATATGTGACCAATACAAAAGGAAAAACATTCGTATTATAGGGATACCAGAAGAGGAAGAAAGAGGAAAAGGGATAGAAAGGGTCTTTGAAGAAATAATTGCTGAAAACTTCCCCAAACTGGGGGAGGAAATAATCGAACAGACCATGGAATTATACAGAACCCCCAACAGAAAGGATCCAAGGAGGACAACACCAAGACACATAATAATTAAAATGGCAAGGATCAAGGACAAGGAAAGAGTTTTAAAGGCAGCTAGAGAGAAAAAGGTCACCTATAAAGGAAAACCAATCAGGCTAACATCAGACTTCTCAACAGAAACCCTACAGGCCAGAAGAGAATGGCATGATATACTTAATGCAATGAAACAGAAGGGCCTTGAACCAAGGATACTGTATCCAGCACGACTATCATTTAAATATGATGGTGGGATCAAACAATTCCCAGACAAGCAAAAGCTGAGGGAATTTGCTTCCCACAAACCACCTCTACAGGGCATCCTACAGGGACTGCTCTAGATGGGAGCACCCCTAAAAAGAGCACAGAACAAAACACACAACATATGAAGAAGGGAGGAGGAGGAATAAGAAGGGAGAGAAGAAAAGACTCTCCAGACAGTGTATATAACAGCTCAATAAGCGAGCTAAGTTAGGCAGTAAGATACTAAAGAAGCTAACCTTGAACCTTTGGTAACCACGAATCTAAAGCCTGCAATGGCAATAAGTACATATCTTTCAATAGTCACCCTAAATGTAAATGGACTTAATGCACCAATCAAAAGACATAGAGTAATAGAATGGATAAAAAAGCAAGACCCATCTATATGCTGCTTACAAGAAACTCACCTTAAACCCAAAGATAAGCATAGACTAAAAGTCAAGGGATGGAAAAACATATTTCAGGCAAACAACAGTGAGAAGAAAGCAGGGGTTGCAGTACTAATATCAGACAAAATAGACTTCAAAACAAAGAAAGTAACAAGAGATAAAGAAGGCCACTACATAATGATAAAGGGCTTAGTCCAACAAGAGGATATAACCATTCTAAATATATATGCACCCAATACAGGAGCACCAGCATATGTGAAGCAAATACTAACAGAACTAAAGAGGGAAATAGACTGCAATGCATTCATTGTAGGAGACTTCAACACACCACTCACCCCAAAGGATAGATCCACCGGGCAGAAAATAAGTAAAGACACACAGGCACTGAACAACACACTAGAACAGATGGACCTAATAGACATCTATAGAACTTTACATCCATAAGCAACAGGATATACATTCTTCTCAAGTGCACATGGAACATTCTCTAGAATAGACCACATACTAGCTCACAAAAAGAGCCTCTGTAAATTCCACAATATTGAAATTCTACCAACCAATTTTTCAGACCACAAAGGTATGAAAGTAGAAATAAATTCTACAAAGAAAACAAAAAGGCTCACAAACACATGGAGGCTTAACAACATGCTACTAAATAATCAATGGATCAATGAACAAATCAAAATAGAGATCAAGGAATATATAGAAACAAATGACAACAACAACACTAAGCCCCAACTTCTGTGGGATGCAGCGAAAGCAGTCTTAAGAGGAAAGTATATAGCAATCCAGGCACACTTGAAGAAGGAAGAACAATCCCAAATGAATAGTCTAACATCACAATTATTAAAACTGGAAAAAGAAGAACAAATGAGGCCTAAAGTCAGCAGAAGGAGGGACATAATAAAGATCAGAGAAGAAATAAACAAAATTGAGAAGAATAAAACAATAGCAAAAATCAACGAAACCAAGAGCTGGTTCTTTGAGAAAATAAACAAAATAGATAAGCCTCTAGCCCAACTTATTAAGAGAAAAAGAGAGTCAACACAAATCAACATAATCAGAAATGAGAATGGAAAAATCACGACAGACTCCACAGAAATACAAAGAATTATTAAAGACTACTATGAAAACCTATATGCCAACAAGCTGGAAAACCTAGAAGAAATGGACAACTTCCTAGAAAAATACAACCTCCCAAGACTGACCAAGGAAGAAACACAAAAGTTAAACAAACCAATTACAAGCAAAGAAATTGAAACAGTAATCAAAAAACTACCCAAGAACAAAACCCCGGGGCCGAACGGATTTACCTCGGAATTTTATCAGACACACAGAGAAGACATAATACCCATTCTCCTTAAAGTGTTCCACAAAATAGAAGAAGAGGGAATACTCCCAAACTCATTCTATGAAGCCAACATCACCCTAATACCAAAACCAGGCAAAGACCCCACCAAAAAAGAAAATTACAGACCAATATCCCTGATGAACGTAGATGCAAAAATACTCAATAAAATATTAGCAAACAGAATTCAACAGTATATCAAAAGGATCATACACCATGACCAAGTGGGGTTCATCCCAGGGATGCAAGGATGGTACAACATTCGAAAATCCATCAACATCATCCACCACATCAACAAAAAGAAAGACAAAAACCACATGATCATCTCCATAGATGCTGAAAAAGCATTTGACAAAATTCAACATCCATTCATGATAAAAACTCTCAGCAAAATGGGAATAGAGGGCAAGTACCTCAACATAATAAAGGCCATATATGATAAACCCACAGCCAGCATTATACTGAACAGCGAGAAGCTGAAAGCATTTCCACTGAGACCAGGAACCAGACAGGGATGCCCACTCTCCCCACTGTTATTTAACATAGTACTGGATGTCCTAGCCACGGCAATCGACAAAACAAAGAAATACAAGGAATCCAGATTGGTAAAGAAGAAGTTAAACTGTCACTATTTGCAGAAGATATGATACTGTACATAAAAAACCCTAAAGACTCCACTCCAAAACTACTAGAACTGATATCGGAATACAGCAAAGTTGCAGGATACAAAATCAACACACAGAAATCTGTAGCTTTCCTATACACTAACAACGAATCAATAGAAAGAGAAATCAGGAAAACAATTCCATTCACCATTGCATCAAAAAGAATAAAATACCTAGGAATAAACCTAACCAAGGAAGTGAAAGACTTATACTCTGAAAACTACAAGTCACTCTTAAGAGAAATTAAAGGGGACACTAATAAATGGAAACTCATCCCATGCTCATGGCTAGGAAGAATTAATATCGTCAAAATGGCCATCCTGCCAAAAGCAATATACAAATTTGATGCAATCCCTCTCAAATTACCAGCAACATTCTTCAATGAATTGGAACAAATAATTCAAAAATTCATATGGAAACACCAAAGACCCCGAATAGCCAAAGCAATCCTGAAAAAGAAGAATAAAGTAGGGGGGATCTCACTCCCCAACTTCAAGCTCTACTACAAAGCCATAGTAATCAAGACAATTTGGTACTGGCACAAGAACAGAGCCACAGACCAGTGGAACAGATTAGAGACCCCAGAAATTAACCCAAACATATATGGTCAATTAATATTTGATAAAGGAGCCATGGACATACAATGGCAAAATGACAGTCTCTTCAACAGATGGTGCTGGCAAAACTGGACAGCTACATGTAGGAGAATGAAACTGGACCATTGTCTAACCCCATATACAAAGGTAAACTCAAAATGGATCAAAGACCTGAATGTAAGTCACGAAACCATTAAACTCTTGGAAAAAAACATAGGCAAAAACCTCTTAGACATAAACATGAGTGATCTCTTCTTGAACATATCTCCCCGGGCAAGGAAAACAACAGCAAAAATGAGCAAGTGGGACTACATTAAGCTGAAAAGCTTCTGTACAGCGAAAGACACCATCAATAGAACAAAAAGGAACCCTACAGTATGGGAGAATATATTTGAAAATGACAGATCTGATAAAGGCTTGACGTCCAGAATATATAAAGAGCTCACACGCCTCAACAAACAAAAAACAAATAACCCAATTAAAAAATGGGCAGAGGAACTGAACAGACAGTTCTCCAAAAAAGAAATACAGATGGCCAAGAGACACATGAAAAGATGCTCCACATCGCTAATTATCAGAGAAATGCAAATTAAAACTACAATGAGGTATCACCTCACACCAGTAAGGATAGCTGCCATCCAAAAGACAAACAACAACAAATGTTGGCGAGGCTGTGGAGAAAGGGGAACCCTCCTACACTGCTGGTGGGAATGTAAATTAGTTCAACCATTGTGGAAAGCAGTATGGAGGTGCATCAAAATGCTCAAAACAGACCTACCATTTGACCCAGGAATTCCACTCCTAGGAATTTACCCTAAGAACGCAGCAATCAAGTTTGAGAAAGACAGATGCACTCCTATGTTTATCGCAGCACTATTTACAATAGCCAAGAATTGGAAGCAACCTAAATGTCCATCTGTAGATGAATGGATGAAGAAGATGTGGTACATATACACAATGGAATACTACTCAGCCATAAGAAGTGGAAAAATCCAACCATTTGCAGCAACATGGATGGAGCTGGAGAGTATTATGCTCAGTGAAATAAGCCAAGCGGAGAAAGAGAAATACCAAATGATTTCACTCATCTGAGGAGTATAGGAACAAAGGAAAAACTGAAGGAACAAAACAGCAGCAGAATTACAGAACCCAAAAATGGACAAACAGGTACCAAAGGGAAAGGAACTGGGGAGGATGGGTGGGCAGGGAGGGATAAGGGGGGGGAAGAAGAAGGGGGGTATTAAGATTAGCATGCATGGGGGGGAGGGAGAAAGGGGAGGGTGGGCTGCACAACACAGAGAGGACAAGTAGTGACTCTACAACATTTTGCTAAGCTGATGGACAGTAACCGTAATGTGGTTGTTAGGGGGGACCTGATATAGGGGAGAGCATAGTAAACATAGTATTCTTCAGGTAAGTGTAGATTAAAAATTTAAAAAAAAAAAAAAGAAAGAAAGAAAAGGGGGATTACTCCTTAACAGGATAAAACTATTGGTAAATCAAAGATCAACGCATGCTTTAAATATCCTTAATGTTGATCACTTAAAGGGTGTCAGATGATCAGCTATGGAGGTACTCTTTTCTGATAATATTCCTTTCTCTTAATTAAAAAAAAAAAAAAAAAAGCAGTTACTGTGTGCTGACCTCCAATGAGTTCTGCACAGTGGTATAGAGGGCATGTCAAAGTGTGGGCAAAGGGTCTGTTTGTTTCTACGCAGAAGATCAAGGCCTAGCTTGGATACCCAGAAAATGAACTAAGATACGATATGAGGAGGAGCTTCCGGCATCAGCACTCTCTGGAGGACTCGTGCCGGGGGATGATCATCAAAAAGCCTCCACAGGGATCCGGACGATGCTGCGGTTGTGGCTGCATCCAGCCCACCATCTCCTGGACTTGCCATGAGAAGGAGGAGGGAGATGTCTAGGCTGGCATGTGCATACAGTGAGACAACGAATTTGACCGGATCTGTCTGTTGGAACTCAACCAGGAGTTGGGAGGGGTGCAAGTTGTAGCACCCCAAAATCTCATGACTATAGACTATCTATGGTTAAAAGAACATATGGGAAGTGAACAGATCCCAGAAATGGGCTGCTTTAATTTGTCTGATGGTTCAAGTACAGTTGGAAAATATCCATCATATCATAGATAAATTTTCACAAATGCCTAGGGTGCCTAAATGGTTTTCTTGGCTTCACTGGAGATGGCTGGTAATTATAGATTTGCTTTGTTTATGTCACCGTATTCCTATTATGTCAATATGTGTGTGCAAATTAGTTAGTAGTTTAAAACCTATACATACTTAAGGTACTATACAAGAAGATATGTCAAAGAAATAATCAATCCTCCCAAGTTTCCTTCATATGCTACATCTATAGCTTTTCTTCTTCCTTCCTAATTACAAACTTTAAATAGAATTCGTGCCTCATATCGAATTTACCGAGTATCATAATTCCTCCAGGTGGTAAAGATACCTCGAGACAAGTGCTGGGCATAGAAGCCACAGGGCATAAATCTGCAAAGAAGTAAAAAGCTAACCTTTGCAAACAATATGGCTTCTCTCTCACTTACCAACTTTACATTTCCCTGTATGGCCCCGGAAGATGACTGGTTAGCCAGAGACGGGTAAGATTCCTCAAGGGAGGAACAACCTAAGACAGGCACAGTCGCAGGGGGGCCATCAGGTGAGAATTTGGGGATCAACAGAGGTGAGGCTCAGAACCTCACCCCCCCTGTTTTGAGAGAAATCTTCTGCATCCGTGGATGTTTTGCTGCCCTTGTCTAGCCTGGATTAATACTTAGTCCATAGGCACACACCTGATCATCTGATCATCTACATTTGCCTTCTTACAGCACTAAACTATGTTTTCTACCTTTATCTTGCATCTACCTACCACTTCAGCATTTTATTAAAAATAAAAATAATAATAATAATAGGAGAAATGTGGGATCAACATATAAATCAAGTACAAAAATCAAATGAATATTCATATTTGACCTGATGGTTTATAGGTCATATTGCATGATCAAAACCGAAAGTTTCTGTGATGACTGCCCTTGTACTGTTCACCATGTAAGAATTTATTCACTCTGTAAGAATTCGTTCACCATGTAAGAACTTGTTCGTTATGCTTCAGAAGATTGGAGACTGACGAGAATTAGGCTTGAGATGGATTAATGATTGTACATTGAGCATTGACCCCCCTATACTGAATTTTATTGTTGTTAACAACCATTTGATCAATAAATATGAGAGATGCCCTCTCAAAAAAAAAAAAAAAAAAAAAAAAAAAACCACATATGATAGGTATGTTATTTTCCAACATGAATTATCTTGGTAACATTAAATTCATCTGAGAATCTCCCATGGGGATTTATTCATAAATCTGGTTGGCATCCCGGCACTTACTGGGCTAAAGCTTATGCCTGTAGAGGGTGTGCGGAAAGATGGTGGAGTTGAAAAGTACGGCAGAAACACCCCTGCATGCACACTCCAAGGAGGCAACTGCGGAAGATACAACTAAACTGAGAAATGACCTGAAGACCGCAGAAGCCGTCGTCTACCTCCAGTGAGGAGGAGAGGACCGCACTGCAAAGGGCAAAGGGCCAAAAAGGGACGGAGGGAGAGCGAGGGACCGGGAATCCCCCGCGGGGCCGTCCGCACCGCCGCCGCCGCCGCGGCCAGCGGGCTCCACGACGACGTCCCGGGCGGCGCCGCCGCGCCTGCCGCCCCTGCTCGAGGGGGAGCGAGAACCGCGCTACCGGCCCCGCGGCGCTGAGCAGCCCGCCCCCGGCCGCCCCAGGCGCGCGTACGGGCCCGCCGGCGCCGGGCGGCGGGAGGGCCGCCAGGAAGGCGGGAGGGGCGGGGCGCGGCGCCGGGAGGGGCGGGGCGCGGGAGCTGCGGGAGGGGCGGTGCATCACCGGCGCGGTGGGCGTCCCCGCGGTCGATGCGAGAGTGAACAAGACGGGGCCGGAGCAGGGCGGAGAGAACGGAGAAGGGGGCGGTGATTCCACAGCAGGTCGCGCTGAGGAAGGAAGCCGGGAGCGTGTCAGACCCGGGCAGCTCCGGTCCGTTACAGGAGCGTCTGCTGCGGTTTCAGGCAGGTGCAAAAGCGCAGCCACGGCCTCTGGGGAAGACCCGTAGGTCTCCCCGAACAGAGAGAAGTGGGTGCAGCAGATACAGCCGGGGTGCAAGCGCCTCAGGTGGTTTGATCTCAAGTAGCACATTGGGCAAGAACATTGAAGATCGTGAAAAGGAAGTAGTAAGAGAAAGGCAAGAAAATTGAAGACTTGTGGGACTAATGCAAGATGAAGAGGAAATGATCGGAAAACTCAGAGAAGAAATTGATTTGTTAAATAGAGACCTAGATGGCATCGAAGATGAAAATGAACAACTGAAGCAGGAGAATAAAATTCTTTTGAAACTTGTTGGGCAGCAGCTAACAAGGTAGAAGATTCAAGGCTCAATGTGGAAAAAATTTTTAAAACTGATTGAATGTTATTTTTAGTGGTAGGACAAAATTCCTATGCTGCCATACATTAAGTAAGTATATTTATTTCTAGAAAATAGTGGATGTTTATTTTCAAAATATTTCTGTTTCATTATTAGTTTAGAAAACTCATCACCCTATTTCACAAATAAATAACATCTTTCAGTTATTAAAATAATAGATTATCCGTCTTTTGGTTGTGTGTGGTATTCAGATAATATTTGGTTTTCACAATCGTATGAATATATTTTATCTGAGGTAATGTATTTTCTTCCATAAGGAATATACATAGTCTTTGTTTACATAAATTCAAATACTTGTGGGGAGTTATCTGCAAATGCCTTAGTGCTGCT
Organism: Manis javanica; assembly: GCF_040802235.1. NCBI lineage: Eukaryota > Metazoa > Chordata > Mammalia > Pholidota > Manidae > Manis > Manis javanica. The sequence goes on along the minus strand of NC_133169.1, from coordinate 44,585,580 downwards.
GTGAGCAACCTTTTATGTAAATATCCCATCATGTATAAGAAGAATTCATATTGTTAAAATGTACACACTACCCAAAGTTATCTATAGATTCAATACAATTCCCATCAAACTTCCAATGTCAATTTCCACATAAATAGAAATCAAAACTCTTATCATATGGAATAAAAAAAAACCTAAAGTTACAAATACTACTGAAAAAAGTACAGAGTAGGTATCACTCTTCTTTACCTCAAACTATATTACGAAGGTATTTTATGCAAAAGACTGTGGTACCAGCCAACAAAACCTTATAATAGACACATAGACCCGTGGAATAGAATTAAAAGCCAGAAGTAAACATACATATATGGGCAGCTAATATCTGATAAGGCAGCCAAGAAAGACAATGGAGAAAGGAAGGATAGTGTCATAAAATAGAGGTGGTAGATGTGTTAACCAACCTTATGGTGTCAAATATTTTGCAACAAATATATCAAACTATCATTTTGCACACCAAAACTTATACAACATTATATGTCAACTCTATCTCAGTAATAGTGGGGAAAATGATACAATTATAAATTATGTGTGTCCATTTCTCCATAATAGTTACTATATCTAAATGAGAGACTAGTTTCATGGATTTTAGTCCCTGTAGCTGGAGAATACTGATACTAAAAATACACAGCAACTGATGAGTGTTTGTGGTTTGTGTATGTGTGTGTGTGTCTGTGTTAGAAAATGGTGCTTTCAGTTTTGATCATGTTGATAGTAAGATGAGAGTACTTTACTGAACTAAATTAGATAACCAAATCAGAGATAAAATAAGTCCTCTCTTTGGAGAGACAGGTAGGTCTAAGAATGTACAGGGTCACAGAAAGAGGAAGAAAAGCAGATAAATACATAGTAAGTAGAAGCAAAAAAAAAAGACAGGATGAGCAAAATCATAATTTTACGGAGAGAGCACAGGCATTCAATCACATGAGGAAAAGAAGAAAAACAAAGAGATATTTAGATATAGATGTAAATGCAGATATAGATAGTATAGGTTTAGCTATGGATATGGATATGGCTATGAACATAAATTCTAATTACCTTAAAAGGTAGGCTCTGTTTATCCTTATATTACTGTAACTAGTATTCTCTGCTACTCATGAAAAGGTTTATTTTGGGGTTATATACTTTAAGTTCCCCTTGGATTGAGATACAACATATGCATATATAGATATGTAGGCTTTCAGATAAACTAAAATCATGTGTATGTTTGCATGTTTATAAATTTCAGTGTGCATAAGTGTATTCTATGTGTCAAATAAAATTATTGTCTATGAATTCTCCTTATAAATGTGTTCTAAAATGAGTACGGACCTTTTCTGTTTTACACTCAGTGTAAACATGCTCAGTGACATAAGACCTTGCCGAGTGCCCCTTTCACCTCTGTGTTCCTCAAGCTGTAGGTCATGGGGTTTAGCATTGGGGTGATAACCCCGTAGAGCATGGCGATGAGTCTGTCCCTGTATGGGGAGTGGTGACTTGAAGATGAATGTAGGTGAAGATGGCTATGCCATAGAACAAACAGACCACCAGGAGGCGGGAGACACATGTGGAGAAGGCTTTGTGCTTCCCTTCCACCGACTGGATCTTTAGGATGGTGGATATGACGGAAATGTAAGAGATGAAGGCACCAATTCCCGAGACACCTCCTGCCACTAAAACAAGCATTTCTGCCATGCAGGTGGATGAGCAGGAGAGGGCCACCAGTGGGGGGTCGTCACAGTAGTACTGGTTAACCCGATTGGACTTGCAGAAAGACAGGCAGAAGGTGGACACTGTGTGGAGGAGGGAATGGAGAAACCCTGCTGCCAGCTGGGCACAGAGAACCTTTGTCATGATGAGGGTGTAATGGAGGGGGAAGCAGATGGCCACGTACCGGTCATAAGCCATGGCAGTGAGAAGGAAGATCTCAGCCCCCGCCAGGGCCACCAGGAAATAAAGCTGCAAAGCACAGCCCAGGAAGGAAATCTGTGATTCCCAGTCAGGAGGTTGTCCAGCATCTTGGGGATAGTAGCTGATGGGCAGAACATGTCTAAGAGGGACAGACTAGCCAGAAAGTAATACATGGTGTGTGCAGCTTCTTCTCCATCCAGAGGGCCAAGAGAATGGCCCCGTTTCCCACCAAGGTGACCTGGTAGGTGATGGCAAAGACCACAAAGAGAGGATAGTGCACCTCTGGGAGGTCAGAGAGCCCCGTGAGGATAAAGTGAGTCACGGGAGTGGGATTGTAGCCATCCACCCCTCTCTCCACGGGGGTCTCTCTGGAGGGAAGGAAGGCAAAAAATGGGTTACAGAAAAAAACCAAGGGGACTATTGATTAGAGATTTATTAAGTCATTGTGTGTGGTTGGTGATGAATATGTTACTTATATTTTAATTAAAGATTCCATTTATTAGACCTGTTGTTAAAAACATCTCCTGACTTCATGCTCTTGCTTGGACTACTCATCCTCAGTTCCTTACCATGAGGAAGCCCTCTGAGACTAGAGATGTTTAAAAATTCACCTCCTCATTAAAACCATTGTGGACCTTTTACTAGCATTTGAAGTTTCACAACTCAGTGATATAGCTGTTTTGGATTCTTGAAACTGATGGGAATTTACCTTATTTAGCTTTTATTATTTCAATGTTCACAATTTTATGCACTATTTCAATTCTAAGTATGTCAAAGGCAGTAGCTATATATTTTACAATGTATGTAATTTTGGGGGGATATTGTTCATGTACAACATTGTATTGGTTTCAGATGTACAACAAACATAGTGACTCAGTACTTACCCAAATTCCCAGCGAGTCTTTCTATGGTCCATGTACACCCCGCTACCAACCACAGTATTACTGTGTTATTTTTTATAACCCTTTCTTTCACTTCCATTCCTATGCCCAATTCATTTTATAATTTGAAGTCTGTATCTCTTTATCTGTCACCTTTTCAACCATCTTCACACCCCCATTTTACTTTATGTACAAAAAAACAATGAATAACAAATACATGGTAAATTATTTTAATAAATTTTACCAATGAACATACAATAAAAGAATATTTTACTTTTTTGTATAGGTGCAGATGAATAAATGGTGCATCTCCTGGTTAGACAAATTGTATCTGTTGTTAAGAATAAATATGGAAATGTTTTATATAATAGAATCACAATAATTTAAGAATGAATTTTAACAGGTGTTCTCCAGAATTAGTATAGCTTGATAAATTGATGCAACATACAAAGTATAAACTAAACAAGCTAGAAAATAGAAACAGACTCATAAACACAGAGAATAGACTGCTGGTTACCATGGACAGGGGCAAATGAAATAGGTGCATTAGATAAAGAATTACAAATTTCAATGTATTAAATAATTTAGTCACAGGGATGGAAGTACAGCATAGGTAATAGAACTAATAATATTGTAATATTTTTGATTACATATAATCACTACACATCATGATGAGCATTTGGTAATGTATACAATTATTGGATCACTTTGTTCATCTAAAACCAACATAATATTGTGTATCATCTATTTCAATAAAAATTTTTAAAGAATAAAGGACAAATAAAATGTCTGATAGTGCCTAAGTATGAAGAAAATTAGAAACAAAAATATTCACATGATACTCAGCTACCATTCTCCTTAAAATAAATATTTCAACGTGTCTAATTGTTCAAAGAAATTTGAGATCACAAAAATTAGGTGTGATGGAAGCTCTTGGCCATTGTAATTCCTTTAATTTTTAAATTACATTTGTATGTATTTTAAGTCCTCATAATCATTTTGAAAACTATTTAATAAAGAAACCTAGCTGAAGGTCTAAAAATCAGTACTTCTATGGATGGTTCTGTCACATTGAAAACTACTTTTTTAAATATTGAATGTGTATGACAGAGAGGGAGATGATTAGCTAATAAAATATAACCATCATTTCAGTGCTTCTGCCTCCACATTTATTTTGTCTACTGGAGATTACTGATGATATATTGGCTCAGATAAAATATACAAATAATGCAAATTTATATATAATGATTTATTTTTACAAATGGAATAAAATTTTCTACCACCTTTCTTTAATGCAATATTTCATTATTTCCTTCTTATCCGTCTTCTGATTTCTTTGTTTCTTTTTGTCCTTCCTTCCACCCATTTGTCTGTCTTTTGGAAACTACAGAAAACATTCAGTTGACAAATTTTTCTATTTTATTATTTCTCTTATGTTTCATTAAACTAATAAACTCTTGAATATCTTCCTGAGGGCTACCACCCTTAACTTTAATTGAAATAAAGTTAATTGAAATATAGTTACCATACATATTATACTGGTCTCAGTGTACAACATAGTGATTTGAGAATTATACACTTTGCTAAATGCTCACCATAATGTAGATATCTGTAGATAATATCATACAAATATTCCACAATATTATTGACTGTATTCCCAGTGCTGTGCTTTCATCCCTGTGGCTACTTTATTTTATAATGGGAAGCCTGCATCTCTTTGACCCCTCCTCTCACTTAGGCCATCCTCCCGTCCCTCTTCTCCATGTGATGTATATTTAAGCAAGAATCACTGATGTTACTTGGATTATTTTATCTTTTATATTTGCAAACCATCCCGGGTCTGTATCATGCTTTGGAGGAAAAGACAATGTATTTTTGTGATATTAAAGTCATGATATTTAGGAAAGAAATTTACAATACAGACCAGAAAGTGTTTGGATATAATTCAATCAACAGATGTTTAGTGAGCAAATGAAAATTACTGAACAAAAACACCCACCTTCTCAAATATCAAGGTTCTGTAAAGCTGCACAATTTCAGTTCTCTACATCTTTATACACTCACTTTTTTTTGGTTTCATTAATCTACAATTACATGAAGGACATTATGTTTACTAGGCTCCCCCCTTCACCAAGTCCTCCCCACATACCCCTTCACAGTCACTCTCCACAGAGTCACTATTTGCCTTCTCTGTGCTTCACTGTTCTCCCTGTGATCCCCCACACCATGAGTACTAAACATAATAACCCTCAAACCCCTTCTCCCTCCCTCCGCACCCACCCTACCACACCCCTCCGCTTTGGTAACCACTAGTCCCTTCTTGGAGTCTCTGAGTCTGCTGCTATTTTGTTCCTTCAGTTTTGTTTCATTGTTATACTCCACAAATGAGGGAAATCACTTGGCACTTGTCTTTCTCTGCCTGGCTTATTCCACTGAGAATATTGTCCTCAAGCTCCATCCATGTTGTTGCAAATGGTAGGATTTGTTTCTTTCTTATGGCTGAAAGGTATTCCACTGTGTGTATGTACCACATCTTCTTTATTTATTCATCTACTGATGAACACAAGTTGCTTCCATATCTTGGCTACTGTAAAAAGTGCTGCAGTAAACATAGGGGTGCATATGTCTTTTTGAACCTGAGAAGTTGTATTCTTTGGGTTAATTCCAAGGAGTGGGATTTCAGGGTCAAATGGTATTTCTATTTTTAGTTTTTTTAGGAACCTCCATATTGCTTTCCACAATGATTGAATTAGTTGACATTCCTACCAGCAGTATAGGAGGGTTCCCCTTTCTTCGAATCCTTGCCAGCATTTATTGTTCTTAGTCTTTTTGATTCTGGCCATCCTTACAGGTGTGAGGTGATATCTCATTGGGGCTTTAATTTGCATTTCCCTGATGATTAGTGATGTGGAGCATCTTTTCATGTGCTTTGGCCACCTGAATTTCTTTGGAGAATTGTCTCTTCATATCTCTGCCCATTTTTTAATTTGGTTATTTGCTTTGCTTTTTGGGTATTGAGGTGTGTAAGTTCTTTATATATTTTGGATATTAACCCCTTGTCGGATATGTCATTTACAAGTATATTCTGCCTTACTGTAGAATGGCTTTTTGTCTGTTGATGGTGTCCTTTGCTGTACAGAAGCTTTTTAGTTTGATGTATTCCCATAAGTTCATTTTTTGCTTTTGTTTCCCTAGCGCAAGGAGATGCATTCAGGAAGAAGTTGCTCATGATTATATTCAGGAGATTTTTGCCTGTTTTCTTCTAAGAGTTTTATGGTTTCATGACTTACATTCAGGTTTTTGATCCATTTTTAGTTTACTTTGTGTATGGGGTTAAGCAATGATCCAGTTTAATTCTCTTGCATGTAGCTGTCCAGTTTTGCCAACACCAACTGTTGAAGAGGCTGTCATCTTCCCATTGTATATCCATGGTTCCTTTATCTTATATTAATTGAGCACATATGCTTGGGTTAATATCTGGACTCTATTCTGTTCCACTGGTCTATGGGTCTGTTCTTTTCCCAATACCAAATTGTCTTGATTACTGTGGCTTTGTAGTAGAGATTGAAGTCAGGGGGCATAATTTCCCCTACTTTATTCTTCCTTCTCATGATTGCTTTGTCTATTCGGGCTCTTTTGTGGTTGCATATGAATTTTAGAACTATTTGCTTTAGTTCGTTGAAGAATGCTGTTGGTATTTCGATAGGGATTGCACTGAATCTGTAGATTGCTTTGGGCAGGATGGCAACTTTGACAGTATTAATTCTTCCTATCTATGAGCACAAGATGTGAACCATTTATTGGTATCTTCTTTAATTTCTCTCATGAGTGTCTTACAGTTTTCAGGGTATAGGTCTTTCACTTCCTTTGTTAAGTTTATTCCTCTGTATTTTATTCTTTTTGATGCAATTGTGAATGGAATTGTTTTCCTGATACCTCTTTCTGCTAGTTCATCATTAGTATATGGGAGTGCAACAGATTTCTGTGTGTTAATTTTGTATCCTGCAACATTGCTGAATTCAGATATTTGATTTAGTAGTTTTGGGGTGGATTCTTTAGGGTTTTTTGTGGTATGTGATCTATTCTTGAAAATGTTTCATGTTCAGTTGAGAAGAATGTGTGCCCTGTTGCTTTTGGGTGGAGTGTTCTGTAGATGTCTGTTAGGTCCATCTGTTGTAATGTGTTGTTTAGTGTCTCTGTCTCCCTACTTATTTTCTGTCTGGTTGATCTGTCCTTTGGAGAGAGTGATGTGTTGAAGTCTCCTAAAATGAATGCATCACAATCTATTTCCCTCTTTAATTATGTTAGTACTTGCTTCACATTTTTGAGTGCTTCTTTGTTAAGTACACAGATATTTATAATGGTTATATCCTCTTGTTGGACTGACCCCTTTATCATTATCTAATGTTTTCTTTGTCTTCTTACTTTGTTTCCTGAAGTCTATTTTGTTGAATACAAGTACTGCAATGCCTGCTTTTTTCTACATTAGTTGCATGAAATATCTTTTTCCATAACTTCAGTTTTAGTCTGTGTATGTCTTTGGGTTTGAACTGAGTCTCTTGTAGGCATTATATAGGTGGGTCTTATTTTTTGTCCCTTCAGTGACTCTATGTCTTTCGATTGATGGCTTCAGACCATTTACATTTAGGGAGATTATCAATAGGTATGTACTTATTGCCATTGCAGGCTTTAGATTTGTGGTTACCAAAGGTTCAAGGGTAACTTTCTTTCTATCTCATAGTCTAACTTAACTCATGTAATGCTATTACAAACACAATCTAAACGTTATTTTATTCTCCTCCTTTTCTCCCTCCTCCAGATTTAGTATATTAGGTGTCATAATCTGTACTCTTTGTCTATCCCTTGTCTGACTTTGGGGTAGTTGATTTAATTTTGCATTTGTTTAGTAATTAATTGTTCCACTTTCTTTACTATGGTTTTGTTTGTTCTTGTAACGGCTATTTAGCCTTAGGAACAATGTGGAGACAGTTTGTGGAAGAAGGTAAATTCTCTCAATTTTTGCCTATGTGGAAATTGTTTAATCCCTTCTTCAAATTTAAATGATAATCTTTCTGAGTAGAGTATTGTTGGTTCAAGACCCTTCTGTTTCATTACATTAAATATATCCTGCCACTCCCTTCTGGCCTGTAACATTTTTGTTGAGAAGTCTGATGATAACCTGATGGGTTTACCTTTGTATGTGATCCTTTTTCTCTCTCTGGCTGCTTTTAATATTATGTCCCCATCCTTGATCTTTGCCATTTCAAATATTGTATGTCCTGGTGTTATCTTCCTTGGGTCCTTTTTGTTGGGAGATCTGTGCTCTTCCATGGCCTGTGTGACTTTCCTTCCCCAGATTTGGGACGTTTTCAGTGATTATTTCTTCAGAGACCCTCTTTATCCCTTTTCCTCTCTCTTCTGCTGGTATCTTTATAATGTGAATATTGTTCCTTTTGGATTGGTTACATGGCTCTCTTAATATTCGTTCATTTCTAGGGATCAGTTTTTCTCTCTCTGCCTCAGCTTCTCTGTGTTCCTGTTCTGTAATTTGTTTTCCATTTAGTCTCCTGTCACTCTTCTAATCTGCTTTTAAATCCTTCCATTGTATGGTTCAGTTCAGCTATTGTATTTTTCAAAGTCTCTACATCTGTCTTGAATTGTCCCTGAGATCTTGAATATGTTTTTGTAGCTCTGTGAGCATGTTTATGATTTTTACTTTGAAATCTTTATTGAGAAGATTATCTTGGTTTCACTCTCCTCTTTGATGTTTTAGGGATTTTGGATTGAGCCAGGTTCTTTTGACATTTCTTCCCTACTTGAATCCTATGAAATGATAAATTTGTGTAATTCACTCCCTCTAGTGACCAGGATCTTTACACTCTGGGATGTTCATGTTGGTTGCAGGTATGTGGCACTGGTGCCTGCCAGGATGATGGAGCTCTTTCCTGACTCATGGCCACAGTGTCTGCCTGAAATGCCAGGGCCAGTTAGTCAAGCATGCAGGGAGCAGCCTCTGCATTACACCCCTTTAGCCACTGTATTGGGTGCTGCCCTCCTGCTGATGTGATGCCATGGAGGCTGTAGCAGCTTTGTGAGCAGGTGCTGGCCAGGAGGAAGTAGTGGCTGGCTGCCTGTGGTGGTGGGGGTGCCTCAAGGCTGCATTGTCAGGCAGGGGGATGGAGCTCCTGAAACTCCTGAAATTTCCCATCCTGATGGGCTGAGTGTGCTGGAACAATTTTGTCTACTTTATCCTTCCTCCTTAGCAGCAAACTCTGTGTAATCCTTGCCCCTTTAGCAGCCCTCTCACTGTTGGAAAGTCTTTCAATGCGTCTGCCTTTATTTTGTCCTGTAGTGGCTGCTTTTGGGTACTTGTTCTATATAAGTGACTGGAATCTCAGTCTGCCCAAGTGTTCCACCTGTCCCTGCTTTCCAACCCCTTTAATTTCCAGAGCACCATGCAATGTGGATTCGTGGTCTTAGAGTAGATCTTCAGGGCTGGGTATTTAGCAGTCCTGGGCTTCTACTTCTTCCCTCCTCCGTTTCTGTTCCTCCTGCCTGTGTGCTGGGTTTGGGGAGAGGGCTTGGGTTCTGCCCAGTTGTGGCTTTGCTACTTTACCCTTTTCCTTGAGGTATTCTGTTTTCCCCAGATGCAATGTCTGTTGCTGTTTCCTTCTGGTCACTCTTTCAAGATTAGTTGTATTTGCTGTGTTTTCATGTTATATGTGGTTTTGGAGATTATTTCTACTTCACTTCTCATGCTACCATCTTTCCTGCTCTCTTGAAGGATATTGTTTTTATAACCACTGAATACCATTATCATATCAAAGACATTTAATAATATCATCTATTTCTATATTTAAATTTTCCCAGTTGTCCTAAAAATTTTTTTTTGTAGAGGTTTTTTTTTTGGTCCAAAAGGCAAGAAAATATTCATGCATTGCATTTGCTTGTCATTTCCTTAGTCCCCTTTAATCTAAAACAGTTTTTGCTACCTCTTCTTAAAAAAATTCAAGAGTCCAGTTCTGTAGCATGTCTCATTTTCTGGATTTGTGTGATTATTTCCTTATCATTGGATTCAAGTTAAATGCCATTACCAATTTTGGTAATGGCATTGTATAGATGATGTTCCTTCCCATTTTGTCATATCAGAGGGCTCATAATGCCAGTTTGCCATATTGTTGGTGATGCCAGCAACGTCTGATTACTTGGTTAAGGTGATAGGTAATCTATATGATGATACTCTATATTTTGACTCTAATAATTTATCCTTGCCCACTTTTACTTGGAATCCTTGCCTGAATTAGTGAATATATTATCTGTTATTATCATTATTTTTAATGCTCAAATTTTCTCAAATTTGGCTAATTAAAATTTCTTTAGTGCCCTGACCACTTCATGTTTGAATACTTCCCTGCTCTTTATTACGCACAATTATAGGTCACCTTGTGCTTCTCCCCAGCCCTGTACTCAGCTTTTTCTCCAAGGATCACTGTTTCCTGTTAGTGAGAAATAATATACTTAGGAAGGAAGTTTATTGATACTGGAGAGTCATAACTTCTAGATTTTTTCAATGGACAGATTTTGGAAACCATCATCAGTCACTCCATACATCCATCTATCCATCTTTCCTTCCATCCATCCATCCATCCATCCATCCATCCATCCATCCATCCACCCATCCATCCATCCACAGAGTTCATACTGATATTTTGTTATTTTTAAAATATTAGTATATTTGAAGCTTTATTTACTGTATAGAAGAAAATTAGAATACCACTTTAGGTCTTTAAAAATATTCTAATAGTGGAAAAAATTAAAGTAGCTGGAGGTAGATAACAACTTTTCTTGGTGACTCAGGTATATAAGTGTTAGTTAGTGAGCACTTATCTCTGTTGTTAATGTAATTTTGGGGAAATGCCATGACAACATTGAGTCAAAAAAGCTGCCTGTCACTGAAGAGGAGCAGATTTTCCCTTGGGACACATGTGCAGCTGTTCATGATGTGAGGCTTTCATTATTACAGCATTATTTTAAGGATGTAAGTACTCTTTTATTCACATGTATTTTTTTCTGAAAAATTGATGGTTATTTCTCTCCAGAGTGTTATTCTATATTTTTTCTTTTACAAAATATTCTAATTTGGAATCTAGACGTTTGTTAGAAAAAAACTTAATGTGTGGATTGTAAGGTAATAGAAATCTTTAAAAAGTAAAAGAAATGGATTGTAAACAATAAATACAAATTTCAGGTTATAGGTGTTATACCTTTGTTTTAAACGTTATTTACTATGAGGCATACAAATTCAGTTCAATGGAATGTAAATATTTATAAAAGCTTTTGATATACAAATATTTTATGAAGATTTTTGCCTTCTTTTACTTTTATTTAAACATACACAGTATACTGTCATTATGATACTTCTAAAATGTAAAGTAAGGTCAGATTTAATTCATGCCTTTCTGGTTTCTTGTGAACTTGTTTTTTTTTTCCAGCTCTTTGCACCTAGGGGCTCTAGCATTCAGGCATCCTAAACCTCGGAAGATCAACTTTATTTATATAGTAGCAATAGCATTGTTAACTTCTTTGTAAAATATCCATACCACTTCTAGTGTTTCCTGACTAGATTATCAAATGAAGTGTTCTTTCACCTGTTCTTTTTTTTTTTTGGAACTACTGTGTTTTGAATTAAGTAAAAATACAATAATAACTTAAAATGCTTAAAATACAAAGTGCAACATTATTTTTGGTTAGCTAATGAGATTCGTGCTCATAATACACTAGATTAATTATAAGAAACTAGTAGTACAGGTGGAGGAAAGATTACTTAATCAGATAACCAGGAATTGGCCTAGTGATGCTAACAGTCAGAGTAGTACGGTTCAGTTGGGTGGACAGAGGAGAAAAATTTTGGTGGATTCTTGAGGAGATGATGTCTCTAGTTACAGAGGTGTCGTATAGATTATAAAGAGTCCCAGATCAGAAAAAGTGGGTTGTCATTCTGATTCTTCCATTTCTTAGCAATATGAGCTTGGCTATATAAACACTCAAAGGCTCAATTTCCTTATCTGTAAAATAGGGCATATACTGGTCTTTGATGCAGTAACCCACCAGGTTAGAAATTTCTTTAGATCACTTTATACATAATAAAGGTCAGTGTAAATGTAAAGTGTTGTTTTTAATATTCAAGGTAGCCCATTTAGAAGGGCTCAGGTTAGGCTTTATAATGCAGTTTGGGTTAGCTAATGAGGATTATGCTTCCACATATTTTCAGAAGCTTTTAAATGAAATTTTCATTATTTTGAAAAAGGATGTCTTTCATACATTTGTTGCAGGTTGAGTTCATTCTCCTGAGTCCTTGTCCCCACTTGCAGTAAGAATTGAAAGGTGGAGACACAGTAGCAAAGCAGAGGGCACGTTTTATTTGAATATACTCCAAGGGAGGAGTGGGCCAGAGTCAAGGTAGATAAAGGCCTCGATTTGTTAGGTGGGAGGCTTGTCTATTGAATTCTGGTTAGGAGGCACCTGTTTGACTGGCAAGGTGGGTTATTTGATTTATAGGTCCTTGTATACAGTCACCCCTCTCAGAGAGCATTTTTAGTCTATTGTGATCTGGTTGGGGAGGGGAGGAAGTTATCTCCCTGCAAAGCCTTTGCTGCCTCCACATGGGACCCACCCCCCTGGGCAGAGTTTGGGTGGCTTCTTCTTTGAACCTTATCTTCCCCTTTTCTGGCTGCTCGTGTCTGTCTTTCCACCTAACATTCCTAACAGTTTTTTCTTGATTATTCCTTTGAATTTTTGAAAGCTTATATATATGATTTTATTATTCAGAGACTAACAGATATCTTCATTTTAAAGATAATTGTACAGTTGTGCTAAGTTCTGCTTTTGCAGAAATTTACTACAACTTTCATTTAGATTTTAGTGTCCTGCCACACACTAGTTTTAGCTTTATCATTTTGAATCACTTTATAGTAAATGAGTAAAAATGAATCCTAAAGCCAAATAGAAAGAAATATAAGTTGATTCAATCAAAATATGATCCAGACCTAGGAGTGAAATAATTTTGAGGGAAGGATTGATCTAATAACAGAGAGAAAAAGTAGTATCCTTTTTTGCTTCAAGGATAGTTACTCATTTTTAGAAAAAAATCTCTTTTGTAAAAAGGCTCTGAACTTGTCTGATTCTCTTATATTTCTGCTAGTGATTGTGAGAGTCTATTCTTGTATTAATACTTTTATGTACTTTCATAATGGTTATTGTATGTATACATGGTCTGCTCCTGGACTATATACCTCTGGACATTTAGGGCCATTTCTTATATTGGTTTTATATTCCATTCAGAGAGTAGCATATGCTACGTGTGTTATAAATGCTTACTGGATATCTTCCTGAATTACTCTAGCATAGATTACCAGAGTTTTGTAGCCAGAGATACTGCTCAGAGCATTAAAGAGTACAGAGCAGTACCAAAGGGCACTGGTACTGATTATGGGATTACACTGTGTAGATTCTGCTTTCCTCTGATCAAATTTTACGAAGTTGACATGTAGAATTTTAGTCATGTAAGACTGTGAATTTATGGTCGACACTAGAAGCATTTTATATGAAAGAGGCGATGTAGTAGCAAGGGAACCTGAACTTTAGAGTCAGATAGACTTGGGTTTGAAATTGGTGTCTATCACTTATAACTGAGTGATCTGGATAAACTTTTCATTCCTTTTTTGTAAACAAGGATAATACCATCAGGTTTTAATAAATATTGAGGTTGTGAAGATGTAGTGTTAAGCAGTTAGCACAGTGGCAGTTGGGCATATCATTGAAATCTTCCTAAAATATTTGTCTCATGTTAGTAAGTGTTTTCATGCTTTTTTTGAACCTAGCAGATTACAAATAAGAAATCTAAAGCTGCATACACAAATGACATTGTATTTTCAGTTTTAGAAGTTAACTGCTTTAATTAAAAAGATTAATTACATTTTCATAAGACATTGTCAAAGAGAACAGGTTGTTTATTAACTGACTACCAACTATTCTAAAATGAACTAATACCAGTATCTGCTTCTACTTCAAGCAGCTCCGAAGAATAAAGCAGAGATGATCAGGTCTCCTGTTGTTTTTCTGATTTTTAGCATTAAAAGCTAGCGCACCTGTTGTGAGGATTTGATTTCTGTGGCTGCACATCTTTAAATCAGTCAGGAATGCATTTTGCACTGTGTAATAATTTAAACTCTCAGATGCTTATGAAGAGTCTTGATTTAATGTTGGAATTTTGTTTACTATTGTTTAAAGAAGATTTGGTGATCTTACATTACCATATGTTCCTTTTCAACATAAAAATAAAATATAAAGGTTTACTCAGTTTTGATGGCTCTCAAATCTTTCTTCGTATGCGGTCTCATGTCAGACCTTGGGCCTAATGCTGCTCTGGCTTCGCCATGTACGTACTACAGACTCAGGGAGGTGAGGTCAAGTTCAGGCCCAAATACTGTTCGACAGAGGCTAAAGGAAAATTCAAAGAAAATTATTTTAGGAAGGAAAATTTTAGCCTGTTTATAGATTTAAAGGGAAGGAATTAGCAGGGAAGGAGGAGAAGGCAATTAACTCTCAAAAGGCTATGTATTTTGCTTACATAATCTTGGTTTCCTTTTTGTGCATATTATATGAAACCCTTGTTAATGTTAAGATATTTTTTAGGGTTATTCTTATGAGCACATATTTACTTTAGAAAGATGTGTGGAGGACACATCATGGAGAGCAGAAATTGGAGTCAAGGAGACCAGTTAAGGAACTTTATTTTAAAGAAGTCCCTCCCCCACAACAAATGATACAGACTTGAATGTTATAGTGGGAATAAAGAGAGGTCAAAATCTGTGGCTTGAGAACTAATACATATAGTTGTATTAGTGTAAGGAAAGGATGTGATTATAGAAAATAACTCTTAGTTTTCTGATTTGGTGACTTAAAAGATTGTAGAGTTTTTAAACCAAAAGGAAAAGAAAGATGCATGGAGAAAATGACAAGTTTTTGACCCACTGGTTTTATATTATCTGAGGGACATCAGAGGGGAGATTTCTGGTTGGCAGCTGAGGTTTTTTTTGAGTTCTGGAGAGATCTAGGCTTGGAAGATAGTTACATTTACTGATTAAATCACTCACGGAAAATAGTTTGAAGGAGAAGGGAGCAGCACTAAGAATAGAACTTTGAGTAATATAAACATTGAAGGGGCAAAGAAAGAGTCTTAAAAGGAGGTGTAAACTAAATGATTAAAGAAATTGGAGAGAAGCCAAGAGAGCAGCACTGCAGAAGCCAGAGGGAAACAGGCAGGCGAAGGAAGCCGTTCGTGTCAGCGGCTGTAGAGAGGTAAGTACCCTGCAGGCCATGCCAAGTGATCAGCAGCAGCAGAGTCCACACTGAGCTGTGGTATAACATTGGGAGCTTGTATTTTATGTGGTGGAGAAATACTAATTCAAAATTTTTCTTTCATTATGTACAGAGATATTTGGAAGCTAAAACTTCATGAAGTTTCAAGTTTAAAGATACTGGCTTAGGGCTGTCAAGTCAAGTGTTATGTCACAAAAATACAAAGTTCACAGTAGTATAATAAAAAATCAGTCAGGGGTTTATGTGGGTATATTTAGGTTTGTTTAAACTTCTTTAAAATTAATTGTATTTTTCTTTTTTCTTTTTCTTTTCTTTTTTTTTTTTTTTAAGAGTTCTTGTCTCTTGGCAGTATCAGTTGGCTGGGGAGGAAGTGTTTATGTACAGACCTGTGGCCACACATTGCATATAGATTTTCATAAATCTTACATGGAATCTTTACAGGTAAGTAGAGTGAAACATTTCTGGTGGTGTGTATCTTTCTAGGTATCAGATATTTTTATAGCAAATACATCCCATTTCCTCTTGAGTGATTTTTCACTGTTTGAACCATCCATCCCGAGAGTTCCTTGCCTCTACAACTTCAGGGATTTCAATTTTTTACTTCACTTTTGCAACTGACTTCCCTAACTATAATTTTAGACTTTGCTACTCTAGCTTTGAAATACTGTTTTAATACCCTACCACATCCTCTTATTATATTATTCTTCACATTCTCATTTTCACTGTCAAATGTTTGTTTTGCTTCTGACATGAAGCTCTCTAGTCCTTTAAACCCCTTTGCATTTTTCCTAGCATTAGCTGTTCCCTAAACTTACTTTCTTGTAATATCCCCATCCTGTTCTTAATACTGATCATTCCATCTACCTTCTTTGATTCTAGACCTAGGCAGCTAGTCCTGCTAGTAAAATTATAAAACTAGGTGAACTGGTACCTCTACAAGTTTGTAGTTTCCTATAATAGTAGCTTAGACTAGGATCCTGGCCTGTAGATACTACTTATCAATTCATTTGCCTGTCTTTGATCAGTTCTTTCTTCTATTTCCTCAGCAGCTATTGCAAACCTTTCCCTCCCTCATCCCAGACTCTTTGCCTAAACCCCAGAAGAGATTGTTGTCTCTCACATACTACCTTAGCTTCTTGCCTTATTTTTCTGTTCTTGATAAATGTCTCTGCATCCCAACCAAACCTTTCCTTTTTACTCCTTGAGGCAGTATTCCTTCTTCTGTTCAGGAATAATTTTTCTGCTATTGCTTTACTACTACTTTTTCCCCATCACCTCAGAGGCCTTTGATCTATCAGTAGGAAACCTATTTTTCTTCTGTATCTCCAGTTTCTGTTTACTCTGTCCCTTCTTTTCAGCTCATACAGACACTCAAGTCCCTGCTATTCAAAATTACTTCACTTGACCTCACATTCCCTTGTAGATGCAGTCTTTCTCCTTCTCTCAGATCATCTTCCTAACAGCATTGTCTACTCTGATCTTAGATCCCTAACTCAGAAATAGTGAATTTCTGCTTTTACCTCCTTATTTCTGACCTCTCACATTCAGTCACTTACCAAATTCTATTGATTCTATCTCCTAAATTTTACTTGATTATATCATGCCTTTGTTATTCCCACTTAGGCTTTTTGTATATGCCTTCCCTCTCATTTTGACTTTTGCAATTGCTTTCTTACCAGTTTCTTTACTCGAAGTCTAATTTATTCACTACATTAGATCTTTCTAAGATGTAAATCTGATGACATATCATTGGCTTAAAAATCCTTCGCTGACTTCTTCCTGACACAATAAAAGTTCACTCTTCTCTGAATGACATTCACAGCACTCCATGATCTGGGCTTACCTATTGCTTTCCTTTATCTTCCATCAGCTCAGCATTAATAATCTAATTAATAGCTCACTAAGCACATTATGCATTTTTCATACCTTTGTATCCAATTTGTTCATTTAACAAATATTTATTCAGTGCCTGCTGTGTTCCATATACCATGATAGACACTGGGAATACAGCAGTGAAAAGACAGTTTCTTCCTTAAAGTA
Organism: Manis javanica; assembly: GCF_040802235.1. Classification (NCBI taxonomy): domain Eukaryota; kingdom Metazoa; phylum Chordata; class Mammalia; order Pholidota; family Manidae; genus Manis; species Manis javanica. Next base: position 44,568,352 of record NC_133169.1, on the reverse strand, counting down.
GTTCAGTATGTATTACATGAGACAGAAATAAACAGTTGCAGTGTATGTGCTAAGTATTATGAAGTGTGCACAGGGTCTTATTAGAACATCTGCAAGTGTTGGAACCTTTGATGAAGTAAGGTGCTTGAGTGATGAGAGAGAAGACGGGGGAAGTAAGTAGCGGTCATATTGTAAAGGGCCTTGAGGTCCCTGTAAAGAATTTGGAATTCAGACAGATTATTTACAGAGAGCTATTAAAGACTCTTAAGTAGAAATAAGATGTGTTCAGAAAGGCCATTGCGGCAGTTGTATAGATTGCAGGGGTTGTTGTGGGATTGCAGGAGAGTAAAGAGAATGTGGTGATATCATTTACAAGATAAGAGGTGTTGGTGGCTCGGGATAAGTCAAGGCAGTGGAGATAGTGAAGGAGTTAGAGATTTGAAATATATTTAACAGTAGAGTCCTCTGGACTTGGTGAGAGAATGCATGTGGAGCATAAGAAGAAAAAGTAGTTACTGTGAGAGACAATGGTGATCATTGAAAAACTGTGATTAGGAAAAAGAGTCTCACATTACATAGATCATATTAGCAGTTGTATGGTTGGGAGACTAGTTAGGAGATAACCAGCAAAGGAGGTAGAAGGGCTGATGGGATTGATTAACTTGATATTTGAGGAATCTGAAGGAGTTACATGACTTTGTTCTTTCTGAGGTAGGAAATGTAGCTTTATTCAAGTAAAAAGGGGCAAGGCTTGGGTAGGTGAAGGGACTTGACAAGTCAAGTGGTTGGAAATGGGGATAAGAGGGTGCTTCAGGAGATGTAAGGAAAGATTGCCAGGCAGTATTCATGGCTTAGTTGAGGATGTAAACTGGTTATAACAAGAAGTTATTTCAATTTCCTCTAACAGCACTCAGTTTGAATGCAGAATTGAAGTCATACATTGGATTAATGCTGTGTGAAGGTTTTGTTAGATACATGTGATTAAAGGACATATGGATGGGGAATGAGAAGCATTGACGAGAGTTTTTGAAATGGTAGATCATGGTGTGTAGGCAGGATGGGAAAGTCCTGATAAACTGGGAGAAAAAGGAGGGACTAAAGGTGGTAGGGGGAGTTGGCAATCAGAATGTAAGATGTTTGCATTTTGTATTTCCAGATATGGACAATTTGGGGTCATTGCAGAACAAGGGGATGGTCATGGTAATAGGTTCTGGAGTTGGACGCCACTGCTATAGAATTTGGTGAGGTCAAAGAGCTGACCGACTAAGATACAAGACTGATTGACCACATATAGACATACATACATGCACAGGAGGATGGCAGTTCTTGGAGTGAAGAGGAAAACTTATCTAGGCACCAAAAGTCTTCAGCGATTGAGGGCAATGGATTTCAGTGAAAATGAAGGAAAAGTGTGGTGTCGTTAAATAAAATGAGCCGCAAAGACAGAAGAACGCAAGAGTAATAATCTCCAGCCTGCACTGGAGATGAGAAGGACACTCAGGTGTAATAGATGTGGGGGAGTGAGTAATGCCTAGTTTGTGGGGAGGCTTCAGGAAACAACCTCATGTCAATCAAGGCAAAGAGGAAGATCTAGCCTTCTTTAAAATTAAGGCCCTACGGAAACTTAACACAGAATGTCCTTCAGTGACCAGGATCCTTGCCCCAACCTTCTAAAAACACTCTTCTTGTGTATTTTTAAAACTTAGCTCACAAGTCTCCTTCTCTGGGAAGCTTGCTCTGTTGTATTTATTACACTCATTAAAATATTTTTGTTTCTGTTTGCTTTTAATTGGTTGATGCTTTATGTGAAGATGTGTCTTCCCTTTTTATGTCATCACCGCATTTGACACATGAAAGGAGCTTAGTAAATGTTTGTAGAAGTGGATTTAAAAAGACATTGTGTCACATTTTTAAAGATTTGAAAAAATGTCAAAAGGTAAAAAATAAAATAAAATTCAGTTCTTTTTAGTCAAAGTTTTTGAGATCCAAAGTATAGTCAAATGAGCACATAGTTAAGAGTTGGGAAACCTAAGTTCATCCTGATGTCATTAACTACCTTTGGAACCATAGGCAGTAAATGCATTTTCTTTTCTTTGTATCACTTTCTCTCATTATTTTTGTCTTGTTAGTAGTAATGCTCATATTGTAGGATTCATACATATACATTAGTGCATTAAATACAAATTTTGAGACAAAGCATTGGGCTAGTGGTAAAATAAGAGACAGACTACTGGGAAAAGATTAATATAGTAGTTAGGACTACACAATAGCAATATTCTTACATTGCAAAGTAGACCTGGGGTGGTGTCAGGCAAAAGAAAGGAGCAGATGTAGCAGGCAGAATTCCTGCCTTAAGTTGTCTGTTTAGTCAGCATATATTGCCATCTCTTATGAGCAAGAGTTTCCTCCTAAGTGTGTGCACATTATATATCTGTCTCAAAAATTATTTTTCTTCCTCTTCCTATCAGAAGCCTCTGAAGTAGAAGTATTAAATTAATTCACCTCCTATCACACTTATGTTCTGAGTAATTTAACTAAATCTTCCCCCATCAATTAAACCTAAACCCACTGCATAAAATTCAGTCAGTTTTGCTCAGCAATTAGACACCTTCAATGACACAGCACATTGTTTAGCCTTAATTCACTCTCAAAAACTGCCTATCCTTTATCAAAGAATATGGGTCCTGGGAGAATCTTCCCAGTAGTGATTACAGACTGTGAAAACAGGGGCATGTAGTAAGAGGAAAGAGATCCAGTTTAATGTGGCCTACTTTTTGACTTATTCTTTATCTAAAATCCACATTTCAGATTGATTGCATGATGATTTGAATGTCTTATCCTGAATGAAGAGCAACTAAATAAGAGACTTTGTGTTTTTATGACATATATTCGATATATCTTTTTTTGTGTGATTCATTTTATTTACTATAAAAGGTAGTAGTGTCAATTTTGTTTGTGGAATGGTGTTCATCTTATATCTGTATGTTTATTTCATTTTCTAGAATGACCAGGTTCTCCAGGGCTTCTCAGTGGACAAAGGAGAATTCATGTGTCCTCTCTGTAGGCAGTTTGCTAACAGTGTCCTTCCTTGTTGTCCTGGAAGCAATGTGGAAAATAACCTCTGGCAATGTCCTAGTAACAAAAGCATCCAAGATCTCATAAAGGAAGTGGAGGAGCTGCAGGGACGGCCGGGAGCCTTCCCAGTAAGCATCAGTGTGAGGCCGAAATATCCTGGTTGACTCAGCTCTGCTTTACAGCTTTTATTTTTGTTCTGTTTCTAAATTACTGCAGAACTTTGTACATTTAGTAGAAATTGCTTTTAGGGGCTTTTCTCCTCTGTTTGTGGTTATTAAAAACAAAAATAAGAGTAACAGAACAAATTATAGAACCAAAGGCATTAGAACGAAAGGATGTACTTTTCCATAGTCTGAATTGTTATAGTTTTAATATGTATCTTCCAGATCATAAAATCCTATCAGCTTAGATATGGTTACACTCTTTTAAGATTTTGAAATATTTAACAACAAAGCCAAACAAACAAATTACATATATGTATCTTGCAATGTAAAGCACAATTTAAATACATAAAAATATACCAATTAGGCACATTAGATTTAGATGATATATTTCCACACACATGCATACTTTATGTGTGGGCAATTATAGGTTTACACACGTGTGAGTGCATATCTATCTTTGTATTGGAGAAATAATTGTATACTTGATTGAACCATTTACCATAAGTCAGTCAGTTTTACTGTGGGATTTGGTGTAAGTGAACTCCTCTTTAATCTCATCCAGTCAGATTTGTTTATTTGATTTAAATTCTTAAATATTTCACCTTCATTATAGATCTATGATATGGTCCCTGAGAGAAGTGACAGCTGTGTCTGTTCTATGAAGTAAATTTATGAAAGCTATGAATATTTGACTTTTGAAACAGAAATTCATCATTGAAATCTGCTCAGAAAGCTTTCTCTCCTGGCAGTTCCTTTTCTCAGTTGAAGACTGTTCTTAGAGTGTGTGTGATTTTCTTCTTTATAAACTGAAATTTTTGTGTTAATAATAGGCTTAAAGTAAGGGATATTGATATTAGTCTTTGAAAAATGTATTCAAATGAAAGTGCAGTTTTTTATAAATATGGAAACTGTTCTAAAATATATTTTTAAAAACATCCACTTATTTGTTTAGGATATAAATTTATGTGGTTAGTTCATGGTTGGATTATAGTGTTACCAATCACAATGTAAAATTATAATGAAAGATCTCTAAAATAAGAGAAAATGTTTCTTGATCTGTTTTACCTTTGTGCACTAAATATAGTAGATAGTTAATGTACATCTGACTTTTTAATTTCCTAGTGTGTTTATATGATAAACATTGTACTATTAAACTATTAGAGCAAATGAATATAAATAAACTTTACATGTATGTTTGCATGTTTTGCAGTCAGAAACCAACTTAAGTAAAACAATGGAATCTGTAATGAAAGACATCAAAAATACCACTCAGAAGAAATACAGAAACTATAGCAAGATCCCAGGCTCACCAATGATTTTCTCTTTACACATTCTGTTGCTAGGTAGGTAATAATAGTATACACGTCTGTATTTAGTTATTAGAAGTAATTGGTTTTATTATTGTCATTCATATTTATTTGAAGAAAGGATGCCTTTTTTAAATGTTGGTTGACATTATGGCTAGTTTTAAAACCTCCTAAAAGTATGAAAGTGTAGTCTTCCTTCATTTTCTGAAGTTTTTATTTTAATGAACTATTAGGTTAAGCTTTATTAAACTATATGATATGTGGGAAAAAATATAGTAGCATTTGGGGACAGATACCTACCTCAATGCATGTGAATATTATATATACAGCATGTTGTTAATAAATCCCTATTGAAGTACTGCTCAAAAGTGGTAATACTGAGAATTAAAACATTGTAATATGTAAACCACTTTAATTTATTTTTAAAATAAGAAAATAAGAAGATCTTACTTTGTTCCATTTAAGCTAGTGAAAGAGCTACTAATATCCAAAAATACTACAGGTAGTTTAGAAAATCAGGTAAGGGAGAAAAGCAAGAGAACTGGCATGTTCTAAGCCTCTGTTAGTGGCCAGCAGCAGGCTCAAGAAAACAGAGGTGAGTACTTTTCATTTTTCAGATCCAGTAGGATTAGTCTGATTGACTGAATATGTGTTCAGTACCTAAGAAACAGTTCCAAATAGGAATTTTAGAAAACTTAATTGAATGAGAACCATAACAAAAATGAAACTGGGGAGAAGTAGGTACAATTAAGAACTTAAAAACACATTCTGCCAGCATCAGCATTGTAGACCCTGGATATCTCTAGATACATACTTAATGTTTTCTCCAAGTACTATTTATTACATAATAGGTAAAATGTAGAGAGATAATGTGATTTGAAGTCATGTAGCAAATTACTGGCAGAATAGGACTGGAATTCAAATCTTGAATAAAGGTCTAAAATATGTGGAAGTTCTTCTATTCTGTCCTAAGAAGGAGGAGTTAGCTTGAGCTGACTCTGGTATGGATGAAGATATTTTTTTCTCTGAAAACCAGTAACTTGTTCAGACAGTAGGTGGTAAGCTCAGGCCTTGACTCGATACTATACCAGTATGTGTTTGAGTGTCTCTGTGTATGTATATATACCCATTTCTTTTTCAAATTATAGCTCTAAAAATAGAAGTTAGTGCCGACATGGAGTAGAAGGGAAAGGTAGACCCTGGTCATGTAAATAGAAGCTGGGATATGGAGGAGTTTTTGTCTGGGATTTCCAGGTGGCCACTATGGGAATCTGGAAGCAGTCCTTATCATTCTTTCCAGTGTGGAGATTTTCTCTTTTTTCCCCTTCCAAACTAATTTGAAGGTATTTGTGTTAGAAAATACAGAAAGTAGAGTCTGTTTTTCTCTGAGAACAAAAAGGCCCAGAAAACTCCTGCTGCCAGGGCATCTTATTCTTACAGCATCCATCCAGGGGGACGGGAGCAGAACACTGTGCTGGGGTTTTCAGCAGTGAGGGAAAATCAGACGTGGGGAATGTGCTGCAGTTGTGTTGTTTCTTTCCTCCAGGAAGTGTCAAAGGAACAATTTTGATGAAATGAAATATGGGCAGGCTGATGGTTAGGGCCTCTGACATATGGATTTTTATCCTTTGGATAGGTAGTTTTTGTGTTTTTAACTCACGTGAAAAGTTGTGTTGGAGATCTTCCAAACATAATCAGAAATAATTACATTTAGTAGTTTTCTTTCAGTTGTTCTTTAAAATAAAATTCTTGGTAACATGTTTGTCATCCTTTAAAATATCTTACTTGATGATTAAATAAACAGAATTGTTCTTGTATTTATATTTTAATGAATATTTTGTCAAAGTATGTTGAAATAAAGGTTGGTATTCTGGTTCTGACATTCATTTATAGTAATTGATGATGTTTCTGTAGCTCTTTTAAAAGTACTATCTAGGAAATCTTAGTTTTAATAAGAGAATATAGCCATTAATTTTTTTCTTCAGATTAGGCAACAGAAGATTTGTGAAAACAAAATGTGTTGATCTCATTTATATTCCCCTTGATGAAGGAACACATGCTGGTCTCCACCCACTTTCTGTCCACTGATATGAAATCCTTGTCCCTGCTTCCTTGCTGGTAGGTTTGTAGAAGTTCGGAGAGCAATGCAAATCGCCTGAAGGGTGGAAAATTCCCTAGTCACACAGATGCCCTTATCAGCAGCAACCAGATGGAACTCTGAGCAGGAAGATTATCAATATTAAATTGTCCCCCCCACCCAGTACAGAGCATTAAAGCATTCCTTCAGAAATGGGTGGCAAACATACAGACAGGAATATTATTTTTAACAGTTTGTATTTTTAAGTAAATACATGAAAATAACATTTCAGACATTGTGTATTCAAAATAAAATGAAAACAGTTCAAAATGTTTTGTTTTAAATCAAATAAGGTATCTTTCTTGAATTCACTTGCCAAGTGCAAGCTTGAAACTTTGCCCTGTTTTGTTGTTAAGATGGGGGAAGTCTAACCACTAGTGTTAAATGCATATCTTCGATATAAACTAGCTTATTCATCTTTAATTGTGGCAACTAAATGTGTGTTTTTTATTAGTTGAAGTAAAAATACAACTTATGTTTCTGAATTTTCATTTATTTTGGCAAAATTGGCTATTTTACTGTTACTGTTTTTGTATAAATCTGTGAATTGTGCATCAATTTGAGTTTTGAAATGTCAATTTAAAAATTATTTCTATCCTGTAAGCTAATAATCACTAAGTACTATAAATTCAGATCTGTATGAACGGTACTGATGTTTAGCAGTGTTAATAGTTACACAATATATTTTAATTAAACTGTAATATTAGAAGTCCATGAAAGAGACTGCCGTTAATTAAATGTGTTGTTCATAGCTGCTTTAGTGTTAGTGATTTTGTTTCTTAATACTGATTTCTAGATACCATCTAAACTCCAACGAGTGACAACCATTTCTCTGCTAGGAAAATTGGTATGCCTTTGTGTCTTATATGACAGAAACTACCTAATTAGTGGCTTACAGTTGGAGTGCAAATGCTTTCATCAGATTCATATGCAGGTTTATGAAATGTGTTACAGTATTTTTCTTAAGGCCTACATTCTAGTATTTGCCAACAGTTGAGGTTTTGCAACAATTACACCATAACGTGTGCAGTTAGGCAGGTGGAAATATGAACATGTAAGTAAGGGTAGATGAACTGTTTCCCTTTTTAGTTTTAAATACATAAAACATGATTATTACTGATATTGCATATACTATACTTCAGCAAATAATAAAGTTGAAGAACTTTGCTATTTGGGTTGATTCAGACATACCAATAAAATAAATTTTAAAATATTGCTTCAGCCTAATGACTAAGATATATTTTAATGTTTTACTTACAGAACCAATTTGGAACTTGAATTAATTCTTCGAGGAGGCAATTTGTGCTCAGGTGGTGCAAGCAAAGCTGGCAAAAGGTCTTGTTTAAGTAAGTATTAAAGAGAGCTACCTTCTTAAAATGTCTAATTACATCATTTTTGAAGTATATACAAGCAAAGTTTTTTTTTTGGTTTATTTTCTACTTACCTTTATGTTATAATTAGTTTTACTAGTGATTCTATGCTTTAAATGGTTAATCTTGTACTTAAAAGAGTAATATGAATATTTAGCTCTTTCTATACTATGATTATTCAGTAAATTGATGTCATACTAACTAATCAGATTTACATTGGTTCAAAATAAAAAATAATGTAGTATTCTCAGCTGTAATTGTCCTCAAACTTAAGTTCCTTTGAAGAATTTTTAATTTGTGTGGATTTAAGAATATCTTTTTATAAAGACAATTTCTGTTCCCTAAAAATTCCTGTAGATATAGCTGCTGTTAATTAATGAAAGTGTACTGTATTTTGATGTGCACATTAAAATATATTAAAATTGTGCATGTTTGCTTTTGTTTATGAGTATATATGATAAAATAAGCATGATGATTCAATACTTTTTGTAAGGGTAAATTTGAGAGAAATGTCATTTAGTACTTGAAGTAGATTTTTCATGAGTGTGGTTTTGATAATATCACTGTTCATTGTTTAGAGAATTAGTGTGAACACTAGGAGTAATGTTATTCCATGTCCTATACAGCTAATTACTGGTCTCAAATCACTGACATTAAAATATTACCTAATGCAACTGGTATAGGATATAAAAATGATTTAAAACAAATAATGTATTCTTTCTAAAAATTGAATATTTTCTTAAGTATTAAATTATTAGTTATTAAATATTACTAATACTTTTTTAAATTAGTAAATTTTTAGAAGATATATATCTTTTAAATTTTGGAATGATTTCAAAGCAAAAGAGTGATAAAAAACAGCTTGCATTTTCTAATATAAAGATACAGACTTCTGTGCAATTTCAAGTGAGTTACTTTAAAATATTTAATCAGTTCTATTAGATTTTGATATTTTATTTGGGGTTATCACTTGATTCCTACCAGTTTTTAAGGATTTGGAAGTTATTTTTAACTGAGTATTCAGTATTTTTGATCCTTTGATGTATACACTTAAACTCTGCTTAATCGGTGATTTAGTATTATTTTTTAAATAAAGGGGAAGGTGCTGACTGCTAAGGGCTTTAGCTTCAAAGTCTGTTTGAATTAGCTGAAACTGTCATTGCACTTACATAAGTTATTCTTTCTTGTTGATTTATTCATACTTGATGTTTTGCCTTGGATGATAATATTCCAGAAAATGTTACATTAGGAAGCATTTAGTAAGGGAATATCAGTTTTATATTCAAACACTCTTTCATATTTATTTTCTCTGAAGTATTCAAATTTACTCAGAGGCTTGTAAATTATTAATTTATTCAGAATCCTAAAGTAGTAGTAAAATTCTAGCAGCAGCCACTTCAGTCATCATCCTCAATTTTTAATTTAAATTTTTAAATTAATAGTTATTTTCAGATTTCCTCTGTTTATTTTCCCCTTAGGTAATAAGAGATTACAGTGTACCAATATAGAAAAAGTAGTGATGAAGCTCATTCTAAATATAAGTTAATACTGTTTTTAGTTTTCTTTTAATTTCTTATTAACTAATACTAGTTCTTTTTTTCACCCAACTTTGTTGAGGTATGATGGTCAAATAAAAGTTTATGTGTTTAGGTTTCACAACATAATGTTTTCTTTCATTTTCATCTGATTTATTGTTCAATAGTTCATGTGTTATTTATCCTAATACTTATAAAAGCAATCAGGTATGTAGAATATATTGCATAAAATCCCACTATTTTTTTGCAAGTGTATAAACTTAAGCACTTGTTTTTCACTCATGCTTAACTCAAACCTCATTTACGTTGAACACCAGAACTTAAATGGATGGTGTTTCATAGGATGCTAGGTCAAATATCTATTTTTTTCATCTTCCAGTAGAACTTTAATGGTATTATTAAACAAAAATTTCTGTCATTTCTCTAGAGATTCCTCACATGTCAGTATTTTCCTTTTCCCATTCATTGCTCTCCATTACCTTTTATTAAATATCTCATTTTAAAAGTGTTTTTCTAAAATTTCATAATATTTTGAGGAAAGACCGAAAATGATCCACTAATTAAACAAATGAAAGGGAACTTAGATTTTTTGAATACTCCACAACTTTTGATGAAATTGAAGATTAGTTTAGTCAAGGTAAGATTTAATAAATTTTGTCTGGAATGGCTTCAGAGGCCTGACAGGTAATTAATAGACACACACACACGTCCACAGGGATGGGGTGGCGAGGGGTCAGAGGTGGACAGGAGATCGAGGATTGTTCTTTCTACACAATAAAAGCAGAAAATATAATGGATAAATTCATACTGAGAAATCAAATAATATTATAGTGGAATAATACCCTTCAACATATTTATATTCAAATAGATTTTTTAAGTTTTATGGTAAAATGATCACTATCCAATCATAATAAAAGTTCATTCCTAGATATGGGTCTGCAAAATTTTCCACATTAAAGAAAATGTGTAAAATTAATTTACACAGCAGAATACTATGGCATTTTAATAATACCTTACATTTGTATTCTTAAAGTTGTAAAGTACTTTCACATAAATTATTTATTCTTTAGAATGACTATGTGCACAGGTGTTAATTTTTTTTTTGTGGAAAAGGAAACTGAAGTTCAGAGTGATTGCCTTGCCAAGTCATACAGCTAGAAAATGTCAAGTTCATACTTCACTCCAACTCTTCTACTCTAAATTCACATTTGTAAGACATTTTCCTTCCCCTTAAGTGTTCCAAAGAATGCAGAACCTTCAGGGCCTTAGCCAACGGGCTTGGTCAAGGACTGAGCTACACTGTTGCCATGGGATCTTTCCAGGCTCTGCCATGCTAACCCTCCTATTACCTCCTCTGTTTTCTCTTACCAACCTTTCTCTGTGGATCCTATTTTTGTGTTGGGCCACTCCTTCAGATATTTTCTCAAGTCCCGCTTCCTTCCTCCTTGAGTACCAGTTTGTTCTTATTTTTCACCAGTTTGCTGACTGGTTCTTCCTCACTTCTGCTGTGCACCATCTGTGTCAGTTCCGACATATAGCTCTGCTACTGAGTCCTGCTTCAGAGGCCTAGACCTCCTGCTTATCCACTAGCAGATCAGATTTAAGGACCTTGGGTTCAGTAGATAATGCTGGTTCTAGATCATTTATTATAAGGTAGAAAGTGTTAAGTTCTAAAGAGGGATATGCATAAAGTTCTAGGAAATTTGGAGGTTTAGGATCATATCTAGCTGGTAAAATGAGTGAAGATTATGGTAGACATGGGATATGAACAAGACTTTGAACTTTAAGGGAATTTAGAGTTTTTGTTAAATATTGGTGTATATGCTGGTACTACCAACTTGGTTAGCAACTGATATAGGACAAAGTGATGGAAAAACTGAAGGCAAAATTTTTGTTAAGAATGTCTTATGGGGATTAAACAAGATGGCTGCATGAGAAGTGAGGCAGAAACCTCCTCCCAAAACCATGTATAACATGAAAATACAGCAAATACAACTAATCCTGAAAGAACCATTGAAAAGAAGAATGCAACAGACAGCTTACATCTGGGGAAAAGAGAAGACCTCATGGAAAGGGTAAAGAAAAATGTGATCCCATGTGATACAAGCCCTCTCCCACCTACGCTCACGAGCGGGAAGAAGAGAAATGGAGGGGGGAGAGAGTAGAAGCCCAGGACTGCTAAATACCCACCCCTGGAGATCTGCTCTGGGAGCAGGAACCCACATTACATGATTCTCCTCAGATTAGAGGGGTTGGAAAGCAAAGAAAGGCAGAACACTTAGAAAGACTATATTCTACCTACTAGTGGAAAACAGGTCCCTACAGCTAGCTACACTGGGACAAAAGAAAGGCAGGCACTTTGAAAGACTTCCTAACAATGAGAAGGCTGCTAAAGAGATAAAGATTATACAGAGCTTGCTGCCAGGAGAAAAGACAGGTGCACAAAATCATCCTGGCACACTCAGCAGAGCAGATTGGGAACTTTCAGAAGCTCCATGCACTTCATTCCCCTGGCTGGCAACGCAGTGCAAAGGCCTACCCAGTGTAATAGGCAGCCTGTGGCTCCTTCTTCCCAGCCAGCATCAGTTCACAAACCTCCTGACCCCAACATCATCCCAGGCCAGCCAGAGGCAGACCCACCTACAGCACCAACAAGGGTGTAGTGTAGAGAATCCATCCTGCACTCTTGACCCACTGGCCCTGGCATTGGAGCCAGGCACTGTGGCCAGGAAGATGGGAAAGTGCTCTTTTTTACCAGAAGGCACTGGCCCTGTGCACCTCTGACCCCTGCCTTTGCTCCAGGGGCTGGACAGCTCTGGAGAGTAGAGCTTCTGGGCACTAGAGGCCACTGCCTACACAAAGTTACTATTCAGTAGGATTCATTAGAAATATGAAATGGTAAAAAATCTGGTACAAACCGAAATCCCTCAAATAACAGAAAGAAGGCTAAGTGAAACTGAATCACCAATCTTCCTGATAAAGATTTCAAAATAAAAATCATAAACATGCTCACAGACCTACAGAAAAATTTTCAAGACCTCAGGGAGGTTTTCAACAAAGAGACAGAACTTTGAAAAATATAGCATCTAAATGAAACATACAATGGAGGGATATAAAAAGCAGATAAGATGAGGTAAAGGAGATGATAAATGAAATAGAAATTAGGGAACAGAAATGCAAGGAACCTGAGGTGGAGAGAGAAAAAAGGATCTCTAGGAATGAAAGCATATTAAGAGAATTGTGTAACCAATCCAAAAGGAGCAATGTTCATATTACAGGGGTACCAGAAGGAGAGAAAGAAAAGTAAAAAAGGACAGAAAGTGTCTTTGAGGAAATATTTGCTGAAAACACCCCAACCTGGGGAAAGAAATGTTCTCTCAGGCCACGGAGGTGCACAGATCTGCCAACGCACAAGGGACCCAAGGAAGACAACACCAAGAGAAATAATAATAAAAATGGCAAAGGTCAAGGACAAGGACAGAGTATTCAGAGCATCCAGAGAGAGAAAAAAAACCAGATACAAAGGAAAACCCATCAGGGTGTCATCAGACTTGTCAGCCGAAACCTTACAGGCCAGAAGGGAGTGGCATGATACATTTAATGCAATGAAACAAAAGGGCGTCCAATAAAGAATACTGTACCTGACAAGATTTTCATTTAAATTTGATGGAAGTATTAAACCATTTCTAGAAATGCAAAAGTTGAGGGAATTTACCTCCGAGAAACCAAACCATCTCTCTGGTGCATTTCGGAGGGACTGCTCTAGATGAGAGTGCTATAAAGACTAAATAGCTGTCACCACAGAAAATAAAACCACAGTAAAGAAAGTAGACCAATTAATTGCTAAGCAAGTGGGAAATTAAATCAACTACCCTCAAAATCAGTGAAGGGATACAGAAAGAGGATAGAATATGACACCTAGTATATAAAGAGAGGAGGAAGAAGAAAATGGAGAAAAAATTTCTTTAAATTGTGTTTGGAAAAGCATGATAAGCAAGTTAGGTTAGACTGTTAGATGCTAAAGACGATGCCCTTGAACCTTTGGTAACCACAAATCTAAAGCCTGCAATGGCAAAGTACATATCTATCGATAATAACCCTAATTGTAAGGACTGAATGCACCAAACAAAAGACATAGAGTTACAGAAGGGATAAAAAAAACAAGACCCATACATATGTTGCCCACAAGAGTCTCACTTCAAACCCAAAGACCTACACAGATTAAAAATCAAGGGGTGGAAAAAGATATTTCATGAAGCTAAACAGGGAGAAAAAAGCAGGAGTTGCAGAACTTGTATGAGATAAAAAAAGACTTCAAAACAAAGGAAGTCACAGGAGAAAACAAAAGACGGACATTACATAATGATGAAGGGGTCAGTCCAACAAGAGGATGTAATCATTAGAAATGTCCGTGCACCAAACATAGAGCACTCAAAAATGTGAAAAAATGCTCACAGAATTGAAAGGGGGAATGGAATGCAATGCATTCATTTTAGGAGACTTGATCTCACCACTCAATACAAGGACAGTTCAACCAGACAGAAAATAAGTAAGGAGACAGAGGCACTGAACAACATGTTAGAACAGATGGACCTAAGAGACGTCTGTAGAACATGCCACCAAAAAGCAACAGGATACACATTCTTCTCAAGTGCCCATGGAACATTTTCAAGAATAGATCATATACTAGGCCACAAAAAGAGCCTTGGTAAATTAAAAAGGATTGAAATTGTACCAAACAGCTTTTCAGACCCCAAAGGTATGAAATTAAAAATAAATCCTGCAAAGAAAACAAAAAATCGCACAAACACATGGAGGCTTCACAACATGCCCCTAAATAACCAATGGATCAATAACCAAATAAAAACAGAGATCAAGCAATATATGGAGGCAAAGAAAACAGTAATTCAGAACCCCAAAATCTGTGGAATGCAGCAAAAGCCATGCTAAGAGGGAAGTATATTGCAATACAGGCATACCTCAGGAGAGAAGAACAATCCCATATGAACACCAATCTTGCAATTAATGAAACTAGAAAAAGAAGAACAAAGGAGACACAAATTCAGTAGAGGGAGGGGCATAATAAAGATTAGAGCAGAAATAAATAAAATCGAGGAGAATAAAACAATACAAAGAATCAATGAAAGCAAGATTTTGTTCTTCAAGAAAATAAATCAAATAGATAAACCCCAAGCCAGACTTATCAAGAAAAAAAAGAGTCTACTCAAATAAACAGAATCAAACATGAGAAAGGAAAAATCATGAAGGACACCACAGAAATACAAAGAATTATCAGAGATTGCAATGCAAACTAACATGCCAAAAAACTGCATAATCTAGAAGAAATGGACAACTTTCTAGAAAAATATCACCTTCCAAGGCTGACCCAGAAAGAAACAAAATCTGAACAGACCAATTACCAGCAATGAGATTGAATGGGTAATCAAAAAACTACCTAAGGAGAAAATCCCTGGACCAGATGGCTTCACTGCTGAATTTTAATCAAGCATTTACTGAAGACATAATACCCATCCTCCTTAAAGTTTTCCAAAAAGTAGAAGTGGAGGGAATACTTCCAAACTAATTCTATGAGGCCAGCATCACTCTAATACCAAAACCAGGCAAAGACACCACAAAAAAGGAAAATTACAGATCAATATCCCTGATGAACCTAGATGCAAAAGTACTCAACAAAATATTAGCAAGCCGATTTAAAAAATACATCAAAAACATCATCCACCATGACCAAGTAGGATTTATTCTGGGGGTATAAGGATGGTACAATATTCGAAAATCCATCATCAGCCACCACATCAACAAAAAGAAGGACAAAAACCACATGATCATCTCCATAGATGCCTAAAAAGCATTTGACAAAATCCAACATCCATTCATGATAAAAACTCTCAACAAAATGGGTATAGAGGGCAAGAACCTCAACATAATAAAGGCCATATATGACAACCCACAGCCAACATCATACTTAACTGTGAGAAGCTGAAAGCCTTTCTTTTAAGTTCAGGAACAGGACAAGGATGCCCCCTCTCTACACGTTTATTCAACCTAGTTCTGGAGGTCCTCTCTACAGCAATTAAACAACACAAAAATAAAGGGCATCCAGATTGGTAAGGAAGAAGTTAAACTGTCACTGTTTGCAGATGACCTGATAGTGTACCTAAAAAACCCTAAGGAATCTAAACCAAAACTACTAGATCTAAGATCTGAATTCAGCAAAGTTACAGGATAGAAAATTAATACACAGAAATCTGTTGCATTCCTGTACACTAACCATGAACTAGCAGTAAGAGATATCAAAAAATAATTCCATTCACAATTGCATCAAAAAGAATAAAATACCTAGGAATAAACCTAACCAAAGAAGGGAAAAACCTGTACTCTGAAAACTACAAGACACTCATGAGAGAAATTAAAGAAAATATCAATAAATGTAAACACATCCTGTGCTCATGGATAGGAAGAATTAATATTGTCAAAATGGCCATCCTGCATAAAGCAATCTACAGATTCAATGCAATCCCTATCAAAATACCAACAGCATTCTTCAATGAACTAGAGCAAAGAGTTCTTAAGATCATATGCAACCACAAAAGACCCCGAATAGCCAAGCAATCCTGAGAAGGAAGACTAAAGTTGGGGAGATTACACTCCCTGACTTCAACATCTACCCCAAAGCCACAGTAATCAAGACAACTTGAGACTGGCACAAGAACAGACACACAGACCAATGGAATAGAGTATACAGTCTAGATATAACCCAACCATATATTAAATGATATGGTCATTTAATATACGATAAAGGAGCAATGGACATACAATGGGGAAATAACAGCCTCTTCAACAAATGGTGTTGGCAAAACTGAACAGCTACATGCAAGAGAATGAAACTGGATTATTGTTTAACCCCATACACAAAGGTAAATTCGAAATGGATCAATGATTTGAATGTAAGCCATGAAGCCATAAAACTCTTGGAAGACGACATAGGCAAACATCTCCTGAATATAAATATGAGCAACTTTTTCTTGAACCCATCTCTTCGAGAAAGGGAAGCAAAAGCAAAAATGAACTCATGGGACTACATTAAACTAAAAAGTTTCTGTAAGGCAAAAGTCATCATCAACAGAACAAAAGGCATCGTGCAGTATGGGAGAATATATTTTTGAACAGCATATCTGACAAGAGGTTAACATCCAAAATATATAAGGAACTCACACGTCTTAACACCCAAAAACAAATAACCCTATGAAAAAATGGGCAGAGGATATGAACATGCAATTCTCCAAAGAAGAAGTTCAGAGGGTCAACAGGCACTTGAAAAGATTCTCCACATCACTAATCATCAGTGAAATGCAAATTAAAACCACAATGAATTATCACCTCACACCAGTTAGGATCTCCACCATCCAAATGACAAACAACAACAAATGTTGTTGAGGATTTGGAGAAAGGGGAACCCTCCTACACTGCAGGTGGGAGTGTAAGCTAGTTCAATCATTGTGGAAAGCAATACGGATGTTCCTCAAAAAACTGAAAATAGAAATACCATTTGATCCGGGAATCCCACTCCTAAGTATTTACCCAAAGAATAAAGTTCTCAGATTCAAAAAGACATATGCACCCCTATGTTTATTGCAGCACTATTTACAATAGCCAAGAAATGGAAGCAACTTAAGTATACATCAGTAGATGAATGGATAAAGAAGAGTTGGTACATATACACAGTGGAATACTATTTGGCCATAAGAAACAAACAAATCCTACCATTTGCCAGAACACGAATGGAGCTGGAGGATATTATGCTCAGTGAAATAAGTCAGGTGGAGAAAGACAAGTGCCAAATGACTTTCCCTCATTTGTGGAGTATAACAAAGAAGCAAAACTGAAAGAACAAAACAGCAGCAGACTCGGACCTCCAAGAAAGGACTAGCAGTTGCCAAAGGGGAAGGATGTGGGAGGGCAGGTCAGGAGGGACACATAAGGGGATTGAGGGGGATATGTTTAGTACACATTGTGTGTGGGGTCACAGGGAAGGCAGTGTAGCACAGAGAAGGTGAATAGCGAATCTGTGGCATCTTACTACACTGATGGACACTGACTGCAATGGGTTATGGGTGAGGACTGGATGAATGGGTGAATGTAGTAACCACATTGTTTTCTCATATGAAATATTCATAAGAGTGTATATCAATAATACCTTAATGAAAAGAAATTAATATGGAACAACAAAAGACTCCCAATCGCCAAGCAATCCTGAGAAAGAAGAATAACGATGGGGAAGTTATGCTCCCTGAGTTCAAGCTCTACTACAAAGCCACAGTAATCAAGACAATTTGGTACTGGCACAAGAACAGACCTATAGATCAATGGAACAGGATATACAGTGCAGATATATACCCAATCATATATGATCAATTAATATATGACAAATGAGCCGTGTATATAGAATGGGGACATGACAGCCTCTTAAAGAACTGGTGTTGGCAAAACTGGACGGCTACATGTAAGAGAATGAAACTGGATTATTGTCTCACCTCATGCACAAAAGTAAACTTGAAATGGATCAAAGACCTCAATGTAAGTCATGAAACCATTAAACTCTTGGAAGAAAGCATAGGCAAAAATCTCTTGAATATAAATGTGAGCAACTTTTTCATGATCATATCTTCTTCGGCAAGGGAAACAAAAGAAAAATGAGCAAATGGAACTACATCAAGCTAAAAAGCTTCTGTTCAGCAAAGGACACATCAGTAGAACAAAAAGGCATCCTATAGTGTAGAGGATATATTTGTAAACAATGTATCCGTAAGGGGTTAACTTCCAAAATATATAAAGAACTCACATGCCTCAACACCCAAAAAGCAAATAAACTGATTAAAATTGGGCAGAGGATCTAAATAGACAATTCTCCAAAGAAGAAATTCAGATGGCCAATAGGCACATGAAAAGTTGCCCCACATCGCTAATTATCAGGGAAATGCATATTAAAATCACACTGGATGGTCACCATCCAAAAGAAAAGGAACAACAAATGCTGGTGAGCAGGTGGAGAATGGAGAAGCATCCTATGTTATTGGTGGGAATGTAAATTAGTTCAATTGTTGTGGAAAGCAATATGGAGGTGCATCAGCAAACTAAAAATAGAAATACCATTTGGCCCAGGAATTCCACTCCTAGGAAATTACATGAAGAAAAAAGATCCCAGATTCATAAAAACATATGCACCCCTGTTAATCACTGTAGCCAAGATTTGGAAGCAACCTAAGTTTCCATTAGTAGATGAATGGATAAAGAATATGTGGTACATAATACACGATGGATATTATTGAGACATAAAAAGACAAGAAATCCTACCATTTGCAATAATGTTGATATATTTAGATATATATATATATTAGATGGTATTATGCTCAGTGAAATAAGCCATCTTAAATGTGTGCAGGCAAGTTAAAGTAGCTTTACTTGCTCAAGGAGTGAATTTTTTGTGAGTTCAGAGTATGGAAGATTATTTTGATGTTAATTTCACCCTGCAGTAAGGCTGTATAAAGGTCTTGTTGAGTAAAATCCCAAAATTACTCTTAAGTAGTCTGACCTTATTCTTGAACGCTGCTAAAATTCTGGTATATATGGTTTACTAAGTTTTTATTTTCAGATTTAAAAATTATGAATTCTGCGAATATGTTTAATCACAACTTCTGTTCTTTTTGTTATCCCATAACTAGTGGAGAGTTTGTCCCACAAATTTTATAAGTCAGTGTGCATAAATTAATAGAAAAATGTGGAGTTTGCCTCCTGACACCGTTATTTATG
Source organism: Manis javanica (assembly GCF_040802235.1). Lineage (NCBI taxonomy): Eukaryota > Metazoa > Chordata > Mammalia > Pholidota > Manidae > Manis > Manis javanica. The sequence continues at coordinate 44,548,957 of NC_133169.1, read as the reverse complement.
GTAGGCATGGTTTAGCTGCGAGCTTTTTCACCTCATCGATTCTGCTCCTCAAGGTCCTCAACCCAGCAGATCGTTATATAAGACCTCAATTTTACAGTGTATATTTAAGTCTTCATAGATTGTAAACTCGACCATTACTATTTCTGCTATTTCAACACTACCATCATCAAATTAGTGATGGTGGTGGTGGTGGTGGTGGTGGTAATGAGACCAGAAGCAAGATGCAAGTTAATGTTTAACTCTTTTTTTTTTTAAAGTTTCAACTGTCTTTCAATCTGTTAAGAGATGATGTTAGGACAGAATGGGATTTATTTCCAAAGACTGATATAGCTCATCTGTTTGGTTAATTTCAGGGAATTTTAGCTTTAATATTTGGGATCAGAGTTGTGGCTTTGACAATTCTTTAGTCTTTCTGAAGGTCCTTTGCTTTGTGTCCCAGGAAGCCAGGACTCCCTGCATTCATCATTCATGACTTGCACATTTCAGGACCTAAGTACCACATATAATAATTTCTGATGTCAGGGCATAGGCACAAGGCATACAGCTCCTTTCTTCTTCAGTGTGAGTAGAACTCTATTCTCTGTCCCTCAGTTTTAAATGAGATGCTCCAATTAGACCTAGATTCATGAAGTGTGTCATCTTTGGTAAGAAGTAAATTAGGAATCCTAAGAACTGACCTATTTCTTTACACTTCCTGGGGCTACCTATATTTGGAAGCAGAATTGTGCCCACCCCACTCCTAACTTTTTACCTTATTGTGGAAATGGGGATGATGATACCTGTGTTGATTATCTTACATACCATGATTATTGAAAGGTTCAAATGGTATTATCTAATGCTATATATCTTATGAATTAAAGTATTTTATATATATTACTTTATTATTATTACTATTAGTACAAAAATTTTAACCCTTTAAAATTCCTACCACGATTGCCACTTTATTCCCCACCCTGCCCTGCCCTGCCTGGAGTGGGGAGGAGTGGCATGGGGAAAGTTTCTGCCACTCAGTGGTACGAGCTGCAGATCTTTCCTCCTTAGAGTTGTTCCCAGACCTCAGCTGAAGAGCTCTCTCCCATTTTTCCACGGCTGATTTCTCATGGGCGTGTAGAGAAACCAGGGGAAGCTGACTCTGCTCAGAGAGGATACCCATGCCTGTTACATTCACCTTTTGGATAAATGGATCAGAACCATTTCCTCACTTTCATTATTCAGTTACAGAGAAACTGAGTGTTTTTTTCCTCATAGTAATTCAGAAAGTCATTTGGCTACTTGAGATTTTTTTCACTGACAATTATTTAAAAAGTGATAACTGTATTGATAGGATTAAAATCCTGAGTGGTCTGGAAATGCAATCCATTAATTTTACCTTAAATAAATTTTAACAGTGGTACAACTTAAGATGTAAAGCTAAGTGAGCACTCAGCTGAGTAATCCATCTGAGAAGTGATGGTCACAGTGGAGTGGAGCAGAGGATGGATCATAGGATGCAGGACCAGTAGGACTGGTGACCAGTTGGCTATGGAGGATAAGGGCGCGGAAGACGGCTCCCACGTTTTCCTTGGGTGTTTGCATGGCAGTGATGTCATTAGCTTGAGTAGGGACTATGAAAGGAAATGAACATTGGAGCTAGGTTGGGCTATTTAACCAGTCTAGGTTTGGGTATATTGATTTTATAGTACCTATTGAACATCTGAATTGCTAGAGAAATTTGTGAATTGTAGACTTATAGGTAGAAGTAGAAGTTGAACTTACGTGAAGTAGTGTGTGTAGAGTAAGAGGGAGAGGGGACTAGGAAGAACTTCCTTATCCTTTCTTACAGAGAATGCCACCTTTTCGGGTTCAGTAGAGGAAGAGGAGTTTGAAAAAGTAACTGAGAAGGAAATGGGGGAGAACCAGGGAAGAGTGGTACCAATAGTTCCGGGGAGGAGTGAGAAAGAGTTAAATATGCATGTTAATATTTTCTGTGGAGTGGTAGTTTTATGTGGACACCTGATGTTTCTACTGTAGTTATCACTAATTTTAGTTGTAATATCTCATTTATAAGTACTAAATTTACTACTTGAAATTTAATCTCAGAACCGTATGTATATACATGTATGTAAGCATACCTGTCCATACACTGCAAATGTATGCTATTATGGTAATCGCTCTCATATGTAACAGGCCAGAAAGGTGATATTATTCCCATGGGACAGATAGTAAGACTAAGGTGATTTTCCCTAGGACACATAGGGCCAGTACAGAGCTTGGATTCAAATCCAGGACTTGTTGGCTCCAGCTAGACAGTGGTGCCTCCTATACGAGTGTTGAAAGCACAACACACCCATAAGTTAATTTAATAATGTTTCTTATTTCCAAACTCTTTTATAAATATAGATCTAACTTTAGAGTTTTAAAATGTGTCCTTCCAGAAAAGGAGTTATCCTTTTATTTTACTATTGTTCAAATTTTAATAATATACGTTCCTGATGTGATGATTTTCAGCTTTTTAATACCATGCACATAGTTGATGTTTAATACATCTTCTCATTATTTTTTAGTTTTTAACTTTTTGATTATGATGTTAGGGTTTTCCTTATCCTGTGTGTACTACTGTCAATATTTGTTTAGTATTAGAGATATTTTTGCAGCTAACTGAATATTAGAGTTTAGTGTTAATATAGGTCTCAGGCTAAATTTTGAAAACAGTGCATTGTATAAACATAGTAAAAGATAGTGATTGTTACTTGGCCAATTCTGTTTCCTACTGAAGTTATCTGCAATTTCTAGGACTGTTTTTGGAAGGTAAATATAACTTGTTAGATATGTTGTTATTCTTCAGTTCTAGTTAAAGACAATACGAAAGACTTTTGTCATATATTGTTTGAATAGCTTTAGAAGATGACTCAGGGTTTTCATAGGAATAGAAAGGTGTGTGCATGTGTGTGTGTGTGTGTGTGTATTAAAAAAAAGAATTTTGTACTATTTTTTCAATTATAAAACCTCCAAGGAGAACTGGACTGGGAGTGGTATAAAGAACTAGGAAGTAGCAAATCTTGAATTCTATTTTTAAGCTTTTTCTATAAATACTATGATAACTTGGCAAGGTACTTCCTTTCTCTTGGTCTATTTCCTCACCTGCAGGATGATGGAATATAAAAAGGTAAAAAGTTTCCTTCTAACATTTATGTTTCTTTAATTATGGTGGAGGCTAGGAAAATAGGCAGATTGCAACATTATTTGTGTGCCAGCTGTGATTTTCAGTGTGAAACATGTTAATAAAACTGCAACTTCTATGCTTTCGATTTAATTAGGTACTTTAAGGTAATTGATCTTGAAAGGATATATTTTTTAAAGCTCGTTGATTTTGTTAACATTTATATAAAGAAATTACAAAGCTCCTCATCTTGCAACTTGAGTTAATATTTTTCTGCAAAAGGAATTTAGGGATTTTAAAAATACTTTTAGGTTTTAAGACACTTTAATAGTATATGCTTGATCCAAGCAGTCTCTTATGTGTAATCAAACTGAAATAAAATAAAAATGATGAATGTATCTTTCATTGTATTATTCTCTAATAAAAATGACTCTTGTTCTCAGTGTTATCAGTGGAACCAATGGAACCAGGTTACTGGAAAAACTAGAAATTTGGGAGACTTGTCTCACAGCAGGAGATAACACTATTACTTAACCTGGTAGAATTTGTTGAAAATTAATTGAGATAATCTGTATAAAGTGATTATTAAATAGTGCTTGGCACATAATAGATGCTGAGCTATTGTTAGCTGTTAATGGGATAAAGAAATTTTAAAAGATGATTATAGACTATACACTGACTTAGAGACAGAGGTGAAGCAGGGTGAAGTATTTGGATTTTTCTCTTTGTTACAGAGAGATCAGATTGAAACTTAAATTTGTGTGTAGAGTGTTAAGATTCAGCTCTCCCGCCCACTTCCTATGTCCTCTACCGTGCCCCACAGAGTGGAAGAACATTTATTTTGTTCATCTTAGAGCTCTCATATGCCTTACAATAGCTTCCCAAAGTAACAACTACTGCTACCACCACCACTGCCATATACCGCCAACATAGAAGAAGAATACTGATGGATCTTAAGTTAAACCAAAAAATAGTTGATTTCTAAGTTAATTGCTCAGAGAAACAAAATCTTGTTTAGTTTTGATTATTTTAATTTAGATAATAAAGGACGATATGCTTGTGCCATATGGCTAACTTTTTTCCTTCTGGTTTTAAGAATGAATTTCAGTTGTATGTCAAGAACTGTTTGTTATCTGACTTTCTAGAAAATGTGTTTTGATTCAGAAATATTTTTGAGTATTTGTGGTAAAATAATTTGATTCATCTTGTACTTTATACCAAAAAAAGGTGTGATATGAAAGCAAAATTCAGGATTTTTTTCCTGAATAATTAAAATATTTTTAATAAAATTTTTTCTTCTAAATGGTGTGAGCAGAATTTTGTTGAAAGTTAAGACAGGTAGATTATTATGGTTTAGATAGAAGAAATGAAAATAGCCAGAGACAGTCCTCCTAAATACTTTTATTTCAATTATTTTTTTCTTTATGTTGAATCAAAAGATGATGAAGTCACAATTCAGTCTAAAGAGGATTTAAAAGAAAATATCAAGTGAAAAGAGAAATTCACCTAACAGTGATTTATATGGATGTTATTGTCCATATAACTTAGGGTAGGGCATAGAAAATAATAGTAATATTGGTTATGAGGTGACCATGATAGTAAGAGTTTTGCAAGTTGTCAAAGCTGAACCATAAAGTCAAGGAAAAGTAAGTCTTTGACAGGAGATGAGAAAAACATTCCTGTGTTAAGATTCAGCATAAGGACAGTTCAGATTCTAGTAGAAATTATTTGGATCTATATTTCAGTTTACTGTAAAGAGAGCATGAAGTAATTTGTACTTAAACTTGATGAATTATAAAGATAGGAAACATTTCCCTATGAATTAGCTAGAAATTGTATCTGAATTTTTTTCTGTAGGAATTGTGTGCATTTTACCTTTTCTTCATTTTATTTAGATCAGCTGTTCCATGTATTAGCCTTGCACATGCGGCTCTATAGTATTGATTCTGAATATAATCCCTGGAGAAAGCTTACACAGTTCCTAGAAGACATGAATTCACAGTAAGTATTATTGAAAAAGTTAAGTAAATTAAACTGTTTTTGAAAAATAAGTTAAAAATAGATTGAAATTCTTCATAAAAGTGTGAATTTTCCTTGTAAACACAGAAATATTTAATAAAAGTTGAAAGCCATTATACCTTTTATAAAAATTGCTTAAAAATTCCTGTCAAGTGAGAAAATCTTTTAAAGAATCCCACTGGTTTTTATCCAGAGAAAACATTCAAATGGAGGCACATAATGGCTGGTTGTCTCCCTTTTCATGTCAGAATCAAGCAGCGGGTCCGGGTGGCCTTGGTCTAATCCCTCTACTGTAAAGTTCCCCACCAGCCTTTCACCTAGTGAGTTTCGCAGACGCTGATGATTCTTGCCTAAATGCAGTATTTCATTAGGGGCAACAGAAAAAACAACAAAACGGCTTCCTTCTGATTTATTAGCTAAAACGTTATTATAAAGAAGAGTTGTCCATATCAGCTATTTGGTTACCCTGAAATATATTGGCTTAATTATTCCCAATTTATGAATTTTCAAAGAAATAAGTTGATGCCCTGTTAGTCGTCTATATGTCTTCTTTCGAAATATGCCTATTTGGATCCTCCTCCCATTTTTAAATTGGATTTTTTTTTGCTGTTGAGTTATATTAGTTCTTTATATATTTTGAATCTTAAACCCATATCAGTCATATTTTAATATTTCCATGGCTTCAGTTTTTACATTTAGATCTCTAATCATTTGGAATTTATCATAATGTGTCATATAAGGAGTGGATACAATTTATTTTTTTTCCATATAGCTAGCTATCAAATGTCCTACTACTTTGCCTTTTCTACAATAGTAAATTAAAAAAGAACTAAAAGAAAAGAAAGGTGAGAAAGTACTTTATATATTGATATAGAAAGATCAACACCAATACAATGTTAAGAGAAAAATCTGGGAGCAGAAAATGTGTACTTTATGCCACTACTTGTATAATCAAGGGAGGATGAAAGAATAAATTGGTATAAACACGGAGAAGACAAATAATGACTCTATAGCATCTTACTATGCTGATAGTGACTGCAGTGGGGGAGTGAGGACTTGATAATATGGGTGACTATTGACACCACAATGTTGTTCATGTGAGGCCTTCAGAAGATTGTATATCAGTGATAAATTTAATGAAAAAATGAGACAAAATTATATTTACCTGTTAAGCTAGAACAAACCAAACCCACACATATCTGAATATAGCATAGATGACACTGAGGAGCTGTGGTGAAAGCATAGTCTTTAAAATGAATGGTGATGAGTTAATTGGATATTTATATGAGAAATAATTAATACTGATTCCTACCTTATACAGAATATATTCAGATTTTGTCAATTGTTTCTGTAATGTCCTAAGAAATGCAAAGTCAGTGGAAAGAAAATTCAAGATTGAGCTTACATTTAGTTACCATGTTTTATTTCCTTTGTTCCTGACTTTATCTTCTCTTTCAGACATTGACACTTTTTTTTGAAGAGCTCAGCTGTGAATTTATTTTTGTGTGATATTTTCTTATGGTTACATTCAGGTTATAAACTTTTTGCAGAAATACCATGGAAGTAATGTTGCGTACATTTTAGTGTATCATATCAATAGGCCCATGTTACTGATTTGTCTTGTTATTGATGAAATAACTCCCATCATTTGTCTAACATGGTATCCGCCAGGATTTTCCACTGTAAAGTTATTTTTTCCTTTGTAGTTAGAATCTTGTGGGGAGCTACTTTGAGGCTATTTGTATACCTTCTTAATTCTCAAAAAAAAAAGCCAAAATAAAATTTCACGTGTATTTTTTCTTTATAGACAAAATTGGCAAGCTATGAGTATTTTGCATGTTATGGCTAAGGAAAGTCACTTTTCTTGATATTAGTGATTTTCTTTCCTCTGTAGACTATAAACTCAAGGACAGGGATGGTTTGCAAATAACATATGAGAATGCCTAACTCTGAGTCTAAAGATAATAAGCAAACAAAAGGTTTATTAAGCGTAGTATTGGTGAATTAAAGTTTAAAGAAAAGCATAGGTCCTGTGCTCTCCATGATACTGATGGCTGGGTTGTATTCTTCTCAAGTCCTGAGATGTAGTACTCAATAGGGCAGTAGTAAAGCTGTGAACACGTACCCGGTGCTTACTTCATGCTAGGCATTTTTCACCATAACTGTATGCACTAGGTACCATTATATTCCAAGTTTTACATAAGAGGAACCTGAGGTTTAGAACATTAGTTCACATGTTCTTTAGGGGCACAAAGCTGTTAAGAGAGAGCTGGCATTTGAATCAAATCTTTCTCATTCCACAACCTAAGTTCTTACTTTTTATTGGGTGCTTCCTTTCCTAGAATGAAGAAATCAGGAATTTCAAGAAAGTTTGGTTGATTTTTGTGCATAACCCCCCCCATTTGTTCTCATTTTATAGTTCATTAGTTCTCTAACTTGTAATATAATTTATTGTAATATGTCATCTGTGTTTCATATCTGAATCTTAGATTCTTAAAAAATTAAAGTATCTTTTTCAATTTTCTCAATACTTCTCTAACATAAATTTCTATGTCTGATAATACAAGTTTCTCATATATACTTTTTCCAGTAATCCTCAAGAAAATTGTTTCCTTATTTCCTTTTAATTTAACTGTACTGATAATCACTTTTAAAATGTAATGGTAAAATAAGGCCTATTTACTCTAATCTGTCCATTTCCTCTTATCATCCATAGAGTTTACTAGTTTACAGTTTTTAGAGTCTGGGTTTTAAGATTACCTAAAAGATTTAAGAGAAGGAAACAATTTCATATTTTAAAATATTCAACATTTTAAAGGATAGTATCACAACAATGGCACTAAATCCCACAGTCAAAATCTTTGGTTCTTTTCTCTACAGTGGGGTGTATCCTTTCATTCATTTATTCCGATTATGTGCCTACCATGTGCCAGGAAAGATCCATTTCTGTGTCCTCAGAATGGTTGTTTTTCTCTTAGTAGCCAGTAAGCTCTAGGTAACTGTTTTTGTAAATTTTTCTCTGATAATAAAAATTGTATTTACTGTATAGTGTTTAGAATATACAAAAATATTGAAGAAAAAAGTGAAATACTCTAAAATCTTATAACTTACATGTTACATATAATTTATTATAATTTAATAAACAAATGAACCATAAAAGTGAGAGCAAATATGAGGGAAAACAATCAACTATATTTTCCAGAATTCTGCTAATATTGTTAACATTTTCATAAATTTCTCTCCAGTCCCTGTTTTTTCTGTGTGTATATTGTGGATTTTAAAATACTATTTGAATCATACTATATGTTTTAGAATTTGCTTTTTAAAATTCACACATATCAACCAAATTCTTACATCATTAAAAATTCTTTAAATAATGTCCTTGTTTATTGACTTAAATTGCTTCTCCTTTTCCAGCATAATATCAGATGATGTGTTAAGCAGTTCTTAACATTCAGATGTGACCCCAGAACTTACAGAATAACATGAAAGCATATAAATGTTTTATATTTTCAGTAATTAATTTTATAAATATTCACTGAGTGTCAAGTACTGTGTTACATAGTGCTACAATACTTTCCAGAAGTATGGTATACATAAACTTTCACAGGCAGTGTAAGAATGTCTCCATTTGTCAATCTGCATATTACCACCTAAAAAAAATTTTTAGAGGCTAATTTGGTAGGTAAAATGGGATCACAAAATAAATTTATTTAATTTCTGGTGAAGTTAACTTTATGCAAATATTTCATGTTTATTAGCTATTTGTATATACTCTGTGAATGATCTATTCAGAAAATCTATCGATTTTCCTGTTGGCATTTTATTTTAAAAAATTATTTGATTGATTCTTTGTACCTTAAAAATATTAAACTATCATAGGTGTTGAGATTTTTTTCCCAAAAAATATGTTTTGCTTTTAAATTTTATAGTTATTTTTCTTGACATATTAAAGTTTTAAATTTTCATGTAGCCAAACCAATCAGACCTTGTATTTCTTGTTTTTCCTGATTATTTTGATACTTAAGATGCCTATCTATCCCTTCCAAGATAATGATGTTTACCTTCATAACCAGTTTTATAATGTTTCCCATCTTAGGACTTGTAATATCTACCTATATATTCTTTGTAGAATATTCTTATGGGATGATTTTTTTAAATCCATAATCTACTCAAAGTTAGTTTTCATTAGTACTAATGGGTGAAGATTTAATATTTATTTTAAAATATCTAGCTAATTTTTTAGTAATTTTATATCTTACTTTTTTATATACTAAGTGTGTGTTTATTGTAGTTCTTATTAGAGACTTTTCCCTTTGTTCTGTTGACCTACAAGCCTATCTCTGTGACAAAACCATAATGTTTACTTACTGAGGAAATATGTGTATACCTCTAGTTGGGCTAGGTTCCTCTTATTCTTTCATTCATCTCCCAGTTTTTCTTTGCTATCTCACTTATTTTTCCAGGTGATCTTTAGAACCATTTTCTAAATACTTGTGATTTTAATTGAAAGTATTTTAAACTGACAAATTAATCTGGGAAAATTAGTTACCTTTATAGTAGACAGTCTCCTCAAATTTTTCCCATTCTTTCATTTTTTGGTGTCATTGTAGTTTGAAACACTTGTTAATTATATATTCTTAATTGTATTTAATATAAAAGTTGCTAAATTTTTAACAAGTAGTGTATGAATAATCATAACAAGATATAATTTTGTATAGGTTTCCACTCATATGGGGATTTAGAATGATTTTAAATGAAATTTGAAGGACACTGAAATAATAATAAAAAGCAAATAATCCACCTCCAATTTTGAGAAAGATTGATTCTATTATAAAAAACTGTTGACATATTAAGAAATGAAAATATAGAATTGTTAGTCCTTTAAGCTTTTCAGTTGCTTGTAATATCCCTGTTTTAAGAAATTATATTTAATTTACTTGTTTGGTAATGCTTTTCTGTATCTGAAAGCTCTGTAATTTGTTGGTCTTTAGGTTATGATGCAAGAAGTTCTCAAGCCTCTTTGAATTTTGTGCAGTAAAGTGGATCCTTGCGTCAGGGTGAGATTGGCCTGGTTTAAATGGATTCATACAGTTCCTTATAAATATGAGTCTTAATCAGCTGTTAAATTTATAATGTAGGATTTGATAATCCAAAATCATTTTTATTCTAAGTAGTTTTTAAAGGATCTGTTTATTATTACCATTTTCTTTTTTATCCATAGTACAGCAAGGGCTTTTCAATTTCACTTTCCTCTTACTCTTTTCCCCCTTTTGTTCGGGTCTGGTTTCACCCTTTCTGAATATTTCCTTTTGAGTCATTTAGTTAATTTCGTTAAAGGGACTGTGATAAAACCACTGAAATACAAAAATGTGTAGGACTTATAGGCCCTGATATCAATAAGGTTGTAATTTACTATGATGTCTCTTCCCTTGGTTTATTTTGTCAGTCTCATTATGCTCTAGTGTAGCTAAGCTAGTCTAGTTTTTGTTTCTTTTGCCACCTGTTTGTTCTTTTGTCCATCCATCCATCCATTTTTCATTTATTTGTTTATTCAGCTAGTTTTTATTAATTGTTTTAAACTGGGCATCTAGGAAATAACAGCAAACAATATACAGTTCCTATAGGGGCTTTTTTTTCAGGGTACTAACAGTGTAAAGGATGAATTGGAGGGACATAAAATTAGGGGAGATTGAATACTTAAACAGCCATAGGGATGGCAGAGTCATTAGGACTTACTGCCAATTAAATATGGGGCGAGTGAAAGGAGATGGGTTTGGGATGTCCCAATTTCTAGCTTATTTATTCATTACACTTTTATTACATTTCAGGCATGTGCTGAATACTAAAATATGTAATAAATAAGCCACATCAAGACTAAGACTATAGCAGGGAGAGGATATTGATTATGACTAGGATGGGATTGCATATGTGGATAAAGTGGAATCATGATGAGTTCAGTTTCAGGCATGTTGAGGTTAAGCTGTCTGTCAAATGTACAAGTAGATATTCAGACAGAGTGTTCAAGAGAGTCATGGCTAGAGATACAGACTTGGGATACAGCTGGTGACTGAATTCATGGGCTATGGGTTCTTTCAAAAAGAGTCCTTCACACTAAACTAGAGTGAGAATTTGAGCCTTGGGGAACAGCACTATTTCTACTGGTCAGAGGAGAAGAACCTATCAAGAAGATTAAAGTGGAGTAAACAGAAAGGTAGAAGGGAAGCTGAGAGAGAGTTTCACAAAGCCAAGAGAATTTTCCAGACAAGAGTGTTCAGCTATATCCAAAGTTGAGGATCAGTTAGATAAGGATTGAAAAATGTCCACTAAATTTTTAATTATAGGATCGTTGTTGACCATGTGGAAAACCATTTCTGTGGGGATCTGAATAATAGGTGAAGAAGTGGTGCCCATCCATTCAGATTCTTTTTTAAAAAAGAACTTTTGGGCTTGTAAAGAAGAGATGCTAGAGAGACTCGAAGGCAAGAAAGAGTAGGATCCATTAGCATTAATGGAAGGTTGACTTCAGAGAGGAAGATAAGTAAATTAAGTGCATATTTGTAGAGAATAGAGGTATTCAGAGAGCTGTCTTGCTTCCTCTGGCAGTTATGGACTTCATAGCAAGAGGTTTTAGTTTATTCGCCAGTGTATTCAGTGCCTGACATATAGTAAGTAATTTGTAAGTATTTGTTGAATGATGGACCTAATAAAAAGAGCAATTTTTGTTCATCCCAAGTCTAGTCAGAAGTGTAACTTTAGAATTTAGCTAAATCTGGAAGCTTAAGATTTATTTTTGTTCTCTGACATTAAAAATTAAACCTATGATCAAAAACTTTAACCTTCTAAAGAAGTTTAAAAACTTTGAGAACAAAGTATGCTGCATTACATTATATCCTTTGTTTTCCATAGTACGACATTCTTAAGGTTTAATCCTTTGTCTTTTATAATGTATTTTAAGTTCTGCCTTGGTTATTATTATCTTTTTTGAAACTTGAAGATAAATGTTAAAGATTTTATTTGAACTTTATGTTAATTATAAAGTTGAAACAACTTTTAAACAACATATTAACCAAGACTTTTCAGTGTAACTTCTTTGTGAATTGTACTTGTTCTTTTCTTATGATGTGAAATTTACTCCTTAGTGTGAAGTTTATGATAGCAAGCATCTTATGTGCCACCCCATTTGTGGTGAAACTAATTTTAAGTTCCATTTAATGCTTCATTTGATTTCTGTAACATAAGAGATCAGAAAGACTCAAGTCAAGGTAAAATATTCCAGTTGTTTAATTTAGTAAGACCTAATAAATTTTCTATGTAGTTTTTTTATTTTAGGGAGAAACAAAGAAATAAATGGGTCCAAAAGATTATATTTTAAGGCAAAAAATGCAGACCCTAACTTTTTCTTTTGAGAGTTCTCAGTTGCTCATGAAAGTTTCATTTCAGATCCATAGACATGTATGTGAAATATAAAATGAAATTAGAAAATATGTACAATACTATCTAAAGTGGTTTTGCATTTTTATTTTAGGCAGGGAAATAAAGAACAACAGCCTAAGGTTCCAATTCTTTACCATGACGTTACATCCCTCTTGCTCATCCAGATCTTAATGGTGCCACAACCCTTATGCAAAGGTATGTCTTTGTAATACAGGTTCTTAAATTATATAGTATATATGCTGAATATTCTAAAAATGTTGGGGACCAATATAGCAGTCAGTCTGATGGAAATGTTTCAAGGACCAATATAGCAGTCAGTCTGATGGAAATGTTTTGAGGTAAATGACATTATTGTTTACCTATTATTAGTAAATGGTAATCATATATATCAAAAGAAGATGACACATAAAGGTTTTTTTTTTTCCCTTGTGGGTCTATTCTTTTCACCTTTTAGTCAATAATAAGGAATAAGGAAAGGACATGGGGAAATGACTCTGAAAACATTTGTTTAAAAAAAAGTGGTAATACAAAAATGTGAAAAATAGAGCAAACTGTTAACCTTAATGCCTCTACCCTGTCTACGTACATACATATTTTGATATAGTAGTAGTCACAGTTATTTAAAATGTGATATCCCATCATTTTTAGTTATCATAATATTATGATGTTATTATATCATGACACTAACAGCATTAACATTATATTAACAACATTTGAACTATTGTTCCATAGTCTCTGTAGTTTTCATTTTGAGATGCCTGAAATATTGTATCATTCAGGAAACTTGAAGGATACAAAATTAATACACAGAGGTCTGTTGCATTCCTATGTACTACAACAAATTAGCAGAAAGAGAAATCAGGAAAGCAGTTCCATTAAAATTGCATAAAAAAGAATAAAGTACCTAAGAATAAACCTAACCAAGGAGATGGAAGGCCTACACTCTGAAAACTATAAGCTACTCATGAGAGAAATTAAAGAAGACACAAATAAGAGATAATCTATGCCAAGCTCATAGATAGGAAGAACTAATATTGTCAAAATGGATATCCTGCCCAAAGCAATTTACAGATTCAGTGTAATCCCTATCAAAATATCAATGACATTTTTCAGTGAACTAGAGCAAATAATCCTAAGATTCATATGAAACCACAGAAGGTCCTGAATGGACAAAGCAATCTTGAGAAAGAAGAACAAGCTTGGGGGTATTATGCTCCTTACTTCAAGCTCAACTACAAAGCTACAGTAATCAAAATAGTATGTTTCTGGTGCAAGAACAGACCCTAGATCAATGGAATAGCATAAACCCCAGAAATAAACCCATGCTTATATGGTCAATTAATATATGATAAAGGAGCCATGAATATACAATGGGAAAAGAGTCCTTTCAATAACTGGTGTTAGGAAAAGTGAACAGTAATATGGAAGAGAATAAAACTGGATTACTGTCTAACCCCATCTACAAAAGTAAACTGGAAAGATCTAGATATAAGACATGAAACCATACAACTTTTAGAAGAAAACATAGGCAAAAATATCTTCAACATAAGTGTGAGCATGTTTTTTTTTCTGGATATGTCTCTTCGGGTAAGGGAAACAAAAGCAAAAGTAAACAAGTGGGACTGTGTCAAACCAAATAGCTTCTGTACAGCAAAGGACATCATCAACAGAAAAAAAAAGCAACTTAGAGTATGGGAGAATATTTTCATAAATGATTGATCCAATAAGGGGTTAACATCTGAGATACATAAAGAACTCATATGACTGAACACCAAAAAACCCAAATAACCTGATTAAAAAATGGGCAGAGGACATGAACAGACATTTTTTCCAAAGAAGTACAGCTGGCCAACAGTCAAATGAAAAGATGCTCCACATTGCTAATCAGCAGGGAAATGCAAATCAAAACCTCAGTGAGATACCACCTCTCTCCACTACCCAAAAGACAAGAAATAACAAGTGGTGACGAGGATGCAGAGAAAAGAGAACTCTCCCACACTGTTTGTGTGAATGTAAATTGGTACAGCTACTACAGAAAGCAATATGGAGGTTCCTCAAAAAACTAAAAAGAACCATACAATCCAATATTCTGCTTCTGGGAATTTACTGGAAGAAAACAAATTCCCTGATTTTAAAAGATATATGCACCCCTGTGTTTATTGCCATATTATTAACAATAGCCAAGATATGGAAGCAACCAAAGTGTCCATCGATAGACAAATGGATAAAGGAGGTGTGGTTACTATACACAATGGAATATTATTCAGCCATTAGAAAGAAACCCTGATGTTTGCAACAACATGGATGGACCTAGGGGATATTATGCTCAGTGAAGTAAGCCAGGGAGAGAAAGACAAATACCATATGATTTCACTTGTTTGTGCAATACAAAAACAAAACAAAATGAACAGAATGGCAATACACTCAGAGACACTAAGAAGTGACTGGTGGTTACCCTGGGGGAGGGTTTGGAGTGGGTGGGAAAGGTAGGAAAGGGCACAGAAATCTCAATCATAATATGTTTTTTTCATGAGGATGGAAGTGCAGCATGGAGAATACAGCCAGTGGGTCTGTAGCATTGTTCTGTGTTGACAGGTAGTAACTACCCTAGTTGTGGTGAGGATTTAATAATGTGTGTAACTGTTGAACCATGGTGTGATATACTCAAAACCAACATAATAATGTGTATCAACTATGCTTCACTTAAAAAAAAATTCTAATGTGTATCAACTATACCTCAATGAAATAAAATTCTATTAAATAACCATTCTTCTTTAGTGGAAAACTATGTTCTTAGGCTACATTATAAGTTACATCACAAAGAACATCTGTGGGTACGTAAAGCATCATTTATTTTAAGTGCAGGAAAATTGATATGCAGATTCTGGTATTCTGTAAAGAGTTGAATAATGTCATTAGTAAACAAGCATAATTATACTATAGCTGTGAATTTTGGATTAATATTTTTAATTATAAAATTCACAAAACATAAAATTCACCATTTTAACGATTCTAATGTGTACAATTTGGTACATTCACTATATTAAGCAACCATCACCATTATCTAGTACAGGAACATTTTCATAATCCCAAAGAGAAACTTTGAACCCATTAAGCAGTCACTCCCCATTTCCTTCTTCCCCCAAGCCCTGAAACCACTAATCTGTATTCTGTCTGTATGGATTTACCTACACTGAATATTTCATATTAATGAAATTAAACAATATGTGGCCTTTCATGTCTTGCTCCTTCCACTTAGTAAAATGTTTTCAAGGTTCATCCATGTTGTAGTATGTGTCAAACTTCATTCCTGTTTATGGCTGAATAATATTCTATTGTATGAATATACCACTTTTGTTTGTCTTATCCATTCATCAGTTGATGGACATTTGGATTTTTTCTACTGTTTGGCTTTTGTGAGGAGTGCTGCTATGACACTCATATGTAAGTTTTTGTTAAAATACCTGTTTTCAATCTTTTGTGTACATAGCTAAAAATGGAATTGCTGGGTCATGGTAATTCTATGTTTAACTTCTTGAGAGACTGCCAAACTTTAGATATTTTTAAATGTTACCTTTTTGGGATTTGGCTATGTGTATTAATTTCATCATTTATTTTGCAGACTTGAAAGTATAAACCTATCAAGGGGCCTTACTGAAATTCATCTCTTTGTAAAATTATAAATTGTTTAGGTTTTTTTGTGTCACCCTGCTTAGTTTTCCTTAGTTTAAGAAATAGTCGCTTTGGAGTTATGCTGGTTTACCTTGACTGTGCTCTTCTAATTATACTAGTAGTAGTAACATTTTGAAATATAAAAAGTATTGCTTTGCTTTATAATGTCTTCAAAATAGTTAACTATTTTATTTAAATACACATTTTACTTGTAAGCATAATTATTACACAAACCTGAGAGGCTAAAAGTGAGAGAAACTTGATATATAGAAGTAATTTTATTTCTATAATCAGTATTTATCTAAAGAGAAAAATATTTCAGTTAATTGTAAAGGACCAGTTAATTGTAAATTTCAATTAATTGTATTAGTGTTTGAGATCTGTAGCTGGTGTATCTTCCCCATCATTAGATAACTGTTGGCACTATGTCTCAACAGAAGGTGAAGTTAATGCTGAAAGTGGGTATAATACATTGAATTAACTGAACCTAGTAAATTAAATTCAGTAGGAACACATCCTAAAATTATTTACTAAAATAAAAGTCAAGAAAATTGATTTACTTAATTTAATAATAGTTAAAAGAATAGAACAGATTCAGGAAAACATACATAAATGTTTATAGTACTGTTAGTAACTATGATCATTTAAAAAGTGGTGGGCAGATTTAATCAAGCAAATATTTTTTATTTTTTATTTATTTTATTTTTAAAATTAAAGTATCATTAATATACAGTCTTATGATGGTTTCAAATACACAGTGTTTTCACATCCCCCCCCCCATATAATCAAGTCCTCACGCCCTCTATTGCAGTCACTATCAACATAGTAGAAATTAGAGTCATTAATTGTTCTGTGTACTGTACTACCATCCCCGTGTCCTACCTATATTGTGATTGTGAATTACAGTGCCTTTTCATCCCCTTCTCCCTTCCCACCCATCCTCCCCAGTTCCTTCCCTTTGGTAACCACTAGTCGCTTCTCGGTGTCCATGAGTCTACTGCTATTTTGTTCCTTCTGTTTAATAGCAAGTATTTACTAGTTGGTTGTAAAGTCATTGCTTGATTCAAAAAATATTTAATGAGTACCTACTATGTGCCAGGTGGTTATGCTTGTTTGCCAGGTGGTGGAGATACAAAGCTGAATAAAACATGGACTTTGCCTTTGGGGAACCAGAGAGCTAAATATTTAGCAGTGATTAACTTTAGTCAAATTAGAATTACTTCTAAAAGCCTATGATTTATATTATTTCTTAAAACTTCATAATAATTCTAGATTGGATGATCTGGATTTTTATAAAACAGCTTGAAACACATTGTGTAATATGTCATTTGCCATCATTGTAGTGATGAGCACTTTTTAAAAATATAGAAATAGAAAAAAAATTGCCATTCTTTATTAAATTTTTTCAGTCTATCACATATTGGAAGCTGGATAGAAGCCATTATTTTAACTATATATTTAACTGGTATAGATCTATTTTTGATTTCTAGGAAGTTCAGTACTTGATTATGTTGTAATATTAATTTTCCTCAGATAACTTTTTTTCTGAAGGTGGGTATTTGTAGATTAGGGAAGGTAGAGTTGTTATGTAAAATGTTCTTTTCTACCCCCTATTGACATGAAGTTAACAATTGGTGGTCTTTACTGTACCTGTGTTTTTATTCTTATTTTTATTTTATTTTTTTCATCTTCTCAAGCATCAAGCAGTTTTTTTTTTGAGAGGGCATCTCTCATATTTATTGATCAAATGGTTGTTAACAACAATAAAATTCTGTATAAGGGGTCAATGCACAATGTACAATCATTAATCCATCTCAAGCCTAATTCTTGTCAGTCTCCGATCTACTGAAGCATAATGAACAAGTTCTTACATGGTGAACGAATTCTTACATAGTGAATAAATTCTTACATGCTGAACAGTACAAGGGCATTCATCACAGAAACTTTTGGTTTTGATCACGCATTATGAACTATAAACAATCAGGTCAAATATGAATATTCGTTTGATTTTTGTACTTGATTTATATGTGGATCCCACATTTCTCCCTTTATTATTATTATTATATTTATTTCTGATAAAATGCTGAAGTGGTAGGTAGATGCAAGATAAAGGTAGAAAACATAGTTTAGTGCTGTAAGAGGGCAAATGTAGATGATCAGGTGTGTGCCTATAGACTAAGTATTAATCCAAGCTAGACGAGGGCAGCAAAACATCCATGGATGCAGAAAATTTCTCTCAAAACAGGGGGTGTGAGGTTCTGAGCCTCACCTCTGTTGATTCCCCAGTTTCTCACCTGATGGACCCCCTGCGACTGTGCCTGTCTTAGGTTGTTCCTCCCTTGAGGAATCTTACCGGTCTCTGGCTAACCAGTCATCTTCCGGGGCCATACAGGGAAATGTTAAGTTGGTAAGTGAGAGAGAAGCCATATTGCTTGAAAAGGTTAGCTTTTTACTTCTTTGCAGATTTATGCCCTGTGGCTTCTATGCCCAGCAATTGCCTCGAGGTATCTTTACCACCTGGAGGAATTATGATACTCAGTAAATTCGATATGAGGCACGAATTCTATTTAAGGGTTGTAATTAGGAAGGAAGAAGAAAAGCTATAGAGGTAGCATATGGAAGAAACCATGGGAGGATTGATTATTTCTTTGACATATCTTCTTGTAGAGTACCTTAAGCATGTATAGGTTTTAAACTACCAACTAACTTGCGCTCACATAGTAACATAATAGGAATACGGTCACATAAACAAAGCAAATCTATAATTACCATCCATCTCCAGTGAAGCCAAGAAAACCATTTAGGCACCCTAGGCATTTGTGAAAATTTCTCTATGATATAATGGATATTGTCCAACTGTGCTTGAACAGTCTGAGAGAAATCAGACAAATTAAAGCAACCCATTTCTGGAATCTGTTCACATCCCATATGTTCTTTTAACCGTAGATAGTCTGTAGTCATAAGATTTTGGAGCGCTACAACTTGCACCCCTCCCAACTCCTGGTTGAGTTCCAACAGTACAGATCCGGTCAAATTCATTGTCTCACTGTATGCACATGCCAGCCTAGACATCTCCCTCCTCATTCCAATGGCAAGTCCAAGAAACAGTTGGGTGGATGCAGCCACAACCGCAGCATCGTCCAGATCCCTGTGGAGGCTTTTTAATGACCATCCCCCGGCAAGAGTCCTCCAGAGAGTGCTGATGCCGGAAGCTCCTCCTCATATTGTATCTTAGTTCATTTTCTGGGTAGCCAAGCTAGGCCTTGATCTTCTGCATAGAAACAAACAGACCCTTTGCCCACACTTTGACATGCCCTCTATACCACTGTGCAGAACTCATTGGAGGTCAGCACACAGGAACTGCTTTTTTTTTTTATTAAGAGAAAGGAATATTATCAGGAAAGAGTACCTCCATAGCTGATCATCTGACACCCTTTAAGTGATCAACATTAAGGATATTTAAAGCATGCGTTGATCTTTGATTTACCAATAGTTTTATCCTATCAAGGAGTAATCCCCCTTTTCTTTCTTTCTTTCCTTTTTTTTTTAATCTTTAATCTACACTTACATGAGAATACTATGTTTGCTATGCTCTCCCCTATATCAGGTCCCCCCTAAAAACCGCATGATGGTTACTGTCCATCAGCTTAGCAAAATGTTGTAGAATCACTACTTGTCCTCTCTGTGTTGTACAGCCCACCCTCCCCTTTCTCCCTCCCCCCCATGCATCATGCATGCTAATCTTAATACCCACCTTCTTTCCCCCCCGACCTTATCCCTCCCTGCCCACCCATCCTCCCCAGTTCCTTTCCCTTTGGTACCTGTTAGTCCACTTTTGGGTTCTGTAATTCTGCTGCTGTTTTGTTCCTTCAGTTTTTCCTTTGTTCCTATACTCCTCAGATGAGTGAAATCATTTGGTATTTCTCTTTCTCCACTTGGCTTACTTCACTGAGCATAATACTTTCCAGCTCCATCCATGTTGCTGCAAATGGTTGGATTTTTCCACTTCTTATGGCTGAGTAGTATTCCATTGTGTATATATACCATATCTTCTTTATCCATTCATCTACCGATGGACATTTAGGTTGCTTCCAATTCTTGGCTATTGTAAATAGTGCTGTGATAAACATAGGGGTGCATCTGTCTTTCTCAAACTTGATTGCTGCGTTCTGTTAGCCATCTGTATTTCTTTTTTAGAGAACTGTCTGTTCAGTTCCTCTGCCCATTTTTTAATTGGGTTATTTGTTTTTTGTTTGTTAAGGCGTGTGAGCTCTTTATATATTCTGGACCTCAAGCCTTTATCGGATCTGTCATTTTCAAATATATTTTCCCATACTGTAGGGTTCCTTTTTGTTCTATTGATGGTGTCTTTCACTGTAAGGCACTTTTCAGCTTAATGTAGTTCCACTTGCTCATTTTTGCTGTTGTTTTCCTTGCCCGGGGAGATATGTTCAAGAAGAGGTCACTCATGTTTATTTCTAAGAGGTTTTTGCCTATGTTTTTTTCCAAGAGTTTAATGGTTTCATGACTTACATTCAGGTCTTTGATCCATTTTGAGTTTACCTTTGTATATGGGGTTAGACAATGGTCCAGTTTCATTCTCCTACATGTGGCTGTCCAGTTTTGTCAGCACCATCTGTTGAAGAGACTGTCATTTTGCCATTATATGTCCATGGCTCCTTTATCAAATATTAATTGACCATATATGTTTGGGTTAATTTCTGGAGTCTCTAATCTGTTCCACTGGTCTGTGGCTCTGTTCTTGTGCCAGTACCAAATTGTCTTGATTACTATGGCTTTGTAGTAGAGCTTGAAGTTGGGGAGTGAGATCCCCCCTACTTTATTCTTCTTTTTCAGGATTGCTTTCGCTATTCAGGGTCTTTGGTGTTTCCATATGAATTTTTGAATTTTTTGTTCCAATTCATTGAAGAATGTTGCTGGTAATTTGAGAGGGATTGCATCAAAGCTGTATATTGCTTTGGGCAGGATGGCCATTTTGACGATATTAATTCTTCCTAGCCATGAGCATTGGATGAGTTTCCATTTATTAGTGTTCCCTTTAATTTCTCTTAAGAGTGACTTGTAGTTTTCAGAGTATAAGTCTTTCACTTCTTTGGTTAGGTTTATTCCTAGGTATTTTATTCTTTTTGATGCAATTGTGAATGGAATTGTTTTCCAGATTTCTCTTTCTATTGATTCATCGTTAGTGTATAGGAAAGCTACAGATTTCTGTTTGTTAATTTTGTATCCTGTAACTTTGCTGTATTCCGATATCAGTTCTAGTAGTTTTGTAGTGGAGTCTCTAGGGTTTTTTATGTACAGTATCATATCATCTGCAAATAGTGACAGTTTAACTTCTTCTTTACCAATCTGGAATCCTTGTATTTCTTTGTTTTGTCTGATTGCCGTGGCTAGGACTTCCAGTACTATGTTAAATAACAGTGGGGAGAGTGGGCATCCCTGTCTTGTTCCCGATCTCAGAGGAAATGCTTTCAGCTTCTCACTGTTCAGTATAATGCTGGCTTTGGGTTTATCATATATGGCCTTTATTATGTTGAGGTACTTGCCCTCTATTCCCATATTGCTGAGAGTTTTTATCATGAATGGATGTTGACTTTTGTCAAATGCTTTATCATCATCTATGGAGATGATCATGTGGTTTTTGTCTTTCTTTTTGTTGATGTGGTGGATGATGTTGATGGATTTTCGAATGTTGTACCATCCTTGCATCCCTGGGATGAATCCCACTTGGTCATGGTGTATGATCCTTTTGATATACTGTTGAATTCTGTTTGCTAATATTTTATTGAGTATTTTTGCATCTACATTCATCAGGGATATTGGTCTGTAAGTTTCTTTTTTGGTGGGGTGTTTGACTGGTTTTGGTATTAGGGTGATGTTGGTTTCATAGAATGATTTTGGGAGTATTCCCTCATCTTCTGTTTTTTGGAATACTTTAAGGAGAATGGGTATTATGTCTTCTCTGTGTGTGTGATAAAATTCCGAGGTAAATCCGTCCGGCTCTGGGGTTTTGTTATTGGGTAGTTTTTTGATTACCATTTCAATTTCTTTGCTCGTAATTGGTTTGTTTAACTTTTGTGTTTCTTCCTTGGTCAGTCTTGGGAGGCTGTATTTTTCTAGGAAGTTGTCCATTTCTTCTAGGTTTTCCAGTTTGTTGGCATATAGGTTTTCATAGTAGTCTTTAATAATTCTTTGTATTTCTGTGGAGTCTGTCTTGATTTTTCCATTCTCATTTCTGATTATGTTGATTTGGGTTGATTCTCTTTTTCCCTTAATATGTTTGGCTAGAGGCTTATCTATTTTGTTTATTCTCTCAAAAAACCAGCTCGTGGTTTTGTTGATTTTTGCTATTCTATTCTTCTCAATTTTGTTTATTTCTTCTCTGATCTTTTTTATGTCCCTCCTTCTGCTGACTTTAGGCCTCATTTCTTCTTCTTTTTCCAGTTTCGATAATTGTGATGTTAGACTCATCATTTGGGATTGTTCTTCCTTCTTCAAGTGTTCCTGGATTGCTATATACTTTCCTCTTAAGACTGCTTTCGCTGCGTCCCACAGAAGTTGGGTCTTTGTGTTGTTGTTGTCATTTGTTTCTATATATTCCTCGATCTCTATTTTGATTTGTTCATTGATCCATTGATTATTTAGTAGCATGTTGTTAAGCCTCCATGTGTTTGTGAGCCTTTTTGTTTTCTTTGTAGAATTTATTTCTAGTTTTATACCTTTGTGGTCTGAAAAATTGGTTGGTAGAATTTCAATATTTTGGAATTTACTGAGGCTCTTTTTGTGAGCTAGTATGTGGTCTATTCTGGAGAATGTTCCATGTGCACTTGAGAAGAATATATATCCTGTTGCTTTTGGATGTAATTTCTATAGTTGTCTATTAGGTCCTTCTGTTCTAGTGTGTTGTTCAGTGCCTGTGTGTCCTTACTTATTTTCTGCCCGGTGGATCTATCCTTTGTGGTGAGTGGTGTGTTTAAGTCTCCCAAAATGAATCATTGTAGTCTGTTTCCCTCTTTAGTTCTGTTAGTATTTGTTTAACGTATACTGGTGCTCCTGTATTGGGTGCATATATATTTAGAATGGTTATATCCTCTTGTTGGACTGAGCCCTTTATCATTATGTAGTGTCCTTCTTTATCTCTTTTTACTTTCTTTGTTTTGAAGTCTATTTTGTCTTATATTAGTACTGCAACCCCTGCTTTCTTCTCACTGTTGTTTGCCTGAAATATGTTTTTCCATCCCTTAACTTTTAGTCTGTGCTTGTCTTTGGGTTTAAGGTGAGTTTCTTGTTAGCAGCATATAGATGGGATCTGCTTTTTTATCCATTCTATTACTCTGTGTCTTTTGATTGGCACATTAAGTCCCTTTACATTTAGGGTGACTATTGAGAGATATGTACTTATTGCCATTGCAGGCTTTAGATTCGTGTTACCAAAGGTTCAAAGTTAGCTTCTTTAGTATCTTACTGCCTAACTTAGCTCGCTTATTGAGCTGTTATATACACTGTCTGGAGATTCTTTTCTTCTCTCCCTTCTTATTCCTCCTCCTCCATTCTTCATATGTTGTATGTTTTGTTCTGTGCTCTTTTTTGGAGTGCTCCCATCTAGAGCAGTCCCTGTAGGATGCCCTGTAGCGGTGGTTTGTGGGAAGCAAATTCCCTCAGCTTTTGCTTGTCTGGGAATTGTTTAATTCCACCATCACATTTAAATGATAGTCGTGCTGGACACAATATCCTTGGTTCAAGGCCCTTCTGTTTCATTGTATTAAATACATCATGCCATTCTCTTCTGGCCTGTATGGTTTCTGTCGAGAAGTCCGATGTTAGCCTGATGGGTTTTCCTTTAAAGGTGACCTTTTTCTCTCTTGCTGCTGTTAAAACTCTTTTCTTGTCCTTGATCCTTGCCATTTTAATTATTATGTGTCTTGGTGTTGTTCTCCTTGGATCCTTTCTGTTGGAGGTTCTGTGTAATTCCATGGTCTGTTAGATTATTTCCTCCCCCAGTTTGGGGAAATTTTCAGCAATTATTTCTTCAAAGAGATTTTCTATCCCTTTTCCTCTTTCTTCTTCTTCTGGTACCCCTATAATACGAATATTATTCCTTTTGGATTGGTCACATAGTTCTCTTAGTGTTGTTTCATTCCTGGAGATCCTTTTATCTCTCTCTATGTCAGCTTTTATACGTTCCTGTTCTCTGGCTTCTATTCCTTCAATGGCCTCTTGCATATTATCCATTCTGCTTATAAATCCTTCCAGGAATTGTTTCACTTCTGTGATCTCCTTCCTGATATCTGTGATCTCCCTCCGGACTTCATCCCACTGCTCTTGCACTTTTCTCTGCATCTCATCCCATTGCTCTTGCATTTTTCTCTGCATCTCTGTCAGCATGTTCATGATATTTATTTTGAATTCTTTTTCAGGAGGACTGGTTAGATCTGTCGCCTTCTCAGGTGTTGTCTCTGTGATCTTTGTCTGCCTGTAGTTTTGTCTTTTCATGGTGATAGAGATAGTTTGCAGAGCTGGTACGAGTGATCGCTGGAAGAGCTTCCCTTCTTGTTGTTTTGTAGCCTTCCTCTCCTGGGAGAATAGCGACCTGTAGTGGCTTGTGCTGGGCAGCTGTGTGCAGAAAGGGCTTCTGCTTCCTGCCCGTTTTGTATGGGGTTTATCTCTGCTGTTGCTGTGGGAGTGGCCTGGCTGGGGCTGCTCCTCCAAAATGGTGGAGCCCCCTTGGAGGGGGAGCGGCCGGGAGGGTATTTATCTCCATAAGGTGCCTCTGTGCTCCCTGCTGCCCAGGGGGTGAGAGTGCCCAGAGATCCCCAGATTCCCTGTGTCTGGTCTAAGTGACCTGTCCTGCCCCTTTAAGACTTCCAAAAAGCACTCTCCAAAACAAAACAACAACAGCAACAAGGAGAGAGGGAACAGAAAAAAAAAAAAAGGAAAAAATACGCGATTTTTTTTGTCCTCAGGCGCCGGTCCCAGGCACCCTCTCACTGGTCTTGTTGCCCTGCCACCCTAGCACCAGGATCCCTGTTACTTCAAGGCTTCCAAAAAGCACCCGCCCACTGGTCCCGCAGGGAAAAATGCGCTATATTCTTTGTCCTCAGGCACTGGTCCCAGGCACCCACTCACCTGTCCCACCTCCCTGCCTCCTTAGCACCGGGGTCCCTGTCCCTTTAAGGCTTCCAAAAAGCACTCACCAAAAAGTGAAAAAAAAAGGGGAAAAACACGCGATTTCCTCCGTCCTCAGGTGCTGGTCTCAAGCACCTGCCCACCGATCCCACAGGGAAAAACGTGCGATATTCTTTGTCCTCAGGCACCGGTCCCAGGCACCCGCTCACCAGTTCCGCCACCTTGCCTCCCTATACTGTGGTCCCTGTCCCTTTAAGGCTTCCAAAAAGCACTCGACAAAAAGAGAAAAAAAGGGGAAAAACACGCGATTTCCTCCGTCCTCAGGTGCTGGTCTCAAGCACCTGCCCACCAATCCCACAGGGAAAAACGTGCGATATTCTTTGTCCTCAGGCACCGGTCCCAGGCACCCGCTCACCAGTTCCGCCACCTTGCCTCCCTATACTGTGGTCCCTGTCCCTTTAAGGCTTCCAAAAAGCACTCGACAAAAAGAGAAAAAAAGGGGAAAAACGCGCGATTTACTCTATCCTCAGGTGCCGGTCTCAGGTACCCGCCCACCGGTCCCGCAGGGAAAAACGCGGGATATTCTTTGTCCTCAGGCGCCGCTCCCAGGCACCCGCTCACCAGTCCCGCTGCCCTGCCTCCCTAGCACCAGGGTCCCTGTCCCTTTAAGGATTCCAAAAAGCACTCGCCAAAAAGAGAAAAAAAAAGGGGGGGGAAAACGCGCGATTTCCTCCATCCTCAGGCGCCAGTCTCAGGCATCCGCCCATCGGTCCCACAGGGAAAAACACGGGATATTCTTTGTCCTCAGGCGCCGGTCCCAGGCACCCGCTCACCGGTCCCGCCACCCTGCCTCCCTAGCAACAGGGTCCCTGTCCCTTTAAGGCTTGCAAAAAGCACTCGCCAAAAAAAAAAAAAACGCTCTAGTTTATTTCCACCCGCCAGGAGCCAGGGGGAGTGGTGCTCAGGTCCCACTGGGTGGGGGCTTCTATTTTACCCCCTTCGCAAGGCGCTGGGTTCTTGCAGGTGTGGATGTAGTCTGGATGTTGTCCTGTGTCCTGTGGTCTCTATTTTAGGAAGATTTTTCTTTGTTATATTTTCATAGCTCTATGTGTTTTTGGGAGGAGATTTCCACTGCTCTACTCATGCCGCCATCCTGGGTCCGCCCCCAACTTTAGTATAATTTTTATGCATTATTACACATGTTTCTACTGTTTAGACTATGCACATGAAAGGTTTTGTTACAATCCTTCAGGCTCAAATTGAGTGCAATTACAAACTTATTTCCACCTATAATTGCTGACTGCTTTTCTATGAGAATGATGGATTAATGTAAAAAATTATCTATAAATTTTAAGAATAGATACATGTAGATCAAGCAATATATGTACATTTAGTGAGTTCAGGTGAAGGGAATATAGATGTCCATTATGCAATTCCAATTTTCTGTAATTGGATAAATGTTCAAAATAAAATATTAGGAAAAATTTAAACATGAACATACAAAAGACATTGAGAAACATGAATTTCACAGTGCAGCTCCGTGCCCACATTTCCACTCAGTCTTTCCCATGGCTGTGAAACTCTGCTTTTACCCACTGTTTTCACTGAGAAGCACTCTTTTTCTGATTGTACCAAATATAGATCTATATGGGCATCGATGTGAGCCATTTTTCATTTTTTAAATTTATTTATTCACAGATTAATTTGAAACCTCTTTTTAGATCTTTGGTTTTTTTCTATTAAAGTTATTAAATAGATTTTAACTTCATTTAGTTTTTTAGGTTACCTGTTAGGCCTACGGGCAACAGAAGTGGATACTGGGTTATAACCAGAAAATCCCTGTATATTTCTTTCTATATCTTTTCAAATCCACTTTTCCTCTCCATTGCTAGCATTTGCTTGATTATTGCATTATTTGAAAATAATGGCCAATCAAAGAATGACCCTGAAAAATATTGCTTAACCAACATAAAGAATATTGTCAATGGTTTTATAGTATCTTTCTACATTGATAGATAATAACTGCACTAGTTAGATGAGGATTTAATAATGTATATAATTGTTAAATATTATGTTGTATACTTGAAACCAATGTTTGAACTATTTTTTTACTGGTGGTGTGTTCACTTTTTCCTCAGTGGTAAGTGTGCTTTGTAGTTTTAGGGAACAGTTCTTTGTCAGCTATGTCTTTTGAAAATATTTTCTCCTAATTCATGACTTGTCTTCTCACTAACCAGACATTGTCTTTTGGAGAGCAGATGTTTAAATTTTAATAAAGTTGTGCTTACAACTACTGTTTTCTTGGATTGTGCCTTTGCTGTTGTTAGATCATTGAATTTTAATTTTGATAAAGTATGTTTTTTCAGTCATTTTATCAATTTTTCTTTGGTGTCATTTTAGGCATTCTCTGTAATCAGGTAGTTAAAATTTTATTTGTGCTTTCTTTATAGAGTGTTGTAATTTTATGATTTATTTTCTCAATTAATTTGGTAACCAGTCTCCATTAAATTGTTTTATAGTATCTTTCTCAATGAACAAATGACCACATGTGCATGGATCTTTTTCTGGACTATGTACATGTGTCCAGTGACCTATTTCTCTATCCATTCAGTAATACCCCAAAGTTTTAATTGTACCCTCATAGTAAGTCTGAAATTGGATAGACTGATACATCCAACCTTTTTATTTTTTGAGTTAATTCATATATTATAGTTTCTCTGCCCAGTCCACATAAGCATTACTATCAGTTTGTCTAGATGTATAAAAATCCAGTTGTGAATTGACTGTAATTATGAGAAAAGCATAGATTAATAGGATAAGAAATAAAATATTTATTGTGTTTTCTTACAGTCCATGAACATGGTATGTCTTTCTGTTTAATTAATTGTTTCATATCTTTCACTGATATTTGGAGGTTTCCATCATAATGATCCTGAACCTATTTACATAATTACCTGATATTTCAATTAGCTTTGGAGTTATGTCAACTGTACTGCTTGCCTACCAAATTCTTATTGCTACCAAGGAGAAATATGATGCACTTTCATGTTTAAAACCTATGTCCTGTGACTTTACTAAACTGACACTAATTCTAGGAGGTAATTTTGGTGCAGATTTCTCTTGATTGTTTTACATTGAAAGTCATATTATCTCAGAACAGGCACGTTTATATTCTTCTTTATAATTCTATGGTTTTGTTTATAGTTCTAATATTATTAAATTGCTAGGACATATACTACACACCGTTGAATGCAGTTCATAGGGATTGACATCCTTACCTTGTTCCTTAATCTAGTGTTTAGGTATTCATCTATTATTTAGTCTTTCTGCAATAAGTCTGATATTAAATGTAGTTGTTTTCATGTAAATGATATTTGTCACCTTCTGTGTGCTGGTGGATATGATTTGTTCATTGTTGAGGACATTTGTGCCTATACTTCTCATAGCTATTGTATGTTAACTTTTATGGTACTTTCTTTGTGGGATTTTTGTATTCAAAGAGAGCAACATGTTGTCATAATTCTCATATTTCACATACTTTTGACTTATTCTTCTGCTACTAGTAAAATAAAGTTCTCTTATTTTAAGTTATCATAAAATTCCTTTGAAAATACATAGATAATGCAGGGTAATTTTCTCATCTTATGGTCAGTCGTGCCATATAAGATCACAGTGTCATGGAACTGACATCTCATCATATTCACAGGTTTCAGTGATAGACACAGAAATTTGAGGGAGAATTTTCAGAATGTTCCTACCACTAATTCAAAATTACATATGTACTACTATGCTTATTGTGACATCATTTACAATAACAAGATATGGAAGAAATATGTGTCCTTTGACAAATGAATGTAAGAAGAAAATAAGTGATGTGTGCAACTCAACAATATAAAATAAATCAGTATTGTCATTCGCAGTAAAATAGGTGGACCTAGAGAGTATGTCAATTTAAATAAGTCAAATAGGAAAAGACAAATACTACATGATTTAACTTATATGTGGAATCAAAAAACAACAAACAAAACAGAAATAGACTAATAAACACAAAGAACAGTCTGTATTGTCATGAGGAGGAGGTTGGGGAACCTGCCAAAATCGCTGAGGAGAATGAAAAGGTACACCATTCTTATCATAAAATAAATTCATCACAAGAATGGAAATAAAGCATGGGAAATAAAGTCAGTATTCTAATTCTGTTGTCTGTTGACAGAAACCTACACTTTTCATGGTGAACATTAAGTATATACATTAACGTGCATATATATGTGTGTGTGTGTGTGTGTGTGTGTGTTAGATCATTATGTTGCACATCTGAAATCAGTATGATATTGTATAACAATTATATTTCAATAAGGATATAACAAAACTAAAAGGAATATTTCTTTGCATGACATACGTTCATTTTTTTCACAGATAACCTCAAAATAGTGTTTTTCATTTTAAGTTGAATGTAGAATTTTACCTAAAACTAAGCCATTTTACTTACCTCTCTGTGTTTTTCTGTTTTTAATATATAACCATTGTAAACCTACAGAAGAGACTTTAGCACTTGAATTTTATCAACAACCTTATTTCAAATAACTCAAGCAAATATAATCTCTTTAGCTTTTCTGCCATTCTTCATTTCTTCTATTATGCCATATATATTTTTGATAAAATTTCTAATTTGTTTCAAATAATTTTGCAATTGTTTTAGAATAAGTCTTCTCATGATGAATAATTTTCCTTTATCTGGGAATGTTTCATTTTATTTTCATTCCTGAAGGTTATTGGCACATTGTCAGTCACCAGGGAAATGCAAACCAAAGCACAGGAGCTCTAACCTCACGCCACTTAGAGTGGCCACTATCTAAAAGACAGGAAATAACAAGCATTGGTGAGGATGTGGGGAAAAGCGAGCCTTCCTGCACTGCTGGTGGGAATGTAAATTGATGCAGACACTATGGAAAGAAATATGCAGAGTCCTAAGCAACTAAAAATAGAAATTCCATATGACCCAGTAAGTCCACTTCCAGGTATTTATGAAAAGAATTCAAAATCCCTGTTTCATAATGCTTTGTGCATCCCTGTGTTTATTTCTGTGTTGTTTACAATAGCCAGTATATGGAAGCAACCTAAGTTAAGCATCCATAACCAGATTAATGAATAAATAAGAGGTGGTACATATACACAATGGAATATTATTCATCCATAAAAAATAAAGAAATCCTGCCATTTGCAACCATATGGATGGACCCAGAAAGTATTATGCTATATGAAATAAACCAGGTGGATAAAGGGAAATACCATATGATATCACTTATGTATGGAATTAAAAAAAAAGAAATCAAACTTAAAATAAAAGTAGATTTATAGACACCGAGAGAGGTCTGGAAGTTACCATGGGGGAGAGGTTAGTGTGGGTGGGTAGTGTGGGTGAGGCAGATAAATAGGCCCAAAATCTCAATCATAAGTTGATCACAAGTTGGGAGTCCAGTATGCAGAATACAGTGATTCTTTAACATCTTCCTATGTTGACACATAGTAAGCATACTAGTTGGGATGAGGTTTTAATAGTGGGTTTAACTGTAGAATCATTGTATTGCATAATTGAAACCAATATAATATTTTATTTCTGCTATAGTTTAATGAAAATAAATTAGAAAGAAATCACCCAGTATTCCAGTATAAACTAAATGACACAATTAAAAAAATGGATAGTCACTTCACTGATGTGATAAATGGTAAAGAAAAGAAGATGTTCAGGATCAATAGACATGGAAATGCAAATCAAGGTTACATGTGGAACCAGCAGTAAAATACAACATAGTGACCATATTAAATGGGTGTGAGGATGAACAACTGAATCTCTCATGCACTGCTGGTGGCAATGTAAAATGCTGTAACTAATCTGAAAAATGTGGTCAGTTTCTAATACAGTAAACATATACTCATGACCCAGAAATCATAGCCCTAGCTTTTTTGGAGAAGTATAAAATTTTATGTACCAATCTGTATACAATATCAATCAATAGCCATATATTTAAAATCATCAAAATCAGAAAATAATACAAATGTTCTTCAAAGATACATATATAAAAAATTACTGCTTGGCAATAAAAACTTACTACAATATGTGCAATAATTTGTATGAGATCAAAAAGAATTACGCTGAGTGAAACAAGCAGCATGAGTTTATGTTTCCATATTCTTTTTATGTACTTTTATTTTAATAGTGATTTTAATAGTGAAAATTGTTATTATTTCTTAAACAAGAATTGTAACTTTAATGTTCCATTCATTGAGGGAGAAATTCAGAGAAACAGTACCAAAAAACTAAGAGTTGAATATATAATCATAGATAAGGAACTATTTATGAACAATGAAATGTTAAATCATAGATGCATAAAAGCAATTATTTTGACAATATACAAATATTAACATATTACAAATGAGAATGTAGTGCTCAATTTCCTACCTTGTTTACTATTATGACATGGAATATACACATATCAAATTTGCTATATTGCATCAACTTGAACTTTTTGTAAGATTGACCATCTAAATACAAGATAATGGAACTTGTGCCCATTATTCTGGATGTCTTTTTTGATGATGAGGTTTACATAGATAATTCTACCTCTCCAACCATAAGCCCATCATTAAAAAGAGAATAAATATTAGTGGACAACTCATAATTTACTAAAATAACAAATGAAAAGTCAGACTAAAGGGCATTGTAATGTGTTACATAAGCCTGATGGTTAATCAAATACTTCTGTCTGGATATGAATATACACAGTTTAAAATTAAATATATATATGTATAAACAATGTATGCATATAGAGAGCATGCTAATTTTTTAGTATAAGTATATGAGTAAGAACTTATAATATATGCAGGTCTTGACACTGCTGGTCGCTTTACAAAGATTTGACTCAAATGAAAACCATATGTCCAGGACTCCTTGACATCTGAAGGTGTCCAGATAACACAACTTTTTCAAATATAGATTAATTAGAAATTTTTAGAACTGCTTCCACAAAGCATTCTTCCAAGGGTCTCAGTGCAGCTCACATGCCCTTCCCTCCTTGCAGGTACCAGGACCCGGATGCAACAACTGGGGCTGCGGTCCACTAATTGTAAAAGTTTGGAGCTGCAGTGGATGGGTGCAGGATGGATGCAGCTGCCAGGCTTGCTTTGATTCCTGAGAATTAGAGCTATGTGCTTAGAATGCTGAGGAGAACCCTATGGGAGCCCAGGTGCCCAGTCATATTTGATGGTGGAATCTCACCCATTTCTTTACTGTGAAAGAAATCTCTAATTTTGCTTCAGCCACATTTTTTATGGGTGTGTTTTGATTTAAAGTTATGGTTTACAACGAATGCAGTAGTCAAGCAACTTCCAATATGGATGCCCTCCCCCATGTCTAGGAAGCATCCCAGGGAACCTACACCAAATAGGAGATAAGGGAGCAAGAGAACAGCACCAAGCCTTGGGAGCCACGCTAAATAAGCTATAACAATACATCATAGAAAGAGCCCTGATCTCTCTAGGAACCCCAGGATATTCCTTCCAGGCTGAGGACTCAGTCTGAGTTAAAGGTTGGAAAAAGAATCCCCTCAAACCTCAGCAGACTTGTCCCCACATTGTTGTTCTAACCACTCCTCCTGCCCTCAAGGTTACAGGCATCACTCAGGGGTCCGTCACTCCAGAGTGAAAAGGGCCCATCATCCTGATGAGGAAGCACATCAGTGGGAGGCCCAGCCAGACCTCCAGCATTCTCTCTGCCTCCGCATGATGATTGCTCTCTGACTAATGGACACCTGTGTGCCATGGATCCTGGCTCATATCAGAGTAGTGTCTGTTATTCTGGGCAGTGGACTCAGATGTTGTACCCCTGGACTGGACTATTCCTCAAAAAAGTTGCCCTTTCTATTGTCTATTGGGTAATCGTTAAGCTGTTTTACTGTGCTTACCTGTCTCTCCTAGCTGACTCAAGTCTCAGCCTGCATTTCCAAAGTACCTCTCTGTAATGTTCAACTGTACAAAAGCTATGAAGTGTATAGTGGGCTAAAGGGAGCTACCTCCTTCTCCCCAGTGAGATTTCCCAGGCAAAATGGGCTGCCCGCTTGCTGATCCCTGCTCTAGCCGGGCTCAGTGTAGATGGATCAGCTGCAGTAGGCACAGCGGTGCTAATAAAAGGAGGCTTAGGGCTCGCTGCCCTAACAGAAGAAGTTGTTCAAGATTTAGAGCATCTTGAAACCACCACGATTCAGATGCAAGATCAAATTGATTCCCTGGCTGAAGTAGTGTTACAGAATCTTAGAGGACTGGACCTCCTGTCCATGTCCCAGGGAGGCTTATGTGTAACCCTTGGAGAAGATTGTTATTTTTATGCAAATAGGTCTGGGATAGGTAGAAGCTTTCTAGCCTAAGTAAAAGAAAACATCCAGTGTAGGAATAAGATGTTAAAAAACAAAAAGTCTTGATTCCAAGGATGGTTTGAATGGAATTCATGGCTAACAACTCTTCTAACTGGCCTTGCTGGGCCAGCGGTTCTGATGTTCCTTAGACTATTAGTGGGACCCGTCATATTTAACTGGCTCATTAACTTTATTGAGGCACATGTTTCCTCCATACAGCTCATGTATATGTGGAGCCACTGTGACCCTGTCATAAACCAGGGAGATGATGCCCCCTAAAACATAGAGTTTAAAGGGGCCTCAGAGGGGAGAGTGATAAGGAAAAATTTACAAGGACAGCAGTCTAGGCCAGGTGGTTCCCTTCTGCTGCTCTTCTTACCAAAGGCAACAGAAACCCCCTTCACTTCCCCCTCCCCTTCACTCCCCCTCTGCCAGGCTCTTACTCTCTAAACTCCCTCCCCCTTGCCTGTAGCATAGGAATGTTACAGGGATAGAAGCAGAAAGATATATATTGCTCCCTTTGCCTTTGCTCAGGGCTCAGACTTTTGGGAGACTACTCCCCTCTGAGCCTGCCAGTGTGAAATAAAGCCTCAATAGTCCAAGACCTCGAGTGCTGCTTGGTTCTTTTGTCAGTGATCCAGTCCAGGTTTTTTCAGTATTTTCCATAATAATATTGGTAAAATTCTTTTAAAAAGAGGAAATTACAATGGAAGTAACAAAATGTAGAGCCCTTGTATACTATGGTGGGAATATATACTGACTCTGCCACTATGGAAAACTATGGAGGTTCATTAAAAAATTAAAAATAGAACTATCCTATGACCCAGCAATCCCACTTCCTGGTATATATCTGAATGAAACAAAATCATTGTCTTGAAGACATCTGTGCTCCCTATTCATTTCATCCTTAGTCACAATAGTTAAATTATTGGAAATAATCTAAACCTCCATTAAGGGATGAAAGAATCAATAGCATGTAACATATATGTGCACATATATCTATGTATCACATATATAGGCATATCTTTTTAGGCTTAAAAAAGAAGGAAATGTGACAATGTGGGCATGAATGGAGATCATTGCACTGAATGGTATCACTTATACTTGGAATCTAAAAAAAAATAAAGGGAAACTCACAGAAACAGAGAGCAGAAAAATATTTGCCAGGACAGAAGGTGGGAGAAATAGGGAGAGGCTGGCAACAGGCTAAAAACCAAACATCCCCAAAAGGGAAGGTAAATGCCTTCTGGAAATGAGTGAGTCATCTACTCCATCTCCATCCAACATGTTGTAGATTTTGTTTTGTTTAAATAAGCTTCATTTTTTGCTTTTGAAAAGAAAAGTTTATTGTACTCTGGTGAGCACTTCACTTTCAAGTCAAGTGGCTTTTCCCCTTATCACTCCCAGGGACACAGCCTAAGCCCAAATTCACTGGGCCGTCTAGACAAAAACAGGGAACTCAACAAAGGGATCGAACAAAAAGTAAAGGAAAAATGTGGTCAGGAATTTATGGTTTCGACAATTATTAGCCTCTCCAGATGTCAAACGGTGTTAAAATTATGGAACGACTCATGAGTTATAAACAAAATCAGGGAATATGCAGGACATTTTGTGTTCTAGAAGAGAAATCAGAGAAAGGCTGATTTAAAAAAACACTGGAAAGAAAATATTAGATACTTTTAAGAGACACATCCGAAAACCCCAAAAATTGTTCCATAGATCCTTCTTTTAAAAATAAATAGGTCATTCTCGATATGATGGGAGGTTGTCCCTGATAGATAGCTCAAACTGAGTATCATTAAGAAGAATTCAATGCAGATTTTTCCTCAATAAATATTTCTATATATCAAATGAAGCTGTAGGAAAAGTAGAAGTTAGTTTGCAGACAAAGCATTCACACTAGGTAGATGACTATATAAAGGTGAATACTTTCCAGAACCACAAAACAAAATCAGATGAGTAAAGCTACAGGTAATCATACTCTAAGATAAATGCTCTTTTTTATTTCCTTAGCTATTTTTTCTCCTATGATGATTTCTGATTTTGAATCACTTACTGACACTTATTACTCTTTAAGCATCCTGTCCTTCATCTTGGCCTTTTAATTCCTATTATCTCCTTGATATGCATCCAAAATCTGGCTAACATACACAGATTTGGTTAAGACAATCAAGCCTAATGTATTTGTACTTATCCGTTGGTTGCGCCATAACTCTCTTTGGTGGCAAACACTTAAGATCAATAACTTTTTTTCTTGAATTAATTTAATTAAAATGATAAGTGACTTTTTAGACTGCAAATATCACCAAAGGCAAGTGGCCAGAAATCTGAAATACCTGCCGTGTCACAGCTGGTGTAGGAGGTTCCTATGTGCAGTGAGGTGCCATCTGTGTCCTTTCTGTGGGGGCTTGCTAGTTCAGCCTGGTCGTCACAGAAATTGAGCTCACAGAAGGGCTACATGAATGATACTGGACATTTGGAAATTCCCTTATTTGACAGAACTCACAATGTGAGCTCACTCCAATTAAGTCCAATTTTTCCATTTTTGCCTTTGTACTGCTTGGTGAGCATCCTACTATGAATATTGTCACCGCGTAGGAGAGCATTCTTGTGGGTGGTATCAAAACTGTTTCGTTGGATACCATTATGTCATTTTGATCAGAAAGACCTTTCTTTGCTTTTCCTCCAGTGAGTGGTATTTGGATTTTAACACAAAAACACTTATTGTTACTACTCAAAAAGTTAGAGAAGTATTTCTTTTTTATCAGTAAATTGATTCCTATCTTCAGGAAAATCCCTGAGAATACCAATGATCCATTTTGGCCGATTTCTTCTGTCATAAAAAGAGATGTTTGATACCTCACCCCAAGAGAGAGAAAATAAGGTCTTGATATAATAACATTTAGCTACTAAATGATAATTCAAGACCACTTTGTACCTTAAGTCTTCTTATTTGCACTTTTAAAAAGTTATAATTAATAGAAAAATCTTACATGTTGTGGTTCAAAATTTAATTGATGAGATAACATTTTTGTAATGATTTTTACGTGTATTCTTTTATCTAATGTATTCTGAATCAGTAACATCTCAAAATATTCCAGTTCCATGTAAAAGAGTAAATTGAGATTGGCCAAAAGGAGTCAGGTATGCTTATATATATGAAGAAGTCTTTTGAGAGCAGTGCAGTGTATTTTTCTCATGCTCTCCATCTTGGCCTTTAGGGGAGTCATCCACAAGAGTTTTGCATTCTTTCTGAAACCAATATAATATGGTATATCCACTTTGTACCAATCAGAAAAAAGAGTTTTGCATTCTTTGACATTAGATGAGATATGGAAATGGTAATGTCCTTGCAACACAATTATTTCTATTCCCATCTCATCATACTGCCAGGTAGTTTATTATAAAACATCGTAACACTAGATAAAACATCCAAAAAGTCTTTCATCAAAACAGATGCCTTTCAACAGTGCTAATGAATAACATTTAATTTATTGCTGTTTTAAATGTGAAACTTACAATTCATTGTTCTGACCACCCTAATTCATTACAAAATATTTAAAAGGGCTATTTCTCTAACAGATTCAGGGAAGTTATAGTTGTATCAGGAAATGTATGCAAAAGTAGAGTTTACATTTTTTTCTGTAATACTGAGAATATTCTGTAGATCTAAAATTGTATTTTAACAGTCTTATCCAGATGCAGTTCTTATATGGTACATTCATGGAAGGTCCTTTTATATGTCAGATCTACTCACAAGTGATAATGTTATCTGTAAAATTTTACAGTGTAATCATCTTAAGCAACCATTTTTGAGGACACTAAAATAAAACAGAACAAATAAATTCAAACTAACTGCAAAGCATAGGGTGCTTAATGGTTGTTCCTCATAAATAAATCATAAAGGGTAAGAGCTTTTCCGTAAAGACAAATGCTATAAAATTTTGCAGAATAAAATAATTAAAACAATTTTTTACTCATTAGAGGAAAATGTTTTTGTGTAGATCTTTTCTTCTGCTTTAACTTTAGAAATGTTTGGCTGAAGGCTGTCAGGTATTTGAGAAGTACCTAACAGATTTTTCCACAACTAGAGGATGTGTATCCTGGAATACAGACCATCAGTTTCAGTTTTTGGAAGAGGAAAGAGTCTGTCACCTACATAAGGTGTATTTGCAATTTTGATGTTCTACAACTTACATACATATTTTCTCAAATGACTTGATATTTTTCATTACGATATGGGTCAAATTTCCTGAGAGTGTCAGATACACTGCTTTCCACAGCTTCTTGTTCTTGGTTGGGAGGGTGGTAAGGAGGGGAGAAGTCACTGAATTAGAATGCAGTGTTTTAAATTTCCCTTACAATAAAATTGCACGAAATTGAATAGTCAACATTTCTCAACAAAAATACTTTAACCGCTTGCTGCAATGTGGCTGGATGGACAATAGGTTTGATCTAATTATTTCTGGACCACATCTAATGATGGATGTGTGTTGGCTGAAGTTACCCATTACCTAAGGTTCTGTGCAAAAATTAACCCCATATTAACTAAAGTTAGACACACCAGAGTGTGGAAACTAGTCACGTGATCAGCTCTTGACCAAAAGAGTCTGGTTAAAAGGCTGCTGTGCTGTGTGAGTTTGGCTGCTATAAATACGAAGCAGAGTCATGCAGTATTTACCCTTCCCCGACCAGCTTGTCTAACTAGCATGACGTCCTCTAGGACAATCCACGTTGTTTTAAGACTGAACAACCAATGCACGTATATACAGTATTTTGTTTCTCTGTTCATGTGTCAGTGGGCACTTAAGCTTTGCCTGTACGTCTTGGCCACGTGACTCGTGCTGCAGTGAACGTGGGGAAGCAGATGGCTCTTGGAGATGGGCAGGGGAAATGAAGCTCTTTTGTTTAACGGGAATAAAATTTCAGTTCTGCTAGGTGAAAAAGTTCTAGTGATCTCGACAATGTAGTGTCTGTAGCATACAATATGGCATTGTATACTCATTGTATACTTCAAAATTTGTTAAGAGTGTGTGTCTCATGTTAAGTGTTGTGACCATAAAAAATAAAACAAAAAAAGAACAAGGACCCACAAGGAAACATTGTGCATGCTCGATATATCTGTTTGATGATGACATGACCAGTGTTTTCTTATGTCCAAACTCATCACAGTGTGCACATTAAACATGTTCTTTACATATCAATTATACCTCAAGGAAGCTATTTTAAAAAGAGGTCGTTCCAAAAAGATTCGTTATGTTGTTTGATCCTAATTGTTCCTTGGGTGTATAGTTCACAGGTCTTGAGTACTATGGTGTAGCCACCATCCTGTTAGCTTAACTATCAGTTGATTCAGTATCAAACAGAGTATGAAAGACATGGAAACAAACAAACGAAAATGCCATGAGAACGCCGAGTGAAAGCGAGGCGGTGGTCCAGACCTGAAGCCCGATCATCTGCCTAGCCCTTCTGCGGCCACCCTGTCGACACTCAAGAAGGGGGGCAAGAGAAGTCTAGTAAAGGGGGGCACATAATATAGCACTTTTATTGAAGATATTACAACTGGTCATTATATTTCACCACAAACAAATTCTAACCCACTGAGACAGACAAGGGACCATGGAACTCTGCGTGACCTCAGGAAACCAGCCCCTCCCTGGGCACAGCAGGACTTGTTTAACTCACTGTGAAGGACCCCCTGGATTCATTCAGTGTTTTACACAGTGAAAATAAATTACCGTGGCATCACAACAGCTCATTTTTATTATTCAAACATCTCTTACTTTCCTCTGTCAACTAACTACTCAGTTACTTTTTTCAATTGATGTTATGGGTTAGATGTGTTCTCTCAAAATTCATATGTTGAAGCCCCTAACTTCTGGTGTGACTGGCATTCTTACCAAAAGGTGAGGTTTGGGAGTAGACACACACACACAGAGCACCACATGAGAGTTTATTCAGCCATGATGGGGGTTATGCAGCAGAGACCGGCGAATGCCAAAGCTTGCTAGAAAGCCAGCAGAACCCAGCCTAGAGGCACAGAACAGATTCTCTTCAGAGCCCTAGGAGACAGCGAAGCCTGCTGACACTTGTGGCATCTGACCTCTAGACTCCTGACCTGGAAACAATATATTTTTATTGGGATTTTTTGTGTTAGGAATGATTTTGTATGAACTCATTTCCTTTTCCTTTGTTCTTGAATATGTGCCAATATTTTTATGAATTAATGAGGCAAAAGTGTATGCCAGTTTGTAAAACAAAAAGTTTAGGGAAATATGCTATGTTATGAAAATTTATGAAATATACTATGTTAAGGAAATATTTATACAGGTTCTTAGTCCACAGGTACAGATAGAGGATTATGCTATAGAAATAAATAAACTAAAATAAATTTCAAATTGACATAGCCAATTTGTATGTTGATACTAATAAGTAATCAGTTAATACTAATAATAATAATTAGGGGTCATGTTTTCATATTTGCCAGGTGTGATATTTTACTAAAAAAACCCTGATAGATAACATATCTGAGAAGAAAATTAACTTTTCTTTTTTTGTGTTTTTACCTCCTTTCAAAAAGATATTATATTTGGAAGCCTCTTCTTTGTATCCATTCTTTTTTCATGTTTTTCTACTCTTGGTAAAGCCATTTTTCCATTTCTGTAGTGTATGGAAAATATCTAAGAATTTTAAATATTTCTCAGAACTTGGATTTCACTTGGAAATCCCTACTCATTTTTTTTTAGAAAATAGAGTGATGCAAAACACAAAATAATTATTTTAAAAGAGCAAACACTCAGGTTTAGAGAACGCAATTTAGGGGTAGGCAATCTAATGCGCAAAACACAGAAAATAGTGAATTTTACAGAAGTTTGAGTCTTACTAAGAGACATTTGAATAAATCCAAAGATAATCTTTATAATTTTCCTGAATAAAACTTCCTCA
This sequence comes from Manis javanica, assembly GCF_040802235.1. Taxonomy (NCBI): domain Eukaryota; kingdom Metazoa; phylum Chordata; class Mammalia; order Pholidota; family Manidae; genus Manis; species Manis javanica. The sequence goes on along the minus strand of NC_133169.1, from coordinate 44,508,190 downwards.
ATATTACCTTCCTTAAAGCTTCCTTTACTTGTTTGTTTCTAAGACTGTAGATGATAGGATTCAAGAATGGGGGAACAATGGTATAAAATACAGAAAGAATCATGTCCAGAACTGTGTCAGAGGCTCCTGAAGGCCTTAGGTACACACCACTGCCAGAACCAAGGAAGACAGAGAACACAAGGAGGTGAGGGACACACGTGGAGAAGGCCTTGCCTTGCTCTCTGGTTGGAAACTTGAGCACAGTGGAAAATATGCGCAGGTATGACATGGCAATGAAGATAAAGCAGCCACCATAAATCCCCATGGCAGAGATAAAAATTAAGAGCTCATTGCTGAAAGTGTCAGAGCAGGAGAGGCTCAGCAGAGAGGGGATGTCACAGAAGAACTGATGGACCACGTTGTACTGACAGAAGGACAGCCGGAATATGTTTCCTGTGTGCACACCTGCATAGATGAGGCCACTGAGCAGGGAAACCAGTGTTATCAAGACACAAAACTGGTGGTTAATGATGACGGGGTAGTGGAGGGGCTGGCAGATGGCTACATAGCGGTCATAGGCCATGATGGTGAGGAACAGAAGCTCCACAAATGCACAATAAATGACCAGGAAGATCTGAGCTGCACAGCCAGCCACTGAAATGGTCCTGTTGTCAGTGAAGGAGTTGACACAGGCATTGGGCACAGTGACAGAAATGTAGCACATGTCTAAGATGGACATGTTCCTGAGGAAGAAGTACATGGGTGTGTGAAGGTTCTGGTCCAGAGTGGTGGCAGTGATGATGAGAAGATTCCCTAACAGGGTGGCTAAGTACATCAGTAGGAATAACAGGGCATGTAGGACCCTTAACTTCAGTATCTCAGCAAAGGCCACGAGGAGAAACTCAGGCACCATGGTGGAATTGGCCATTTCTGGAAATGCTGGTTTACACAAATGTGCTGGAACACAAAAGGGATAAACAATGAAAGACAGGAAGTAGAAAAATAAATAATAAAATTGTCTGAGTTTCTTTCACAGCGCTTACTTCTGTTTTATTCTGTTGTAATTTTTGTTGTGGAAAGTTCCACCTTTGGTCTCCTGGCCTGCTCGTCTCATTCCTGTCCGGAGCAGAGGAAAGGAGTGGGGCTCTGAGGGTCAGGTTCTCAGGTCCTGCTGCTTGGCCAGGACACACAGGCTGTGGGCCCCTCACTGCACTTGCATCTGGCTCATGGAGTATGTTGCTTAATGAAGGTCAACTCTGATATGTATAAAAAGATCTTTCACTTGAAGTAAGTTCTCAGAGAGAGTTGTTCAGAGCTTTTCTGTCTATGGATGAGTGTAAATCCATAACTGGATTTATCAACATAAGTGAAATTAAGATTAAGTGTTTCTACACTTTTATAAAATCTTGGCATTGCTATGAGATCCAAAGCTGGAACTGATAGATTTATACTTTGTAACATTTTCAAATATAATTTTTCTGGAAAGTTATTTAAATTTTTGAAAAGAATCACTTAGTAAATGTTTGGAAGAAAAATGAAACTTCATGAGAGCATGTTCAAGAGGCACCTGTCTAGCGGAAGTGAACTTTGGTAGTTAAAGATTAATGTGTGATCAGGAATGGATTACGGATGGTGGCGTGAGAGGAGAGACAGAGGCTTCCTCCTAAAACTGGATACAATAAGAAAATATAGTTAGCAGAACTAATCCTGAGAGAGCAACAAGAAAGAGGACGGCATCAGACTGCACACAACTGGAGAAAAGAGCAGACCTCACCAAACATGGTAATGTACCAGAGCTGAGGCTCTGTGGGACCCAAACCCCTGACCCCACCTCAGCTCACCAGCGGGAGGAAGAGAAATGGGGCAGGGAGGGAGTGGAAGGCTTGGAAATGCTCAATACCTAGCTCCAGAGATCTGCTCTGGAAGCACCAACCTACATTTCATTGTGCTTTCATGAGACTCCCATGACTACCGGATTGGAAAGTTAATACAGGCAGAGTTCTTGGGGATATGGGGATTCTGGCCACTTGTGGAAAGCAGGGATCCTTTACCAGCTGCTCTGGGACAAAAACGTATACCTTTGTGACCGGCCCACTGGCTCAGGCAGTGGAGACAGGCACAGGAGCCAGGAGGAGGGGAACACCTCTTTCCTCCCCCCAGACAACAGTACCACTCCCCTGCGACCCCTGACATTGCTTCAGGGGCTGAGTAGCTCCAGAGTAGAGTTTCTGGACTCTAAAGGATGGTATATACAAACATGAAATGCCAAAGGAGCCTTGTCCAGAGTAAAATTATTAATACAATTCCCAAGAAAGATTTAAATGATATGGAGCTTGTGACTCTTCCTGAAAGGGAGTTCAAAATAAAAGTCACCAACATTCTAATGGAGGTACGGAAAGACATTCAAGAACTCAGGAATGAATTCAGGTCAGAGATCCAATCATTGAAGAGCACGATGGACGGTATTAAAAGCAGGTTGGATATGGTGGAGGAGACAATAAATGAAATATAAACTAGAGAAGAGGAATACAAAGAATCTGTGGCACAGAGAGAAAAAAGGATGTCTAAGAATGAAAGAAAATTGAAAGAACTATGTGACCAATCCAAGCGGAACAATATTTGCATTATAGGGACAGCAGAAGAGGAAGACAGCAAGAAAAGAACAGAAAGTGTCTTTGAGGAGGTAGGTTCTGAAAGCTTCCCCAATCTGAGGAAGGGGATAGTCTCTCAGGCCATGGAGATCCACAGATCTCCCAACACAAGGGACCCAAGGAAGACAACACCAAGACATATAGTAATTAAAATGGGAAAGATCAAGGACAAGGACAGACTGTTAAAAGCAGCCAGAGGCAGAAATAAGATCACATACAAAGGAAAGCCCATCAGGCTAACATCAGACTTCTCAGCAGAAACTTTACAAGCCAAAAGGAAGTGGCATGATGTATTTAATGCCATGAAGCAGAAGGGCCTGGAACCAAGGTTACTTTATCCAGCGAGAATATCATTTAAATTTTAAGGAGGGATTAAACAATTTCCAGATAAGCAAAAGCTGAGAGAGTTTACCTCCCACAAACCATCTCTGCAGGCTATTTTGGAGAGACTTCTATAGATGGAAATGTTCCTAGGGTTGGATAGCTGTCACCAGAGGTAGTAAAACCACAGTAGAGAGGGTGGAGCAGCTGATTGCAAGGCAAATGCAAAATTAAATTGACTATCCCCAAAGTCAATCAAGGGATAGACAAAAAGTACAGAATTTGATACCTAATATATAAAGAATGAAGGAGAAAGAAAAAGGAGGAGAAATAAAAAAGAACCCATAGATTGTGTTTGTAATAGATAATAAGTGAGTTAAGTTTGAGTCTTAGATAGTAAGGAAAGTAACCTGGAACATTTGGTAACCGCGAATCTAAAGCCTGAAATGGCAATAAGTACATACCTATCAATAATCACCCTAAATATCAATGGACTGAATGCACCGATCAAAAGACATAGAGTCAGTGAATGGATAAAAAAACAAGACCCATCTATATGCTGCTTACAAGAGACTCACCTCAAACTAAAAGACATGCACAGACTAAAAGTCAAGGGGTGGAAAAAGATATTTCATGCAAACCACAAGGAGAAAAATTCAGATGTTGCAGTACTTGTATCAGACAAAATAGACTTCAAACCAAGAAAGTAACAAGAGATAAAGAAGGATATTACATAATGATAAAGGGCTCAGTCCAACAAGAGGACATAACCATTCTAAATATATATGCATCCAATACAGGAGCACCAGCATATGTGAAGCAAATACTAACAGAACTAAAGAGGGAAATAGACTGCAATGCATTCATTGTAGGAGACTTCAACACACTACTCACCCCAAAGTATAGATCCACTGGGCAGAAAATAAGTAAGGACATAGAGGCCCTGAACAACACACTAGAACAGATGGACCTAATAGATATCTATAGAAATCTACACCCAAAAGCAACAGGATACACATTGTTTTCAAGTGCACATGGAACATTCTCCAGAAACCACATACTAGGCCACAAAAAGAGCCGCAGTAAATTGAAAAAGATTGAAATTCTACAAACAAACTTTTCAGACCACAAAGGTATAAAACTAGAAATAAATTGTACAAAGAAAGCAAAAAGGCTCACAAACACATGGAGACTTAACAACATGCTTCTAAAAAGTCAATGAATCAATGACCAAATTAAAATGGAGATCCAGCAATATATGGAAATAAATGACAACAACATAAAGACCCATATTCTGTGGGATGCAGCGAAAGCAGTCTTAAGAGGAAAATAGATGGCAATCCAGGCATATTTAAAGAAGAAAGAACAAAGCCAAATGAATAGTCTAACGTTACAATATTAAAATTGGAAAAAGAATAACAAATGAGGCCTAAAGAAAGCAGAAGGAGGGACATAATAAAGATCAGAGAAGAAATAAACAAAATTGAGAAGAATAAAACAATAAAAAAAATGAATGAAACCAAGAGCTGGTTCTTTGAGAAAATAAACAAAATAGATAAGCCTATAGTCAGACTTATTAAGAGAAAAAGATAATCAACACACATCAACATAATCAGAAATGAGAAAGGAAACATCACAATAGACCCAAAATAAATACAAAGAATTATTAGAGACTACTATGAAAACCTATATGCTAAGAAGCTGGAAAACCTTGAAGAAATGGACAACTTCCTAGAAAAATAAGAGCTTCACAGACTGACCAAGGAAGAAACACAAAACTTAAACAAACCAATTACCAGCAAAGAAATTGAAGTGGGAATCAAAAAACTACCCAAGAACAAAACCCCCGGGCCAGATGGATTTACCTCAGAATTTTATCAGACATACAGAGAAGATATAGTACCCATTCTCCTTAAAGTTTTCCAAAAAATAGAAGAGGAGGGAATACTCCAAAACACATTCTATGAAGCCAACATCACCCTAATACCAAAACCAGGCAAAGGCCCCACCAAAAAAGAAAATTACAGACCAATAACCATAACCAAGTGTGATTCATCACAGGGATGCAAAGATGGTACGACATTCGAAAATCCAACAACATCATCCACCACATAAACAAAAAGAAGGACAAAAACCACATGATCATCCTCATAGACGCTGAAAAAGCATTCAACAAAATTGAACATCCATTCATGATAAAAATTATCAACAAAAAGGGTATAGAGGGCAGGTACCTCAACATAATAAAGGCCATATATGATAAACCCACAGCCAACATCATACTGAACAGCGAGAAGCTGAAAGCTTTTCCTCTGCGTTCGGGACCAAGACAGGGATGCCCACTCTCCCCTCTGTTATTCAACATTGTACTGGAGGTCCTAGCCACAGCAATTAGACAAAACAAAGAAATACAAGGAATCCAAATTGGGAAAGAAGAAGTCAAACTGTCACTATTTGCAGATGACATGATATTGTACATAAAAAACCCTAAAGACTTCACTCCAAAACTACTAGAAGTGATATCAATACAGCAAATTTGCAGGATACAAAATTAACACACAGAAATCTGTGACTTTCATATACACTAACAATGAACTAATAGAAAGAGAAATCAGGAAATGAATTCCATTCACAATTGCATCAAAAAGAATATAATACTTAGGAATAAACCTTACCAAAGAAGTGAAAGACCTATACCCTGAAAAGTATAAGACACTCTTAGGAGAAACTAAAGAGGACAGTAACAAATGGAAACTCATCCCATGCTCTTGGCTAGGAAGAATTAATATCGTCAAAATGGCCATACTGCCCAAAGCAATATACAGAGTTGAAGCAATCCCTATCAAATTACCAACAACATTCTTAAACAATCTGGAACAAATAGTTGTAAAATTCACATGGACCACCAAAGACCCCAAATAGCCAAAGCAATCCTGAGAAGGAAGAAAAAAGTGGCGGGGATCTCGCTCCCCAACTTCAAGCTCTACTACAAAGCCACAGTAATCAAGACAGTTTGGTACTGGCACAAGAACAGACCAACAGACCAGTGGAACAGAATAGAGAGTACAGACATTAACTCAAACATATACAGTCAATTAGTATATGATAAAGGAGCCATGGATGTACAATGGGGAAATGACAGCCTCTTCAACAGCTGGTGTTGGCAAAACTGGACAGCTTCATGTAAGGGAATGAAACTGGATTATTGTCTAACCCCATACACAAAAGTAAACTCAAAATGGATCAAAGACCTGAATCTAAGTCATGAAACCATAAAACTCTTGGAAAAAAACATAGGCAAAAATTTCTTAGACATAAACATGAGTGACTTCTTCATGAACATATCTCCCCAGGCAAGGGAAACAAAGGCAAAAATGAAAAACTGGGACTATATCAAGCTGAAAAGCTTCTGTGCAGCAAAGGACACCATCAATAGAACAAAAAGGTACCCTACAGTATGGGAGAATATATTCACAAATGACAGATCCGATAAAGGGTTGACATTCAAAATATGTAACTAGGTCATGTACCTCAATAAACAAAAGGAAATAATCCAAATAAAAAATGGGCACAGGAGCTAAACAGATAGTTCTGTAAAGAAGAATTCAGATTGCCAACAGACACATGAAAAGATGCTCCACATAGCTAATCATCAGATAAATGCAAATTAAAAGCACAATGAGATATCACCTCACACCAGTAAGGATCACCACCATCCAAAAGACAAACAACAGCAAATGTTGGCGAGGTTGCAGAGAAAGGGAAATCCTGCTACACTGCTGGTGGGAATGCAAATTAGTTCAACCATTGTGGAAAGCAGTATGGAGGTTCCTCAAAAAGCTCAAAATAGAAATACCATTTGACCCTGTAATTCTACTTCTAGGAATTTACCCAAAGAATGCAGCACTCCAGTTTGAAAAAGACAGATGCACCCCTATGTTTATCGCTGCACTATTTACAATAGCCAAGATATGGAAGCAACCTAAATGTCCATCAGTAGATGAATTAACAAAGAAGATGTAGTACATATACACAATGGAATATTACTCAGCCATAAGAAAAAAAAAAGATCCTACCATTCACAACAACATGGATGGAGCTAGATAGTATTATGTTCAGTGAAATAAGCCAGGCAGAGAAAGACAAGTACCAAGTGATTTCTCTCATATGTGGAGTATAAGAACTAAGGAAAACTGAAGGAACAAAACAGCAGCAGAATCACAGAACCCAAGAACGGACTAACAGTTACCAAAGGGAAAGGGACTGGGGAGGATCGGTGGGAAGGGAGGGATAAGGGCAGGGAAAAAGAAAGAGGGCATTATGATTAGCACGTATAGTGTGTTGGGGGCACAGGAAGAGCTGTGCAACACAGAGAAACAAGTAGTGATTTTACAGCATCTTACTACGCAGATGGACCATGACGGTGAGGGGGTATGTGGGGGGGACTTGGTGAAGGGGGGAGCCTAGTAAACATAATGTTCTTCATTTAATTGTAGATTAATGATACCAAAATAAAAATAAAAGTAAAAATAAAAAAATGAAAACAAATCCTACCATTTGCAACAACATGGATGGAGCTAGAGGGTATTATGCTCAGTGAAATAAGCCAGGCAGAGAAAGACAAGTAGCAAATGATTTCGCTCATATGTGGAGTATAGGAACAAAGAAAAACTGAAGGAAAAAAACAGCAGAAGAATCACAGAACCCAAGAATGGACTAACGGTTACCAAAGGGAAAGGGACTGGGCAGGAGGGGTGGGAAGGGAGGGATAAGGGCAGGGAACAAGAAAGGGTGCCTTACAATTAGCATGTATAATGTTGGGGGGGGAGCATAGGGAGGGATGTGCAACACAGATAAGTAGTGAGTCTACAGCCTCTTACTACGCTGTTGGACAGTGACTGTAATGGGGTTTGTGGGGTAGGACTTGGTGAAGGGGGAGTCTAGTAACCATAATGTTCTTCATATAATTGTAGATTAATGATAATAAAATGAATTAAAAAAATGTGGGTAAAGTAAACATATATTTTGGGAAAAAAAAGAAAAAAGATTAATGTGTGATCAATTTACAAAATATTCTAAGTTTTTACTATGATAGATTTTATGAATTTTGGTCTACATGTTGACACATCCTGAAGTTAATCACATATGGTTGTCAAACAAAACAAAAAAAAAGTGACCTGTTTTCCCATATTTATTTTCTGAATGTTATTTTCCGTATTGTAAATCTCATTTTTAAACAACTGAATTGCTTTCTTAAATTACTGTTAATTTTGGCATGAATCCCTCACAGACATTTATCTCATTAAGATAGTAAGCTAAAAAATTCATGTTAAACAGTGCCTTTATTTTTAAACTCTTCTTTTCCCTAACAAATTAAAATTTTACTATCACTTAGATCCCACATGATTTTAAACTGTTTAATGACTACAGTTGTCACAATCAGTATTTTAAATAATAGGAAATCATCCATACTGTGTAATATTTAAATACATAATTTAATATAAACAATTTATAAATGAAGAAATAATCTCAAAAAAACTAAGTGAACTTTTACATCTAAATAAGTGTGAGTCTGAGGTTTGGATCAACGTAAGACTGACTTTTTAAAAGCTTCAATCTTTCAACAATTTCCACTTTTGACACATAGAATCCACTAGAAACTTCTCAACATTTCATGGAAATGCATGTCAATCAGTGACTCTGGGTTATCAATATTTTGTGTTTTTCCCTCCTTTCAAAGAGATATTAGATTTTGGAAGCGTCTTGTTTGGATCCATTCTTTTTCATGTTTTTCTACTCTCGGTAGAGCCATTTTTCCATTTTTTAATTTTTTAATTTTTAATTTTGTTATCATTAATCTACAGTTACATGAAGAACATTATATTTACTAGGCTCTCCCCTTCACCAAGTACCCCCCACAAACCCCATTACAGTCACTGTCCATCAGAGTAGTAAGATGCTGTATAATCACTACTTGTCTTCTCTGTGTTGCACAGCCCTCCCCATGCCCCCCCACATTATACATGCTAATCTAATGCCCCCTTTCTTTTTCCCTGCCCTTATCCCTCCCTTCCCACCCATCCTCCCCAGTCCCTTTCCTTTTGATAACTATTGGTCTATTCTTGGGTTCTGTGATTCTGCTGCTGTTTTCTTCCTTCAGTTTTTCTTTGTTCTTACACTCCGAATTTTCAATATTTCTCAAACCTTGGATTTCACTGTTTCATTCAAACTTAGCATATGACTCTGCTCAGAATTATTTAGTATGTTTACTGAATTTTCACTTAAATAGCTTTAAAGTAGCTTAATTTACAAAAATATACATCATAATCCTTTTGAACCTTTCTTTAAAATTTAAAATTTAAATTACAACAGTAGTTTGAATGCTCATAATAGAAATTTCCCTTAAGTAATTTCATCAATGTTTTCCTCGTCTTTCCCAGACTGATAGCAAGTTCAGATTTCTAAGATCAGGCTGCCCAAATATCTTGATCCTCACACTTTTCCTCAACTGGTGCTGATTTTCTTCCTCACCATTTTCTTACTTTGAATGTCTACTCAATGCTTTTACCTACAGAAAGCTCAGGTTCTTTTGTGAATAAAAATTGATTCATATTGCACCTGTTGATAATTTTCATTATTATTTTTCAAATTTTCACAAGGGTCATAGAAAAAGTATACTACTTCTGAAACAGCTCTTGCAATTATTAATCAGTACAGATCAGCCAGGCTGGCTATTTCCTCAGTGCCCCACCCACCCCACCCCCGAACTTCGCCATCTGCATCATCCCACATGAACCAGTCTCACACGGATGGCTATTTTGCTCATCAGCTTTTCTAAAACATCTCTGAAAATGCATGCATTTTCCAAAGTTGTGTTCATGTGTAGCCTTAAACTGCTTATCCTTTGTTTTATACTGTCTGAATTAGTTATTTTTTCAAAAGCAGTACATAAAATATTCTTACCAATTCCCAGTCCTTCACTAATTAAGTTACATCAGTGAATTTTAAATACCAAAAACGTCTAGAATTTTAACCTTTTACTCATGGGCCACTTTCCTTTCTCAAACATAATATCAACTTCCAATATGATATATAATATTTTAAACCATACAAAATACTACTTTTATTTTGGAAACTTCTTTGAAAAATTCCAAATTAATTTAGCTATTTTTATATTTTCTTTAATGAATCAACAAATTGTATTTAATTACAAAGCACAGCATGCATTTATCACCCCCAGACATTTGTAAGAACTCCCTGAAGATTGGACATCATGTTATTTATCTTTCTGTACTTTTAGACCAAAAATATTAACAAATACCAAAAATAGTAAAAGAGAAGGCCCTCGATGTATTCCTTTCTGTGCTAGTAATTGGTAAAGGTAGGGAACTTACAGTTTTCACATTGTGTTGTTTATATTTTTAAATGAAGAAATGTACATCTTTTCAGATATTAACAAGGATTATATGAGTTGAAAGATTACACATTATAAATACTTTCTAATGTACATTTCTATAGGATAAAAGCATAGTCTTAGTGTTAGCATTAAACATTTGAGGAATAATGAACCTTATCACATCCTGAAATTATAAAGGTTCTTTCAGATTCATATTTTCATATACTTACAAATTGTAAACAGGCACACGTGTATATAAACTGTGTATGTGTTGTGTGTTTATAACCCTTGAGTGTAGGATTATCCTTTAGTGGAGGAAATAGTGAGTTCTTGATATTATCCTTTAGCATAAAAGTGTTAGAATAAAGACAGTCAAAAAGGTTCCAAGATGTGAATTCAGTCCTGCAAAAATCAGGAATATGTTTACAAGTCATATCATTTCCTGAACTGACATGGCAAGCTGAGTGAGTCTTTTAATGTCAATATGATATACTTACTTTGCTATAGTCAAGAACAAACATTTAACTAAATTAAAGATTGTTTTATAGACCTGGAAATTAAAGTGAGAGGGTGATAGTCAGTTACACAATATAGGTGAGGATTTATTATTGCTTAGTAGTTGTAATATTTATTATATTTAAAATCGTGTTTGAGGGCAGTTACTAATTGCTCACTAGGGATTTTTTCTGGAGATAACAATTTAATTAGTGTATTTTATAGTACTTTGTGTCTAACTTAGACAAAATGGTCAAGCCACTAGTCATAAGAGGATCCATAATCCAGTGTTCTTAGGATTTTTTTAACTAAAATATTTGGTTCCTTGTGTATAATACTTGACCTTTATATAATGGAGTCCACATTTACTATTTATTAATATCCCATAAGGAATGGATGTATCAGGTTTTCCTAAATGGTAGTCAGTAAACATAGGCACTATGAATCCTTTTTTGGACTCCTTAATAAAAAGCAGCTAAAGGAACTTAATTTGAGTTTTCCAGTGGCATTTAAATATAGTATATACAGAATTTAAAGAGACAAATTTAAGATATATAAATTTGCAGTCTTATTACTTTTATTTAGCTAAATAATTATTTAGCCCAGTTCAATATACTTAACATATTTAAACATCACTTATCTTTTAATAAAAAATGAGTACCTTGTGAATTTAATGATATTTAAATAAATAATTCAACTGTAATAGAAATACCAGAAAGGGCAGACACTGGGCAAAGTCCTGATTTTCAGTTATTGAAACAGTCCATATGTTATCAATAGCAAAAGAGGAAGTCAACATTATAGAATTACTTCTAAAGTAGTACATTTAAAAAAAGTTATACAATATTGAAATATTTTATTTTCTTATTTTACATATAAATATATAATATGTGCTTCTATATGGCAAAAGCTTTATGTGTTATTAATTCTGCTTTAATAATGATGCCTTAGTATCTTGTGTGACTTCAGTATACATATTTCTGTACATTTTTCAATAATACGCGTCAATAAATGTTTGAAAATAAGAATTTTCAGTCAGCAGGGATATCATAAAGTACTGCTATGATATTAGAAATTACAGAAACAATAAAATAGAATTCTCTTTTCTTACTATGTTCTATAAAATGTAATTATTTAATAGTCTGAATTATTCCTTTAATGAATATATTGTTTAAGAGAAAAAAGAGAGTTGGGCTCTATCCATATTTTCCATTCAAAATACATTTCCATTTCTAAATAAAATAAAGATACAAAGTGAAGCAAATGCTTAAGGAAAAATTAGAGCGTGGAGGAGAAGAAGAAGGACATTAACAACAGTAACCACAGAGTACTCACTATTGAGTATTTTGTGTTTTCAACTTGAAAAAATGCCTCTTGTTAATGTTACAAAATCATAATCATAAAGATGATTTAACCAAATTGTCCTATGTGGACAGGATCTGAGAATGTCTTCACATGAACAAAGCACCATTATGTCGTACAAACAGGTTGGTCATATTCTGATGTATTTTAAATGGTGGGCATGCCTGTGTCATCAGCTGCAAAGACTCTGGGGACATAATTGTTACCATCCAGGAACAGCCAGTGCCCAAGGGTGGTTTTGGGCAGGTAATTATCATACCACATGTAAATGGGACCCAGTGAAAATACAAGAGTGAGTGTTGAACATCAAAAATAGTTTATTTCACACCTGTGTGTGTAAATCATTGTTAATGAACAGATGAAATGAAAGAACATAAACTATTAAGCACAGGGAGTTGATATGAGACTTACACATGGATCAAAGATATAACATCTTACATTCTAAAGCATTCATAAAACTTGTGTCTGACCTTACCTGATAAATAAGATATTCCTTTCAGTTGTTGTATCTGTAGAAGACAGTTATTTATGCCAGTCATGTTCATATTTGAGAAAATCTGAGAGGCTACGTGAAAAACACCACTCTAAAAGCTATAGAACTATGTAAAATATTTTCTTAAAGAAAGCAGGTTCAGAAAATCATGACTGAATATAGGTCAGTATAGCTTAGAGATTATGGTAGAGTTCCCAGGGAATGGTTTTCATGGGTTCAATTCTTAGAAGTGCCATTTACAAGCCAAGTGGATTTGAACAAGTTCTTTTCAATATCTCTAAGTCTCTACTTCTAGCTGATAATTGGTGATGTTATGAGAAATTAAGGAAAAAACACCTAAAAATGAGTAGATATTAAACAATGAGTGTGAAATGTCCCATAATATATATATCTTAATATCCATAAAAATTTAACAGATGACATGTTCCACCAGTCCTGAGACCCAAAGCAGAGGCAGCAGTTTGAAAGCCTTGCCAGCAGTGGGAGGGGTACCAGAGGCCTGAGAGTTAGACAGAGCTCTTTCCTCAGGAGAAAGGGCAGGTGGATGATACCTCCCCAGCCCTCCTTGGCTCAACAGGTCAGGAATTCTAGGGAGCCCCAGACGCTCCATCCCCCTTGCTGGCAATGCAGCCCTGAGGATCCTCCCTGCAAGCACTTGCCTGGCAGCCAGTCCACATGGCCCAGCAGCAGTATCAGACTTGCTGCATGGCAGGGAGAGGAAGACACTCAGCTTTCTCAGCTTTGTTTCAGCCCAACCTGAAAGGTGCCTGCAGAAGCCAGCGGCAAGAGCTCCTTCCTCCCTGTGGGTATCCAAACCCAGAGCTGCACATCTGGTCCAGGCAGAGCCACAAATCAGCCTGCCCATCCCACTGAACCTGCAGGCCTGCCATTGCTGCAGGATAAGCAGAGGGTAGCCCTGTCTGCAGTGAGCTCAGCAGAGACTCCTGTGTTCATCCCAAAGGTGGCAGCTGAAGCAAACTGCCTGCACAGACAGAAAGATGGCTCCACCCACAGCTTGCCAATAGCTGGGGCTCCTGCATAGTAGAACCAGGAACTAGAAAGTAAATAATCCTGAGCTGTGTCTTTTTTATAATGATTTCCAAGTAAAAGTCATAAATATGATCACTGATCTATAGAAAAGTATTCAGGGTCTCAACAAAGAGATAGAAGACTGAAAAAAGGCCACCCAGAGCTGAATAATATGATATCTGAAATGAAACATACAATGGAGGGATTTAAGAGTAGATTATTACAGGTAGAAGAGGCAGTGGATGAGATGGAAATTGGAGAAGAGGAACACAATGAAGCTGATGGACAGAGAGGAAAAAGATCTCTAGGAATGAGAGAATGTTAAGAGAGCTGTGTGACCAATCCAAAAGGAACAATATTCACATAATAGGGATACCAGGAGAAGAGAAAGACAAATGGATAAAAAGTCTCTGAAGAAATAATTGTTGAAAACTTCCTCAATCTTGGGAAGGAAATAGACACTTAGGTCATGGAAGTACAGAAATCCCCTAGCGAAAGGAACCCCAGGGAAACAACACCTGGACATATAGTGTTGTCCATACAGGACCTAGGAAGACATAAAATATTTAAAATGGCAAAGATCAAGGATAAAGAGAGAGTGTTGAAGCAGCCAGAGAGAGAAGAAAGATCATGTACAAGGGAAAGCCCATCAGGCTGACAGCAGACTTCTTAGAAGAAACTTCACAGGCCAGAAGGGAGTGGCATGACATATTTAATGTAATGAAATAGAAGAGCCTCCAACCAAGAATCCTCTACCAGGAAAGACTATCATTTAAATTTGAGGCAGGTATTAAACAATGTCCAGATACACAAAAGTTGAAGAATTCACCACCACTAAGCTAGCCTTACAGGATATGTTTAAAGGAAATGCTGTAGATGGAACTGTCCCTAAGGCTAAATAGCTTTCACCAGTGAAAATAAACCGACAGTAATATTAGTAGACCAATTAATTGCCAAGCAAGTGTGAAATTAAGACAGAATAAAATAAGCAAAATCAACTATATGCAAAAATCAGTAAAGCAGAGATTCAAAGCCCTTGCTCCCTCATGCTTTTCTTTCCAGTCTCTCCTTTTACACTTATTTTAGTATGTCTATTGCTGCCCCATTGGGTTTTACTTCGCCAAGGTAGCTAAAGCTAGAATATTTTCCTTCAAATATTGTCAAGGAGTGCTACCAGGTAATGTTGCATACACATGAGAAGGTCCAAGGTTGTCAAAACTGTGGTGAGTCTTTGGCTGGTCACTCAGGGAAAGAAAAGACAACCAGGTCAGCTCAGACAACCTCAATTATCTGAGAACAAAATCTGCACACCTTCCTCTGTCAGCAGGCTGCAGTAGAAACACAGGCTGCCATTCCATGTTTTCTGCTGTATTGATAAGAGAGGAATAGAAGGCACATTATAAATATGTAATAGTAGGCACATAGGTAGCCACATATTATTACTAAATTTCAGCGGCTTCTTTCTACTCCAGGTATTTCTCTAGTAATTCTGTTACTTATTAGATAAAAAAGTTTCAAAACATTGGATAAGAACAGGTTTTTCATGTTTAGTTTGATTTAATGAAGATATGGAGTTTTACAATTCCCATTTTTAATGAACTCACTTATTTTAGAGCTATAAAGATCTTTCTATACATACAAATCCCTTATCAGATATGTGTTCTCGATGAATTTATATTCGTCTATAGCTTGTTGTTCAATTACATTAGCAGTGTCTTTCTCAGAGAATTTTTTAATGATAAAAATCCATTTTATTAATTTTTTTCTTTCATGGGTCTGGGTCCTGGATTTTGTTTTGTGTTTTAAACTTCATGGCCACACCCAGCATTACCTAGATTTTCTCCTTTGATTTCTTCTAGAATTTTTATAATTGTGTGTTTTACATTTAGATCTATTATCTATTTTGTGTTAATTTTTGTGCAAAGTCAAAGGTCTGTGTTTTACATTCATTTTTTGTTCATGAATATCCAATTTTTCCAGTATTGTTTGTTGAAAGAATTATTTTTCTTTTCTATTGACTCTATTATTTCACAAAATTTCAGTTGCCTATATTTGTGTGTTTGTCTATCTGTGTTCTTAGTCCCTTCCATTTATCGATGTTACTAAACTTTCAACTATACTATGCTTTTGGTTTATGGAAGAGTTACAGTAAATCTTTAAATCTAGCACTATGAGTTGTCTAACTTTATTTTTGTCTTCTATATTTTATTGGTTCTTCTAGGTCTTTTGCTTTTCCATATAAACCTTATATTGATCTGTCCATATCTGCAAAACATTTTAGGTTTTTTTATTGTGATCGCATTGAGTATGCAGATCAATGAGCAAATTAACATCTTAACTATATTGTTTCCCCAAATCACATTCATAGGATGTCTCTCCATTTATTTATATTGCATTTGCTTACTTTCAGTATAGATCCTATATTTTGCTAATTTTTAGCTATTTTTTTCATTTTCAGGTGTCAGTTTTAATGCCTTTTTACCTAAAATTCCAATTGTTCATTATTGGTATATAGTCAAATATTGGATGCCTAATCTTTTTATGGAAATGAAATTCACATAACATAAAGTTAACAATTTCAGTCTATTTACAGTGCACACTTCCATGGTCTTTAACATATTCACATTGATGTATGGCTGTTTCCACCCTGTAATTGCAGTCCATTCTCACCACCTCAGGAACACATCCTCCACCCACATGGCTCCCACTCCCAATTTACTCTACCTCATTCTCACAAAATGGGTTTACCTATTCCTTAACAATCTTTGTTGATTTTATTTATTTTTCTTGTCTTATTTACTAATGTAGGACTTCTAGTATGATGTTGACTAGAAGTACTGAAAAAGGAGACCTTTGTCTTGCTTCCTATTTTTGGGAGAAGAGACCAGTCTCTTATTATGAATGATGTTAGCTGTAGGGTTTTTTGTAGTTATTCATCTAGCTCAAAGTTTTTCTTATATTAATCATTTGTTGAGGGTATATTAAGTGTTGCATTTTTTCAAAAGATATTTCTATTGTTATTGAGGTATACAATCTATCTTTGGTTTACTGATTTTCAGGTTTTCAATGAGCTTGAATATCAGCAATAGCCACTTGGTCTTCTTGTATGATATGATTCCCTTTATATACATTTTATACATTTATGCATGGTTGAATTTAATACATAGTTGTGTTTAACTAATATTTTCTTGAGGATTTTAATACCTCTGTTCGTGAGAGATATTAATCTGTTTTCTTTTTAACAGTGGCTTTTTCAGAACTTTGAGGGTAATTCTGGGCTTATAATAATAAATTAGAGAAAGTCCCTTATGCTTAAATTTTTTGAAAAAAATTGTGGGGAATTTGTCTCATGTCTTCCATTATTATATTATTATTTTTTTGGTAAAATTCAACAATGAAAACATCTATATCAACTTTGGTTTTAAAGATAATCTTGCTGGCTGTAATGATCTTTAGTATTTCTTTTTTATTTCAACACACTGCATACTTCCCTCCACTGCCTTCTCCATTATTCTGCTGGAAAGTCATCTGTTAATTTGAATACACTTGTGTTTAAGGAGTCAGATTTTCCTTGTTCAGTGTTTCTCTGTTACTGGATTAAAAAATTCTTCTGGATGTTAGTCTCGTTGTGTTTGCCCTTCTTGGAGTAAATAGAGGTTCTCAGGCGTACAGGTTAAATTTTCATCCAGTGAGGAGCGTTGCCATTGTTTCTCTGCTTTCCTTCTCCCCATTCGGATGCCTCCGTCACGTGTACATTAATGTTCTCTGTGAGACTGTTTCCTATTTATTCTACTTCTGGTCTTCTGACTGTATAAACTTTATCAACATGTTTCAAGTTTAATCATACTTTCTTCTGCCTACTAAATTCTACTGTTGATCCCCTCTAGTAAATAATTTTCATTTCATGGTATTTTCAACTCCAGAATTTTTATTTGGTTGTTTTTAAAAAATTGTGTCTCTGTGTTAAATTTTTGATGAGACATTCTCATAATAACTGCATCTTCTTCAGTATGATTTCCCTTAACGTATTTATAACAGCTGCTATAAAATATTTGTCTGCCGACTCCAAAGTGTAGGTAGGTCTTCACACAGGTAGTTTCCATTGCCTTCATGTTTACCTGTGTGGGGGTCACATTTCCCTGTTTCTTTTCAGTCCTTAAAAACTGGAAATCTTAATAGTATATTGTAATACCTCTGGACATTGGCCCCAAACCAGGACTTCTTGTTTTTGCTTATTTGTTTAGCAATGTGGATGGAGTATTTCAGTGACATCTATTTCCTTTCATATTACAGACTTGCATGTGCCCCTCAGAAGGGCGCATCCTGGGGCATGCACAGTTTCTCTTGGGGTGTCAGGGGTTTCAGCCTGGCTTCCTTAGTCTCTTTCTTGGATCTCTTAAATTGTCTCCCTCTATTGATGTTCCAACCAACTGTTAGATTTCATTCATTACCTGTTGAAATTCTGTTATTTTTGACTATGACCTAGGATATAAATTATTCTACATCATGATCCAATTAAATCGGGACCTTGTGTATTTTTTGAGGCTAAATTTTGAAGTTTGTCCTGATCCAGGGAGGGCACTCATCTGTCTTTGGTTTTCCACAGTGTAACCCCTGCCCTGTAATTTAGCTTGTTACTGCTGTATAAGTAAAACTCTTTCAAATTCTTACCCCCAAATTATCCATTGTTTTCAAGAGTGCTGGGGGACTTGAACTTCCTCACATCTTGTTACAAATAACATCAGTTCCTGTAGAGGGAGCTTCAGAGCTATCTGTTCTCATGATCTGCCTCCCAGGCTGAGCAAAATCTGCACCTCTGCTTTGCAGCTGGGGCAGGGGAAATAGATCACTTCTTCCAGAGCTGCTGCTCTATTTGCAAGAAAGATTTCAGGTGGGGATAGTATCCTCTGCTCTTCCCTTTCCAGTGTAACACTTTCTCATGTGTGTGAGGTGGAATATCATTGTAACCACTGTATTCTCAGATATGATTCATTTTAAAGAAACTTTGCCAAGTCTATCTTATGTAATTTTCCTATTTCCCTAGAGACCTAATCAAAATAGCTTTTTTAAGTTTGTAAACCAACAGGACAGCTTAAAATGCAGCGATTGTTTTTCATAAGAGATTACTGACAACACTGAACTGACTGTGGGTCTATGGTTTGTTAAGGCCTGGGGACAGGCTCCCATGAGACACCGCTCATGGGTCCCTCATTCTGTGTGTCCGTGAAGAGCTTCATTCTAATGCAGAAGATGACACTTGTCCTTTTGCAATGATCTCACACCTGAGCCGAGTGTGGAACTTGAATGTGGTTGATCTACTTTCGGTGGCCCTTAGATGTCAGAGGTCGTTTCTCAAGATAGGAATTAACCAACTTAATGTCAAAGAGCTATGGGAAATAGAAGGGATGGCCAGTGAGGTCTGAGGTGTACCTGTCACCACTAACTGACAGTGGATGATAATATGACTGTACCTATCAATATACAAATCGATCTCCATGCTCAGAGTTGACTCTATCGGTCACCAAGTCTCAAGTTATAGGTAAGGTAGAAGCCATTGGGAAGCATGTTTGAGGCACCTGAACTGTAAGCTCCATTCTCACATAGATTAAACATGCTGTGGGAAGTGTTCTATCAGCACGTGGAGGAGGGGAGAAATGCAACATTGATTCCAGGTGTTTTAAATAAATATTAAGTGATAGAGTCGTAAAAGATGGGTAGAACAGTACTGCTGTGCCTCACGGAAGGATGCGAACGTGCCCTTCGGCAGTGCGTTCAAGGCCGAGGCACTGTCACGCGCACAGGTAACCCTGCCTGGAGGAGTCCGCGCTCCGACCGCGCTCCCCTCCTTGGCCGCCACTTTCCAGAGCAGTTTAAGGTCGATAGAGAACGAGGGAGACTCACGGGTGAAAGCGGCTTTCCGTTCCTATATTAGGGATTGTACTTTGCCACTTAAACAGAGATATTTCTAGAGTTCTCATTTTATTTTATAATGCAAATTAAGCAAACACATGACAGAGAATGCTTGTTCATAGTGCTGTGGAGGGCGATTCTGCCTTCCGTCAGAAAAAAGGAACAAAACCCACTGATCAATTGCAGCACTCAGCTAAGATTACCCACAGTTTCAGATTAATTTTCCTTCAACATTCAGTTAGTAAAAATCAATGATATTAATGTTTCTGAGTGTATTTTTTATTGAAATATAATTGATTACAGTACTGTATTGGTTCAAGTATATAACACAATGACTGAACAGTTA
The DNA here is from genome assembly GCF_040802235.1 of Manis javanica. Lineage (NCBI taxonomy): Eukaryota > Metazoa > Chordata > Mammalia > Pholidota > Manidae > Manis > Manis javanica. Next base: position 44,488,208 of record NC_133169.1, on the reverse strand, counting down.
CGCACATTATTAAATCCTCATCCTAACTACTACAGTTACTATCTGTCAATGCAGAAACATTTTACAGAACCATTGACTATATTTGCCATGCAGCCCTATATTGTCCATCCCCATGACCAATTTATATTAAGATTGAGATTTTGTGCCTCTTTATTGCTCTCACTTTCCCCACCTGCCCACTCAAAACCCTCCCCCATGGTAACCACCAGTCATTTCTCACTGTTTCTGAGTCTACTGCTGTTTTGTTCATTTTGTTCTGTGTTTAGATTCCACATATAAGTGAAATCATATGGTATTTGCTTTTCTCTGCCTGGCTTATTTCACTTAGCATAATACTCTCTGTGTCCATCTGTGTTGTTGCAAATGGCAGGATTTCTTTTCTATGGCTGATTAATATTCCATTATGCATATATACCACCTCTTCTTGTTTATTGATGGACACTTTGGTTGATACCATTATTTTGGCTATTGTAAATAATGTGGCAGTAAACTTAGGGGTAAACATATCTTTTTGAATCAGGAATTTTGTTTTCCTCAGGTAAGGCCTAGAACTGGACTTAGTGGGTCACATGGTATTTCTATTTTTAGTTTTTTGAGGAACCGCCATACTATTTTTCATAGTGGCTGCACCAATTTATATTCCCACCAACAGTGCAGGAGTTCCCTTTCTTCCACATCCTCACCAACACTTGGTATTTCTTGTCTTTTCGATAGTGGCCATTCTAACTGGTGTGAGGTTCTATCTCATTGTGGGTTTGACTTGCATTTCCCTGATATTTGTGATGTGGAGCATCTACTCATGTGCCTATTGGCTGTTTGTATTTCTTCTTTGGAAAAATGATAATTCAGGTTCTCTGCCTATTCTTTAATTTGGTTATTTGTTGAGGCATATGGGCTCTGTATATTTTTTTGGATGTAAACCCCTTATCAGATAAATCTTTTATGAATATAATCTCCCATAATGTAAATTGCCTTTTAGTTTTGTTGATGGTGTCCTTTGCTGTACAGAAGCTTTTTAGTTTGATATAGTCACACTTGTTCATTTTTTTGCTTTGTTTCCCTTGCCCAGGGAGATGTGTCCAGAAAAGAATTGATTATGCTTATGTTTAAGAGAATTTTGCCTATGTTTTCTTCTAAGCGTTTAACAGTTTCGTTTCTGACATTGACATATTTAGTCCATTTGAGTTTACTTTTATATATAAAGTTGACAGTAATCCAGTTTCATTCTCTTGCATGTAGCTGTCCAGTTTTCTCAACACAATTTATTGAATAGAAAGTCTTTTCCCCATTGTATATTCATAGGTCCTTTATTGCATATTGATTGACCATGTATATGTGGGCTTATATCTATTCTTTCAGTTCAGGTCCACTGATCTATAGGTCTTTTCTTGTGCCAGTGTCATACTCATTTGAATTACGGAAAACTGTATGGATGATATTAAAAAATAAATATAGAATTACCTTATGATTTAGCAATCCTACTACTGGGTATGTATCAAAAGATATTAAAGCCAGGATCTCAGGAGGATACCAGCCACCTCAAGTTCATTGTAGTATCATTCACAGTAGTCAACATACTGATACAACTTGAATGTCCATCAGTGGACGAATGGATAATGAAGATATGGCATGTATGTGTATATGCATTATTCAGCCTTAAGAAAGAAAGAAATCCTTTCAGTTGCTATAATATGGATGGGCCTACCTGGAGGACATTATATTAAGTGAAATATAGTAAAGAAAGCCAAATTCTATATAGTTTCCTTATATATGGAATAAAATATTTTGAAGTCATAAAAGTGGAGATTAGGATGGTGATTTTGAGGGCCAGGCATAGAGAAGGTGATGGTCAAATGGTACAAAGCTTCAGTTATGAAACTGAAATAATTTCCAGAGTCACATACACCACAGTGCACGTAACTAACAATGCTGTATTGCAATTTAAGAGAGGCCTTTGGAACTGGGTTGGTGATAAGGGCAGAGCACATGTGAATGAACTTAGAGCCTTTATGAAAGTGACCTCAGCATTATCCTTTCCCCTTCCTTCATGTGAGTACACTGTGAAAAGGTGGCTGACCTATGGACTAGGCCCTTAGGAGACATGAAATCTGTCAGAGCCCTGATTTTGAATTTCCATTTTCCAGAACTATTATGAATAAATTTCCATTATTTGTAAGCTACCCAGTATATGCATTTTTTTTAAAGTAGACCGAAAACTCCAAGACCTTTGGTGCAGAGTTCTTTTGTTTCGACTTATTTGGTTTTTAGGGAGAATTCATGAATTTGGATACACATTTATATATGGGAAGTTCTCAGCCACTATTTCTTTGACCTTTACCTTTCTCTTTTCCTGGACTCTCACAGAGCATGTATTCATTCATTTGATGCTGTCACATAAGTCCCACTGGCATCCTTCATTTATAACATTTTATGAATGTGTTTTCTTTTGACCTCACTGCTTTTTTTTTCTTATTCTTGATATTCCACCGTTGAAGATCTGTGCTGCATCTTTTAGTTCAGCCACCATGCTCTTCATCCAGGAATTTATTTTTGGGCCTTTTGACTCTTTCCACGTGCTCTTGAACTATTTATTTTGTTCACATAGTGCTTCTCTGATTTTGTTCGTTGTCTTTCCGTGTTGCGGCTCACTGTAAGATATTCTAAAACATAGTTATTTTAAATTATTCCTAGGTGGTTTTTAGATCTCATTTTCTTTAGCATCAGATTCTGTATGTTGTTGTTATTGTTCCTTTTCTTGTGTTGTGTTTCCCTGATTCTCTGTGATCCCTGTGGCCTTGCGGTGGGGTCTGTGTATTTGAAGAGGCAGCGGCCTCTTTCAGTCTTACCACATTGGCTTAGGGAAGGAAAGGCTGTGCCTTCAGCTCTGCCAGACACTCCGCATGAGCTGGCCAGGGGGCCCAGGGAGGGGCGTTCGCCAGGGCCTATGATTAGGTGTGCCCAGCGTCTGGTACCGTGGAAGGGAACGTCTTTTGCCGGAATCTGTAGACAGATGGGCCCAGTGCCTGGTTCTTGAGTCTCCGAGTGGGTGAGTCGGTCCAGGAACCTGCAGGTGCTGGGCCCTGGCCCATGTCCCACAGTACAGTCATGCACTCACTTCACACTCATTCCCCCACAGGGGAGCTGTGAACCTTGAGCTCTCTGGCCGCTAGTGTGCAGGTCTCAGTTCAGGAGCTCTTGTGAAGGCAGTTTCTCCTGTGGGTTTATCTAAAACTGCTTTTTCTGTGGGTGACAAATGCTGGAACTATTCTGCCAGCTTGCTGGTGGGATTCCCACATTGCCTTCTGTCTCTTTTTAGTTCTCTTTCTCCTCTTTTCCTTTTCTATGTTCCTTTGGGTTTAATTGATTTTCACACTAATTCTCTGATTCCTTTCCCATTCTCTATGTGCATCTTCTTTAAGGTTTGTTTGTGTGTGACTCCATGAGGCTCGCTAAGACACCTTATTGTTCTATTTTAAGCTAATAGCAACTTAAGTTTAATTACATACAGTAACTCTATGCTGTCAGTTCTTCTCTTGGCACTTTATATTGACACAATTTTCATTTTTTTGTTATAAATCCATTAATAAATTGTGTGTATAGTTATTGAAAGGTTGAAATTTACCTTGTAAGCTGAAAATAGTTTCCTCAGTAGAAATAGTCAAATAGGAAATTTCATGCCAAAAGAACATGGAATTATATACAATGTGAAAAATACCATGTACTAAAATTTTGAAATTTGGGTTAATGTAAATTTAAAATTTGAAAACCACCCATAATTAAGCCTTTGATTCAATAAAGCAAAAAACAAATCTAGAATCTCTGTATATTCTGTTATATAATATGTCATAGTTATAGACAAATACAATAGAATATGCTAAAATACAATGTCCATGTGCTCAAATGGATCTCTAAAAAATTATTTTTTGGAATATTTATTTCAAGTCATAAACATATGGGTATAGTGAAGCCATGTCTGTGTCCCTCTGTAATCCTCTCTTCTCAGTGTTATGCTAGGGGAAAGCAGAGAATAAAATAAAACTTGCCTTCTTAGCACAGGAAAAAAAAAAAACAATTATAGAGAAAATAGAAATTATGGCCAGAATCCTCACCTGGCTTTAATATCACCCATCGCGTACCCAAGGAGACTGTTTTGCGCATCTATGAGACTGGCAGGATGTTTACTGGCGGCTTGCCCATCCATCAAGGGAGCATCAGCCCAGGGGAGGGGGAGAGGGAAACACCCACTCTCCCCTCTCCTCAGCTGCCAGCACGTAATTGGCCAGTGTCCACCACAGAGACCTGCCCACAGAGTTCCTCCGGGTGTGAGGGGTGGCAAAGCTGGGAGAACAGAGGCTGGCGCAGGAAGCTGTGGAGCCCTCCTGCTGCTGAGAAGCAGCTGGGAGCCCGAGCCAACAGCAGGAGGGAGCAGTGGGAGGGAGCAGTGGGAAGGAACAGTGGAGATCACACGGGCTGAGAGAGGAGCTGCACAGCCCCGGGGCTGGGGAGGGAGGGGCCTGAGCCTGTGCTGGGCAGAGGGAGGGGCAGCATCGGAGCCAGCTGCCTGCACGGACCTGGGGGAACGCAGGGAGAATAAAAGTGGTATGAACACCTTTTAAGGCCCCCACCCTACCCCACCCCACTTGCTCTGGTCTTTATTTATTTTATTTTATTTTTTATTTTTTAATATTTTATTAAGGTATGATTGATATACACTCTTATGATGGTTTCACATGAAAAAACAATGTGGTTACTACATTTACCATATTATCAAGTCCCCACCCACACCCCAATGCAGTCACCATCCATCAGTGCAGTAAGATGCCACAGATCCACTATGTGGCTTCTTTGTGCTACACTGTTCTCCCTGTGATCCCCCACACCATGTGTATGAAACATAATACCCCTCAATCCCCTTTCCCTCCCTCCCCGTCCACCCTCCCACACCCCACTCTTTGGTAACCACTAGTTTATTCTTGGAGTCTGTGAGTCTGCTGCCATTTTGTTTCTTCAGTTTTGCTTCATTGTTATACTCCACAAATGAGGGCAATCATTTGGCATTTGTCTTTCTCCCCCTGGCTTATTTCACTGAGCATAATAACCTCTAGCTCCATCCATGTTGTTGCAAATGGTAGGATTTCTTCTTTCTTATGACTGAGTAGTATTCCATTGTGTATATGTACCACCTCTTCTTTATCCATTCATCTACTGATGGACACTTAGGTTGCTTCCATATCTTGGCTTTTGTAAAAATGCTGCAATAAACATAGGGGTGCATATGTCTTTCTGAATCTGAGAAATTGTATTCTTTGGGTAAATTTTTAGGAGTGGGATTCCTGGGTTAAATGGTATTTCTATTTTCAGTTTTTTGAGGAACCTCCATATTGCTTTCCACAATGGTTGAACTAGCTTACATTCCCACCAACAGTGTAGGAGGGTTCCCCTTTCTCCACATCCTTGCCAACATTTCTTGTTCTTAGTCTTTTCGATGCTGGCCTTCCTTACTGGTGTGAGGTGATATCTCGTGGTTTTCATTTGCATTTCCCTGATGATTAGTGATGTGGAGCATCTTTTCATGTGTCTGTTGGCCATCTGAATTTCTCCATTAGAGGACTATCTCTTCATATCCTCTGCCCATTTGTTAATTGGGTTATTTGCTTTTTGACTGTTGAGGCATGTAAGTTCTTTCTATATTTTGGATGTGAACCCCTTGTTGGAAATGTCATTTACAAATATATTCTCCCATACTGTAGGATGCCTTTTTGTTCTGCTCATGATGTCCTTTGCTGTACAGAAACTTTTTAGTTTGATTTAGTCCCATGAGTTCATTTTTGCTTTTGTTTCCCTTGCTTGAGAAGATGCATTCAGGAAGTTGCTCTTGCTTTATATTCAGGAGATATTTGCCTATGTTGTCTTCTAACAGTTTTATGATTTCATGACTTATGTTCAAGTCTTTAATCCATTTTGAGTTTACTTTTGTGTATGGGGTTAAACAATAATCCAGTTTCATTCTCTTGCCTGAAGCTGTCAGTTTTGCAAACACCAGCTGTTAAAGAGGCTTTCATTTCCCCATTTTATGTCCATGGCTCCTTTATCATATATTAGCTCACCATATATGGTTGGGTTTATATCAGAGCTCACTACTCTGTTCCATTGGTCTATGGGCCTGTTTTTGTACCAGTACCAAATTGTCTTGATTACTGTGGCTTTGTAGTACAGCTTGAAGTTGGGGAGCATAATGCCCCAAACTCTATTATTCCTTCTTAGGATTGCTTTGGTTATTTGAGGTCTTTTGTGGTTCCATATGAATTTTAGGACAATTTTCTCTAGTTTGTTGAAGAATGCTGTTGGTATTATGATAGGAATTGCATTGAACCTATAGATTGCTTTAGGCAGAATGGCCATTTTGACAATATTAATTCTTCTGATCCATGAGCATGGAATGTTGGGATGTGTTTCCATTTATTGGTATCTTCTTTAATTTCCCTCATGAATGTCTTGTAGTTTTCAGAGTATAGGTCTTTCACTTCCTTGGTTAGGTTTATTCCTAGTTATTTTATTCTTTTTGATGCAATTGTGAATGGAAGTGTTTTCCTGATTTCTTTCTCTGCTAGTTTATCATTAGTATATAGGAATGCCACAGATTTCTGTGTCTTAATTTTGTATCCTGCAACTTTACTGAATTCAGATATTAAATCTAGTAGTTTTGGAGGGGATTCTTTAGGGTTTTTTATATACAATATCATGTCATCTGCAAACAGGGATAGTTTAACTTCTTCCTTGCCAATCTGGATGCCTTTTATTTCTTTGTGTTGTCTTATAGCCATGGCTAGAACATAGAATGAGTTTGGAAGTATTCCCTCTTCTTCTACTCTTTGGAAACCTTGACGTAGGATGGGTACTAGGACTTCACTAAATGCTTGATAAAATTCAGCGGTGAAGCCATCTGGTGCAGGGGTTTTGTTCTTAGGTAGATTTTTGATTGCCAGTTCAACTTCATTGCTGGTAAATGGTCTGTTCAAATTTTCTGTTTCTTCCTTGGTCAGCCTTGGAAGGTTGTATTTTTCTAGAAAGTTGTCCATTTCTTCTAGGTTATCTAATTTGTTAGCATATAATTTTTCATAGAATTCTCTAATAATTCTTTGTATTTCTGTGGTGTCTGTAGAGATTTTTCCTTTCTCATTTCTGGTTCTGTTTATGTGTGTAGACTGTTTTTTTTTCTTGATAAGTCTGGCTAGGGCTTTATCTATTTTGTTTATTTTCTCGAAGAACCAGCTCTTGCTTTCATTGATGCTTTCTATTGTTTTATTCTTCTCAATTTTATTTATTTCTGCTCTAATTTTTATTATGTCCCTCCTTCTACAGACTTTGGGCCTCATTTGTTCTTCTTTTTCTAGTTTCATAAATTGTGAGTTTAGACTGCTCATATGGGATTTTTCTTCTTCTTGAGGTAGGCCTGTATTGCAATGTTCCTTGAATGCTTCCCACACATTTTGCAGTGTTGAATTATTATTGTTATTTGTCTCCATATATTGCTTGTTCTCTGTTTTTATTTGGTCAATTATCCATTGGTTCTTTAGGAACATGTTGGGACGCCTCCAATTGTTTGTGTGGATTTTTCATTTTCTTTGTGTAATTTATTTCTAGTTTCATACCTTTGTGGTCCGAGAAACTGGTTGGTATAATTTCAATCTTTTTGAATATATTGAGACTCTTTTTGTGGCCTAGTATATGATCTATTCTTGAGAATGTTCCATGTGTACTTGAGAAGAATGTGTATTCTGCTGCTTTTGGGTGTATAGTTCTGTAGATGTCTGTTAGGTCCATCTATTCTATTGTGTTGTTCAGTGCCTCCATCTCCTTACTTATCTTCTGTCTGGTTGATCTGTCCTTCAGAGTGTGTGGAATGTTGAAGTCTCGTAGAATGAATGCATTGCATTCTATTTCTCCTTTTAATTCAGTTAGTATTTGTTTCACATAGATGGGTGCTCCTGTGTTGGAAGCATAGATATTTATAATGGTTATATCCTCTTGTTGGACTGCCCCCTTTATCATTATGTAATGTCCTTCTTTGTCTCTTGTGACTTTCTTTGTTTTGAAGTCTATTTTGTCTGATAGAAGTACTGCAACTCCTGCTTTTTTCACCCTATTAGTTGCATGAAATATCTTTTCCATAACTTCACTTTTAGTCTGTGTATGTCTTTGGGTTTCAAGTGAGTATCTGTAGGCAGCATATAGATGGGTCCTGTTTTTTTAACCATTCAGCAACTCTGTGTGTTTTGATTGGTGCAGTCAGTCCATTTACATTTAGGATGATTATTGATAGGGATGTACTTACTACTATTGAAGGCTTTACATTGATGGTTACCAAAGGTTCAAGGTTAACTTCCTTACTATCTAAAAGACTAACTTAACTCACTTAATATGCTATTACAAACACAAATCTAAAGGTTCTTTTCTTTTTCTCCTCCTTTTTCTTTGTCCTCCATTCTTTATATGTTAGGTATCATATTCTGTACTCATAGGATGTCTCTCCATTTATTTATATTGTATTTGCTTACTTTCAGTATAGATCCTACGTTTTGCTAATTTTTAGCTATTTTTTTCATTTTCAGGTGTCAGTTTTAATGCCTTTTTACCTAAAATTCCAATTGTTCATTATTGGTATATAGTCAAATATTGGATGCCTAATCTTTTTATGGAAATGAAATTCACATAACATAAAGTTAACAATTTCAATCTATTTACAGTGCACACTTTCATGGTCTTTAACATATTCACATTGATGTATGGCTGTTTCCACCCTGTAATTGCAGTCCATTCTCACCACCTCAGGAACACATCCTCCACTCACTTGGCTCCCACTCCCAATTTACTCTACCTCATTCTCACAAAATGGGTTTACCTATTCCTTAACAATCTTTGTTGATTTTATTTATTTTTCTTGTCTTATTTACTAATGTAGGACTTCTAGTATGATGTTGACTAGAAGTATTGAAAAAGGAGACCTTTGTCTTGCTTCCTATTTTTGGGAGAAGAGACCAGTCTCTTATTATGAATGATGTTAGCTGTAGGGTTTTTTGTAGTTATTCATCTAGCTCAAAGTTTTTCTTATATTAATCATTTGTTGAGGATATATTAAGTGTTGCATTTTTTCAAAAGATACTTCTATAGTTATTGAGGTATACAATTTATCTTTGGTTTACTGATTTTCAGGTTTTCAATGAGCTTGAATATCAGCAATAGCCACTTGGTCTTCTTGTATGATATGATTCCCTTTATATACATTTTATACATTTATGCGTGGTTGAATTTAATACATAGTTGTGTTTAACTATGTGTAGGATTTTAATACGTCTGTTCATGTTTTCTTTTTAACAGTGGCTTTTTCAGAACTTTGAGGGTAATTCTGGACTTATAATAACGAATTAGAGAAAGTCCCTTATGCTTAAATTTTCTGAAAAAAATTGTGGAAAATTAGTCTCATATCTTCCATTATTATATTATTATTTTTTTTTGGTAAAATTCACCAATGAAGCCATCTATATCAACTTTGGTTTTAAAGATAATCTTGCTGGATATAGTGATCTTTGGTATTTCATTTTTATTTCAACACACTGCATACTTCCCTCCACTGCCTTCTCCATTATTCTGCTGAAAAGTCATCTGTTAATTTGAATGTACTTGTGTTTAAGGAGTCAGATTTTCCTTGTTCAGTGTTTCTCTGTTACTGGATTTAAAATTTTTTCTGGGTGTTAGTCTCGTTGTGTTTGCCCTTCTTGGAGTAAATAGAAGTTCTCAGGCGTACAGGTTAAATTTTCATCCAGTGAGGAGCGTTGCCATCGTTTCTCTGTTTTCCTTCTCCCCTTTGGATGCCGCCGTCATGTGTGCATTAATGTTCTCTGTGAGACTGTTTCCTATTCACTCTACTTCTGGTCTTCAGACTATATAAACTTTATCAACCTGTTTCAAGTTTAATGATACTTTCTTCTGCCTACTAAAATCTACTGTTGATCCCCTCTAGTAAATAATTTTCATTTCATGGTATTTTCAACTCCAGAACTTTTATTTGGTTGTTTTTAAAAAATTGTTTCTCTGTATTAAATTTTTGATGAGACATTCTCATAATAACTGCATCTTCTTCAGTATGATTTCCTTTAACGTGTTTGTAACAGCTGCTATAAAATATTTGTCTGCCAACTCCAAAGTGTAGATATGTCTTCACACACGTAGTTTCCATTGCCTTCATTTTTACCTGTGTGGGGGTCACATTTCCCTGTTTCCTTTCAGTCCTTAAAAACTGGAAATCTTAATAGTATATTGTAATACCTCTGGACATTGGCCCCAAGTCAGGGATTCTTCTTGTTTTTGCTTATTTGTTTAGCGATGTGGATGGAGTATTTCAGTGACATCTATTTCCTTTCATCTTACAGACTTGCATGTGCCCCTCAGAAGGGCGTGTCCTGGGGCATGCACAGTTTTTCTTGGGGTGTCAGGGGTTTCAGCCTGACTTCCTTAGTCTCTTTCTTGGATCTCTTAAATTGTCTCCCTCTATTGATGTTCCAACCAACTGTTAGATTTCATTCATTACCTGTTGAAATTCTGTTATTTGACTATGACCTGGGATATAAATTATTCTACATCATGATCCAATTAAATTGGGACCTTGTGTATTTTTTGAGGCTAAATTTTGAAGTTTGCCCTGATCCAGGCAGGGCACTCATCTGTCTTTGGTTTTCCACAGTGTAACCCCTGCCCTATAATTTAGCTTGTTACTGCTGTATAAGTAAAACTATTTCAAATTCTTACCCCCAAATTATCCATTGTTTTCAAGAGTGCTGTGGGACTTAACTTCCTCACATCTTGTTACAAATAACATCAGTTCCTGTAGAGGGAGCTTCAGAGCTATCTGTTCTCATGATCTGCCTCCCACACTGAGAAAAATCTGCACCTCTGCTTTGCAGCTCGGGCAGGGGAAATAGATCACTTCATCCAGAGCTGCTGCTCTATTTGCAGGAAAGATTTCAGGTGGGGATAGTATCCTCTGCTCTTCCCTTCCCAGTGTAACACTTTCTCATGTGGTGAGGTGGAATATCATTGTAACCACTTCATTCTCAGATATGATTCATTTTAAAGAAACTTTGCCACGTCAATCTTATGTAATTTTCCTATTTCCTTAGAGGCCTAATCAAAATAGCTTTTTTATATTTGTAAACCAACAGGACAGCATAAAACGCAGCAACTGTTTTTCATAAGAAATTACTGACAGCACTGCACGGACTGTGGGTCTATGGTTAGTTAAGGCCTGGGGACAGGCTCCCATGAGACATCACTCATGGGTCCCTCATTCTGCGTGTTCTAATGCAGAAGATGGCACTTGTCCTTTTGCAATGATCTCACACCTGAGTCGAGTGTGGAACTTGAATGTGGTTGATCCACTTTCGGTGACCCTTAGATGTCAGAGGTCAGGTTTCTCAAGATAGGAATTGACCAACTTAATGTCAAAGGGCTACGGGAATTAGAAGGGATGGATGGCCAGTGAGGTCTGAGGTCTACCTGTTACCAGTAACTGACAGTGGATGATAATATGACTGTACCTATCAATATACAAATCGATCTCCATGCTCAGAGTTGACTCTATCGGTCACCAAGTCTCAAGTTATAGGTAAGGTAGAAGTCATTGGGAAGCAAGTTTGAGACACCTGAACTGTAAGCTCCATTCTCACAGAGATTAAACATGCTGTGGGAAGTGTTCTATCACACGTGGAGGAGGGGAGAAATGCAACATTGATTCCAGGTGTTTTAAATAGATATTAAGTGATAGAGTCGTAAAAGATGGGTAGAGCTGTACTGCTGTGCCTCACGGAGGGATGGAACGTGTCCTTCGGCAGTGCGTTCAAGGCCCCGGCACTGTCACATGCACAGGTAACCCTGCCTGGAGAAGTCCGCGCTCCCCTCCTTGGCCGCCACTTTCCAGAGAGGTTTAAGGTCCGTAAAGAACCTTAAACTCATGGGTGCAAGCAGCTTTCCGTTCTATATTAGGGATTGTACTTTGCCACTTAAACAGAGATATCTCTAGAGTTCTCATTTTATTTTATAATGCAAATTCAGCAAACACATGACAGAGAATGCTTGTTCATAGCGCTGTGGAGGGCGATTCTACCTTCCGTCAGAAAAAAGGAACAAAACCCACTGATCAATTGCAGCACTCGGCTAAGATCACCCACAGTTTCAGATTAATTTTCCTTTAACATTCAGTTAATAAAAATCAATGATATTAATGTTTCTGAGTGTATTTTTATTGAAATATAATTGATTACAGTACTGTATTGGTTCAAGTATATAACAGTGATTCAACAGTTACAAACATTATTAAATCCTCATCCTAACTGCTACAGTTACTGTCAATGCAGAAACATTTTACAGAACCATTGACTATATTTGCCATGCAGCCGTATATTGTTCATCCCCATGACCAATACTTATATTAAGATTGAGATTTTGTGCCTCTTTATTGCCCTCACTTTCCCCACCTGCCCACTCAAAACCCTCTCCCATGGTAACCACCAGTCATTTCTTAGTGTTTCTGAGTCTACTGCTGTTTTGTTCATTTTGTTCTGTGTTTAGATTCCACATATAAGTGAAATCATATGGTATTTGCTTTTCTCTGCCTGGCTTATTTCACTTAGCATAATACTCTCTATGTCCATCTGTGTTGTTGCAAATGGCAGGATTTCTTTTCTATGGCTGATTAATATTCCATTATGCATATATACCACCTCTTCTTGTTTATTGATGGACACTTTGGTTGATACCATTATTTTGGCTATTGTAAATAATGTGGCAGTAAACATAGGGGTAAACATATATTTTTGAATCAGGGATTTTGTTTTCCTCAGGTAAGTGCCTAGAACTGGAGTTAGTGGGTCACATGGTATTTCTCTTTTTAGTTTTTTGAGGAACCTACATACTATTTTTCATAGTGGCTGCACCAATTTATATTCCCACCAACAGTGCAGGAGTTCCCTTTCTTCCACATCCTCACCAACACTTGGTATTTCTTGTCTTTTCGGTAGTGGCCATTCTAACTGGTGTGAGGTTCTATCTCATTGTGGGTTTGACTTGCATTTCCCTGATATTTGTGATGTGGAGCATCTACTCATGTGCCTATTGGCTGTTTGTATTTCTTCTTTGGAAAAATGATAATTCAGGTTCTCTGCCTATTCTTTAATTTGGTTATTTGTTGAGGCATATGGGTTCTTTATATTTTTTGGATGTAAACCCCTTATCAGATAAATCAGTTATGAATATAATCTCCCATAATGTAAATTGCCTTTTAGTTTTGTTGATGGTGTCCTTTGCTGTACAGAAGCTTTTTAGTTTGATATAGTCACACTTGTTCATTTTTTGCTTTGTTTCCCTTGCCCAGGGAGATGTGTCCAGAAAAGAATTGCTTATGCTTATGTTTAAGAGAATTTTGCCTATGTTTTCTTCTAAGTGTTTAATGGTTTCATTTCTGACATTGACATATTTAGTCCATTTGAGTGTACTTTTATATATAAAGTTGACAGTAATCCAGTTTCATTCTCTTGCATGTAGCTGTCCAGTTTTCTCAACACAATTTATTGAATAGAATGTCTTTTCTCCATTGAATATTCATAGGTCCTTTATTGCATATTGATTGACCATGTATATGTGGGCTTATATCTGTTCTTTCAGTTCAATTCCACTGATCTATAGGTCTTTTCTTGTGCCAGTGTCATACTTATTTGAATTATGGAAAACTGTATGGTTGATATTAAAAAATAAATATAGGATTACCTTATGATTTAGCAATCCTACTGCTGGGTATGTATCAAAAGATATTGAAGCCAGGATCTCAGGAGGATACCTGCCATCTCAAGTTCATTGTAGTATCATTCACAGTAGTCAACATACTGATACAACTTGAATGTCCATCAGTGGATGAATGGATAATGAAGATATGGCATGTATGTGTATATACATTATTCAGCCTTAAGAAAGAAGCAAATCCTTTCAGTTGCTATAATATGGATGGACCTACCTGGAGGACATTATATTAAGTGAAATATAGTAAAGAAAGGCAAATTCTATATAGTTTCATTATATATGGAAAAAAATATTTTGAAGTCATAAAAGCAGAGATTAGGATGGTGATTTTGAGGGACAGGCATAGAGAAGGTGATGGTCAAATGGTACAAAGCTTCAGTTATGAAACTGAAATAATTTCCAGAGAGTCACATACACCACAGTGCATGTACTAACAATGCTGTATTGCAATTTAAGACAGGCCTTTTGGAACTGGGTTGGTGATGAGGGCAGAGCACATGTGAATGAATTTAGCGCCTTTCTGAAAGTGACCCCAGCATTATCCTTTCCCCTTCCTTCATGTGAGTACATTGTGAAAAGGTGGCTGACCTATGGACTAGGCCCTTAGGAGACATGAAATCTCTCAGAGCCCTGATTTTGAATTTCCATTTACCAGAACTATGATGAATAAATTTCCATTATTTGTAAGCTACCCAGTCTATGTATTTTTTTTAAGTAGACCGAAAACTCTAAGACCTTTGGTGCAGAGTTCTTTTGTTTCGACTTATTTGGTTTTTAGGGAGAATTCATGACTTTGGATACACATTTATATATGGGAAGTTCTCAGCCACTATTTCTTTGAGCTTTACCTTTCTCTTTTCCTGGACTCTCACAGTGCATGTATTCATTCATTTGATGCTGTCACGTAAGTCCCACTGGCATCCTTCATTTATAACATTTTATGAATGTTTTTTCTTTTGAAATCACTGCTTTTTTTTTTCTTATTCTTGATATTCCACCATTGAAGATGTGTGCTGAATCTTTTAGTTCAGCCACCATGCTCTTCATCCAGGAATTTATTTTTGGGCCTTTTGACTCTTTTCACGTGCTGTTGAACTATTTATTTTGTTCATGTAGTGTTTCTCTGATTTTGTCGTCTTTCCGTGTTGCAGCTCACTGTAAGATATTCTAAAACATAGTTATTTTGAATTATTCCTAGGTGGTTTTTAGATCTCATTTTCTTTAGCATCAGATTCTGTATGTTGTTGTTATTGTTCCTTTTGTGGTGTCGTGTTTCCCTGATTCTCTGTGATCCCTGCGGCCTTGCTGTGGTGTCTGTGTATTTGAAGAGGCAGCGGCCTCTTTCAGTCTTACCACATTGGCTTAGGGAAGGAAAAGCTGTGCCTTCAGCTCTGCCAGATACTCTGCATGAGTTGGCCAGGGGGCCCAGGGTGGGGCGGTCGCCAGGGCCTATGAGCAGGTGTGCCCAGCGTCTGGTACCGTGGAAGGGAACGTCTTTTGCCGGAATCTGTAGACAGATGGGGCCAGTGCCTGGTTCTTGAGTCTGCAAGTGGGTGGGTCCATCCAGGGACCTGCAGGTGCTGGGTCCTGGCCCACATTCCACAGTATAGTCACACACAAACTTCACACTCATTCCCCCACAGGGGAGCTGTGGGCCTAGAGCTCTCTGGTCACTAGTGTGCAGGTCTCAGTTAAGGAGCTCTTGTGAAGGCAGTTTCTCCTGTGGGTTTATCTCATACTGCTTTTTCTGTGGGTGACAAATGCTGGAACTATTCTGCCAGCTTGCTGGTGGGATTCCCACATTGCTTTCTGTCTCTTTGTAGTTCTCTTTCTCCTCTTTTCCTTTGCTATGTTCCTTTGTGTTTAATTGATTTTACACACTAATACTCTGATTCCTATCCCATTCTCTCTGTGCATCTTCTTTAAGGTTCATTTGCGTGTGACTCTATGAGGCTCACTAAGACACCTTATTGTTCTATTTTAAGTCAATAGCAACTTGTTTAATTACATACAGTAACTCTATGCTGTCAGTTCTTCTCCTGCCACTTTATGTTGTCACAATTTTTATTTTTTGTTATAAATCCATTAATAAGTTGTGTGTATAGTTATTGAAAGGTTGAAATTTACCTTATAAGCTGAAAATAGTTTCCTCAGTAGAAATAGTCAAGTAGGAAATTTCATGCCAAAAGAACATGGAATTATATACAATGTGAAAAATACCATGTACTAAAAATTTGAAATTTGGGTTAATGTAAATTTAAAATTTGAAAACCACCCATAATTAAGCCTTTGATTCAATAAAGCAAAAAACAAATTTAGAATCTCTGTAAATTCTGTTATATAATCTGTCATAGTTATAGACAAATACAATACCATATGCTAAAATACAATGGCTATGTGCTCAAATGGAACTCTAAAAAATTATTTTTTGGAATATTTATTTCAAGTCATAAACATATAGGTATAGTGAAGCCATGTCTGTGTCTCCCTGTAATCTTCTCTTCTCAGTGTTTTAAGAGAGCATTTCTCTAATACTACTGTGTATTTTGCCTATCAAATTTTTGTATTTTTATTGAAGGCATATGTGCCCAAATTCAATAGTTAACAGTATTTTTCTGGTGCATGTTATCACACTGATCATTTATAACATATCTTTTTCCTTACAGTTAATTTTTTAAAATTCCCAATAAATTGATATTAATATTGTTTGTTTATGTATCCATTTTCTCATAGTAAATATTTGTCTCTTTCCTATTTTCCATGGTTTAAAACAGTGTTTATATTGTATTTCAATGTACACCCTTACTTAATCTCCTTGAGGTCTTAAATTACAGGATAATAACTACATTAGTTTTATGAGATATTGCTGAATTTTTCCCCAAGGAGTTTCACTAATTTACTTTCTCACTATCATTTTCTCTCTCTTATTTATGTATTCATCTAATGGATATTAATATATTTGTACTACATGTCAGACATAGTGTTATGCTAGGGGAAAGCAGAGAATAAAATAAAATTTGCCTTCTTAGCACAGGAAAAAAAAATTATAGAGAAAATAGAAATTATGGCTTTACTATCACCCATTGCGTACCTAAGGAGCCTGTTTTGCGCATCTATGAGACTGACAGGATGTTTACTGGCTGCTTGCTTGTCCGTCAAGGGAGGATCAGCAAAGGGAAGGGGGGAGGGAAACACCCACTCTCTCCTCTCCTCAGCTGCCAGCACGTAATTGGCCGGTGTCCACCATAAAGACCTGCCCACAGAGTTCCTCCAGGTGTTAGGGGTGGCAAAGCTGGGAGAACAGGGGCTGGTGCAGGAAGCTGCAGAGCCTTCATGCTGCTGAGAAGAAGCAGCTGGGAGCCCGAGCCACCAGCGGGAGGGAGCAGTGGGACTGGAGCAGTGGGAAGGAACAGTGGAGATCACAGGGGCTGAGAGAGGAGCTGCACAGCCCTGGGGCTGGGGAGGGAGGGGCCTGGGCCCGTGCTGGGCAGCGGGAGGGGCAGCATCGGAGCCAGCTGCCTGCACGGACCTGGGAGAACGCAGGGAGAATAAACGTGGTATGAACACCTTTTAAGGTCCCCACCCACCCCACCTCACTTACTCTTGTCTTTATTTATTTTATTTTTTATTTTTTAATATTTTATTAAGGTATGATTGATATACACTCTTATGAAGGTTTCATGTGAAAAAACAATGTGGTTACTACATATACCATATTATCAAGTCCCCACACACACCCCAATGCAGTCACCGTCCATCAGTGCAGTAAGATGCCAAGGATCCACTGTGTGGCTTCTTTGTGCTGCACTGTTCTCTCTGTGACACCCCACACCATGTGTACTAAACATAATACTCCGCAATGCCCTTCTCCCTCCCTCACCGCCCACCCTCCCACACCCCAGTCTTTGGTAACCACTAGTTTATTCTTGGAGTCTGTGAGTCTGCTGCCATTTTGTTCCCTCAGTTTTGCTTCCTTGTTATACTCCACAAATGAGGGCAATCATTTGGCATTTGTCTTTCTCCCTCTGGCTTATTTCACTGAGTCCTCCAGTTCCATCCATGTTGTTGCAAATGGTAGGATTTGTTTCTTTCTTATGACTGAGTAGTATTCTATTGTGTATATGTACCACATCTTCTTTATCCATTCATCTACGGATGGACACTTAGGTTGCTTCCGTATCTTGGCTTTTGTAAAAAGTGCTGCAATAAACATAGGGGTGCATATGTCTTTCTGAATCTGAGAAGTTGTATTCTTTGGGTAAATTCTTAGGAGTGGGATTCCTGGGTCAAATGGTATGTCTATTTTCAGTTTTTTGAGGAACCTCCATATTACTTTCCACAATGTTTAAACTAGCTTACATTCCCACCAACAGTGTAGGAGTGTTCCCCTTTCTCCACATCCTTGCCAACATTTGTTGTTCTTAGTCTTTTTGATGCTGGCCTTCCTTACTGGTGTGAGGTGATATCTCATTGTGGTTTTAATTTGCATTTCCTTGATGATTAGTGATGTGGAGCATCTTTTCATGTGTCTGTTGGCCATCTGAATTTCTCCATTGGAGGACTATCTCTTCATATTCTCTGCCCATTTGTTAATCGGGTTATTTGCTTTTAGACTGTTGAGGCATGTAAGTTCTTTCTATAATTTGGATGTTAACCCCTTGTTGGAAATGTCATTTACAAATATATTCTCCCATACTGTAGGATGCTTTTTTGTTCTGCTCATGATGTCCTTTGCTGTATAGAAACTTTTTAGTTTGATGTAGTCCCATGAGTTCATTTTTGCTTTTGTTTCCCTTGTTTGATTGAGAAGATGTGTTCAGGAAGAAGTTGCTCATGCTTATATTCAGGAGATGTTTGCCTATGTTATCTTCTAACAGTTTTATGATTTCATGACTTACTTTCAAGTCTTTAATCCATTTTGAGTTCACTTTTTTGTATGGGGTTAAACAATAATCCAGTTTCATTCTCTTGCCTGCAGCTGTCAGTTTTGCAAACACCAGCTGTTAAAGAGGCTTTCATTTCCCCATTTTATATCCATGGTTCCTTTATCATATATTAGCTCACCATATATGGTTGGGTTTGTATCAGAGCTCACTACTCTGTTCCATTGGTCTGTGGGTCTGTTCTTGTGCCAGTACCAAATTGTCCTGATTACTGTGGCTTTGTAGTAGATCTTGAAGTTGGGGAGCATAATGTCCCGAACTCTATTATTTCTTCTTAGGATTGCTTTGGCTATTTGAGGTCTTTTGTGGTTCCATATGAATTTTAGGACGATTTTCTCTAGTTTGTTGAAGAATGCTGTTGGTATTATGATAGGAATTGCATCGAACCTATAGATTGCTTTAGGCAGGATGGCCATTTTGACAATATTAATTCTTCTGATCCATGAGCATGGGATGTCGGGATGTGTTGCCATTTATTGGTGTCTTCTTTAGTTTCTCTCATGAATGTCTTGTAGTTTTCAGAGTATAGGTCTTTTGCTTCCTTGGTTAGGTTTATTCCTAGGTATTTTATTCTTTTTGATGCAGTTGTGAATGGAAGTATTTTCCTGATTTCTTTCTCTGCTAGTTCATCATTAGTGTATAGGAATGCCACAGATTTCTGTGTATTAATTTTGTATCCTGCAACTTTGCTGAATTCAGATATTAAATATAGTAGATTTGGAGGGGATTCTTTAGGGTTTTTCATATACAATATCATGTCATCTGCAAACAGGGTCAGTTTAACTTCTTCCTTGCCAATTTGGATGCCTTTTATTTCTTTGTGTTGTCTGATAGCTGTGGCTAGGACCTCCAGTACTGTGTTGAATAGAAGTGGGGACAGTGGGCATCTTTGTCTTGTTCCCAATCTTAAAGAAAAGCTTTCAGTGTCTCACTGTTCAGTATGATGTTGGCTGTGGGTTTTTCATAAATGGACTTTATTATGTTGAGGTACTTGCCCTCTATACCCATTTTGTTGAGAGTTTTTATCATGAATGGATGTTGAATATTGTGAAATGCTTTTTCAGCATCTATGGAGATGATCATGAGGTTTTTATCCTTCTTTTAGTTGATGTGGTGGATAATGTTGATGGATTTTTGAATATTGTACCATCCTTACATCCCTGGAATAAATCCTACTTGATCATAATGGATGATCTTTTTGATGTATTTTTTGAATTCAGTTTTCTAATATTTTGTTGAGTACTTTGCACCTATGTTCATCAGGGATATTGGTCTGTAATTTTCTTTTTTTGTGGTATCTTTACCTGGTTTTAGTATTAGAGTGATGCTGGCCTCATAGAATGAGTTTGAAAGTATTCCCTCTTCTTCTACTCTTTGGAATCCTTTAAGTAGGATGGGTATTAGGTCTTCACTAAATGTTTGATAAAATTCAGCGGTGAAGCCATCTGGTCCAGGGATTTTGTTCTTAGGTAGATTTTTGATTACGAGTTCAATTTCACTGCTGGTATATGGTCTGTTCAGATTTTCTGTTTCTTCCTTGGTAAGCTTTGGAAGGTTGTATTTTTCTAGAAAATTGTCCATTTCTTCTAGGTTATATAATTTGTTAGCATATACTTTTTCATAGAATTCTCTAATAATTCTTTGTATGTCTGTGGTGTCTGTAGAGATTTTTCCTTTCTCATTTCTGATTCTGTTTATGTGTGTAGACTGTTTTTTTTCCTTGACAAGTCTGGCTAGGGCTTTATCTATTTTGTTTATTTTCTCAGAGAACCAGCTCTTGCTTTCATTGATTCTTTCTATTGTTTTATTCTTTTCAATTTTATTTATTTCTGCTCTAATCTTTATTATGTCCCTCCTTCTACAGACTTTGGGCCTCATTTGTTCTTCTTTTTTATAGTTTCATTAATTGTGAGTTTAGACTGCTCATATGGGACTGTTCTTCTTTCTTGAGGTAGGCTTGTATTGCAATGTTCCTTGACTGCTTTCCACACATTTTGTGGTGTTGATTTATTATTGTTATTTGTCTCCATATATTGCTTGTTCTCTGTTTTTATTTGGTCAATTATCCATTGGTTATTTAGGAGCATGTTGTGAAGACTCCATATGTTTGTGTGGATTTTTCATTTTCTTTGTGTAATTTATTTCTAGTTTCATACTTTTGTGGTCCGAGAAACTGGTTGGTACAATTTTAATCTTTTTGAATATATTGAGGCTCTTTTTGTGGCCTAGTATATGATCTATTATTGAAAATGTTCCATGTGCACTTGGGAAGAATGTGTATTCTGCTTCTTTTGGGTGTAGAGTTCTGTATATGTCTGTTGGGTCCATCTGTTCTATTGTGTTGTTCAGTGACTGTGTCTCCTTACTTATCTTCTGTCTGGTTGATCTGTCCTTCAGAGTATGTGGAGTGTTGAAGTCTCCTAGAATGAATGCATTGCATTATATTTCTCCTTTTAATTCAGTTAGTATTTGTTTCACATATATGGAAGCATAGATATTTATAATGGTTATATCCTCTTGTTGGACTGCCCCCTTTATCATTATCTAATGTCCTTCTTTGTCTCTTGTGACTTTCTTTGTTTTGAAGTCTATTTTGTCTGATAGAAGTACTGCAACTCCTGCTTTTTTCACCCTATTTGTTGCATGAAATATCTTTTTCCATAACTTCACTTTTAGTCTGTGTATGTCTTTGGGTTTCAAGTGAGTCTCTGTAGGCAGCATATAGATGGGTCCTGTTTTTTTAACCATTCAGCAACTCTGTGTGTTTTGATTGGTGCAGTCAGTCCATTTACATTTAGGGTGATTATACATAGGGATGTACTTACTGCCATTGCAGGCTTTACATTTATGGTTACCAAAGGTTCATGGTTAACTTCCTTACTATCTAAGAGTCTAACTTAAGTCACTTAATATGCTATTACAAACACAAATCTAAAGGTTCTTTTCTTTTTCTCCTCCTTTTTCTTTTTCCTCCATTCTTTATATGTTAGGTATCATATCTGTACTCTTTGTCTATTCCTTGATTGACTTTGGGGATAGTTAATTTCGTTTGGCATTTGCTTGGTAATTATCTGTTCTACATTCTTTACTGTGGTTTTATTACCTTTGGTGACAGTTATTAAACCTTAGGAACACTTCCATCCATAGCAGTCCCTCCAAAATAGACTGTAGAGATGGTTTGTGGGAGGCAAATTCTCTCAACTTTTGCTTATGTGGAAATTGTTTAATCCCTCCTTCAAATTTAAATGATAATCTTGCTGGATAAAGTGGCCCTTGTGCTTCATTGCATTAAATACATGATGCCACTCCCTTCTGGCCTGTAATGTTTCTGTTGAGAAATCTGATGTTAGTCTGATAGACTTTCCTTTGTATGTGATCTTATTTCTCTCTCTGACTGCTTTTAACAGTCTGTCCTTATCCTTGTTCTTTGCCATTTGAATTACTATATGTCTTGGTGTTGTCCTCCTTGGGTCCCTTGTGTTGGGAAATCTGTGGATCTCCATGGCCTAAGAGACTATCTCCTTCCCCAGATTGGGGAAGTTTTCAACAATTACCTCCTCAAAGACACTTTCTATCCCTTTCTCTCTCTCTTCTTCTTCTGGTACCCCTATAATGTGGATATTGATCTGTTTGGTTTGGTCACACACTTCTCTCAATATTCTTCCATTCTTAGAGACCCTTGTTTCTCTCTGTGCCTCAGCTTCTTTGTATTCCTCTTCTCCAGTTCTACTTCATTTATCATCTCCTCCACTGTATCCAATCTGCTTTTAATACCCTCCATTGTGCTCTTCAAAGATTGGGTCTACAATTGGAATTCATTCCTGAGTTCTTGAATATCTCTCTGTACCTCCATTAACATGTTAATTATTTTTATTTTGAATTCCCTTTCAGGGAGTATCATGAGGTCCATATCATCTTTCTCAGGAGTTGTATTAATATTTTCACTCTGAACCAGGTTCCTTTGGCATTTCATATCTGTATATGGCACCCTTGAGTTCCCAGAAGCTCTACTCTCTGGAGCTTCTCAGTCCCTGAAGGGATGTTGGGGGTCACAGGGGAGTGGGATTGGTGCCTGGGGGAAGGAAAGAGCTGTTTCCTACTTCCTAGCCACTATGCCTGTCATGACTGCCTGAACTAGTGGGCCAAGTACTCAGGTATAAGTCTCTATGCTTTGCCTCTGTAGTTGTTGCTGTAGACAGATCTTCTCTGTCACTGGTCTAATGCCAGGATAGGGTTTGCCAGTTTGTGAGCCAGGTGCAGCTGGCCGGGAGAAAGGTGTAGTAGGCTGCATATCATGGAGGAGGCCCTTGGAGCTCTGTAGCCTGCCAGGAAGCTGGAGCACTTGGAAATTGTGAAAGCTCCCAACCTGCTGGGTAGAGTGCACCTGGACAATTTTGTCTACCTGTCCTTTCTCCTGAGCAGTAAGCTCTGTGCAATCCTTGCCACTTTAGCAGCCCTCTTGCTAAGGGCTTACTTGGTAGGAAGTCTCTCAAACTGCCTACCTTTCTTTTGTCCCAGAAAAGCTGGATATGGATCCCTGCTTTCCACAAGTAGCTCGAATCTCAGTCTTTCCAGGAATTCTGCCTGTCTTAGCTTTCCAAACCCTAGTTATGAGAGTATCGTTAAAGCACCTTGAAATGTAGGTTTGGGCTCCCATAGCATATCTCTGGAGCTAGATATTCAGCAGTCCCAGGCCTCCATTCCCTCCCTACTCCATTTCTCTTTCTCCCTCTGGTGAGCTGGGGTGGGGGAAGGGCTTGGGTCCTGCCAGGCCACAGCTTTGGTATGTTACCCTGCCCCACGAGATCTGTTCTTTTCTCCAGGTGTATGCAGTCTGGTGCAGTCCTCTTTCATGTTGCTGTTTCAGGATCAGTTGTATTAATTATATTTTCATATTATATGCAGTTTTAAGAGGAAGCCTCTGTCTCTCCTCTCCCACCGCTCTTTAATCTCCAGACGCTCTTGTCTTTATTCAGTCTTACCGAATTCATAGTGTATTTGTCTGGAGTAGGGAACCCCCTTCTCATGGAGCAACAACAATATATATGGAAGACAAATTATCATGTCAGATCCTGATATATATAATGAAAACAGAATAAAGCAAGGCAGGCAGGTGAGGAATAAGGGGAGACTTTGTTGTCATTTAAAGTACACTGATGGATCAGTCTGAATGGAGAGTGTGTATGTAATGTCTACACTGTGGTTCTGTCCAGTGGGACTGGGTTCTGCTCATCAAATTCATCAGACACCCAGTATAATGGGCCTTTTTGTCGGCAATTTAATAATTTTATTTTCTTGAATCTTTATATTTGTGGTTATAAAATCCTCAATTGAAGTTATATTCATAAAAATGTTCATGTCATAGTGTAGATCTCATCCATTATTTTATAATAGCATTTAAAATTTAAAGAGGATTTTACATCTTCATGTAGTCAAATATATTATTCCTCTACTTGTGACATTTAATATTTATTATATGTTTTTAGTTTCCTTCTTTGACAGCATTCATATACCCTTTAAGAAGTCTGCTCATCATTTTCATCTTACCTATATGTCATTTATCTTGAATGTTTGCTGAAACTTAAAAAGAAATAACTAACTACTAGGTATAAGTGACAGAAAGATTGTAAGAGGATTATAGACAGGGTGCTGTAATGTTTCAGAGGTTGAGTGCTTTTGCTGGTTGAGAGCAGGGAAAGGCTTCATGCAGAAGTTTTCCATTTAGCTGAACACTTATGGACTCTTACAATGTGGACATATGAAATAAAATGAAATATTTATGTTCCCCCCTGGTGTTGCCACAGGCAGGGAAAGCTGTGCAAGCTGTAGAGGCCCTAAGTCAGCCAAGAATACTCACTCTGTGCTGTGAATATTTCATATAGCTTCTAGCAATAAACTGGTTTTGGAAGTTGTTAATGTACAGCAAAATTGACAAAAGCTTACTAAACTTGTTTTGTGTCCTGAGAACTTAGCTTAATAACTGTCAGGTTGGGGACCCTATGGTTGGATTGAAATAAGGGATAAATTCCATTTGCAGCTAAGGTCTTACCAAATTGTTGCCAGTCCTAAGGGGGATGATGACCTAATATAACTATGGCCATTATGAGGAACATTCCAATTGGATAAATCATTTAAGAAAATCAAATATTCAAAATTCCAGAAAAAATCTGTTAAAAGTTTCATTGCAAAATCCTAATGAGAAATCAAAGATATGAGGTACCTAAAACAGAAGACTCCAAGACTTAACTGCAACCACTATGTTATCCCCTTAAACAGGCATTAGGAAACTCTGACAGACACCAGAGCCTATAAAGAGGATATTTAAAAAGTTGCCAGACTGGAAGCTGATAATTAGGACCTAATAAAAATTATTTTGAGGTCTTATTCTCTTGCAAGAAATTAAGAACTATATACTCAGAGGGGGAAAACCCATAAATAATATAGTTGAATAAATGGATCATTCTATGATGTCATTTAAGTTATAACCCAATTATTTAAGGAATTGAAAACAGCTATCCTAACCTTATGTCTTTACAAACCATAAATACAACTCTAGAAACAGGTCAAACCCTACCTATTTTCACTAACCCACAAACCCTTATTTATCTCAAAAGTTTTGAAACCTTGCTGGGAACTATTTAGATCACCTTCCAATTCCTACACAACTGAAAAATGGAAAAAGAGGTCTTTTAAAACAACAAATGAAAATAGCACCCTTGCCTGAAATCTAGCCCACACATTCTATAAGGTTATTTGTCAAAGACAAATACAAAGGCTAGGTTAAATTTGTTGTTAATAAAATAGACATGTCTTTAGAGTTATCAACATTAAATACACCCTTATTCTACCTAAGTTCATGTCATCTCTGTTACAAAATTTATCAAGAAAAATGGCTGATTTTTTGCCTTGCGAAGTTTTTTTTGTGAATAATTATAATTATTAAGATCAAGTAAATTAAACAGATGTGACTAAGATAAAAAAAATCTGGGTGAACTTTTGGCAATAATTGTGTGCTGTGGTATACTACCTTATACCTGGTATTTTCTGATAACCGGAAATCTTAAATTTAAGAGATTGTTTCCAAATTAGATAAAATATTGCAGTATTAATTGCTGAACATAAGTTTACCTACTTTTGGTCATTGCATTACAGAGAAACTAAAGGTGAATTTGGGTCTGTTAATAAACATATTTAATGTTTTATTGAAAAAAATGTACTATCAAAAACACATTTCTAAAAATTGTGAATGTATGCATGAATTTGCCAATCTAAAGAATGCTGATATAATAGACAGTTTAAAATTGCATACTAGGTTTTCACTAGAATTGATCGTTCCTAAAAATTAAGAATTCTAATAAATGTAATTAAAACTACTAGAAAGTCTAGTACAAGGGAAACTTTTATAAGATAAACATCTAGGTATGCAAGAAAAGTAAGATATGTGCTTTTGGTTAAAGAAGGTATGAGAGATGGCAATGTATTTTTATTGAGGAAAAAGAAAATAATTTTGTCCTCCCAGCTTGTTATAAATTGGGATAGAATTCTGTGAATAAAGAAAATCAAATAAATCAGGATTTCAAAAAAAGTGGTAAAAGGTTTGTGGAA
Source organism: Manis javanica (assembly GCF_040802235.1). Lineage (NCBI taxonomy): Eukaryota > Metazoa > Chordata > Mammalia > Pholidota > Manidae > Manis > Manis javanica. The sequence continues at coordinate 44,461,812 of NC_133169.1, read as the reverse complement.
AAGGAATGTTTAAAATAATCTTAATGTGTGTGGAAGCTGGCTAAGAGCAAAATTTTTTTAAGAATGAGTTTTGAGAATCAAAAGTACACTGCAAGATTAGAATTTAGTTTTCCTTTGGTAAAAGGACAAATTTTTCTCAAACTATTGTTCTGCTCTTAATATGAAAGCATAAACAAAGTTACTTTGCATTTAATATGATCTGCATGGGAGACAAAGACTCTATGTCTTAAGAAAATGCTTCCTGAGTTTCACATGTTCTTTATCAAGTACTTGAATACTAAGAAAATAGCTGTATATTCCCCATTAAAAGATAAATTTTGCTATCAAGTATGTAACCTTTCTTATTTTCCATTGGAAACCTTGATGTCATTTTGTTTGAGTAGATAATTAATATTGTTACAAAGTGATGTATGATCCTATTTGACCAAGTGTTTAAAAACCATCTTGATAAATTCCTAGAAATCTGTGATGTACTGATATAAAGTTGTCTTTTGTAATACTGTTGCCTTCTGAAATTGACTGACTTTCCTGCAAAGGCAGCAGCAATGGAATCTATAAAGGTCACAGTGCATATGGATGATGTCCACTCTGTTTCTGCAAAATCCTGATGCTCTTGCACATGACAAGAAGCTGTCCTGAATGAGAGAGATTAAGGTGAGGAAGCAATGGGTTTTGGGGAAAAAAGATGACAGAGTAGGAAGGCAAGGCAGAAAACTCATTCCACAAACACATAAAGGAAGAAACTACAGCAAAAACAACTAAACCTGACAATGACCTGAAGACTGTAGAACAGACTACCTACACCTGGGAAGAGAGTAAAGTGGCAGAACCATGATCCAGTGGGACCCCAGCCCTTCCCCAGCCCCAGCCTACAGGCTGGAGAAAGAGGAGCAGATCAGGGAGGGGATAGGTGCTCAGGAACTCTGCACACCTGGCCATGGAGATCTGCTCAGGAAGCACAAGTCCTGGTGACTATCAGGGCTGGACGCCAGGGAGAGGAGGAACACTCTGGGAGGCTGAGACTCCAGCTGTTTGAGGAGAACAGGCATGCTCCACTGGACCCTCTGGGACCCAAAGCAGAGGCAGCATTTTGAGGGATTTGCCAGAGATGGGAGGGGTGTCAGAGGGGTGAGGGTTGGATGGAGCTCTCTCCTTGGCAGAAAGGGCAGGCAGTGGATACCTCCCCTCCCTCAGCCAAATAGGTCGGGCACTCTTGGGAGCCCCAGGTGCTCCATCCCCCTTCGCTGGTGGTGCATCCTCAAGGTGCTTCCCTGCATACCACAGACACTATAGCCCACTCAGCCCAGCAGTGTCAGATTTTGCTGCCTGGCAAGCCCAGGAGGCTCTCCCAGCTTTCTCAAGCCAGTTTCAGCCCAAATGGGAAGGTGCCTCCAATAGCCAGCTTCAAGGGCTCCTTCATCCCATGGGGTGGCCAAGCCCAGTGAAACATGCACCACCCTGCCCCAGAGCAGTGCAATCAACCCTCTGCACCACACCAGTTAATGTGGAGCCCTGCCACTGAAGCAGGCGGCCCTACCTACAGTGATTCCCAGCAGAACCCACTGCTCTGATCACAAAAGACAGCTTGAGGCAAACTGTTGGCCTCAATGGACTGACACCACTTCCAGCAGACATACAGGAAGGTGGCCACACCCATCCTTATGCTGCATAAAAGAGCCTCATTTCAGACTTAAGACATACAGACTGAAAGTGAAGGGATAGAAAAATGGTATTTCATATAAATAATAGGGAGAAAAAACAGGAGTTGTAGTACTGATATCAGACAAAATAGGTTTCAAAGCAAAGAAAGTAACAAGAGCAAAGAAGGACATTACACAATGATAGGGTGCAGTCCAACAAGAGGATATAAAATTATAAATATCTATGCACCCAACATAGAAGCACCTAAGTATGTAGAACAAATTTAAAAAACAGACCTAAAGGGAGAAATAGCAACATAATCATATTAGGAAACTTTAAAACCCCACTTACATCAGTGCACAGATCATCCAGACAGAGATCAAATAAGGAAGCAAGTGAACTGAACAACACATTATATCAAAGGACTTAACAGATATCTACAGAACATTCCAACCAAAAGCAGCAGGATTCACAATTTTCTCAAGTGCACATGGAATGTTCTCCAGAATAGGCCACAAAGAGAGCCTCAACAAATTTAAAAAGACTGAACTTTTATCAAGCAACCTTTCAGACCACAATGGTATTAAACTAGAAATAAATTACACAAAGAAAACAAAGAAAGGCCAAAGACACATGTAGGCTGAACAACATGCTTCTAAATCATCAATGAAGAAATTGAAACAGAAATCAAGCAATACATGGATAAAAGTGAAAACAAAAATTCAAGAGATCAAAATTTGTGGGACCCCACAAAAGTGGTCCTAAGAGGGAAGTGCAAGGCAATACAGGCCTACGTCAAGAAACAAGAACAGTCCCAAATAAACAGTCTAAACTCACAATTAAAGAAATTATAAAAAGTAGAACAAATGAACCTCAATGTCAGTAGAAGGAGGGACATAATAAAGATTAGACCAAAAATAAATAGAGAAGAATAAAATAGAAAAAAATCAATGAAACCAAGAGCTAGTCCTTTGCAAAAGTAAACAAGATAGATTAACACCTAACCAGAATTATCAAGAAAAAAAGAGAGTACACAAATAAACAAAATCAGAAGCACAGAAGTAATAGTCACAACAGATGCCATGGAAAGAAAGACAATTATTAGAGAACACTATGAAAAATTATATGCCAATAAATTGGATAACCTAAAATAAATAGACAAATTCATGGAAAAATACAACCTTCCAAGATTGACCCTGGAAGAAACATAAAATTTGAACAGACCAATTACCAGCAATGAAACTGAATTGCTAATCAAGAAACTCCCAACAAATGAAAGCATTGAATCAAACGGCTTCACAGAGAAATTCTATTAAACATTTAAAGAGAGCTAATACCCACCCTTCACCACTTTAAATTAAAATATCATTGAAATATAATCTTATGATTATTTTAAATAAACAACACTGTAGTTTCAACATTCACCCATATTATCAAGTCCCTCCCCCACCCAATTGCAGTTACTGTCCATCAGCATAGTAAGATGCTATAGAGTCTCTACTTGTCTTCTCCATGCAGTATTGCCTTCCCCATGACCTACCTATATTATGTGTGCTAATTATAATGTCCCCTTAATCCCTTTCTCCATCCATCCCCACTTACCTTCCCCATCCCTTTTGTTTTGGTAACCACTAGTCACTTATTGGAGTCTGTGAATCTGCTGCTGTTTTGCTCCTTCATTTTTGCTTTGTTGTTAGACTCCACAAATGAGTGAAGTCACTTAATAACAATCCTTTTAAAAATATTCCTAAAAGCAGAAAGGCAGGAATACTTCCAAACTCATTCTATGAGGCCAGCATCAATCTAAAACCAAAACCATACAAAGACACCACATAAAAGAAAATGATAAACTAACATCAATGATGAATATAGATGCAAAAGCCCCCAGCAAAATATTAGGAAACCAAATTCAAAATACATAAAAAAGACCAAATGGAATTTATTCCAAGGGTATAAGGATGGCATAATATCATAAATGAATCAATATCATACACCACGTTAACAAAAAGGATAAAACTATATGATCATCTCAATAGATGCTGAAAGGATTTGACAAAATTCAATATCCATTAATGATAAAAACTGAATAAAATATGTATATATATCAACATAATAAGGGCCGTTATGCAAACCCACAGCCAATATCATACTTAATGGCAAAAAACTGAAAGCTTTTCCTCTGAGATTAGGAACAAGAAAAAGGTATACACTCTCACCATTTTATTCAACACAGTACTGGAGGTCCTAGTCACTGCAAGTATACAAGAAAAAGAGTTAAAACGCATCCAAATTGTCATGGAAGAAGTTGAATCATCCCTATTTGCAGATGATATGATATTATAGATAGAAAATCCTAAAGACTCTACCCAAAACTATTGGAACTAATAACTATATTTCAGCAAAGTGTCAGGATACAAATTTAATACACAGAAATCTGTTGCATTCCTATATACTAACAATGAGTTATCAGAAAGAGAAATCAGGAAAACAATTCCATTCACAATTTCATAAAAAAGAATGAAATACCTAGGAATAAATCTAAACAAGGAAGTGAAAGACTTGTTCTCTGAAAACTGTAAGATACTCTTAAGAGAAACAAGAAAGACAGAAATAAATGGAAATCTATCTTATGTTCATGGATAGAAGAATTAACATTGTCAAAATGGCCATCCTGACCAAAGTGATTTACAGATTCAATGCAATCCCCATCAAAATACCAACAGCATTCTTCAATGAACTAGAATAAATAGTTCTAAAATTCATATGGAACCACAAAGACCCTGAATAGCCAAAGCAATCCTGAGAAAGAAGAATAAAGCTGGGGGATTATACTCCCTGGCTTCCAGCTATACCGTAAAGCAACAGTAATCAAAACAGTGTGGTACTGGTACAAGAGGAGACCCATAGATTAATGGAAGAGACTAGAGAGCCCAGATACAAACCCATGCATATATGGTAAATTAATATATCATAAAGGAGTTATGAAGACACAATGAGGAAAAGGCAGCATTTTCAACAATTGGTGTTGGCAAAATTGGAGAGCTACATGCAAGAGAATGGAACTGGATTATTGCTAACTCTATCCACAAAAGGGTAAACTTGAAATGGATCAAATACCTACCTGAATGCAAAGCATGAAACCATAAAACTTTTAGAAGAAAACTGGCAAAAATTTCTTGAACATAAGTGTGAGCAATTTTTTCCTGGACACATCTCTTCAGCAAAGGGATACAAAACAGAAAATGGACAAGTGGGATTACATCAAACTAGCAAGCTTCTGTACAGAAAGGACACCATTAGAAGAACTAAAAGGTAACCTACTGTATGGGAGAATATGTTCGTAAATGACTCATCTGATAAGGGGTTAGCATTCCAGATATATAAAGAACTCATATGCCTCAATACCCAAGAAACAATACCCCTATTGAAAAATGGGCAGAGGACATGAGCAGACATTTCTCCAAAGTAGAAATACAGATGATCAACAAGCACATGAAAAGATGCTCCACACTGATAATTATCAGGAATTGCAAATCAAAACCACAGTGAGATATCACCTCACAGCAGTTACAATGGTCACTATTCAAAAAACAAGAAATAAGAAGTGTTGGTGAGGATGTGGAGAAATGGGAGCCCTCCTGCAGTGTTGGTGGGCAGGTAAATTGGCACAGCCATTGTGGAAAACAATATGGAGATTCCTCAAAAAACTAAAAATAGATAAACCATTCAACCCAGCAATTCCACTTCTAGGAATTTACCCAGAGAAAACAAAATCCTTGATTTGATAACATATTGGTACCCCTATGTTTAGCATCTTATTATTTACAACAGGCAAGATATGGAAGCAATGAAAGTGTCCATCAGTAGATGAATGGGTAAGGAAGAGGTGGTCCATATACACAATGGAACATTATTCAGCCATAAGAAAAAAATCCTGCCATGTGCAACAACATGTAAGGATCTAGGTATTACGCTCAGTGAAATAGGTCATGCAGAGAAAGAAAAATATCATTTTATTCACTTATTTGTAGAATATGAAAACAAAACAAATGAACAAAACAGCATTAGATTCAAACATTGAGAAGTGACTGGTGGTTAACATGGAGGAGGAGTTCTGGGGGTGGATGGGGAGGGTGAGGGAGATAAAAGAGGCACAGAAACCTCAGTAAGCATATAAGTTGGTCATAGAAATGATAGTACAGCATGAGGAATATAGCCAGTGATTCTATACATCTTACAGTGTTGACAGATAGTAACTGCATTAGTGGGGGTGAGAATTTAATGATATGGGTAACAGCTGAACCACTGTGTTGTACACTTGAAATCAATATGATAGTATACCAATGATACTTCAATTTAAAAAAAGAAAATAACTCAAGACAACTAAATAACCAACGAAAAATTTTCATAATGTCTGGTTGTAAGCATCAATATATATGTGTAAAATACAAAGTGATGGACAAAAGGAAGACAGTATGGAATGGGATGTTACAAGATGCGGTTCAACTGTAAATAATTTTAATTTAAGGTCTTTAAAATGCAACCCCTATAAATCAAAGCAAAATGAAATAAAGAAACCTAACTTTCATCCAGTTGATGGTATTAGCACAGAAAGAGGAAGTATTTCAAGTGACCAAATATGCAATCTGATGACACATCTCTAGTGGTATGAATCCTAAAAATAAATGAAATCAATTTTAAACTCTTTCATTATATTATGCCTTTTATGTTCTACCATATTATATTATGTTATATAATATTACTATTCAATTACTGTTAATGTTTTTAGGTTTAATAATGATGTTTGTTTAAAAGGGTCTTTATGCTTCACTGATGCATACTAACATAATTTCGAATCACAAATATCAGGAATACAAAAAAAATTTTTTCAATAGCATAGGAATTTGACTCAAAAATCATCTAGTAAAAGTGAAGAGACATGGGCCAAGATGGGCCCTGAGTTGACAATTGCTCATATTGAATGATGAAACCTGGAGTTTCTTGTATTATTCTCTGTATTTTTAGATGCTCTTAAACTTACCTAATGAAGAGTTTAAAAAACATACATGCTCATGGTTATTGTTTTTTTTCAACTTTATCTCAGCCAGTCAGTCCATCTATCATAACCATGTTAGACCCACTTTCCTGGGTGTGGAGGCATTTGAAAATGGGCTCTAAGTTGAAAGAAGCATAAACTACAAGCAGGAACAAAAAGGGAATATGAGTAAACAATGGCTGTAAATCAGACCAACAGTCAGGGCTGTGGGAACCCAAGATGACCACATGGTTCTTCCTGGGTCCCTGGAAACAACTGTTCTGTTTTTGTTTTTTTGCACTCATTCACCCACTTTAATGCATTTAAGGAAAACTCTTTCAGTTCCCAGTGGCCTAACTTCCTCCCTCTGTGCTCTTTGAACACCTGTAGCTGGACTTCATTCAATTACTGCTTAATACAAGTTATACACATGTTCTTGTTATTATATGCATGTTTTCAGTGGATTGAAGTATTTCCTTGCCAGAAGGCAGTGGCCCAAATGATAAGCACATTATTACTGGAATGTATTATTCTGGTATGGGGGGTTTCCTGCTGAACTGCAACATGATCTAAGGACTCATTCCACAGGACAGATTATCAAAGAAATTTGTAAAATGGCCTACTTTTTAGCATTTCCACTGACTTATAGCCACAGTCATCTGGCCTCATGGAAACAACAAATGATATAATTAAAACCCAATTAGCAAATTTGATACTTTCTCTTTGCCATGGCTAAAGACTCCCTCGGTATTTCTCAGCCTGAATTGGTAAACATCCACAATCATCTGAAATTATTATGGGCAGAGCTGTGAGAACAGATGAAGGTTTATATGAACACATTATTTTAATTTTTATTGAAGTATAGTTGATATACAATATTATATTAGTTTCAGGTATATAACAGTGATTCAACAGTTATATACATGATTAAGTCCTCACTTCAACTAGTGCAGTTACTATCTGTCAATATAGAAAGATGTTACAGAACTATTGACTATATACTCTATGCGGTACTTTCATCCCCACGACTAATTTATATTATGACTGTGATTTTGTTCCTCTTTATTCCCTTGACCTACTTCACCCACCCACCCCACTAACTCTCCCTTGGCAATTACCAGTCACTTCTCAGTGTCTATGGGCCTACTGACATTTTGTTCATTGAGTTTTTGAACCCTCATTATTAAAGGGGATATATTGCATTATTTTAAACAGCTAACTAAGCTACTGAAGGAAGACTCAAAGTTGGTTATTGATTGTTATAATGAAAATTTACCAGAAAAAGAAGTAATTCAGTCTCATGATCTACAGACAGGTGTGTATGTACATTGGAAAGGTCACCAGGTGAATGAAAAATTCCTTACATTACAAATGGAAAGGACCTTTCCAAGTCTTCCTAACTTCTGTGCAACACAATTGCACAATGTTGACTGCTTGTTTCCCTCTTAAGAAGGATGCCTACTCAGAATGGTCAACAGAAGGAAGATCTAAGACAGCAATTGTACTGATGAGGCCAGGATGCGAAGGAGCCAGCATCTGATGTGGCAGCTTTCCCGAGAATCTGGACCAGGCCAGTGACACTTGAAATATTGCTTCTCTTCTACATTTCCTCTATGGGACTGGTGTCAACCCATATGTCTCCCTAAACTCCCATATTTGTTGGTTCCTAAAGTAATTGCAATGAAATTTTGGAGAAAAAGACATCTTATGGAATCTCAAATAAGAAAATAACTTAAATTCATTGCCAAGTATTCATATATAATGGCAGGGCTCAGATCTTGAGGTCTACCTTACATGAACCTAAGCAATCTCCTTGTCAGTTCTAAATTCATGGGGTATGTTTATTACATAGAGAATTAATTGGGAAAAGCTTCATAGAATCTTGCCAGGTGACATTATTGGGAGGTAAACAGCATCGACAAAACATACAGTTTATCAGAGATGTTGGGCAGCTACAGGAATCAATGGACCTCTTAAAAGTTTACTGGGCTGTAATTGAAGTAAATCCTTTGACTACACTTTGTTTCCTGTCACAAAACTCTTCCCTTACCTGAACTTTATGGGTGGGTCCCAACCCCATAAAAGGAGAAAAAGTCATCAGCTCAATTAAATTATGTTGTAGGAATATGGTGGGGAAGCATAGCCACTCATACTCCCCAGATTCACAAAGGTCAACTCTGGGAAGCCCTCTGGTCAACCAGTCTATAGCTAGGGGTTACAGCAGTCCGTTTGAACCCCATCCAGGGAATTCAGTCTTTGTGGGTCAGGGCTTTGTATCCAGATTGAAAAACAGATGATGATACCTCAGTGGAACCAGTGTACTGGTGAATAAATCAGCACTACCTTCCAGGTGACCAAGGGGTTGGCCTGTGTACACTGAGCAGAGGCAGTGCATAATGAATAGCAGTGGGACCAAGAGAAGAGATTCAATCCGGAAGCTTCATGGGACAGTATCTCAGAAAGAAGGAAAAGGGTGGGAGGCAGCACAGGAACAGAAGGAGCTGACTGACTGCAGGTGAAACCAGGTGCTATGAAGTGACAGCCAACTATGTTACCTGCTAGATCTCACTTAAGGGAAATGTACAGTCTTCCTGATTAATGGGACATAACAGGAGAACTGGTAACTGACACCGCTGCTGTCTAACCGCACTGATTCCTAATTAAATCAGCAGAAATCCTGTAAAGTAGCGCCTGTAAGGGGAATAGACATTGCTCATGGAAATAACTCCTACTTGCCACGGGTAGACGATGGGATAACCTTACTGAAAAAAGACATCACCTTGATAGGAGCTCATCTCAGTCTTAAACTGTGAACAAGGCAATAGAATTTGGTTGTGACCTCAGGAATTTGGGATCCAGAGACGACCTTAATTTGGCCAGTGGTAAAAACTCCCACATACAACCATATATGGCATATGGGAAGGGGATGGTTTTGTTGGGAAGGAATTGAGAATCACACTGTCCAGTTACCCAATCACTATTTTGGGCAAACAGTTTAAAATGAACACTTCCAATATATGTCACAGTACAGCTGTTATGGGGAATATATACTTACCTGAGGTTAACAGAATTTATGATAATAAGGAGAAGAACATTATGCTTACTGGAGCTTGAACTAAGGCTTCCAACCCAGGTCAAAATATTGAAAGATGATTGGTCAAAGGAAAAACTGGTCATGACATTTCAAGATTTCAGGGGAACATTATAAAATCTGAAAATCTATGTCACAGAGTGTGTTTGACCATAGATGACAGGGAGAATAGTCAAACTAATCAAAGAATATCCTGACTTTTTAAGGCTTTATTGGATGATTTTCTTGCTTTTTAAATTCTTTTACACGCATTGATATTTCAGGAACTGTAACCACTAGTGTCATATTAATTATAGTATTTATTTTAGCATTTGGGTGCTAAGCAACAGCAGGAAAGAGCCAAATCTTGTTATCTAGAAGGTCAGAGATGATTCAGAATGCAGAGTCTGATAAATAAGTTAGGGACAGACATGAAGCAAAAGAAAACTCCTGACTCAGTGAACATCATCCCCGATGGCATTGAGATATTATAGTCATGATATGCAACTGAGGGTTGGTAACTGACAATAAGAGGAAACTTGTGGAATAAAATTAAATTATTTATGTTACTACATGGTTCACACAGGCAAGTAGAGGCCCCAAGTTGGCCAGGATGACTCATGCCATGGTGTGAGGGGATCCTGCAGCCATTTTCATCTGTGTCGGCGAGTGCCACAGCCCCTCACCCAAGGACAGAAACAGCCTGGACTTCTCCAAGAAGACAACTGAATGGGATTCTCTGCTCACAGCCTCGATGGAATTCTGTAGGAGGATGAATATATCCTAAACCTTGCCTCCTCTCACACACAGCACCAGAATGTGACCGGTCTGTTCTTTTAAGACAGTAACCAAATGTATCCTTGACACACTGCTTGATGTAGTAATCAATGTCATCTCTTTTTTGCTGGATGCCCTGCTGTTAATAGCATGTAAACCCTCTGCAAACAAAGAGCTACAGAGCAGTCACTAGAAATTTATGATTTAATGCCCAGGTTATAAACATGCATTTGATCCTGAATAAATTATCTTAGTGCAATAGCCATGTTGGTTTTAGCTGACAGACAGGAACCAAGGTGGAAAATTTACAGCAAGGAAAGAGCAATTGAAGATTTGAAGGAAATATAAAGGTGTCAGTTTGAAGGCAGCCTGAGACTTTGGGGAAAGCAAGACCTTGGGGGGCAGGATGGGCTCCAGTCAAGAGCTGATTCTCACTCCTGGAGTCAGGATTTCCTTGTACACAGGGTTGGATTCATGACACAGGGCTGGCACGCGACATGCTGGTAAAGGCTCGGCACAGTGCCTGGCACAGGGCTGCCTTTCCCAAGTTATGTGATCTGAGCTTGATGCAATGAATCTGTCCACAGGGGGTCTCTTTGGGATTTTGAGGATAGGGGCAAAGAGGAAGGAGGATCAGCCTCTCATGGAGAAACATCAGACCACATTTGGACATTAGAATCACAGATGTCTTGAGGTTCATGGAAGCATAAAAAGTTCATAATGTTGCTTCTGTTGTTTGATTTTGAAAAGAATGATTCCCAGAGATTTTAATGACTAAGATTACACAGTAAGAGGCAAAAATGACACTTGAGCAGTAGTTCTGGAACTTTAAGTCAAATGTATTTTTCTATTATAATATTCCAGCTGCTGCCACTTGGCCTGCCCCAGGCTGTCCCAAACACACAGAAATAGGAAAGTGAACCAAAACTGAAAGCAGAGTTGCTGATAGAACTTTAAATACATTAAAAAAAAATCTGCGCTCATGCTAGTGAACTTAATACGATTAGAAAATACCTATACAGTATATACACATTACGTATGAACCTAAAATGGGCTCTTGACCCTGTCATGCTGTCATGAAGAAAGGATGTGAACTGCAGATATTTGAGGGTTAATGTATTTATTGTACAGAAAAGTGCCTGAAGCCACCATCACACTGCCCAGTGGTACAGAGTGTTCAGCCAGGGGATGGATACGGGGAGGAACATGGTGTTTTAAGTCAGTTCTGGGTCAGGTTCTGGCTCTGGTGTTTATGCTCCTCATGACACTGCATTTCTGAAATCCAGACTTGTTTTTACAAAGAGAGAGCATTCCCAAAAAATATCAAATGGGAAAATGTTTCCAAACTGGGAAATAGAATTTTAAGCTTAAAAATGTGCAATATCCTCATGAAAAAGATGAATTTGCTCTTTGGTACCTGTAGCACTTAAGTGGCATATATATTCAATTTCCAATTGTACTGTGGGTAGAAATTATATTAGGATATCTGCAAAAACAAATAGAAAATAAAATACAAACATGTTGGAGTCTGAGGTGGTCTTACAGGAAGGAACAGCTCCAGAGAGGAGCTCATGTCAAGTTAGGTGATATGAATGGAAGAAGGATATGGAAAATTCCTCCTGGCTTCCATTGTCATCTAAGTTTTATGCTGATTCAACACTGCAAAGGACTAAAGAGAATAATGTGAAGAAACTGATGGTGTAACTTCCCATTTTGTCTGCTCCCTTTAAACCTGGTTGCACTGACCTTCGGATGGTCTCAGGCTTACTCTCTGGTGGAGCAAAATGTGTACACTCACATGCTGCTTTTGTCTTTTTCGCTGGCATGTGGCTTGTTTACATGTCTCTTCAGAGCTTTACAAAGGTGCAAAATAAGGAGCAAGGATGTCTGATTCATGGTGTTGTCTCTCATGGAATCCTGACTTTTGATTCTCTGAAGTCCCACATTTTTATTGCAGGTACAGTACCTTATATTTTGCTTCACATTTCCTTGTGTCTCACTTACTATGGGACTTTTGCTCTGCATATTTCTCTAGCCTGGGGTACAGGAACCTGTACACTGGCCAGACCTCAGTCAGTTGGAGCCCCAGACCTTTCCATTGCCTAGAAGTTAACTCTCTTTCATCTCTTCTTAACTTAAATAATTTCAGGACAATTGTGTGAAGTAGGTCTCAAGCAATTCAACTAGGGAAACAAAAATTAACATATCAGGAAAAACATTTGCTGAGCAAAACTACTAATTTATTGGGAAAAATTTTACTAGTTTTCTATGAAAACTAAAATGCATCACTAAAGGGATCCTTAGCCGGATTGCGGGGCTTTAGCTTTGTGTGTGATTAACTCACTGCTCCATTCAGTTCCTTTAAATTCATGCATGCATTGTGCATGGAATTCCTAATATTGTAGGCACTTTTTTTGGGGTAGTGGTGGTGGTGTTAATGACATATGCAAAGGAAAGTAAGTAAATTCATATTTCAACTAAAAGCTTGCTATTTAGTGCAATCATAGCTTTTATTTATGTTATTTCTTGCACAGTTATCTGCATGGAAGCTGTTACAGTGAATGTCATAGACTTTGCTCTGGGGTTGTGAGGGCAACCCGCTGGCACGCCTCTCCTTCCCATCCTTAGACCCAAGTGCCCTCGGGCTCTGTAGAACGTCTGCACCCTGAGCGCCATCCACCCGTACAAGGTCTGCACCCTGAGGACCCTACACCAGGTCGGCACCCCGAGTGTCCTGCTTTGCACCGGTCTCTGCGCTCACCTGCTCCTCCGGGAAGGCTGGGCTGTCCGTGATGCTCACAATGCTGCTGCCTATGAAACTCCATTATGCAAGGAACAGTTGAGTAAGTTGAACTATTTAATAAGCGAAGGGGAAGTAACAGAAATGTATGATGGTAGAAGATACTTAAGGAGATTTCAAGTTTACGCAGAACTTCAGTTATGTTAGTAACATTAGCAGTATTAATCCTGACATCAGCATCGGCTCTAACTTTCATCAGTGAGCCCTGGGTGAAGTACTGGGTCCAAAAGCGGAGGGGGAGTGTTAGTGAGGAGCTTGGTGCAACGGTCAAACTGTTACCACAGGCTTAATGTGCGAATCCTCCTTTAGCTTTCTAATCATCTCATGAGTTATTTTACATTCTCAACTTTGGGAGAAACAAGTAAGAAAGAGCGTAAGCTCCTCTTGTCTATTAATATGACTCATGAGCACTTGCCTTTCCGGGTGTGTTTGAAATTCCACGGCAGACTTGTGCCCAGCATGCAGCCTGGCCTCTCTGGGACCTGAACTTTTGATTCTTCATTCATACAACCCTGTATTTGAAAAAATTACTCAAAAGGCTTTTATTGCTGTTAAAAGGTTAAGCAAATCATGTGCATATGAATGGCTCAAAAACAATGGCTGTTATTTTCTTCCTCGGGTGAGAACTATAAGCCAGATCATGAACCCAGGGGATCAGGCCTCTCGGAATCAAACAGCAAACGCCAATTTCGTCCTTGTGGGGCTCTTTGGTGACACCAAGCCTGCCACCTTCCTCTACGTGGTGACCTTCATCCTTTTCTGACTGGCCCTGGCCGGGAACACCCTGCTCATTGTCCTGATCCGCGTGCTGCCCCGCTTGCACACCCCCATGTACTTCTTCATCAGCCAGCTCCCACTGATGTACCTCATGTACATCTCCATGACTGTGCCCAATATGCTCGTGAGCCAAGTCACAGGCGACCGTACGATTTCCGCCTCATGCTGCGGGGTGCAGATGTTCTTCTATTTGACCCTGGCTGGAGCGGAGTGTTACCTTCTGGCGGCCATGGCCTCCGACCGATACACTGCCATTTGCAGACCTCTCCATTACCCACTGCTGATGAGCCAGAGGGTCTGTGAGTGCCTGCTGTCTGGGTGCTGGCTCCTGGGGATGTCTGATGGCTTCCTGCTTACCCCCGTCATCATGAGCTTCCCCTTCTGCCAGTCTAGGAAAATTCCTAGCTTCTTCTGTGAGGCTCCTCCCCTGCTGAAGCTCTCCTGTGCCGACATCTCCCTCTACAGGACGTTCATGTACGTGTGCTGCGTCCTCATGCTGCTCGTCCTCGTCGTGGTCATCTCGAACTAATAGCCCCCATTCTGTGCCTCATTCACAGGATGAATTCCGCTGAGGGTCGGAGGAAGGCGTTTGCCACCTGCTCCTTTCACATGATCTTGGGGCTGTTCTTCTTTGGCGCTGCCGTCTACACCTACCGAGAAGGACATGATGGCATCAGATTTCTACACCATCATCACCCCCGTGCTGAACCCCCTTATTTACAACTTCCGCAATAAAGACTTCACAGGGGCACTGAGAAGCACGATGCAATTGGGGCTGAGCCTGAGAAAAGCTGGAAACGGGAGAGCCTGAGAACGATGTCACTCTCCCCCTTTCTACCTTCCCTCCCCCAGATTTTCTCCTCTCTTGTTGCTGCTGGTTCCAGGCCCTCCAACACCAAGACCATCCATATCTTTTGCCTTCTCACCCACATGGCATTTATCCACACTGCTTTCTCATCCTAATTTATCTTATTATATGAAATGAACTTGCACAATACTTTTATCTGTGAGGCAATGACTGCTATAGAGTAAGCCACACAGAGTGTCTTTCATCTTATCACCCATTCCAAGTTCAGTGATCATTTTAGTGTGAGGTTTGGGTGTGAAAGCCCCAACCTTAAAAGTGGCTCATTGGGAATCCTGGAGGGACACTGGTAGGTCCCCTGCTTTACAATACCCCTGAAGTCATAGTTCACATGTGGGACCTCTAAGCTGTGGCTTCTAATGTGTGCAATCACATCGTAGTCAGAACAAATAAACACATTTTCCCCAAATGTTAAAAGTGAGATTCATAGTGTAAATACCAATGCTTTCCATATTATTTGGCTATTGAAACTACTTGGACCAAATCCCGTCCACATCAATGTTCCAAAGAGATCAGGTTCCTCTGACATCGCAGGTCATAAGGGCACAAGCAAAACTGATTCTGATTCCACACTTAGCTTCTTTCTGCTGGCTATTACAGGGTGTGATCTACCATAACTCAGACTAAATATAGTCTATACATAACTCAGTCTTGGGGGAGGATAGAAGTTTGGGAATCCTAATCTCTTTAGCTTTTTCCTTCTGAAACTGGAAAAGCAAGTAAAATATTTTGGATTTGTCACAAGCCTTTACTTCCCCTGTTGTATATCACACTGCAAAAAGAATGTCTGTAAATGTATAAGCATCAAGACACTATTGTTTTCATGAACAAAATAATTCATGTGTTTAGTGTTTCTGGAATGTTAGAGGTTTATTTTTGGATTCTATATATAAGTGAAATCATACAATATTTATTTTCCTCTGCCTGACTTATTTCACTTAGCATAATAACTTCTAGTTCCCACCCCTCCCACCCCTAACCTTCCCCCATGGTAATTCAGCCATAAAAAACAAATCCTGCCATTTGCAACAACAAGAGCAGATCTAGAAGGCATTATGCTCAGTGAAACAGCATGGCCTCATCCTATAGGTGAAAGGTATTCACATTTCAGTATGGATTTTCCCCAAATTATGTTTCAGTTACTTTCTAAATGTTTATTATATGGGATACATCTCCAAGAGTTGTGGATTCAGTTGGATCTTTAAACTAGAGAAGTTGATTCAAGTCTGACTTCTATAACAATAACAAGAGCAACTAGACCCTAGAAATAAGGACTTTTATCTTTTTTTAATGATTCACTTTCTATGTCTGCATAGAGCTAATCTCTGTATTTGTTGACAAACACCAATATCAGAAAATCACATATCCTCTATTAATAAAGATTCACAAGAATTGTGCAGTTAGGAAAACTCATTCAAACTGTATATGGCATATAATACTGACTTCCTAGAAATAAAGGAACAATTGCAGGTCAAAATTTCTAGAACATTGGGTGAAAAGAATAAATGGAAGTTTCCAGCATTCAAGTGTACTTGCTTACAATGATACCTAAATATTTGTGCACTGAAGTGGTTTAAAATTTTCAAACTTTAGAATGCATTCCTGTTTATGCTCACCATCACCTGGCCAAACAAAACACTTCTACCCATAAACACAAGCCCTTAGCCCTTATTGTTCCTATATCTACTAAAGGACATTAAGGACTAAGACTGAAATTCTTATAAAATAGGAATAAACCAACATGGATTAGGTGAAGAAAACTGTGTTGTTTTTTCACAAATGTTTTCTTTTAAAGGGTGTTCAAAAGTTTTAAGAAAGAGGAGTAGCAAAATAAGTTTTCTAGAGATGATTCTGGAAGTAAGGGTTAATAAAAACAATTAGATGCACTGGAATTCATATTTAATGTAATTTTTATTGCCTATTTTTCCTGTATTATTTTATAACTAAATTTAGTAATAAATTATAACATTTATACATCTGTGTCAGTGTGACAGTGAGTTCAGAAAATGAAAACATCTTAAAGGTATATTACAAAGCTATAGTAATCAAAACAGTATGGTGCTAGCACAAGAACAAACCCGTAGAACTATGGAACAGAATAGAAAGCCCAGGAATAAACCCACACATATATGGCCAACTCATATATGATAAAGGAACCATGAATATAGAATGGAGAAAATACAGTATTTTCAAAAAATGGTGTTTAGAAAACAGGACATCTACATGCAAGAGAATGAACCTGGATTACTATCCAACTCCATATACAAAAGTAAACTCATAAAGGATTAAAGATCAAAATGTAAGACATAAAGCCATAAAACTCTTAGAATAAAACATAGGCAAAATATCTCGAACATAAACATGAGCAATTTACTTTGTGGACACATCTCCTCAGGCAAGGGAAACAAAAGCAAAAATGAATAAGTGAACCTACATTAAACTAAAAAGCAAAAAATGCCATCAACAGTGCAAAATGGTAACTTACAGTGTGGAAGAATATATTCATAAATGACTTATTTATTAAGGGGTTAATATCCAAAGTATGTAAAGAACTCATATGATTCAAGACCAAAAAACCCCAAATAACCCCATTAAAAAAATAGGCAGAAGATCTGAATAGACACTTTTCCAAAGAAGAAATACAAATGTCCAAAAGGCACATAAAAAGATGCTCCACATTATTAATTATCAGGGAAATGCAAATCAAAACTATGAGATATCACCTCACACCAGATGAATGGCCACTGTCCAAAATATAAGAAACAGCAAGTGTTGGTGAGCATGTGGAGAAAAGGGGACCTTCTTACACCTTTCATGGGTAAGTGAATTGGTGCAGCCACTGTCAAAAGCCGTTTGGTGGTTCCTCAATAAACTAAAAATAGAAATATCATAAGTCCCAGTAACTCCAGTTTTAGGAATTTACCTAAAGAAAACAAAATATTTTATTGGAAAAAATATATGCATTCATATGTTTATTGCCATATTATTTACAATGGCCAAGATATGGAAGCAACCAATGTGTTCATTAATAGATGAATGTATAAAGAAGATGTAGTACATATTCACAATGGAATATTACTCAGCCATAAAAAAGAAAGAAATCCTGCCATTTGTGACAACATGGATGGACATAGAGGGTGTTAGTAAGCGAAATAAGTCAGGAAGAGAGAAATAAATACCATATTACTTCACTACATGTAGAAACTGAAAAAAGAAAATGAACAAAACACCAGTAGACTCATAGACTCTGAGAAGTGACTGGTGGTTACCATGGAGGAGGCGATAGACTGTGAATGTGTGGTGTGTGAAGCAGATCAAGAGTTAAAAATTCTCAGTCATAGTGAAAATTGGTTATGGGGATGGAAGTGCAGAATGGAGGATATAGCCAATCATTCTATAACATCTTTCCATGTTGACAGATAGTAACTGTACTAGTTAGGGTGAGGATTTAATAATGGGTGTAACTGTTGAATCACTGTTTTATACCTGACACCAATGTAATATTGGGTATCAACCATACCTCAATAAAAAACTAAAATATAAACTTACAAAGTTACAGCTAAGAACCCTGGAGCTGTATAATTCATACTTCTTTTATAATGCCAAAGTCAAGTATTTACCTACAGCATGTTTTTTAATTCAGCAACCTATCCTGAGTATCTTACCAGTTCCATGCATACAGACCAGGTTCTATTTCATAGAAAACATGTCATCAATTTTGAAAAAAGTAACCATTAATAATAATAATAATAATAATAATAATAATAATAATAATAATAATACATTGTCAATATGTGGCAGACAATTCTAATATTATTGATTGCATAGGGATTTATATTTGCTTTACACTTCTCAAATTTTGATTTAGAATCTTTCATACATTCATCATCCTGTATGATTTCTTAAGCTCTGAGTGACTCTTTAATACCTTTGCTTATTTTTTGACTAGTTTGCTATCTAGCTTGTTTGCCTCTTGCCTATTGCTAATATTAATCCTTTATATATATGTTGTGCTTTTCCACAGATGAGACTTACAACATGTTTAATGTTTCCTTATTGTGCAGATATTTTTAACAGTGATGAATATATCATTCAGCTTTCTGGTTTGGAATTTCATATCCTGTTTAGAAAGGCCTCCTTGAGAGCAGTAACTAAAGTTTTCTATTTCTACACTTTTATGTGCAGCTCATTGACCTACATGAATTTATTTTTAGTATACTGTGAGATGTACACATAATAGTCTTTATTTATTGAGGTAAAATTCAATAAAAATAAACAGTTGAACCATTTTAAAGTGTATGGCTGAGTGGCTTTAGTACATTCAGAATGCTCTTCAACCACCACCAATATAAAATTCCCAGAAAGAGATAAAAGAGAGACAGAGAAGGCTGGGTGGATGCATATTAATTTTAAGGAATTGGCTTGCAAGATTATGGGAGCTAGAAAGTCTATTTGTAAGTGCGGACAGTTGTGGGAAATAAGATGATATTTGATGCATACTTGAGAATGAAGTCTTCAGGACAAGCCAACAGACTGGAAATGTAGGCAGTATTTCAATTTTACAGTCTTTATGTAAAATTCCTTCTCTGGGAACCCTTAGTGGCTCTTAAGGTCTTCAATCTGATATGAGCCCCTTTCATATTATGGGGATATTCTGCTTTATTTATTGTCAGATGATTTTTTATTTACTTTGAATAACTACAGTTCAATTTGTTAAATGGACAAATTTGCAACCCTCGTTCTCTCTTAACTTTAAATCCTGCATATAAGTATTTTGTGTTTAGCTTGGAACAGATTTTATCAATTTTAAGAGATCATTGAAAGATATTTGTTTCAAATTCTAAATATAATTAAATACAATTCAAATTATATTTATTGCATTCATATCTTTAATGTTTTGACTGATTTCCCTTGGAGGTGGAATAAATAGAAGAGACACTACATGAGAGACTTCTGAGATTTCAGTAGGTTTGGACTTCCGGGTCTGGTGTTGCTTGCTTAATCACTGGTTTGCTTTGAAATCGGGGGAATTTTCATAGCATGTGATATACTTCAATAAATTATCTTATATATGATAAACAAAAGTTATTGATATTTAATATGTACAACTTGGTGGGCTTGACTGTAAGTATGTATCTGTGAAACTATCATCACAATTAATAAACTTACCCATTACTTACAAATGTTTCCATCCACCTCAATTTTTTGTTTTATTTTGATTTTACTTTATAGTAAGAGCATTCACATTAGATCTATACTCTGCAAATTTTGAGACTTATAATACAGTACTCTTAATTATGTCAATTATGTTTAACGCTTGATTTCTAGATCTCTAGGACTTACTCATTTTGTGTAACCAAAACTATCTACCCTTTGACCAATATCTCCCAATTTTACTTTCCACCCAGACCATGGGAAATATCATTCTCTCTGATCATATATGTTTGATTAATTTAGATTCTACATATATGTGAAATAATGCAGTATTTCTGCTTCTGTATCTGACTTATTTCATTTAGCATAAAATCCTCCAGACCCATCCAGACATAGTCACAAATGTCAAGATTTCCTTCTTTTCTTAGGGCTAATAATATTCTGTTGTATACCACATTCCATCCATAAGCATGGGCTATATCTTTATTTATTTGTGTCTTCTTTTATTTCTTTTATCATTGTCTTACAGTTTTCAGAGTACAGGTTTTTCACCTAGTTAGTTTTATTCCTAGGTGTTTTATTATTTTTGATGCAATTGGGAATGTAGTTGTTTTCCTGATTTCTCTTTCTGCTAGTTCATTGTTAGTATATGGAAGTGCAACAGATTTCTGTATATTAATTTTGCATACTGCTGCTTTGCTTAATCTGATTATTAATTCTCATAGTTTTTCAGTGTAGTCTTTTGATTCATGATACCATATCATCTCCAACTACTGAGAATTTGTTCCTTCCTTACCATTTTGGATGCCTTTTATCTCTTTATCATGTCTGATTGCCATGGCTAAGACTTCCAATACTATGTTGAATAAAAGTGGGAAGACTGGGTATCCCTGTCTTTTTCTTCATCTTAGATGGTCATTTTGTTTTTTCACGTAGCTGGTGTCTGGGTTTACATCAATGTGTTCTGAAAAGATGCTGCTAAATATCAATCTTTTTTAATTTATTGAGAGACTTTTTGTGCCTTTTTTGTGGTCTATTCTGGAGAACCCTGCATGGGCACTTGAGGAAAATATGTATCCTGCTTCTTTTGCATGCGATGTTCTGTATGTGTCTAGTAAGTCCATCTTGTGTAATGTGTTATTAGTGCCTCTGCTGCCTCATTTATTATCTGTCTGGATGATCTATCTACTGATGTAACTGGAGTGTTAAAATCCCTTATGGTGATTGTGTTGTTTATTTCCCCCTTTAATTCTCTCAGTATTTGCTTTATATATTTGGTGCTCCTATGATGGGTGCTTAGATATTTACAGTGGTTATATCCTCTTGTTGGGATATGACTATATCTCTATCTCTAACTATAACTGATCTCCATATCATTATGAAATGTCCCTGGTCTCTCATTTCTTTCTTTATTTTGAAGTCTATTTTGTCTGATATAAGTACTGCTATTGCTTGTTTTTTCTTCCCTTTTATTTGCATGAAATATCTTTTTACATCTCTTAATGTTCAGTCTGTGTATGTCTTTAGACTTGAAATGAATCTCTTTCAGGCAGTATATAATGGGTTTTATTTCTTTATCTATTCTGCTACTTTATGTCTTTTGATTGGCATGTTTAGTGCATTAACATTTAAAGCAACCATTGATGTATATGTATTTATTTCCATTATAATTGTTTTCTGGTTGTTTTTGTAGTTCCTCTGTTCCTTTTTTCCTCTCCTATTTGATGGTTTCTTTGGTGCTATGGTGATATCTTTAGAAAAAATTTTTGTGTATCTTTATACAGAATTTTAGGCTTTTGGTTTGTAGTTACCACAATGGTTAGAGTTTATAATATGTGACAGTCAATATTACATTGGTGGTTGCTCTATTTCAAAAACAGTCTGTAAGTACTATTTTTAAATTCTTTTCCTACTCCACACTTTTTTGTATAAGATGTTATAATCTGTATCTTTTGTGTATCCATGCTTTCTTTCAGTTTCCATTTGCATGTGAACTTTCACATGTTTTTAAACTTCAGGTAGTGATCCTCCCTACAGCAGCATTCAGTTGGGACCTTTCCTTTTTAATCCATTCACTCTATGTTTATTTGTTAGCTAGTTAAATGCAATCATATTTAAAGTAATTATTGTTAGGTGAAAACTTACTAATTCCATCTTATAAATTGTTTCCTGGCTCTTTTTCATTCTTTTGTTCCAACCTTCTCATTTCTTGCCTTTATAAATTTATCATTCTGAATTGGTATACTATGATTCTCTTCTTTCATCTTTTGTTTATCCATAGTGGGATTTGCTCTTCGGTTACCTTGAGGACTAAAGAAAACATAACAATGTATTTTAAGCTGATAACTACCTAATTTTGATCACAATACAAAATTCCACCCTCTATGTAGTTTGTGATTTTGATGCATAATTTATAATTTTTTTTAATTTTTATGCTTGATTTATATGAGAATCCCACATTTCTCCCCCATTATTATTATTATTATTTTATATAAAATGCTGAAGTGGTAGGTAGATGCAAGATAAAGGTAGAAAACGTAGTTTAGTGTTGTAAGAGAGCAAATGTGGATGATCAGGTGTGTGACTCTAGACTAAGTGTTAATCCAAGCTAGACAAGGGCAGTAAAACATCTACGGATGCAGGAGATTTCTCTCAAAACAGGGGGGATGAGGTTCTAAGCCTCACCTCTGCTGATCCCCACTTTCTAACCTGATGGCCCCCCTGTGACTGTGCCTGTCTTAGGTTGTTCCTCTCTTTAGGAATCTAACCCGTCTCTGGCTAACCAGTCATCTTCCAGGGCCATACAGGGAAATGTAAAGTTGGTAAGTGAGAGAGAAGCCATATTGTTTGAAAAGGTTAGCTTTTTACTTTGCAGAGTTATGCCCTGTGGCTTCTATGCCCAGCCTTTGTCTTGAGGTATGTTTACCACTTGGAAGAATTATGATACTCTGTAAATTCGATATGAGGCATGAATTCTATTTAAGGGTTGTAATTAGGAAGGAAGAAGAAAAGCTGTAGAAGTGGCAGATGGAAGAATAAATGGGAAGATTGATTATTTCTTTCACATATCTTCTTGTAGAGTAACTTAAGCATGTATAGGTTTTAAACTACTAATTAAATTGCACACACTCATTAACATAATAGGAACACAGTTACATAACCAAAGCAGACCTGTAATTACCAGCCATCTCCAGTGAAACCAAGAAAATCAGTTAGGCATCCTAGGCATTTGAGAAAATTTATCTATGATATGATGGATATTGTGCAACTGAACTTGAACAGTCTGAGAGAAATCAGACAAGTTAAAACAACCCATTCCTGGGAACTGTTCACTTCCCATACGTTCTTTTAACAGTAGAGAGTCTGTAGTTGTAAGATCTTGGAGCGCTACAACTTACACTTCTCCTAATACTTGGTTGAGCTCCGACAGTATAGATCCAGTCAAATTTGTTGTTTTACTGTATGAACAGGCCAGCATAGATATCTCCTTCTTCCTTCCCATGGCAAGTCCAGGAACCGGTGGGATGAATGCAGCTAAAGCTGTACCAGTACCTGGATCTTTGTTGAGGTTTTTTGATGATCATCTTCTGGTAGGAGTCTTCCAGAGAGTGCTGATGTTGGAAGTTCTTCATATTGTATCTTAGTTCATTTTCTAGGTAGTCAAATTAGGCTTTGATCTTCTGTATAAACACAAACAGTCCCTTTGCCCACACTTTGATATGCCTTTTATACCATTGTGTAGAACTCATTGGAGGTCACCACACAGGAACTGCTTTTTTTTTTTTCTTAACAGAAAGGAATATTATCAGAAAACTGTACCTCCATAACTGATCATCTGACACCCTTCAAGTGATCAAAATTAAGGATATTTAGAGCATGCATTAATCATTGATTTACAGTTAGTTTAATCCAATCAGGGAGTAATCCCCTTTTCTTTCTTTCTTTTTTTTTGTTATCATTAATCTACACTTACATGGAGAATATTATGTTTACCAGACTCTCCCCTATACCAGATCCCCCCTATAAGGCCCTTTACAGTCACTGTCCATCAGCATAGCAAAATGTTGTAGAATCAATACTTGTCTTCTCTGTGTTGTACAGCCCTCCCCTTTCTCCCACCCCCACATTATGCATGCTAATCTTAATACCCCCCTTCTTCTTCCCCACTCCTTATCCCTCCCTAATCACCCATCCTCCCCAGTCCCTTTCCCTTTGGTACCTGTTAGTCCATTCTTGGATTCTGTGATTCTACTGTTGTTTTGTTCCTTCAGTTTTTCCTTTGTTCTTATACTCCACAGATGAGTGAAATCATTTGGTATTTCTTTTTCTCTGCTTGGCTTGTTTCACTGAGCATAATACCCTCCAGCTCCAACCATGTTGCTGCAAATGGTAGGATTTGCCTTCTTCTTATGGCTGAGTAATATTCCATTGAGAATATGTACCACATCTTCTATATCCATTCATCTACTGATGGACATTTAGGTTGCTTCCATATCTTGGCTATTGTAAATAGTGCTGTTATAAACATAGGGGTGCATGTGTCTTTTTCAAACTTGATTGCAGCGTTCTTAGGGTAAATTCCTAGGAGTGGAATTCCTGGATCAAATGGTAAGGCTGTTTTGAGCATTTTGAGGAACCTCCATACTGCTTTCCACAGTGGTTGAACTAATTTACATTCCCACCAGCAGTGTAGGAGGGTTCCCCTTTCTCGACAGCCTCCCCAACAATTGTTGTTGTTTGTTTTTTGGATGGTAGCCATCGTTACTGGTGTTAGGTGATACCTCATTGTAGTTTTAATATGCATTTCTCTGATAATTAGCAATGTGGAGCATCTTTTCATGTGTCTGTTGGCCATCTGTATTTCTTTATTGGAGAACTGTCTGTTCAGTTCCTCTGCCCATTTTTTAATTGGATTATTTTTTTGTTTGTTTGTTGATGCATGTGAGCTCTTTATATATTTCGGATGTCAAGCCTTTATCGGATCTGTCATTTACAAATATACTCTCCCATACTGTAGGGTTCCTTTTTGTTCTATTGATGGTGACTTTTGCTGGACAGAAGCTTTTCTGCTTAATATAGTCCCACTTGTTCATTTTTACTGTTGTTTTCCTTGCCTGGGGAGATATATTCAAGAAGAGGTCACTCATGTTTATGTCTAAGAGGTTTTTGCCTATGTTTTTTTCCAAGAGTTTAATGGTTTCATGACTTACATTCAGGTCTATGATCCATTTTGAATTTACTTTTGTATATGGGGTTAGACAATAGTCCAGTTTCATTCTCCTACATGTAGCTGTCCAGTTTGGCCAGCACCATCTGTTGAAGAGACTGTCATTTCCCCATTGTATGTCCATGGCTCCTTTATCAAATATTAATTGACCATATATGTTTGGGTTAATGTCTGGAGTCTTTAGTCTGTTCCACTGGTCTGTGGCTCTGTTCTTGTGCCAGAACCAAATTGTCTTGATTACTATGGCTTTATAGTAGAGCTTGAAGTTTGGGAATGAGCTCCCCCCTACTTTATGCTTCTTTCTCAGGATTGCTTTGGTTATTCAGGGTCTTTGGTGTTTCTATATGAATTTTTGAATTATTTATTCCAGTTCATTGAAGAATGTTGCTGGTAATTTGAGTGGGATTGCAACAAATCTTTATATTGCTTTGGGCAGTATACCCATTTTGATGATATTAACTCTTCCTAGCCATGAGCATGGGATGAGTTTCCATTTTGTAGTGTCCCTTTTAATTTCAATTAAGAGTGACTTGCAGTTTTCAGAGTATAGGTCTTTCACTTCTTTGATTAGGTTTATTCCTAGGTATTTTATTCCTTTTGATGCAATTGTGAATGGCATTGTTTTCCTGATTTCCCTTTCTGTTGGTTCATTGTTAGTGTATAGGAAAGCCACAGATTTCTGTGTTAATTTTGTATCCTGCAACTTTGCTGTA
The DNA here is from genome assembly GCF_040802235.1 of Manis javanica. Classification (NCBI taxonomy): domain Eukaryota; kingdom Metazoa; phylum Chordata; class Mammalia; order Pholidota; family Manidae; genus Manis; species Manis javanica. The sequence goes on along the minus strand of NC_133169.1, from coordinate 44,435,753 downwards.
TTCCGATATCAGTTCTAGTAGTTTTGGGGTGGAATCTTTAGGGTTTTTTGTGTACAATATTATGTCATCTGCAAATAGTGACAGTTTAACTTCTTCTTTATCAATCTGGATTCCATGTATTTCTTTGTTTTGTCTGATTGCCATGGCTAGAACCACCAGTACTATGTTAAATAACAGTGGGGAGAGTGGCCATCCCTGTCTAGTTCCCCATCTCAGAGGAAAAGCTTTCAGCTTCTTGCTGTTCAGTAAAATGTTGTCTGTGGGTTTATGATATATGGACTTTATTATGTTGAGGTTCTTGCCCTCTATTCCCTTTTTTCTGAGAGTTTTTATCATGAATGGATGTTGAATTTTGTCAAATTCTTTTTCAGCATCTATGGAGATGATCATGTGGTTTTTGTCTTACTTTTTGTTGATGTGGTGGATGATATTGATGGATTTTCGAATGTTGTACCATCCTTGCATCCCTGGGATGTATCCCACTTGGTCATGGTGTACAATCCTTTTGATGTATTTTTGAATTCAGTTTGCTAATATTTTGTTGAGTATTTTTGCATCTACGTTCATTAGGGATATTGGTCTGTAGTTTTCTTTTTTGGTGGGGTCTTTGCCTGGTTTTGGTATTAGGGTGATGTTGGCTTCTTAGAATGAGTTTGGAAGTATTCCCTCTTCTATTTTTTGGAAAACTTTAAGGAGAATAGGTATTATGTCTTCTCTGTGTGTCTGATAAAATTCCGAGGTAAATCCATCTGGCCTTGGGGTTTTGTTCTTCAGTAGTTTTTTGGTTACCGTTTCAATTTCTTTGCTCGTAATTGGTTTGTTTAACTTCTGTGTTTCTCCCTTGGTCAGTCTTGGAAGGTTGTATTTTTCTAGGAAGTTGTCCATTTCTCCTAGGTTTCCCAGCTTATTAGCATATACGTTTTCCTAGTACTCTCTAATAATTCTTTGTATTTCTGTGGGGTCCGTCATGATTTTTCCTTTCTCGTTTCTGATTCTGTTGATTTGTCTTGACTCTCTTTTCCTCTTAATAAGTCTGACTAGAGGCTTATCTATTTTGTTTATTTTCCCGAGGAACCAGCTCTTGGTTTCATTGATTTTTGCTATTCTTTTATTCTTCTCAATTTCATTTATTTCTTCTCTGATCTTTATTATGTCCCTCATCCTGCTGACCTTAGGCCTCATTTGTACTTCTTTTTCCAATTTCGATAATTGTGACGTTAGACTATTCATTTGGGATTGTTCTTCCTTCTTTAAATATGCCTGGTTTGCTATATACATTCCTCTTAAGACTGCTTTTGCTGTATCCCACAGTAGTTGGGGTTTTGTGTTGCTGTTGTCGTTTGTTTCCATATATTGCTGGATCTCCATTTTGATTTGGTCATTGATTCATTGATTATTTAGGAGCGTGTTGTTAAGCCTGCATGTGTTTGTGAGCCTTTTTGCTTTCTTTGTACAGTTTATTTCTAGTTTTATGCCTTTGTGATCTGAAAAGTTGGTTGGTAGGATTTCAACGTTTTGGAATTTACTGAGGCTCTTTTTGTGGCCTAGTATGTGGTCTATTCTGGAGAATGTTCCATGTGCACTTGAGAAGAATGTGTATCCTGTTGTTTTTGGATGTAGACTTCTGTAGATGTCTATTAGGTCCATCTGTTCTAGTGTGTTGTTCAGTGCCTCTGTGTCCTTACTTATTTTCTTTCTGGTGGATCTGTTCTTTGTAGTGAATCGTGTGTTGAAGTCTCTCAGAATGAATGCATTGCATTCTATTTCCTCCTTTAGTTCTGTTAGTATTTGTTTCAGATATGTTGGTGCTCCTGTATTGGGTCCATATATATTTATAATGGTTATATTCTCTTGTTGGACTGAGCCCTTTATCATTATGTAATGTCCTTCTTTATATTTTGTTACTTTCTTTCTTTATTTTGAAGTCTGTTTTGTCTGATACTAGTATTGCAACACCTGCTTTTTTAACTCTGTTGTTTGCATGAAATATCTTTTTCCATCCCTTGACTTTAAGTCTGTGCATGTCGTTGGGTTTGAGGTGAGTCTCTTGTAAGCAGCATATGGATGGATCTTCCTTTTTTGTCCATTCTATTACTCTGTGTCTTTTGATTGGTGCATTCAGTACATTTACATTTAGGGTGATTATTGAAAGGTATGTACTTATTGCCATTGCACGCTTTAGGTTTGTGGTTACCAAAGGTTCAGGGTTAGCTTCTTTACTATCTTACTCTGTAACTTAACTCGCTTGTTGAGGTATTATAAACATGATCTGATGATTCTTTATTTCTCTCCCTTCTTATTCCTCCTCCTCCCTTCTTCATATGTTGGGTGTTTTGTTCTGTGCTCTTTTTAGGAGTGCTCCTATGTAGAGCAGTCCCTGTAAGATACCTGGTAGAGGTGGTTTGTGGGAGGCAAATTCCCTCAACTTTTGCTTGTCTGGGTGAGCATTGCTTAATCCCTCCTTCGTATTTATATGATAATTGTGCTGGATACAGTATTTTTGGTTCAAGGCCCTTCTGTTTCATTGCATTAAGTATATGATGCCATTCTCTTCTGGCTTGTAGGGTTTCTGTTGAGAAGTCTGATGATAGCCTGATGGGTTTTCCTTTGTAGGTGACCTTTTTTTCTCTCTTGCTGCCTTTAATACTTTGTCCTTGTCTTTGATCTTTGCCATTTTAATTATTATGTGTCTTGGTGTTGCCGTCTTTGGATCCCTTGTCATGGGAGTTCTCTGTACCTCTGTGGTCTGAGAGGCCATGTCCTCCACTACTTTTGGGAAGTTTTCAGCAATTATTTCTTCAAAGACACTTTCTATCCCTTTTTCTCTCTCTTCTTCTTCTGGTACCCCTATAATGCCGATACTGTTCCATTTCTATTGGTCACTCAGCTCTCTTAGAATTCTTTCATTCCTGGAGATCCTTTCATCTCTCTCTGCATCAGCTTCTCTGCATTCCTGTTCTCTGTTTTCTAGTCCATTAATGGTCTCTTGCATCTCGTCCATTCTGTTTTGAAGTCCTTCCAGAGCTTGTTTTATTTCTGTATTCTCCTTCCTTAGTTCTTGCATATTTCTCTGCAAGTCCATCCATATGGTTATAACTTTTGTTTTGAATTCTTTTTTAGGAAGACTGGTTAAATCTATCTCCCCAGGTTCCTTCTCAGAGGAAGATGTAGCAGATGCCGAAGCTGTCTGGGTTAGTCTTGGCTGGATCATATTTTTTTGCCTTTTCATGTTCATAGGTGCTATTGACTGTCAGCTGGGAGAGCCAATCTTTCCACTTGCTACTTGCCTTTCTTTACTGGGACAACTGTGACCCCTAGTGGCTTGTGTTGGGCAATTGTGTGTAGGCTGGGTCTCTGTATCTTGCCCGGCTTGTATGGGGGAAGCTCCCTTGCTGAGTGTGTGGCCAGCCTCAGTCTGCTAATCTGCTATGGCAGGGCCCTGGAGGGGTAATGGACGGGGGGCTGTTTGGCTGTTTACCTCTGTGAGGAGTCTGAGCTGTTGCCAAGGGGGTTAGTGTGCCCAGGTTTCCCTGGAATTTCCAGCTTCTGGACCTTGACCTGCGTTGTTTCCATCTAGCTGTTGCATCCCTGTCCCTTTAAGACTTTCAAAAAGCACTCACTTTTCTTTGTCACAGGAGCATCAGCTTCGGGACCCACTCAGAGATCTTGCTGCCCTGTTTCCCTAGTTTCCAGCCCTCCATGCATTCTCTGTGTCTGTTCTCTGGTGCAGATGGCTAGGGCTGGGTGTTTAGGAGTCCTGGGCTCCCTCTCCCTCCCTGCTCCATCTCCTATCCTCCCGCCAGGAGCTGGGGTGAGTGGCGCTTGTGTCCTGCCGGGCTGTGGCTTGTATCTTACCCCTTTCACCAGGCGCTGGGCTCTCACACGTGTGGATGTAGTCTGACTGTTGTCCTGTGTCTTCTGGTCTCTCTTTTACGATTAGTTGTATTTGTTGTATTTTCAAAAATATATATGTTTTTGGGAGTAGATTTCCACTGTCCTACTCATGCCACCATCTTGGCTCCGCCCCATAATTTGTAATATTTTATATTGTGTATCCTTAAAAATGTAGCTATGGTTACATTTAATACTTTTATCCTTGACCTTTTAATAGTGTTAAGTGATTAACACACTACAATTTCGGTTTTGGTGTGATTTAAAATATGTGCTTACATTTAACAGTGTGTCATATATTTCTGCATATTTTCATCTTATTAGTTAGCCTTCTTTCATTGTCTCTTAATGAATTTCATCATTATTTGTAATGCTGGATACTGATGAAGAATTCCATTAGGTTTCATTTGGGAAAGTATCTAGGCATTTTTGAGGGATAACTTTGGTGGATAAAGTATTCTGGATTGGTAGTTATTTTGTCTTTCAGATCTTAGAATGTATCATCCTATTCTCTCCTGGTCTGCAGTGTTCCTGTTGGAAAGTCTGTTGATATCCTTAGAGGGTTCCCTTGAATGAGAGGAATTTTTTCTTCCTCCTTTTAAATTTCAATCTTTGCCTTTGTTTTTTGACAGTTCTGTTATATAATGTCTCGTTGAATATCGTTTTTGGTCACAGGCTAGGCTCTGCGAATGGGTCACTGACTGAACCAGGAAAGGACTCTGTGGCCAGTGCAGACCCCTGAGCATCCTGAGCAGCCACACATGGTGAATATCCTGCATCTCAGAGGAAGTGCTTGCCCTGGGTTCCCATTGCTCCTCCTTAGCCCCCGGTGAGAGCACATTCTAGACCCACTGAGGCTGGAAGTGAAGCCTGCCTCTGACCCATGCAGGAGACCCAGGTGAGATAAGGACCTGCCCACGCTGCCACCTAGTGGTAGTGGAGGGAACTGGTACTACTCACCATGCAGCATGTCTCTCCTGAGGAAGGTGCTTCTGGCGTGGGCAGGTTCAGTTTTCAGAGTTCTATGTCTCTTCCCATCTGATTTTCAACTTTCTAGTTGTTTTATGGAGGTCTCTTTTCACTTAACTCAGTGCCTTTCAATTTAAATATTTGCCTTCCTGGTCTACATTTACTATTTATTGGCTGGGTAATTTTAGCAAATCATTTGTATGTCTTATTCTCAAATTTATAAGACCAAAAGTACTCTCTCTTAGCTCCAGTTTCCCCAGGAATAAAAGGGATACACATATTTAATAAGTAGATTTGTTTTAAGGATCCATTTGACAATGCATGAGAAAGGACTGTGAGACCTTTAGAAACAACCCAAGCACAACAGGTGCTCACAGATGGCTAGCAATGTCTGCACTGGGCTATGTTTTAAAGGTTTAGGTACAACTGACTAATCTCTCTCTCTCACTAACTCTCACTCATTTTTAATTTTTTTGTAAGAACATTTAACATGAGACCTAATCTCTTATGTTTATTTACTTATTTATTGACATATAATCTGTAAATAATTAGTGAATACAACTGGATGAGTTTGGAGATGAATATACACCCTAAAACCATCTTCCAAAGTTTAATTACTATTACTTATTACTATTTATTATTACTATTATTACTATTATTAGGAAAATGATGATGATGATGTGATGATAGTACTTAAGAGTTTTTAAGTATACAGTACAGTATTGGTAGCTACAGGTATTATGATATACACTAGGACTGTAGGACTGATTAATCTTACATAACCACAATTTTATACCCTTTGACTAATAACACCCTGTTTTCCCCTCCCCACAGTACCTGTAAATCACTATTCTACTCTCTGTACCTATGGATTTGACTATTTTAGATTCCTCATAAAAGTGCTATTATGTAATTTGTGTCTGGCTTATTTCACTTAGCATAATGTCCTTCAGGCTTATACATGGAAAATGGTAGGATTTTCTTCTTTTATAAAGTTGAATAATGTATCTTTTTATTTCTAATACACGTTTTATCTACCCATTCACCTGTTGATGATACTTACATTTCTTCCATGTCTTGCCTATTGTGAATAATGTTGCAATAAACATGGGTGCAGATATTTCTTTGAGATCCAGATATAAATTCCTTTAGATATACCCAGAAATGTGTCACTATGTGAAATGGTAATTTTATTTTTAATTTTTTGAGAGATTTTCATATTGGGTTTTGGTTTTCTTTTTTCTATTGACTTTGAGGATTCCTTACATATGTTAACTCTTAATCAGATATATGGCCTGCAAATATTTTCTCCCATTCTGTAGGTTGAATTTTTATTTTGTTAATGGTTTATTTTATGATGCCTCCAGTAATGCCAGTGTTCAGAACTTTTCCCCTGTGTTCTTCTAGGAGTTTTAGAATTTCAGATCTTATACATTTTCAGTCTTAAATGAATTTTGAGTTAATTTTATGTGGGGTAAAATGAGTCCAATTTCATTCTGTTAACATGTGGATATTTAGTTTTTCCACCACCATTTGCTGAAAAGGCTACCCTTTCCCATTTTGTATTATTGGCATCTTTGTTGAAGATCAGTTGACTATATATGCATAGATTTGTTTCTGGGCTCTCTGTTTTGTTTCATTGCTCTATATCTCTTTTTATGCCAGTACCATATTTGTTTTTACTACTGTAGCTTTGCAATACAGTTTGAAAACAGTAAGTGTTATGCCTACTGCTTTGTTCTTATGGTTTGAAATTGCTTCAGCTATTTGGGATCTTTTGTGTTCCAATATGAATTAAAGGATACCTTTTTCTATTTTTTAATTGCCACTGAGATTTTGAAAGGGATATCATTGAGTCTATAAGTCCCTTTGGATAGTATGGGCATTTTAACATTATTAATTCTTCAAATTCATGAACATGGGATATCTTTCCATTTTTTTGTGTCAGCTTTAATTTATATCACCAGTGTTTTATAATTTTTAAGTGTACAAGTTATTAAACATATATAGTGTATTTATACAGAAAGAACAAGACAATTTGATACAAAACAGAGAATATATAATTTCTTCAAAAATAAGAATATTTAAAAAGTAAGCATTGCAGGGGACCTCTAAGGAGATGGTATTGTACACAAAGCTTGAATCCACCTCCTCCAGCCTTCACACCAAATCTACATCATACACATTGCAATATTATCTTGAGGAAGAACTGAGGACTTAGTGAATACCTTCTGCGAAATGAAGGGTAGAAAGATCACATAAAAATGACAGGAGAAATGGAGATACAGTAACAGAGGGAACCTCACCCATAACACAGTGACCTGCAGAGGGGAGGGATATCACAGGTCCCTTGCCATGGAGAAGATTAAGAAAAACAAACTTTAAAGTGCATGTAGACTAAAAGTGAAAAAAAAATTATGAGTCATTTATTGCTGTGAGCTGAGCCAGTGCTGCACCGTGGGTTCAGGCTCAGAGCCAGTGACTATGAGAATGGGGATTTCTTGGGGACAGTGTGAGACCCTGGGACTGCATCATAGAATAGCTGATTGCTTCTCACATCTGAATTATGCACATCAGTCACTCATGCACCCTGAGCATAGAGCTGATAGCTACAGAGGTGGGCTTTCCTATGGGCCATGCCTTGCATCAAGGCTGCACTGTGGGCGTGGAGCTAATCACTACCTACTGCTAGGCACTGTGCCTAAGGCTGCTTCCTGTCTGCCAGCATGGACATCACTTGCACCCACTCAGGAGTCCCGGGGACTGAACACACCTCCAGTCATGACTTGAGAGCCCTGACACCAATACATGCCTGGTTCACACACATGAGTCTACACAGAGAGTCTACACTCAGCTCACAATACCAACCCTTCAAAACTGGGAGAGGGAGCTCTTTCTACTAATTCTTAGATTCAACTGCAGAAAGTCAAACAAAATGAGGAGAGAGAGGAATATGCTGAAACAAATGAACATAATGAAACTTTAGAGAAAGAATTAATAAACTGAGTTAAGTAATCTGATGGACAAATATCTCAAATTAATGATTATAAAGATGCTCACAAGACTTGAGAGAAGAGTGGAGGAACCCAGTAAGAAGTTCTACAGGAAGATAGAAAATATAAAACAGAACCAGAGATAAAGAAAACAATAAATGAAATGAAAAATACACTAGAGGGATTCAATAACACAGTAGAGGTTGAAGAACAAATCAGCAGCTTGAATGACGGTAGTGGAAAGCCATCAGCTAAGCATCAGAAAAAAAAAGGTAAAAGATAGGTAAGGGAGCTCTGGAAAATATCAATGATCTAAAAATTCATTTTATAGGAGTCCCAGAAGGAGAAGAAAACTTATTTGAAGAAATAGAAACTGAAGCTTCCTAATTCTAGGAAAAGACACAGATTCTATGTTCATGAAACAGACACAGCACCAAACAAATGAAACCAAAGGAGTCCACACCAAGATCATCATAATTAAAAGGCAAAGATCAGAGGAAAACAGAGAATTGTAAAAGCAACAAGATACAAAGGAAACTACCTAAGCTATACACTGATTGTTCATCTGAAATTCTCTGAGACAGAAGGGAGCAGGATGATATGTACAAAGTACTGAAAGAGAAAAACGTCCAGTCAGGAGTACTCTACCCAGCAAGTTTATCCTTCAGAGAGGAAGGGAATAAAATGCTCCCCAGATAAATATAAATTAAATTACCATTAACCCGCTTTGCAAGAATACTAAAGGGTCTTATTTAAGAGGAAATAGAAGGACTCTAGAAACAAGAAAAAATGAAAGTGAAAATTTCAGATAAAAGTAAACAGACCACAGGTACAAGATCAATCTTGTAAAAGCCAGTATGAAGGTCAAAAACACAAAAGTACTGCAATTAATTACATCTAAAAAGTAGTTAAGGGAATCATTAGATAAAAAGCTATAAAAGACATATACATAAAGTGTGGATGAGAGCAAATTGTAGTGACAAATGTAGTATCATCAGAAGGAGTTCAGACTCAAGTCATCACCAACTCATCATGCAAAGGAGTGAACAAAAGAGGAGGAAATGGTCAGAGAACAAAACAACTAGTAAATATTTGTAAAAATGACAAAACCTACATAACTACCAATAATTACATTTTAATGTAAATGGACAAAATGCTCCAATCAAAAGACTTCAAAATTAATAGGGTGGATTTATAGATTAAGAAAGAAAACCCATTCTATTTGATATTAGAGTTTCACATTAGACCTAAAAACATACACAGACTGAAGCTGAGGGGATAGGAAAATATATTTCATGGAAATCAGAATAAAAAACCCTTTATAAGTAGCAATACTTATATCAGACAAAATACACTTTAAAGCAAAAACTGTAAAAAAAGAAAGTGAGGGAGTACACCCAAAAAACAAATAACCTGATTAAAAAATGGACAGAAGATATGAATAGACAATTCTCCAAAGAGGAAATTTGAATGGCCAACAGGCACATGAAAAGATGCTCTACAACACTAATCATCAGGGAAATGCAAATTAAAACCTCAATGAGCTATCACCTCATACCAGTTAGGATGACCAACATCCAAAAGAAAAGAAACAACAAATGCTGGTGAGGATGTGGAGAAAGGGAAACCCTCCTACACTGCTGGTGGGAATGTAAGCTAGTTCAACCATTGTGGAAAGCAATATGGAGGGTCCTCAAAAAACTGAAAATAGAAATACCTTTTGATCCAGTAATTCCACTCCCAGGAATTTACCTGAAGAAAACAAGATCCATGATTCAAAAAGACATATGCTCCCCTATGTTTATTGCAGCACTATTTAAAATAACTAAGATATGGAAGCAACCAAAGTGTGCATCAGTAGATGAATGGATAAAGAAGATGTATGCATATATCATATAATATTATTCAGCCATAAAAAAGAAAACAAGGAGGAGGATTAAAGATGGCAGCATGAGAGGTGAGACAGAGGCTACCTCCTAAAATCACATATAATACAAAAATATAATTAATACAACTAATAATGAGAGATCAGCAGGAAAGGGAACTGCACCAGCCAGCACACACCTGGAGAAAAGAGCAGACCTCACAGAACAGGACAACGTACCAAAGCAGTGGTCCAGGGGGATGCAAGACCTTCCCCCACCCCAGCTCACTGGCGGGAGGAAGAGAAACTGAGCAGGGAGGGAGTGGAGGCCTGGGGCTGCTCATACCTAACTCCGGAGATCTGCTCTGGGAGCACAAACATACATTTCATGGTGATTTCATGATACTCTCGCGATTACAGGGTTGGAAAGCTAAGACAGGCAGAATCCTGGAGATACTGAGATTTAAGCCACTTGTGGAAAACAGGGATCCATATCTGGTTGCTCTGGGGAAAAAGCTTATACCTTTGTTCTTGGCCCACTGGTTCAGGCAGTGGAGACAGGCGTAGCATCTTGGGAGCAAGAAACAGCTCTTTCTTCCCCCCAGGCACCAATCCCACTCCCCTGTGACCCACAACATTGCCTCAGGGGCTGAGCAGCTCCAGAGAGTAGGGCTTCTGGACACTAGAGGGCACCATACACAAAATGAAATGCCAAAAGAATCTGGTTCAGAGTAAAATTAATATAACCCGTGTAAAGATGACATGGGCCTCATGAATCTTCCTGAAAGGAAGTTCAAAATAAAAATCATTAATACCCTAATGGATGCATGGAAAGATATTCAAGAATTCAGGAATGAATTCCAGTCAGAGATCCTATCATTGAAGAGCACAATGGAGGGTATTAAAAGCAAACTGGATATGGTGGAGGAGATGATAAATGAAATAGAAACTAGAGAAGAGGAATATAAAGAAGTTTAGGCACAGAGAGAAAAAAGGGTCTCTAAGAATGAAAGAATATTGAGAGAACTGGGTGACCAATCCAAATGGAACAATATTTGCATTATAGGGGCACCAGACGAGGAAGAGAGAGAGAAAGGGATAGAAAGTGTTTTAAGGAGGTATTTTCTGAAAACATAGTCTCTCAGGCCATGGAGATCCACAGATCTCCCAACACGAGGGACCCAAAGAACACAACACGAAAACACATAGTAATTAAAATGGGAAAGATCAAGGATAAGGATAGACTGTTAAAAGCAGCCAGAGACAGAAATAAGATCACACACATGGGAAAGCCCATCAGGCTAACATCAGACTTCTCAGCAGAAACCTTACAGGCCAGAAGGGAGTGGCATGATGTATTTAATGCCATGAAGCAGAAGGGCCTGGAACCAAGATTACTTCATCTGGCAAGATTATCACTTAAATTTGAAGAAAGGATTAAACAATTTCCTGATAAGCAAAAGCTGAGAGAATTTTCATCCCACAAACCATAGATGGAAGTGATCCTAAGGTTGAATAGCTGTCACCAGAGGTAGTAGAAGCACAGTAAAGAAAGTAGAACAACTAATTACTAAGCAAATGCAAAATGAAATTAACTATCCCCAAAGTCAATCAAGGGATAGACAAAGAGTACAGAATATGATACCTAACATATAAAGAATGGAGGATGAGGAAGGAGAAGAAAAAGAAAACCCTTAGATTGTGTTTGTAATAACATATTAAGTGAGTTAAGTTAGACTCTTAGTTAACAAGGAAGTTAACCTTGAACCTTTGGTGACCTCAAATCTAAAGCCTGCAATGGCGATAAGTACATGCCTATTGATAACCACCACAAATGTAAATGGGATGAATGCACCAATCAGAAGACACAGAGATAATTAATGGATAAAAAACAGGACCCATCTATATGCTGCCTACAAAAGACTCACTTTAAATCCAAAGAAACACACAGAGTAAAAGTGAAAGGATGGAAAAAGATATTTCATGCAACTAAAAGAAAAAATCAGGTGTTGCAGTACTTGTATCAGACAAAATAGACTTCAAAACAAAGAAAGTCCCAAGAGACAGAGAAGGATATTACATAACGATAAAGCAGTCAATCCAACAAGAGGATATATAACCATTATAAATATCTATGCTCCCAACACAGGAGCACTTACATATGTGAAACAAATACTAACTGAATTAAAAGGAGAAATAGAATGCAATGCATTTATTCTAGGAGACTTCAACACTCCACTCACTCTGAAGGACAGATCAACCAGACAGAAAATTAGTGAGGACACAGAGGCACTGAACAACACATTAGAGCAGATGGACCTAACAGACATCTACAGAACTCTACACCCAAAAGCAGCAGAATAAACATTCTTCTCAAGTGCACATGAAACATTTACAAGAATAGATCATATACTAGGCCTCAAAAAGAGCCTCAATATAATAAAAAAGATTGAAATTGTACCAACCAGTTTCTCAGACCACAAAGGTATGAAACTAGAAATAAACTACACAAAGAAAGTGAAAAATCACACAAACACATGGAGGCTTCACAGCATGCTCCTAAATAACCAATGGATCAATGACCAAATGAAAGCAGAGATCAAGCAATATATAGAGACAAATGACAACAACAATTCAACACCGCAAAATCTGTGGGACGTAGCCAAGGCTGTGCTAAGAGGAAAGTATATTGCAATACAGGCCTACCTCAGGAAAGAACAACAATTCCATATAAGCAGTCTAAACTCACAATTAATTAAACTAGAAAAAGAAGAACAAATGATGCCCAAAGTCAGTAGAAGGAAGTACATAATGAAGATCAGAGCATAAATAAATAAATTTGAGAAGTATAAAACAATAGAAAGAATCAGTGAAAGCAAGAGCTTGTTCTTCAAGAAAATAAACAAAATAGATAAACCCCTAGCCAGACTTGTCAAGAGAAAAGGAGAGTCTACACACATAAACAGAATCAGAAATGAAAAAGGAAAAGTCACTATGGACACCACAGAAATACAAAGAATTATTAGAGAATATTATGAAAAATTACATGCTAGCAAACTGGATAACCTTGAAGAAATGACAACTTTCTAGAAAAATACAACCTTCCAAAGCTGACAAAGGAATAAACAGAAAATTACCAGCAATGAAAGAGAACTGGTAATCAAAAACCTACCTAAGAACAAAACCCCTGGACCAGATGGCCTCACTGCTGTATTTTACCAAACATTTAGTGAAGTCCTAATACCCATCCTATTTCAAGGTTTCCAAAGAGTAGAAGAGGTAATACTTCCAAACTCATTCTATGAGGCCAGCATCACTCTAATACCAAAACCAGGCAAAGACACCACAAGAACAGAAAATTACAGACCAATATCCCTGATGAATATAGGTGAAAAAATACTCAACAAAACTTTAGCAAACTGAATTCAAAAATACATCAAAAAGATCATCCATCATGATGAAGTAGGATTTATTCCAGGGGTGGAAGGATGGTACAACATTCGAAAATCCATCAACATCATCCACCACATCAACAAAAAGAAGGACAAAAACCACATGATCATCTCCATAGATGCTGAAAACGCATTTGACAAAATTCAACATCCATTCATGTAAAAACTCTCAACAAAATGGATATAGAGGGCAAGTACCTTAACATAATAAAGGCCATATATGACAAACCCACAGCCAACATAATACTTCACAGCAAGACACTGAAAACTTTTCCTTTAAGATAGGGAACAAGACAAGGATGCCCACTGTCCCCACTTCTATTCAACATAATACTGGAGGTCCTAGCCATGGTTATCAGACAACACGAAGAAATAAAAGGCATCCAAATTGGCAAGGAAGAAGTTAAACTGTCTCTGTTTACAGATGACATGATATTGTATATGAAGAACCCTAAAGAATCCCTTCCAAAACTATTAGATCTAATATCCGAATTCAGAAATTTGCAGGATACAAAATTAATACACAGAAATCTGTGGCATTCCTATACACTAACAATGAACTAGCAGAAAGAGAAATCAGGAAAACAATTCCATTCACAATTGCATCAAAAAGAATAAAATACCTAGGAATAAACCTAACCAAGAAAGTGAAAGACCTATACTCTGAAAACTATAAGACACTCATGAGAGACATTAAAGAAGGTACCAATAAATGGAAACATATTCCATGCTCATGGATAGGAAGAATTAATGACGTCAAAATGGCCATCTCGCCTAAAGTGATCTATGGATTCAATGCAATTCCTATGAAAATACCAAGAGCATTCTTCAATGAACTAGAGAAAATCATCCTAAAATTTGTATGGAACCACAAAATACCTCAAATAGTCAAAGCAATCCTGAGAAGGAAGAATAAAGCAGGGGGAATTACACTCCCCAACTTCAAGCTCTACTACAAAGTCACAGTAATCAAGACAATTTGGTACTGGCACGAGAACAGACCCATAGACCAGTGGAACAGACTAGTGAGCCCTGACATAAACCCAACCATATATGGTCAACTAATATATGATAAAGGAGCCATGGATATACATGGGGATATGAAAGCCTCTTCAAAAGCTGGTGTTGGAAAAATTGGGTAGCTACATGCAAAAGAATGAAACTGGATTATTGTTTAACCCCATACAAAAATAAACTTGAAATGTATCAAAGATTTGAATGTAAGTCATGAAGCCATAAAACTGTTAGAAGTCAACATAGGCAAACATCTCCTGAATATAAGCATGAGCAATTTCTTCCTGAACACATCTCCTTGAGAATGGGAAACAAAGGCAAAAATGAACTCCTGGTTCTATATCAAAGTTGAAAGTTTCTGTACAGCAAAGGTCCCCATCAACAGAACAAAAAGGCATCCTACAGTATGGGAGAATACATTTGTAAATGACATATAAAACAAGAGGTTAATATCTAAAATATATAAAGAACTTACACACCTCAACACCCCAAAAGCAAATAACCTCATTCACAAATGGGCAGAGGATATGAACAGACTGTTCTCCAAAGAAGAAATTCAGATGGCCAACAGACACATGAAAAGATGCTCCACATCACTAATCATTAGGGAAATGCAAATTAAAACCACCATGAGATATCATCTCACATCAGTAAGAATGGCCAGTATTGAAAAGACTAAGAACAACAAATGCTGCTGAGGATGTGGGAAAGGGGAACCCTCCTACACTGCTGGTGGGAATGCAAGCTAGTTCAACCACTGTGGAAAACAATATGGAGGTTCCTCAAAAAACTGAAAACAGAAATATCATTTGACCCAGGAATCCCACTCCTTGGAATTTTCCCAAAGAATACATCTTGGGTATGCACATATGCACCCCTATGTTTATCACAGCACTTTTTACAATAGCCAAGATACGGAAGCAACCTAAGTGTCCATCAGTAGATGAATGGATAAAGAAGAGGTGGTACATATACAAAATGGAATACGATTCAGCCATAAGAAAGAAACAAATCCTACCATTTGCAACAACATGGATGGAGCTGGAGGACATTATGCTCAGTGAAATAAGCCAGGTGGAGAAAGACAAATGCCAAATGATTTCCCTTATTTTTGGAGTAAAACAATTAAACAAAACTGAAGGAACGAAATAGCAGCAGACTCAGAGACTCCAAGAATGAACTAGTGGTTACCAAAGGTGAGGGATGTGGGAAAGTGGGTGGGAAGGGAGGGAGGGAGAAGGGGACTGAGGGGTATTATGTTTAGTACACATGGTTTGGGGGTGTCATAGGGAGAACAGTGTAGCACAGAGAAGGCACATAGTAGATCTGTAGCATCTTCTGCACTGATGAACAGTGCCTGCATTGGGGTATTTGTGGGGACTGGATAATATAGGTAAATGTAGTAACCACATTGTTTTTTCATGTGAAACCTTCATAAAAGTGTATATCAATCATACCTTACCAAAGAAAAAAGAAAAAGAAAAGAATAAATTAAAACTGGGACAAAAAAGAAAACAAATCCTACGTTTTTTTTTACCTTCACACTTGCTTTCATGTAATTGATCTGCTATCTCTACTATATGTTTGCTCTACCATTGGAAATGTTTCCCTTTCTTAAATGCTTAGATTTTATTTAGCATCTTTTCTTTTCCTCTTAAAATAATCCCTTTAACACTTCTCATAAGGCTGAGTTAGTGGTGGTGAACTTTTTAAACTTGTGTTTATGTGTGAAGTTCTTTATCTCTCCTTCAGTTCTGAGTGGTAACCTTGAGTATTCTTGGTTGGAATTCTTTTTTCCCACTCAGCACTTTGTCTGTATCATGCCAGTCCCTACTGTCCTGTAGAGTTTCTGCAGAATAGTTATCTGGTGATCTTATGGGGTTTCCCTTATATGTAATTCATTGCTGTTCTCTTGCTGCTTTTAGGATTCTCTTTGTCTTTGATCTTTGACATTTTAATTATGATGTGTGTTCATCTGGACCATCTTGGGTTCACCTTGTTTTGAGGTCTCTATGTTTCCTGGACCTGGTAGACTGTTCCATTCCCTAGATTAGAGAAGTTTTCAGCTATTATCTCTTCAAAAATATTTTCCACTCCTTTCTCTCTTTTCTGGATGTTAGGATGTTTGATGTCCCAGATGTTCCTCACCCTATCCTCATTTATTTTAAATCCTTCTCCCTCCTGCTGTTCAGGTTGAGTCCTTTCCATTTTTCTATCTTCCCAGTCACTGATGTGATCTGCATACTCAAGTCTGCTGCTTAGTCCCTCCACTGTATTTTTATTTCATCTATTGTATACTTCATCACTTATTGGTTCTCTTTTTAGCTTTCTGTCTCTTTGTTGAAGTCTGCATTAAGTTCTGCTATTGTTTCCTCAAGCCCATTGACAATCTTTATAACCATTGCTTTAAATTTTTCATAAGGTGGACTGGTTAACTGTCTTCATTTAGGGTTTTTTTCTGCCTTTTTTCCCTCCTTATTCTGTCATTTGGAGCATATTCCTCTGTCTCCTCATTTTGCTTAATTTCCTTGGTTCTGTGAATCAGGTGAAAGGTCTCACTTTCCCAGTTTTGGAGAGTTAGCCTTGAGGGGAGAGTCCCCTCTGTGGGTTGCATGTGCCTCATGATTCTGGTAAGCTGGGAGCTCAGTGACATGATGAGGCACCCAGGGCATGGTCCCAGGGCTGTGGCCTTGAAGGACTATAGGAGTGGGTCCTGGCAGACCCCTATGGGTCTGTGCTGGTGGGGGAGGGGGAGGGCCAGTGGCACTCCAGAGCTGCAGCCTTGGGGGCCTATCAGAAGGGGGCCTGGAGGACCCTATGTATCTGTGCTGGTGAGGGAGGGGTGGGGCCAGTGGCATTCCAGGGCTGCACTCCAGGTGACCCCTGGTGTGGCGTCAGCTGGCTCTTCCATGCCTCTTCAATGGTATGCCCTATGCCCAGGAACACCCTGGCTGCCAAGGACTTCCCCAGAGAATCGCTGCATCAGGTGCCCGCTGAGTCCATCTGGAGGCATGGAGTCAGGCTATGTGCATGTTCCCCTCAGCCCCCATGCAATCTGTCCTGCTCCTGGGAATTCCCACACCAGCAACCACAGTCCTGTTGGTGGCTGGAATCAGACACTGTGAAGGCACGAGTTCTCCCACATCCTCTGGGAGCCCTGGGCTCCTCTGTGGAGTTCTCACACCAGCACCTGCCAGTCCCAGTGGTGACTGGAATTAAAACCATGGGTGCACATTCCCCTCTTGCCGCTGGGTGCTCTGAACTGCGCTAGGGAATCCCACACCATCACGTGCCAAGACCCACTGGTGGGAATGGGTCATCCCCTCACGTGTATTCTCCCCACAGTGACCTGGGGAGTTCCTTTGGCAGTATCAGCCCGCAGATTCTGGCATCCTCCCTGTGGTGTGGAGAATTTCCCAGTCCTGCTGATGGGAGTGGACTCGTGGACAGCAGTGCATAGCAAAGAGGGACTGCTGACACAGACTCCTTGGCGTGGGTGGGGCCAGGGGCCACCCGGAGTAGTCCGAGGTCGGTGTGTGCACCCGGGCCCTGCTCTCGGCCGCACTGAGGTGTGTGAGGCGCACAAACAGTGGTGCTGGCCCACTACTCTGATCCCAGAGGGCCTCCAACTGCTCCCTTGCCACGTGGTGGATGTTTAACTCTGAACTTGTGTTCTTTCTCTGTGGTTTATTTGCACTTTAAACAACAGGGCAATTTTCCTGTGGCTCACAGCAGGTGGGGGAGGGGTCCTCTCAGGGGCACCTCTCCCCAGTCTCTGTGCTCGTGGTGGGTTTCCTGCAGTGTCTGTGTCTCTGTCTCTCCTCCCATTTGGGGTTTTTTAAAAAATATTTTTGTCCCTTATTGTATAAAAAGTGTTCGCTTTGGTCTCCAATCTTCGGGGTGAGATGCTCTGTGCGTAGGGGAGGATGTGGTCCATAGGCAGGAGAGGGTGGATTCAGACTCTCTCTCCTCCTCCATCTTCCTAGAATCCTCCCCACTCAGATGTTGGTGTCAGTTTTGAGATTGAAACCTATGCAAAATGGCATCCGGGAACTCTACCATAATCTCTAACGTATACTGTCCTGTAGTCAGTGATGTTGTTCCAAACCTACTTATGAAAATATTTTATATAATTCTATATCGCTTATTGATATCAGTGTCATGTATTCCTTCAATTTCTCTCAAATATGAACATGACAGGAAGAGGTGTTTTCTACAGATAAAATGACTGAGAAGTCCATCCTAATTTGCTAAGTAATGTCAGAACCAGTTATCTGGATGCTCTGGCATACAAGATACTACCTGTGAGATCCTTGCATATGCCTCCAATGAACACTGTGCCTGACGAGGTTCAATTTATGTTCACTTTCATTTGTTCATTAACTGGGTCATTGACACACATTCATAAATTACATGACATTTAGCTGTTGAAACTTTGTGTCCATTCTTGTATTTTAATTGGACCCTATTTACCAGTGCTGAGATCATCGCCTGCCCCAAACCCCACTTGGGCACTGGCTGCCACTGGAGGTGAAGAATGATGTTCCCAGAGGCTTTGCAGTTGACTACAAAGACTTCCCCCTATTATAAGTAAAGCAGAATATGATTCACTTGTTTACATAAGAATGGTGGCTTTTTCAACTGGACACATTCTCAAATCCTGTCTACAAAGGAAAATTTGGTTAAACCGTCTTTAAAAAGAGTTTGGCTTGGTAAAATTAAGAAGTTAAATATTTCCCCTTCCAGGTTGAAAACACAAAACATCTGAAGTGAGTACTCTGTGGTTACTGTTGGTAATGTCAACCTCCTTCCTACTTCTCCTTCACACTCTGTCTTTTAAACTTTTGTTTCACTTCGAATTTTTATTTTTATTTACAAATAGAAATGGGATTTGAGTGAAAAGTATGGATACAACTTATTATTTTTCTGAAACAATATATTCACTAAAGGAATAAGTCAGGCAATTAAATACCTAGTACATCTTACAGAATACACGTGATTTAAAATTTTTATTTTCAAATGCTTATTTATCATATTTAAAAATGCTTAGCATTGTGTATTCAGAAGTTACTAAAAAGGTATCAATATTAAAGCAAAATTAGTAGCATAAAACTGTTGGCACATACAAGTATATATTTGATATGGTATATATATATATGTGAATAAAACACTTTAATATTGTCTAACTTTTCATAATGTACTGCTCTGGAAGTGGTTCTCTGTGTCTGGCTCCACCTTTTGCCAATGATGATACATGGACGTTTTCAATAACTAGAAATCAGGACTGTTAAGTTTCTGTCCTTTCTGGCATTTCTATTACAGCTGAATTATTTGTTTGAGTGTCACTGAACTCATAAGATACTCATTTTTATTAAGAAATAAGTGATGTTCAAATATATGAACACTTTTGGACAAGGTTAATAATTATGTGGTTAAATAAAAGAATGCCAATTTTATATTCTTACATTTGTTTCTTTGAGTTCTGTTTCTGCTACATTTAATTGCCACCAGAAAACCTAAGTTAAGTTCATTTAGGTGATTTTTATTAAGGAGTCAACAAAGGGATTCACAGTGCCTATGTTTACTATCTAGTTTAATGTACCATGATATACCATCAGTTATACTATATTAAGTAGTAGATGTAGGCTCCAGTTTATGAAGACCAAGTATGTATATCTAAGAAATCAAATCCCTTAATTTTAAAATCCCAACAACTTTGGATTATGGACCTTATTATTCAGGGCTTGACCATTTTGTGGAGTCTGAACACAGAGTACTATCAAATACACTATTATAAATTTATTGATATCCACAAAAAAATCTCTAATGAGGAATTAGGGACTGCTATTTAAGGTAAATTTACCAAACATTCTAAGTATAATAAATATCACAACTACTAAACAATATAAATTCACACCTACATTTCATAGTTGATGATCATCCTCTCATTACAATTTCCATAAATCTTAAAATAATCCTGAATTTACTCTATATTTGTTTTTTTTTGATTTATAGCAAATATATTGATTCACATTAAAACCTTCATTCTTTTTCCTATGTCAATTTAGAAAACAATGTGGCTTTAAACTGAGTCCTTTTCTTCTGTAGACAGTGTATTCACATTTTGGATCTTTTTCACTTGTCTTTTTAAAATCCCTTTATGCTAAAGGATAATATTAAGGGTTCACTATATACTTCACTGAAGTATAATATCAAGGATTATACATGACACAGTTTACACATACATGTGTGCCATATAAATTTTGTAAGTGAAAGGGTAACTCACCATGACCCTCTTTACCCAGAATGACTCAGGAGACACAGGCCCACGCAAGAGAGTTTATTATCAGAAGGAGAGAGTGGCTTCCCAGAAGGGGGGGTTGGGGAGAAAGAGAGAGAGAGAGGGAGCACCAGAGAGAGAGAGACAGAGAGACAGAGAGAGAGCGAGAGAGCGCGCGACAGAGACAGAGAGACAGAGGGCAGCAGCGTGGTGCCTTTTATTGTGGATCTGCTCAGCCTGCTGCTTTGGGGGAAGGTCGGGATACTTATAGATAAGGCGTGGTAAAACCAGGCAAGCCCCAGACTGAGACCTAATGATACACTGAGAGGACAGACAGAGCTCCTGGCGTGAGCCAGGCGGGGCCAAGAGAGCCCGTGGTGGTGCATTGTCTAGGAGTTTTATAGGCAGTTGAGGATATTTGGGAATGTGAAAAATGCTTAGGGCTGTGGACTTTAAGGCAAGTAGTAGGTGTTTAGGATTGCAGGGGAGACAGAAAGAGCTGGGTTCGGAGGTAGGAGAAGGCCTGGATATATGGGATCTCTTTCCATTTGTTCATGCGCTCACAGAAGTTGTGCAAGTCGTGGAGAATTTTATGATCTAAAGAGTCACTGGGGGACCATTTAGACTGATTGTCCAAGGGATATTGTGGCCAGATCTCATTACAGTAGCGAACAGGTTTGAGGTCTGGAGTGAGGTGGAGGGGGGGCACTTTAGATTACTGAGTAAGCACCCTAGCAGTGAATCTGCAGGAACAGAGGGCCAGATCCCATGGTGAGAACGAGACCATTCAGAAGTTGCTGAGGTGTCCACAGTTAGAGGGCCATCACCACCTCTAACTGTGGGGTCGAGGCGAAAACGCTGGGGTGGCTCGGTACCTGGTACCAGGAGTTTCTGAGTCAAGTAGAAATGTAGATAAAGGGAGACCGGGCCTCAGTGGATGAGGATTCTCACCATGGAGAGACAGAGAAGGGTCGACTGTGGGGATCAACCGTGACTCTGAAAGTCATGGTTACGGGTGCCGGACCCTCAATGGTCACTTCCCAAGTTCCAAAGGGACATTTAAGTCGGCCATGAAGGGGAGACTCACCAAATCGAAGGCCGGTGTTGGGCTGAAAGACGAGCGACCGGGGAAATGGACGGTGAGCCCATGGAGGAGGACTGGGCAGTGAGGGTTCCCAAAGCAGCTCAGATTCCTGGAGGAAGAGCAAAGTCAATGGGAGAGCCTCATCTGAAGTCACAGCACCAATGAAAGGGTATCTCACCGTGACCCTCCTTATCCAGAATGACTCAGGAGACACGGGCCCATGCAAGAGATTTTATTATCTGAAAGAGAGAGTGGCTGCCCCCAGAGGGGGGTGAGGAGAGAGAGAGAGAGAGGGAGAGGGAGAGAGAGAGCAGAGAGCAGAGAGAGCAGAGAGAGCAGGGAGATCAGGGGGACAGAGACAGACAGAGAGGGAGAGAAAGCAACAGAGACAGAGAGAGCCACAGAGACAGAGACAGAGACAGAGAGGGCAGCAGTGCGGCGCCTTTCATTGTGGATCTGCTCGGCCTGCTGCTTTGGGGGAGGGTCAGGATGTTTAGAGATAAGGCGGGGTAAACCCAGGCAAGCCCAGGCACAATTCTCACCAGCTTATGTGCTTGGGACCATGGGGCAAATGGAGGATAAATTACTATATTCTTACAGTATGTACATGAAATGTGAATGTGAAACTTTGAAAGCACCTTTTGAGAATTTGATAAAGTTTACTATTTCTTAAAAGTTTTATAAGTAACACTAACTAGTTGATGTTCCTAATCCAGAGAAATATACTTTAGAATGTATTTATAATCAGTAACCTTTCAACTCAAATAATCCTTGTCCATATCTGAAAGGATGTATTGTTCATTTCTTTAAACAAATCAGCAACACAACATGAAAATTGTAAGCCCCTTTCCCTTACCAATTAATCACACAGCAGTGGTACATTTGGGACCTCCTCTTTTACTATTTCTGGCATTTGTGAATATTTCTGTTCTAAAAGGACAGAAAGATAAATATCATACAGTCAATCTTCAAGGAGTTTATACACATGTCTGGGGCTGATAAATACAAGCTATGCTTTTATAATTCAATAGAATATACAGACTTTCAAAAAATATATAAAATAGAATAAATTTGATATTATAAAAGAACTTTTCAGAATAAAATTAGTATTTGGCTTCATTTAAAACCTGATAGATCAAAATGAAATAAGATGTTATGTTTGAGGAAGGAAAGTGGCACTGTGATTAAAAGGTTAAAATTCTAAATGTTTCTGAGATTTAGAAATTCACTGAGGTAAACTTACTTAGGAAAGGAGTGGGAATTGGTAAAAGAATAATTGTGTATTGATTTTGAAAAGCAATTTACATTCAGACAGTATAAAACAAAGGATAAGCATCTTAGGGATGGCTACAGATGAACACAACCTTAGAAAATACATGCATATTTCAAAGATGCTTTAAGAAAGCTAATGAGATAAATGGTCTTCTATGTGAGACTGTGGTTATGTGAGAGGCCACTGAAGGTGGAAAAAAGTTAAGGCGGGTCAAGGTAATAGCCTGTTTGGCTGAATAGTACTCTTTATAATTGTAAGAATGCTTTCATAAATGGCATGATTTCCACTACCAAAACATATACGTAGATCATAAAAATACTTTGTCCATGATAGTCATGAAATAAAGGAAAAAATAATGGAAGGTATCAACAGGTGCAATACAAATCAATTTATAGACCGAAGACCCTACATTTTCTGTAGGTTAAAGCACTGATTAGAATGTTAAAATTAAGAAAGCAGTGAGTTGTGAAAATGAACACCAATTGAAGAAAAGTGTGAGGACCAAGATATTTGGACACACTAGCATTGAAATTGAGCAGGCTTTCAGTCTGGGAAACAGGAAATGAGGAAATGATTGAAGAAACTAAGGCAATTTTTTTTACAAACATCCAAATTACTGTTGTAATTTAAATTTAGAGATTTTTCAAAGAGAGAGTTTCAAAAGGATGATAATATGTACTGTGGCACATAAACTACT
The DNA here is from genome assembly GCF_040802235.1 of Manis javanica. Taxonomy (NCBI): domain Eukaryota; kingdom Metazoa; phylum Chordata; class Mammalia; order Pholidota; family Manidae; genus Manis; species Manis javanica. The sequence goes on along the minus strand of NC_133169.1, from coordinate 44,412,236 downwards.
CTAAAGATATTTAAGAGAAAACTTAATAAAAATGCTAAATAATTTTGAGCAGAGGTCATGTGCTAAGTTCGAATGAAACTTGGTGAAATCCAAGGTTTTAGAAATATTAAGAGTCTTGGATATTTTCTATAGACTATAATAATGGAAAAATGACTCAGCCAAGAATAGGAAATATTGAAAAAGAGTAAGTCCAAATAAGAGACTTTTAAGGCTCTTAAATATACTATTTGAAAAGAGGGGGAAAAATCACAAGATATTAACCCAGGGTCACTGAATGACATGCGTTTCCCATGAAATGTCAGTGTTGAAAGGTTCTAGTGAAATCCAAGCAGGCAAATGTGGAAATTGTGAGAAAGCTGGAGCTTTTGATAAGTCAGTGTTAGGGTAAGCTAAAGCTTACACTAGGACTCCTTTGGATGAAATTATTTTTGAGGCTGTTTCTTTAGTAAAATTATGTGTATTTAAGCTGATACTTATATATTATAATGGTATATGTGATTTTCTATATAAGAAACATATCAAACAAGCTGTAGTTTGAAGTACTGTCAGTCCAGGGAAAGGAAATCTCGGGCAAAATACTTCTAAAAACCAAAATCAGTCAAAGGGAGAAATAAAGTTTAAAACCCATTTCTCACTGCAGTCTCAGTCCGTCTTTCTTCTCTGCTCTAGCAGCTACCACACCGACCTTCCCGCTCACCTCTCAGGTACCAATAAACCCTCTGTTTCCCAGGTAATCAGAAAGCCATACTTCTTTCCACCTCTGAACACCTATTGATATGTAAATATACTAAAGCCAGGCGAGATATTCTGGAAAAGTTACAATTTTACCCACAATTACAAATATTGAAAATGTTGATATGACAGTAGTGACAACAGTCATACTCAGTAAACAGGAGGCAAGAAATTAAATTACATGAGATTTAAAGGATAGATAGTAAAATTTTAAATTTAAGGGAGAAGCAGAATTTAAAAATAAAGAAACAATACCATGTCAATCTTTTAGGTTAATATTTTACATGGGGTAAATTTCTGTGAAGGATTCATGCCAAATCTAACAGTAATTTATGAATGCAATGTAGTTATATAAAAAATTAAATCATAATATGGAAAATGATATTCAGGAAATAAAAACAGAAAGGAAGTAAAGCTTTCTTTTGTTATATTGTGTTTTGCTTTGTTTTACGACCACATATGGTTCAACAATAACTCTAGGCTGTTTTAACATGAAGACAAAACATTTGCAAATAAAGTAAAAATTCAGTCTATTTCCTAAACTGATCATGTTAATCTTCACTACCAAAGTTCAAGTCAACTAGATAAGTGCCTCTTGAACATGACATAAGGAGTTTTATTTTTCCTCCAAACTTTTAGTAATGTTTCTTTTCAAAAACTAAGTAACTTTCTAGAAAATTGATATTTGAAAATAATACAAAATATAAATCAATGATGCCAGCTTTGGGTCACATAGCAATGCCAACATTTTATGACAGTGTGGACACTCTTAATCTTAATTGTGGCACTCACACTGAGAAGACCAATGTACAAATCGTGGACTCATGTTCTAATCCATAGACTGAAGAGCTCTGAACTAAATTTCTGCTCTCTCATTATCCAGGAAGAATGTGTTGTCCAACTTATAACATAACTAAATAACTCTTTTTGAGAATTTATCTCTATTCAAATAATTTATATAAAGTCAACTATGTCAATCTTCTTGGAAACAATAAGCCTCATAAACTGGATATTACTGAAGATAAATAGTTTTATGTGTCATATCCAAAAAGTAGGATTTGGAAGCCTAAACCCTAAAACTTTGCTCCTTTTTTCTACTCAGGAGTGGCCGAAAGATACATAGTTGAACTTCCCACAACACAGAGTCCAACATGTGAAATAGATGTAAATGCCGTGAAAGAAATTACAGTAATTTTATTATTTTGCCATTTCATGTCTTTCATGGTTTATCCCATTTGCTTTCTTGGTCAACCAGCATTTCCGGAAATGGCCAATTCCACCATGGTGACTGAATTTCTTCTCATGGGCTTTGCTGAGATGCTGGAGTTAAGGGTCCTACATGCCCTGTTATTTCTACTGATGTACTTGGCCACCCTGTTAGGAAATCTCATCATCGTCACTGCCACCACTCTGGACCAGAACCTTCACACCCCTATGTACTTCTTCCTCAGGAATCTGTCCATCTTAGACATGTGCTACGTTTCTGTCACTGTGCCCAATGCATGTGTCAACTCCCTCACTGACAACAGGGCCATTTCAGTGGCTGGCTGTGCAGCTCAGATCTTCCTGGTGCTTTGGCTTGCTGTTACAGAGCTTCTGTTCCTCACCATCATGGCCCGTGACCGCTATGTGGCCATCTGCCAGCCCCTCCACTACCCCATCATCATGAACCAAAGAATCTGTATCCAGATGACACTGGTCTCCCTGCTCAGTGGTCTGATCTACGCAGGTGTGCACACAGGGAACACATTCCGGCTGTCCTTCTGTCGGTCCAACGTGGTCCGTCAGTTCTTCTGTGACATCCCCTCTCTGCTGCAGATCTCCTGCTCTGACACCTTCAGCAATGAGCTCTTAATTCTTATTTCTGCCATGGGGATTGGTGGTGGCTGTTTTATTTTCATTACCATGTCATATAGTTGCATATTTTCTACTGTGCTCAAGTTTCAAAGCAGAGAGCGAGGAAAGGCCTTTTCCACGTGTGTCCCTCACATCCTGGTGGTGTCCATTTTCCTCAGTTTTGGCAGCTATGTTTACGTAAGGCCTTCAGCATCCTCTGATACAATTCTGGACATGATTTTTTCTGTATTTTATAGCATAGTTCCTCCACTCTTGAATCCTATAATCTACAGTCTTAGAAACAAACAGGTAAAGGATGCTGTGAGGAAAATTGTATCAAGAAAGTTTTATACAGGAAAATTATAAAGATTCTTTTCAGGTTTATCCGAAGGTCTTGGTAAGATTTAAACTTTTGGAAAATCCACTATTTTTCTGTTTTACCCATTAGACTGCCAACTCTTGAGTTACATGTACTGGAATTGCGATTTGACTCTTTTTGTGTTTTATATCACCCTTTCAATTTTCTAAAAAAAATGGGTAAGGATTTTTAATCAATGGATATAATTCAAATAATTTGTTAAGAATCATTTTAGGTTGTGTTTGTAATTCAGCAATATTTAACAAAATAAATAATATACAAAAGGAAATCTCAACAATTTCAACATGGAGTTAGCTTAATGGCCATATTACCTGATTTTATGCAATGAAATAAAAAATAATAAATACTATGATATACAATTATAGAAATTCAATTACTTGGAAATTTTTAAAATGAAATAAAATAATGATCTAAGAATCATATATAATCAAGATAATAATGTCATGTATCTGGAAAATGGCAAAAATTATATCCACAAATGAGAACAAAAGAGCAGTGGTTTTAATCTACTTATTAATAAGGTAAATCAACTTTCCATTGTTTGTGGAAGGTACCATGTACCTTTGGCTGAGTCTCTCATTATATCAGCAACTCCTTGCTGAGTGGAACATTTTCAGATTATAACACCTTGCTGCTGGCTGCAAGTTGATTCTTATCTTCTCAGATACATTATCAAATCTATATATTTTTTCTGAGTGATGGGTCATGTCTGACATTATGAAAACTTAATCCTATCTATCATTCATTGTATTAAATAATACAAATTAGTATTAACATACATATTTACCAATATTAACTTTAAATTTATTTAAGCTTATTAGGGTGTATAGCATAGTCCTCCATCCAAACTTGTGACCTAAGAACCAGTATAAACATTTCCTTGTCTTTCATAACAGTGTATTTTCCTTAAACCTTCTATTTTATAAACTAGTATACACCTTTGCCTCATTAATTCCTAACAGTATTTACACATATTCAAGAACAAAGGAGAAAGAAATCCGTTCATATAAAATCATACCTAACACAACAAGTCCCAATAAAAATATATTGTTTCCAGGTCAGAAGCCTAGAGGTCAGATGTCAAAGTGCAGGCAGGCTTGGCTCTTTCCTAAGGCTGTGAAGAGAATCTGTTCTATGATTCTCTGCTAGATTCTGCTGCCTTTCTGACAAACTTTGGCATTCCCTGGTCTCTGCTGCATAACCCCCATCACTGCCCTTATTCTCATGTGGTGCTCTGTGTGTGTGTGTGTCTGCTTTTAAATCTTCCTTTTGATAATAATACTGGTCATACTAGAGGTTAGGCTTTAACATATGAATTTTTAGTGAATACAATTATATCCATAATGTCAATGAAAAAAATGAAAATATCACTGAGTAGTTAGTTGATGAAGAACACTAAGGGATGTTCACAGCGGTCATGGTGATTAATTGTCACTTTGGATAAATATTCTTTTACAGAGTGTCAATTAAATCTTATTGCTTTTGACCAGGAAAGAACTTCAGTTTGGTGGTGGAAGAGATTGAGTTTTGTGGTCAATAAAAAAGAAGAATATACCTATAGTTCTTTATTGGTTTCAGCTGATTAGAATTTATTCATGATGAAGTATAATGATCAGTCTTAATATCTCCAAGAGAAGTGTTCTTTATGCATTTTTTTCTTTACAAATATTTTCTTATATTTTTGACTTTGGATAACCACGTAGAGGCTACACAAATTATCAGGTTTTAGTTCTATACCACCATCTTGGTTTCATATGACCTTTTTATGGGACTTTATTTTGTTTTTTCCAAGTTTTTCAAACTCTTTGATATAGAATCACCTGGTGCATAAGCCAACGGGACAGGATGGTGGCTCTGCCATAGTACTTAATATCTGTGAACAAGTTACCTTTAACAGAAACAATTAGGATCGAACAACATAACTAAAATTCCTAGAGCAGCAGATGTGTAGATGAACAATAGACACAAAAAAGATGATCAATGCCACTAATGACCAGGGAAATGTGAAACATAACCGCAGTGAGATATCAACTCGCACCAGAGTGGCTGATATTAACAAGACAAGAAAGAGCAGATTTTGGCAAGAATAGGGAGAAAAAGAAAAACTGTAAACTGCTGGTGTAACCAGTATGGAAAGGTATGGAGGTTTCTCAGAAAAGTAAAAACAGAAATACCATATGACCCCAAAATACCAGTTCTGGGAATTTACCTGAAGAAAAATGTGTCAGTAATCTGAAAGATATAGGCATCCCATTGTTTACTGAAGCATTATGTATAATAGCCAGGACATGGAAGCAGCTATCATGTCCATTGACAGAGGAATGGATAAATAAGCTATGGTACATAAATACAAAGGAATATTAGTCATGAAAACATATTTGCAGCAACATGGATGAGCCCAGAGGGTGTTATGCTACAAAAAATAGGTCAGACAGGAAAAGAAACATATGGTCTGATTTCACTTAAAATGGAACCTAAAAAATAAAGCAAATAAAACAAATGAAACAGAAATAGACTCATAAACACACAGAACAAACATGATTGCAATGGTGTAGGGGGTTGTGGGATGGGAAAAATACTTGAAAGTTAAAGAGGTAAAAATTTCCAATTATTAAATAACTCAGAGTGATTAAAGTGCATCATAGGTAATATTGTCAATGTATTTCAATATCATTCTATGGGGATAGTTACTTTCTTCACATACGGCGAGAATTTTGTAAGGTAAAAAATAAGACTCAGAACTTAGTTGAACTCTCAATAAATAGAAGATATAAAGGAGAATCAAATAACAATTCTAAAACAGAAAACCATACAAATTAAATAAATCCCAGGGATTGTTTCAAGAGTAGAGGACACAAAAAAACAACCATTGAACTTGAAGGAAAACAATATAAGTTGCCCAATATGATGGGAAGAAATTTGACTAAATGAGAATGAACAGAACCCATATAGCCTTATGGGACTGTAACTCGGGGGCTGGGGGGAAGTCCCGGGGCAAAACACCTTTGAAACTTAAATCAGTCAAAGGGAGAAATAAAGTGGGAGAAACCCATTTATTTCTTACAAGCAGTCCACCTCTCCTCTCCTGTGTCTCTTGTGACCCAGCTGCAGAAGAAGGGACCCCACCCAACTTCTCATCCAGATAAGTCCTGGCTCATACAAGTAATTACACAAGTAATATTGAGATGGACTACTTCTCTCCACTATTTGGAAATACCTATTGATACAGAGATGCACTAAGGCCAGGTGAGAGATTCTAGAAATCTTGCAATTTTACACAGAGCCCACCCCTCTAGATATTTTGATTTACAATCTACTTGTTACCCATCTTCTGCAATGGCTCCTGTGTGAGAAAACTGGAGCATTGTGACCAGACTAATAACATATAATAGCAACAATAAAATCGTGATAATTCTCAAGCCAGAGAATTCAGCTAGGTTTAAAGTCCTATGCAGATAAGTCCATAGTTCACTCATTCCACAGGTGGCCAGTAGTTGAATAGATAGTTTAAAGCAATCATCACATGGCAGTTACAGCCAGGGGGCAGGACAAACATTCTCCATCCAGTAGCCAAAAGATCCCAAAACTCTTGTAATATTGCCACAGTGGTAGGGGTAAGGAAGGCCTGGACATTGTCTATGACTCTTTCTGGGATAACTTTAGTTTTACCCAACCAGATGACCCCCAAGAACTTTACAGACAAACCAGCTCCCTGAACCTTGATGTTGTTCACAGCCCATCCTTTCTCCTGTAGTGGTTGCAGCTGTCTAGGAACTGCCCCTTCTAAATCTGCAAGAGAATCAGATGTGAGCAAAATGTCATCAATGCAGTGATACAGACATACTGTTTTTGATTTCTTCCATGTGGCCAAATCTTTGGCTCCAAGTCCATGACAAATGGTGGGACTGTGGAGGTATTCCTGAGGAAGGACAGTGAGTGTCCGCTGCCGTTATTCCCACAGGAAGGGAAACTGTTCCTGACTTTCCTGTGCAATGTCAGTGGAGAAGAAAGCGTGACCAAGGTCTGCAGTATAATGATACATCCCCAGTTCATGACTGAGTGTGTCCATAATAGCTGCTATAGAGGGGACAGCAGCATGCAAAAGGGGTGTGACTTTATTAAATTCCCTGTAGTCCACTGTCATATGCCAGGAACCATCTGGCTTTTTCACAGACACATTGGGGAATTAAAAGGACTATTTGTGGGCTTTATGATGCCCACCTTCTCCAACTCCTGTAGAGTTTATCCAATTTCCTTGTGCCCCAGGCAATTTATACTGCTTGTATTTGTCACTCACCGAGGTACAGGCAGGTACTTAGCATGTCCCCTCAGAACTGCCTTTACCACACATACCCTCAGTCTGAACTCACCTACAGTGGTCTGTAACCACAGGTACTGCAAGATATCTACCACCCAAATATATTCAGGGATGGGAGAAATATACTCAGTGTACTCCTTTGTCAGTAAATACCCTATCCCCAGTGGGATTTGGGATTTCTTCACTCTAATTGCCTTACCCCCATAGTCATTAGTCACAGCAGGGGTCCTGGAAAATGCTCAGGGTTGTCATAAATCAGAGAACACTCAGCTCCTGTGTCCACCAGGACCAGGACACATACATTCACAGGTAACCAATGAATTGCTAATTCTACATGTGGCCTCTGATCCCCAAAACATCCCCCAACAAGGGGCCTTGACCCTCCATCAGTCTAACCATGATGCCCAGTTATCCTCCTGTGGGGGTAAGGACCCAGGTGGAACCTGATTATGGTCCCCCAGGAAGTCTTGCAGGGACACAGGCTGAACATGGGGCCTTGACTCCAGTTTCTGTGTCCTGGACACCAGCAGCTGGAACTGCTGCTCTGGCTTTAACTGGTGCCACAGTTCTAACAAGATCCTATTGGGCTGCCCATCAATAGGCTCTTTCACTACCCTGGCCTTTATCAAATAAACCCACATCTGGTCCTTGAGACCTTTCCGGTCCTTTGCACCTCTCCTTTCAGTCATAACCTATATTTCCTTCCATTCTCTTATAGTTTCAACCTCCTCCAGATCTGCTAAAATACGAGTAGCCTCACTTATGGGTTACCCTATGTGGGGGCCAAGAATATTCACTAGGGACCCAAGAGAGATGGGGAGCTGTCTGGAGCACCAGATTTCTCATTCCTACAGTGAACAGCTCCTCACTGCATCCCTGGGGCGTCCATATTATAGATGATATTTTTCATGCCCAGATCCCATAACACCTGCTGGAGCTCTGCATATGTTTTCCAGCTAGTGGGTAAGTATAGTAAATCACCCTGATTAGGCCAAATTGCCCTGATGGCTGCTGTCAGCCAATCATAAGCACCTGATTTCCTGAGGTGTGATGGGCACTTTGCAACCACTGCCAGAGATAAGGGTACATCATCAGGGAAGCCAGTCTCCTCATTTCAGAATTTGATACAACAATGTTTTCTATCCCCATATCCCAGAGATACAGAAGCCATGTAGGCAGAGGTTCCAACAGCTTCTGCCAAAACTGGATGTGCATATTCACCAGCTCATCCTGGGTATAGAGGCAGATCATGAAGTGCTCCACAACCTGGGGAGGGGGTGGCTCCTGCCCCTGAGGAGCCCGTGGTTGTTGCATTTTTATTTTATTAATTGCAAAATAAGCGAGAGGTTGGTTGCTCAGGCAGTGGCCTCGGAAACAGATCGGCCCTCAGCGCTACCCTTCATCTGCTCTCAACATATCCTCCACCATGTCTGGGGCTGAAGGCACTGTTCTTTCCTCTCCTTCCGCCCTGACCTCCTGCAATGCAGATTCTTCTGATGTCTCCCCCTCACTGTTGCTGATCTGTCTTCCAGGAACGTGACCTGTCTTCTCAATAACTGTCTCTCTTTCTTAAGGGCATCCCATAGGTCATCGCCCAGCTCCTCCAAGTGATGCTGATGTGTATATCTCTCCTTCCAAAGTCTCTTTCTCTCCTCAAAACCTCTTTCCGCTCTCTCAAGGATCAGACATCCTGCAATTCTGGCGGCTGTATGGCTACTCAGGGCTTCTAAGCAGTCTTCCATCTCACAGAGGACTAATTTCACAGCTTCTGGTATCTCCACCTTCCCCAAGGAGGTGCTTCACCCTGGATGAGTTCTCCACTTAGGGGTTCCCCTACTGGAAGCCCCACAGACAGGGGGCTCCTGGGTGAAGCTGCCACCTCCACCACTGCAGCCACTGGGGCCTCCCCACCATCCATGGCAGGGTTCCTGCTATTTCCCCACCATCTCTAGGGCCAGCCTGCACAAGGGTCACACTCATGAATACAGATTTCAGGTTCAGAGGTCCTGCCCACTATGCCAGGTATATCTCTGGGGGAAAATCCCAGGGCAAAATACCTTTGAAACTGAAATCTGTCAAAAGGAGAAATAAAATGGGAGAAACCTGTTTATTACTCACAAGCAGTTGTGTTCTTCTGGTCTCCCATGTCTCTTGTGACCCAGTTGTAAAAGGGACCCCAATCAACCTCTCTGATTCAGATATGCCCTTGCTCCCCCTTGTAATTACTTATTGATGTGGAGACGGACTACTTCTCTCCACCTCTTGGAAAAACCTATCAATATAGAGGTACACTAAGGCCAGATGAGAGATTCTGGGAATATTGCAGTTTTACCCGCAGATATCCTTTCTTGGGTTTTTCTGTGAGGGTTTCATTGCATAATCATGACTGACTAAATTATTGATCATTGGCTGATTCAGTGTGCAGCCCCTGCCCTCGGGTGGGGGTCCAAAAGTCTCTCATTGACACAGCAAAACACCTGTTTCACCTTTAAGACTCTGCTGTGTTTTCAGAAACTGCGGATGAAGACAAAATATACCTGGGAAATATATATTTGGTCCTATGAATGCCCAAATGTGTATTTCTTATAACTCATTATATCACAGTATGCTTACTCCACACCTGCTCATTTCTATGGCACAATTCTTAAGCTTCTATGTCTTTTCTTATCTCACAACACAGCTTGCTGGAGACCGGACAAACCTCTTGTGATTTCCTAAAGGTATTAATACTGCTCAAATGTTTGGTTTTCCCCCTGCCTGCAGACTTCATCTTGTTTTGTGCACATACTTCCTATCTTCCAAGCTCACTCTTGCTGTCACCCTTGGGAAGATAAACAAGGAGAGACTGCCACAATGTGGAGGGAGATGTGTGCTGATAGTTGGGACACTGATCGTACCAGCAGGCCTAGTGCAGCTGTTTTTAACAGTAGCTCATGGCCAGGCTCCTAAGACTCCTATAATTAAGCTCTACCATCTTTTACAGGGAGAGAGGCAAATTTCCTTACCCACACCAATGCATACAGAACCTTATATATATGTATATTTTTTTCTCCAACAGACTGTTGGAACTTCTTTTCTGTAAAACTTGAACTTGTACAAAGACCCCTCATCTTGGGGGATTTTCCCCAAACAGTGCTCTCCAGTTGCTCCCAGACTGACCAGTTGACCGGCTCCTGACAGTTTCACCACCCACACTGGGGTTTGTGTGTCTATTACCTGCTTCAGAGGAGGATGAGATTCTTTCCAAGTCCCAAAGCATGTGCTCCTTGATCCCACAACTCCCATGGAGTCATTTTTGTTTGTAGATGGGTGTTGCATTTTATTCATTAAAGGGGGACAAATAGGAGGTACCCATATGCCACCAGGATGCTGATGTTACCCTCTATGCAAAGGTGTATTATACAGCCATAAGGTGGAATAAAGTTCTGCACATGTTACAACATGAATAATCTTTGAAAATATGAAATAAGCCAGATACAAAATGGCAATTATATAATTCTACTTGTATGAAACATCTGCAATGACAAACTCTCAGAGACAAAAAGTAGATTGAAGGTTACCAGGAACACATGCAGATTTTTTAATTGTTACAGAATTTCTATTTGGAATGATTAAAATGTTTGGAATTAGTTATTAGCCAAGGATCCATAGCATCACGAATGTAATAAATTCCACTAAGTTGACACTTAAGATGGTTAAAAATGAAAAATTTAATAAAACAGTGTTTTCCAATAAATCCTTGAACTAATGTCAGTGGTTCCTCTAAGGATGCCTGTAATAGTGAAGTTACAGTTTGGCTAAAATTGAATAGACAATATAAATATTAAGTAAAAAAGAGGAAGTAGATTAGTCACAGGCTGTACTATGAGTGTCAAAATTAGACAGATGTGATTTTTAAATTCCAGCTCTGCCCCTTTCTTCTTCTCTCTGCTCCTTTTTTTTATTTCATAGTTTCAGATGTATAACTTCATAATTCTGTGTTTGCATACACTGCAAAGAGATCACTACATAAGGTTACTTGCCATCCATCCACATACAATTGACTTCCTTTACCCTTTCTGTCCACCTCCTACCCCTTTCCCTTCTGATTACTATTATTACTATGGCTAACCACCAATCTGTTCTCTGCATCTATGAGTTTTGTTTTACTTGTTCATTTGGCTTGTATTTTAGCTTCCACATATAAATGAAATCATATGATAACTGTCTTTCTCTGACATACATCACTTAGCATGATACCATTGATCTTACAAAGGCCTCAGCTGATGGGTATCAGGAAAGGTACAAACATTAATGTCCTCCTCTTAAAACTTAAGGATATTAAACGAGTCATTATGAAAGTATTTTACAGTAGTTAGTTTTTGGCATTTCATTATTTAAAGATTTTTAACTTACATAATTCTCATAATAGCTGTGATTAAAAAATAAGAGAAGGCTCAGAGTAATTTTTAAAAATCCATATTCCTTCAGCTTCTCAGTGGAAAGTCTGGGACATGAGTCCAAGCAAATAGGCTCTAAGGAATCGCTCTATCACCGTCTATGTCATAATACCTTAGAGAACGAAGAGTTTATTCTAAACCTATTTTCCTTATGAACATTTTATTTTTTTTTAGTTTTCAGATGAATGATTGCCAGACATTTTCCTTAATTTCTCTCCATATAATATAGACATGTAGAGAAACATATATTTATATTTACACAATTTGACTAAAGTATAAATACTGTAGATATTAAAAATGAGTAATAAAATACAAAAGAAAAAATAGGTATAAATAAAAAATAAAAAAAGTTTGATAATGCAGAGGTTGCAGTAAAGTAAGTTTTGGTGTCAGAAGTATTTATGTATATGTAGATACATATAAGGAATATATGGCATATATATAACACTTCATAAAATTATATATATGTATAGTATATGAAGTTATATACAGTTTTATATATGGTATATATAATCATATATTCATATACAGCTTGTATATGTGATACATGTATGTACATATATGTAGTTTTTTATACATACTGTAGTCTACAGAAAGAGTGATTAAGGACGAGAATATTCAACTCTTGCATCCACACCTGCACTTGAGTCAGGCCTCCCTTACCTGTGCTCCGGAGACCATCACCTCCCATGAGCTGCCGGCAGGCAGCATGGTGCTGCTGAGCAGTGAGCGTGGTGCTCCCGGGGTCTCTGAGCTGAAGGCGTGGACGATGCACGTGCTCAGAGGAGGCGGCACGTGACGGGCCTGAGCAGCGCTCTGCTCGTCGGGAGGCGGGACTCAAGTCCTGTGTGCAGAGGGAATCTTGGTTAAATTGTGTTTACAGCAGATTTGAAGAACTTCATGAAAGAAAGCTTTGTTCTCATCTCTAGGTTAAAAACACAGATTACTTAGCAGTAAGTGTTCTGTGATTACTATTATTACTATCTTCCTTTTTCTTTCCATCTCATTTATACTATGACTTTCCTGTAATCTCTTGCTTCACTCTGGAATGTAATTTTTGTTTTGGAAATGAAATTGAAATTTGAGTTGAATGTACATAGTGTCAGTACAAGAACCCAAGTATAGAACATAACGATTTGACAGTTATATATATATACATTAAATATTCACCTCAATTAGTGTAGTTACTTATGTCAACATAGAAAGATGTTACGGAACATTGACTGTATTCTCTATGCTGTACTCTCATCCTCATGACTAATTTATATTATGACTGAGATTTTGTGTCTTTTTATTTCCTTTACCTATTTTACCCACCCAAATCCCTCCTTCATGGTAACCACCAGTCACTCTCAGTGTCTGTGCCTGTTGTTCTTTGTGTTTTACTTTGTTTTTAAATTCCACATTTAAGTGAAATCATATGGTATTTGTCTTAAAGTAAAAAATTCTTTGTGTACCATATACTTAGAAATGTAAACATCTCTGTGTATTGAATTTCCATAAAAGATTAAAGATATTAATATTAAATACACAACAATAATATAAAAATAGTTGGAATACACACACTACACACACATAAACACACAATGAAAGTAATTTAAAATTGTATAAAAATTTTTGATGACTTGCTGAGAAGTATTTCTATAAAGTCAGATTCCCTTTTTTCCCCAATCACGGTATAAGGGATTTTCACTAAAAGAACCTTCAGAACTTTGTTCAGTATTTCCCTTTTGGCATTTTTGTTAGAGATTAAAAAATTTTTTCTAAAATTATATTAATGTAGTCATTTCAAGAGAGATAAATGATGGTCAAATATATAAAGCTGACTGGAGCTAAACAGTAATGTAGCTAAATAATAAAACTTACAGTTCCACTAAATTTGCTTTTTTGAATTCTGTTTCAACTGTATTTGGCTATTACAAGGAAATTCAAATTAAATGCCCTAAAATTGGTTTTTGTTTATTTCAAAATAAATGTATTCATTGTATATTTCTTTCTTGGCTTCAGCATAAAATTGCCTGATACATTAAGTTCTTATGGAATTCTTAGGAGGAATAGAGGAATAGATGTGAACTCTAATTTATGAAGCCAAATAATTATGCAACAAACCAAATAGCCATAAAAAATAGAAATCTTTCCATTTGTCACAACATGGATGGACCTAGAGGGTATTATGCTAAGTGAAATAAGCCAAACAGGGAAAGCCAAAACCATATGATTTCACTTATATGCAAAATCTAAAAATAAACAAAGGAAAATGAACAAAACAGCAGTAGACTAATAGACCCTGAGAAGTGACTGGTGGTTAGCATGGGGGAGGTGTTGGGGTTGGTAAAATAGGTAGATTAAAAAGACATATTTTATATATATATACATATATATATATGATATCCTATTGGTTCTCTTTCTCTGGAGATCTCTGATACAGACAATCTATTTCAGGAGTTCACCATACATTAGTCAAAATCATTGTCTTTAAAACAATAAGCTTCATGCTATTATTGTAGAAATTTAGTAATCATACTCATAATTATATTGGAAATCCCTATTATTAAAAACTTGCTACAAAATGTGTCTACTAAAACATAATATAAAATGTGAGTGGTGCAAAAGAAACACACGGAGCCAGCTGTATAAAATAGAAATAAACACCGTCAGGGAAAATGTTTAAACTTATTATTTTAATGATTTCTACTTTTTAATGTTTTTGTTTTCTAGATAAGCGATCATTTCAGGAAATGACAAAATTCCACCATGCTGGCTGAGTTTCTCCTCAGTGGTTTTGCTGATGTTTGGGAGCTTAGGTTCCTACTTACCTTGTTATTCCTATTGATGTACTTGGCTACCTTGTTAGGGACTCTTTTGATTGTCACTGCCACCACTCTTGACCAGAACCTTCACACACCCATGCACTTCTTCCTCAGGAACCTGTCCATCTTAGACATGTGCTACATTTCTGCTACTGTCCCCAAAGCCTGTGTCAACTCCCTCCCTGAACAGAGCCATTTCAGTGGCTGGCTGGGCAGGTCAGATCTTCCTGGTCCTTTACTGCATATATGTGGAGTTTCTGCTCCTCACCGTCATGGCCCGTGACCACTATGTGGCCATCTGCCAGTCCCTCCACTACCCAGTCATCATGAACTACTTTTTCTGTGTCCGATGACACTGGTCTCCCTGCTCAGTGGTCTCGCCTATGGAGCTGTGCACACAGGGAACACATTCTGGCTGTCCTTCTGTCAGTCCAACGTGGTCCACCAGTTCTGTGACATCCCCTCTTTGCTGAGGCTCTCCTGCTCTGACTCCTTCAACAACATCCTCTTAGTTCTTGTCCCAGCCATGGGGATTGGTGGTGGCTGCTTTGTGTACATCACCATGTCATATATCCGCATATTTTCCACTGTGCTCAAGTTCCCAGTCAGGGAGAGAGGAAAGGCCTTTCCACCTGTGTCCCTCACCTCCTGGTGGTGTCTGTCTTTCTCATTTCTGCTGCCTCCATGTACCTAAGGCCTTCAGTAAACTCTGAAACCTTCCAAGACATAATTCTTTATGTGTTTTCTACCACAGTTCCTCTATTCTGAATCCTAACATCTACAGTCATAGAAACAAATAGGTAATCAAAATTATGAAGAAAGTTATATAAAGGTTTTATTCAGGAAAATTTTAAAGATCTATTTCAGATTTGTCCTAGGATATCACTAAGATTCAAAGTTAAAGAAAACACATTCCTTGTATCGGTTTTATGTTAAATTATCCATTCCCAAATCAGTCTATCGAGACCTGCATAATCAATCTTGAAACTATTTTGCGTTACCCTTTCCTCCACTGGCCTATTATAAAAATATTTGTTATTATATTTTTTAATGAATAGATATAGCTCAATATAGTTGTTGAGAATTATTTTAGGATAGCTATGCTTATTCCTTATCCAGTATTTAGTAATATTGATAATGCTTCAAAGGAAATTTGAATAAATTGATAAAGGGGTAATATACAGGATTCATTACCTGATGTATCCAGTGTAATGGGAAATAATTATATAAATATGTGTTCTTTAGTTAAAGTGATTTAAGTACTTTGAAAAATAAGTGAAATCCCAGAGAAATGCTAATCTAATACATATATTGAATGAAGTGTGAAAAGCATTAGTGTGGAAATTAGAGTTAAAATTGTCATTCTTTGCTGAGTTACATTGTAAACAAGATGGTCCAGAGGAGCAGATATCAGGCAGCACAGAAACTGGCATCTGCAACTGTAGACCTCCTGTTGCTGCTGCCTTGAGGCCCCTCCCTGTAGCCAGGGACTGAGAGCTGTGGCCAAACTTTACCCCTCCTCTGAAGACCAATCAGGATTTTACTTTTTCATTCCCCTTGCATAATGTATGCACCATTTTCAGAATTGTACTGTTATTTGTGCCTATAAAAAAGCTGTCAGAAAGAAAAACTATTCCTTTTTCCTCCTACTTGCTTCAAGTGATAACTTCCCTTACTTACAGTCTGGCTTGGTGGAGTCTTATGAGCTGCAAACACTCCCAAGAGACTGGCAGAAGGGTACTAACCAGAGAGCTGGCACTCACCGAGATTCAGACCCCTTTTGTTTGTTCTCAAATCCACCTCTAAAATGAAAGTGTTAGTCCACAGAAAGAGAACTAAGGTAACTGGTTGGTCTCACCACTTGAGTGATGGAAGAACCCTGTTCCTGTGGGAGATCCCTTTATCCCTCTTAACTGAGCCTGTCACCATTTCAGTCACTCCACGCTGGATGGCCCATTTTTGGGGAATGAACCTTTGCTGCTAGACTACATATGGGCCTGTTTTCTTACTGCTGTCTTCTCTGATGTATTTTTCCTTTATTTTTCTGAATAAAGTGTGATGTCTGACAATTAAGAGGATAATCCCTAGTTGTCTTTTCTAAGTCTCTGCCAGATCAGGGTAAAATTAAAATATTTCCAGAATTTCTCACCTGGCCTTAGGGTATCTCCAAATCAATAGGTGTTTTCAAGGGGTGGAGAAAAGTAGTCCAGCTCCATAGCAAGAGGTGGTTAAAAGGTGGGTGGAGAGTGAGTGGGCACTGGGACAAGAGAGGTTTGGTGGGGCCTTGGCAGCCGGGTCCCAAGAGACACAGGTGAGCAGAAGTAGATGACTGCTTATAAGCAGTAAATGGATTTCTCACACTTTATTTCTCTCTTTGACTAATTTTAGCTTCAAGAGTTATTTTCCTGGGGCTAGGAACTTATTTTTCTCCCTAGAATTACATCTGGTGGTAGTCGGCAGGTGCCTGAACCTGAAATCTGCCTTCATGGGTGTGACCCTTGGGTGGGCTGCCCCTAGAGATGGTGGGTAGATACATGGAAAACCCTCAGTGGCTGCTGTGGTGGAGAATGACAACTCACCCTTCCGTCTGGCATCTGTGGATGGTGCAGCTTCATCCAGGAGCCCCCTATCCACAGGGCTTCCTCTTGGGGAGCCCAAGTGGGAAACTTGTCTAAGGAAAAGCACCTCCTAGATGAGTTGGGCTTCCTCAAAATTGGGGAAGAGTGGGAACACCACAAGCTATGAAATTAGCTCATGTGAGACAGGAGACTGCATAGAGGCCCTGAGTGGCCCTGTGGCAGCTGGAATTCTGGGATGTTTGTTTCTCAAGATATTGGAAAGGGTTATCAAGGAGAGAGACACACTTTGGTGTTGCTTAGAGGAGCTGGGCAATGACCTATGGGATGTCCTTAAGAAAGACAGTTACTGAGAAGACAGTTCATGCTCCTGGAAAGTATGTTAGCAGTGAGGGAGGAGGCAGCTGGAGAATCAGAATTGGGGGAGGGGGGATGGTGAAGCTGAGGGCAGAATTGTTGCTAAGGCAACCAACAGAGGACCCAGTCTCTCCCATATTAGAGGTCTTTCTGGTTGAAATTAAGAAGATAAAAAAGGAGGGGCAGAGCCAAGATGGCAGTGTGAGTAGAGCAGCAGAAATCTCCTCCCAAAGCCACATATATTTTTGAAAATACAACAAAAACAACTCTTCCTAAAAGAGAGACCAGAAGGTACAGGACAACAACCAGACTACATCCACACCTGCGAGAACCCAGTGCCTCACGAAGGGGGCAAGGTACAAGCTGCAGCCCAGCAGGTCCGGAGCACCCCACACCCCAGCTCCTGGTGGGAGGAGAGGAGTCAGAGCAGATAGGGAGAGGGAGCCCTGGACTGCTAAATAGCCATCCCTAGCCATCCGCACTAGACTGCAGACACAGTGCATGTGTGGGGTGCTGGATACTAGGGAAACAGGACAGTAAGACCTGTGCAGGGGTCCCTGCAGCCAGTGCCCCAGGGACAAAGAAAAGTGAGTGCTTTTTGGAAGTCTTAAAGGGACAGGTACCCCACAGCCAAACGAAAGCATCCCAGGACACTTGGTCCAGCAGAAGGGAACTCTGGGCACCCTAAACCCCTGGATAGCAGGGCAGCTCAGAGGCCCCTCATGGAGATAAACAGCCTCCCAGCTGTTCCCCCTCCAACACAGACTCCGCCATATGGGAACAGCAGCAAGAGGCATGCCACACCCACAGCAACAGCAGAGATAAACTCCATAGTGGCCAAGCAAGAAACAGAAGCCCCATCTGCACATAGCTGCCCAGCATAAGCCACTAGAGGTGGCTGTTCTCCCAGGAGAGGAAGGCCACAAACCTAAAAGAAGGAATATTCTTCCAGCCGTCACTCGTGCCAGCTCTGAAAACTATCTCTATCACCATGAAAAGGCAAAATTTGAGGCAGACAAAAATCACAGAGTCAACATCTGAGAAGGAGACAGACCTAACCAGTCTTCCTGAAAAATAATTCAAAGTAAAAATCATAAACATGCTGACAGAGATGAGGCAAAATATACAAGAGCTAAGGGATGAAGTCTGGAGGGAGATTACAGATGTCCAGAAGGAGATTACAGAAGAGAAACAAACTCTGGAAGGATTTTGTTGCAACAGGCCATTGATGGAATATAAACCAGAGAGCAGGAACGCATAGAAGTTGACAAAGAGAGAGATAAAAGGATCTCCTGGAATGAAACAATATTAAGAGAACTGTGTGACCAATCCAAAAGGAACAATACCCACAATATAGGGGTACCAGAAGAAGAAGAGAGAGAAAAAGGGATAGAAAGTGTCCTTGAAGAAATAATTGCTGAAAACTTCCCCAAACTGGGGGAGAAAATAATCGATCAGACCATGGAAGTACACAGGACTCCCAACAGAAAGGACTCAAGGAGGACAACACCAAGACACATAATAAATAAAATGGCAAAGACAAAGGACAAGGACAGAGTTTATTTTTCCTTTATCAATTCTCCAATTTTGGTATCATTAATATACAATTACAGAAAGAACATTATGTTTACTAGGTACCCCACTTCACCAAGTCCCTGACACATACCCCTTCACAGTCACTGTCCATCTACGTAGTAAGATGCTGTAAAATCACTACTTGACTTCTCTGTGTTGCGCAGCCCTCCCCATGTCCCCCACACACTATATATGCTAATTGTAATGCCCTCTTTCTTTTTCCTCACCCTTATCCCTGCCTTCCCACCTGTCATCCCCAGTCCCTTTCCCTTTGGTAACAAAGGTGATAAACATAGGGGTGCATCTGTCTTTTTCAAACTGGAGTGCTGCACTCTTAGGGTAAATTCCTAGAAGTGTAATTCCTGGGTCAAATGGTATTTCTATTCATCCTATTAGTCCATTCTTGGGTTCTGTGATTCCACTGCTGTTTTGTTCCTTCAGTTTTCCTTTGTTCTTATACTCCACATATGAGTGAAATCATTTGGAACTTGTACTTCTCTGCTTGGCTTATTTCACTGAGCATAATATCCTCTAGCTCCATCCATGTTGTTGTGAATGGTACGATCTGTTTTTCTTCTTATGGCTGAATAATATTCCATTGTGTATATGTACCACATTTTCTTTGTCCATTCATCTACTGATGAACATTTAGGTTGCTGAGCTTAAATGAACATTAGGTGCATCGATAAACATAGGAGTGCATCTGTCTTTTTCAAACTGGAGTGCTGCATTCTTAGGGTAAATTCCTAGAAGTGGAATTGCTGTGTCAAATGGTATTTCTATTTTGAGCATTCTGAGGAACCTCCATACTGATTCCATACTGAAGAAGTTCACCTATTGTGGAAATCAGTATGGAGGTTCCTCAAAATGCTCAAAATAGACTTACCATTTGACCCAAGAATTCCACCTCTAGGAATTTACCCTAAGAACGCAGCACTCCTGTTTGAAAAAGACAGATGCATCCGCATGTTTATCGCAGCACTATTTACAATAGTCACGAATTGGAAGTAAGCTAAGTGTCCATCAGTAGATGAATGGATAAAGAAGATGTGGTACATATACACAATGGAATATTATTCAGCCATAAGAAGAAAACAGATCCTACCTTTTGCAACAACATGGATGGAGCTAGAGGATATTATGCTCAGTGAAATAAGCCAAGTGGAGAAAGACAAATACCAATTGATTTCACTCATCTGTGGAGTATAAGAACAAAGAAAAAAACTGAAGGAACAAAACCAAAGCAGAATCACAGAACCCAAGAAGGGACTAACAGTTACCAAAGGGAAAGAGGCTGTTGAGAATGGGAGGGTAGGGAGGGATAAGGGCAGGGAAGAAGAAAGGGGGTATTATGATTAGCATGTATAATGTGGGGGGTAGGGGAAAGTGGATGGCTGTGCAACACAGAGAAGACAAGTAGTGATTCTACAACATTTTGCTGTGCTGATGGACAGTGACTGTAATGGGTTTTGTGGCGGGTCTCGGTGTAGGGGATAGCCTAGTAAATGTAATATTCTTCATGTAATTGTAGATTAATAACAAAAAAGGGGTTATTACTCCCTGCTAGGATAAAATTAACTGCAAATAAATGATTAATGCATGCTTTACATATCCTTAGTTTTGATCTTTTATACGGTGTTGAATGATCAGCTATGGAAGTACATTTTTCTGATAATATTTCTTTCCCTTAAAAAAAGCAGTTCCTGTGTGATAATCTCCAATAGGTTCTTCACAATGTTGTAGTAGTCACATCAAAGTGTGGGCAAAGGCTTTGTTTGTGTTTATACAGAGGATCCAAGCCTAATTTGGCTGCCCAGAACACGAATTAAGATACAATATGTAGAAGAACTTCCAACATCAACATCGTCTGGAAGAGTCATTCCAGAAGATGATCATCAAAATACTTCAACAAATATCCTGGCACTGTTGCAGTTGTAGCTGCATTCATCCCACTGGTTCCTGGACTTGCCATTGGAATGAAGAAGGAGACATCTAAGCTGGCCTGTGCATACAGTAAAACAGCAAATTTGACTGGATCTATGTTGTCAGAACTCAACCAAGAATTAGGAGAAGTGCAAGTTGAAGTGCTCTGAAATCGTGTGACTATAGACTATCTACTATTAAAAGAACATATGTGATGTGAACAGTTCCCAGGAATGTGTTGTTTTAATTTGTCTGATTTTTCTCAAACTATTCAAATTCAATTAGACAATATCCATCATATCATTGATAAGTTTTCACAAATGCCTAGGGTACCTAACTGGTTTTCTTGGTTTCACTGGATATGACTGGTAATTGTAGGTCTGCTTTTGTTATGTATCTATATTCCTATTCTGTTAATGGGTATACACAATTTAATTAGTAGTTTGTTAAAACCTATACATGCTTATGTTACTCTACAAGAAGATATGTCAAAGAAATAATCAATCTTCCCATGTTTTTTTCCGTTTGCTACTTCTATAGCTTTTCTTCTTCCTTCCTAATTACAACCCTTTAGTAGAATTCGTGTCTCATATAGAAAATTACTGAGTATCATAATTCTTCCAAGTGGTAAAGATACCTCAGGACAAATGCTGGGCATAGAAGCCACAGGGCATAAATCTGCAAAGAAATAAAAAGCTAACCTTTCCAAACAATATTGCTTCTCTCTCACTTACCAACTTTACATTTCCCTGTATGGCCCCGGAAGACAACTGGTTAGTCAGAGATGGGTAAGACTCCTCAAGGGAGGAAGAACCTAAGACAGGCACAGTTGCAGGGGTCCATCAGATGAGAAATTGGGGATCAACAGAGGTGAGGCTTAGAACTTCACTACCACCCCTGTTTTGAGAGCAATCTTCAGCATCCGTGGATGTTTTGTTGCCCTAGTCTAGGTTGGATTAATATTTAGCCTATAGGCAGAGACCTGATCATCTACATTTGCCCTCTTACAGCACTAAATTGTTTTCTACCTTTATCTTGCATCTACCTACCACTTCAGCATTTTATTAAAATAATAATGATAATAATAAGGGAGAAATGTGGGATTCACATATAAATCAAGTATGAAAATCAAACGAATAATCATATCTGACTTGATTGTTCATTGTTCATGATGCGTGATCAAAACTGGAAGTTTCTGTGGTATGACTGCCCTTACACTGTTCACCATGTAAGAACTTGTTTGTTATGCTTCAGAAGATTGGAGACTGTTGAGAATTAGGCTTGGGGTTGATTAATGATTGTGCATTGAGTCCCCTATACATAATTTCATTGTTGTTAACAACCATTTGATCAATAAATATGAGAGATGCCCTCTCAAAAAAAATAAATGAACTACTTCTACTCATATGTAATAAAAAAAAAAGAAGATAAAAACACAACAACTGTGGCTCTTCCAGACGAGGAGCCACCCCCTCTCCAGGCTCTGGAGCCCTCCATGCTCCACTCCTACACCCAGGGTGAGCTGGTAGAAATGAGCATCCAGTTTTGGTACAAGCCTTTGGAACCCCTGCCTACATGGCTTTTGCATCTCTCAGATGTGGAGGTGGAAAATACTGTTATGTCGGTTTCTGAAATGGGCAGACTGGCTTCCCTGACGTCTCACCCTTTCCTCTGGCAGTGGTTGTAAAGAGCTTTTGGCATCCCCAGGGAATGATGAAGCAGATACATTGGCCCAGGTGTGCTGGCTGGAAGGAAAGCTCACCTCTGATGTGGCCCAATGGTTATATCACCATTTATTGCATGCAGGGCAAAAGACAATGTGGGCTGTAGCCCTTCTGTGGGGCTTGCAGCTGACCTTTGAAGAAGTCAGCAGATCCTGGAAGGAGTGCCTTGTGTGCTCTAAGAGGGACTTACACTGAGTCCCACAGCAACATAGGACAATAGTAAAGGGGCTGATACCCCTTGTCAGGTGGCAGATAGACTGTATTGGGCCTCTGCCCATATCAAAAGGCTATCAGTATGCCATGAGTTGTGTGAACACAGTTATTGGTCTGGTGGTTGCTTTTCCTAGATGTCATGCAGATCAGCAAACCCCCCAAGAGGGGTTTCTTTGCAAGAGTGTCTCTTTGCAGCCTATGGCCAGCCACAAGTGATTGAGACTGGACATGCATTACAATAATGGGCCCAGCAAGCAGGATTAAAGTGGAAGTTTCATGTACCATATAACCCTACCAGCAGAGCTACATCCTCCTGACAATCCCAACTGTGTTAAACCCTGGAGACTCTTGAGTGGATGTGGCCCTGGACATTCTGACACATGGACCAGCAGTGGCTGGCCCTCCTGGCACCTTGGGGAAAAGGCCTGGAATCTTCCCTCTTCTGTGTTCCTGGAGTAACTGTAAAATGGCCCCCAAAGATCACAGTAGTGTAACCAAAACATTTGGGAGATAAGAGCATCTTATTATCCTCTTATTGGAAAGGGTTTTTGAGGAGAGAGCCACACTTCAGTGTCACTTGGAGGAGCTGGGTGATGACCTGTGGGATGCCCTTGAGAAGGAGAGGCTGTTACTGAGAAGGCAGGTCACGCTCCTGGAAGATGTGTCAGCAGTCAGTGGGGAGGCAGCTGGAGGATCAGTGCTGCAGGAGGCCGTGGGGGAGGGGGAGGAGAGAGCAGTGGCTTCAGCCCGGGAGATGGTGGGGGATTTAAAATAAAAAATTCCAGTTTTATTCAAGGATGGCTTACATTTAATTTCAAAGGATGGATCTAAGGAACAAGATCCCTCGCCATCTGTTAAAGCCAGGTCACTTGGTGTGGGGAACTTTTATTTTGTCTTAATGGCCAGTGCATGTACTTCCTGTAGGACCAGTTACCCATCTGTAACTCCCTCAGGGACGGGGCTGAAAGCCTGGGTTTGGTAGAAGCCTTTGGAACCTCTGCCTACATGGCTTTTGTATCTAAACCAGGATGAGATCCAATTCCTGTCACAGTCCTACCACAGGACCACTTTCTTTCATGCAACCTGATGGACAAGATTTGCCAATGCTGGTGTCATTAAAGAATGCATCTGATCACCCTCAAAGTTATTTTCCTTTATAGTCTCTGTGTTCTGGACCCACCCCCTGGTGAATCCTTTGGCTTGAGGAATATCATGATTTTATTGCTGTTGTTATTGTATGTAATTAGTCTGATTACAGTGCTCCAGTTATCTCACAAAGGGGCCATTGCAGAAGATGGGGAATGAATAGATTGTGAGGTGAGATTTCTGGAGGGGTGCACTATAGGTAAAATTGCAGTATTTCTGGAATTTCTCACCTGGCCTTTGTGCATCTCCATATCAGTAAGCATTTATGAGGAGTGGGGAGAAGTGGTCCATTTTCATGTAACTAGGTGATTACAGGTGGGTAGGGGTGGAACACAAGCAGGCACCTGGACTGGAGAGGTTTGGTGGGTCCTTGGCAGCTAAGCCATGAGAGACATGGGCGAGGAGGAGTAGGTGACTGCCTGTACACAATAAAAATGTTTTTTAATTTTATTTCTCCTTTTGACTAATTTTGGCTTCAAAGGTTTATTTGCTCCCAGCTGGGAACATATTTTCCCCCTGGAGTTACAGTCAACTCCTTAGAATTTTTAAGTTTTTCTCCATCATATATGTCTATCTGTTCTTGTATTCTAAAAATGAGTCAACTTTAACGGGAAGAAATATTCTTAGTATTTGATGGGGGCACAATTCATGGATATTTCAGCACTAAAAAATGTGTTTTTCATGTTGTTAATTAACTACATTTTCAGGAGACTTCAGGCAAGTGAGTCAAGACCACAGTTGCCCTAGCGGATGGCCGTGAGAAGCCTGTGCCTCTGGAAGAACCTTGGGGGAAGTGGGATCTTGGTTGAATCCATTGAAGTCATGACTCGGTGAGATGGAAGCTGTATTCTGGGCAGATCAAGCTGGATATGTTTCAGAATCCCAGGTAGTAGTGGTCTACAGGGAATAAGGCTGCTGGAAATCTGCACATGCACTGGGGGGCACTGCCAAAGGCCAGTGGAGGGGCTACCGACCTGGATGAGAGCAGAGTGCCAGGTGCTAACACGGGCCGGGGACTGTGCCTGTGCCTGATAGCTGACATGGGAAACCTCGTCATTCAGAGGACACTCGGTAGACTATTCAGGAGACATTTGCATCAGGATAACCCTCTCCCAGTCCATCTCCTAAACCTCAAGGGACGACAGGAAGGCAATAAAGGGATTCTGAATGGTTAAATTGTGCACTTGAACAACGCAAGGTATCTTTAGTGGAATACAAAATAACACTAACATGGTTAAATTCCCAATATCTGGCACCCAATCAACAATTATCAGGCACTCAAACACGGAGAAAAATTCAAAACGTGGTGAGTAAAAAAATCAATGAAAACAGACGTAAGCCAGAAGCAGATGTTACAATTAGAAAACAAGTGAGTCACTTAAAGTTAACTAGTGACACGAAGAGTATAAACAACCCAAATGGCACTTGAGGAAATAAAAACAGCAATTTTCTAATATGAAAATAACACGACATTGTGTATTCCTGAGGAACTCCTTTTGGTTTCCCAGATCTGATTCCAGTGTGTATGCACGCATGCGTGCGTGTGTGTGTGAGATGGGGGTAACCTTCCCTGGAACAATACCAAGCAATTTTGAACACTGGCATGGTGTCTGAGAAGTCAACTCTATTCTGATGCTTTTGGCCCAGAGACAGCTCCCGATTCCCCAGGTAGAGGCTCCATCCTGCAGGACTGCCCTCCACCCCCCACTCCACATGCTGGTCACAAGCCCCAGGCAGTTACCCATGCTTCTGACCTACCAGCTACATTTTGGAGGTTCCCATAGCCTCCCCCTTATGCTCAATTGGCTTTCTAGAGCTGCTCACACGACTCAGGGAAACACATGTAGCAGTCTAATAAGGATTCCTTAAAGGATGCAGGTTAACAGCCAGATGGAGAGACATAGGGAAGGTCCCAAATAAAGGAGCTTCTATCCTCCTGGAGTTCAGGGCCTGTTTCGGTGGCCCGCAGCGGTGCTCTGGTCTCCCAGGCATGGGAGCTCTCCGATGGACAGGCAGGTCGCAAGAGAGAGGGGTCTGCTCTTCTCACAGGCTTTGTGAGCACCTCATTGCATAGGATATTGGTCCATAGTTTCTGTTATTGTAATGGCTTTATCTTTTTCACTATAAGGGCAATGTTGACCTTATAAAATGGTTTGGAAAATATTCCTTCATTTTTAATTGGTTTGTATAGGATTTGATAGTATGTATTTCTTAATATTTTGTGGACTTTGCTAGTGAAATTGATGAGATCTGGACACTTCTGTGTGAATATGTTTTATACATAATTTAATTTGAGAATTATAAGGACTTGCTGTATATCTATTGTTAAGTGAGTTTTGGTAGTTTGAGTCTTTCAAGGATGAATCCATCACAATGAATGTCTCAGTGTCACACTGAAGTTTTCAATGTGGGCATAAACTTCTTCATAATATTCTGTATTATCCTTTAAAACATTATAGAGTATGATATCACTTTTCTCATTTCATATATAATTGTGTCTTTCTGTTTTTTCCTTGGATATTCACTTCAAAGATTGTCAATGTTTTTGATGTTTCAAAGTAACAATTTTGGTTTCATTAATTTTCTCTATTTTATTTATGTTTCCTATATAATTAATTCTTACATTTACATTTATTATTTCCTTCCTTATGCTTGCCTGATTCCAAACCTGATTCCAATGTGTGTTCACACATGCATGTGTGTTTGTGTGTTTGTGTGTGTGTGTGTGTGTGTGGTGTGTGTGTGTGTGTGTGATGGGGGGTGCCTTCCCTAGGACAATATCAAGCAATTTTGAACACTGGGTTTAAATTTCTCTTTTTACTAGTGTCTTAACATATATTTTGAGATTATTTATGGGAGACTTTTGTTTATAATTTTCATATTTAAAAAATTAGCACATATGTATTTCATTGCTTTCACTGTACAGTTTATGCATTTTCACACAAATGTAGATTTTTCACTACAAATGTTCAGAACAGAGCATATAACAATTCCCAAACTTCATATCCCTGCAGCTATGTTCTCAGTCTCCCTTCACCTATACCCTTTAAAAACACTATTCTATTTATTCCAAGAATGTCAGAGGAATGGAATAATATACTCTGTGGCCTATTGATATTGGATTTTTTTCCACTCAGCTAATTAATATATTTGGGATTCAGCCAATCTGCCACTCTCCAGTTCTTTTAAAACCTGCTTTTCATTCCATCCTGTGGCTGTACTACAATTTGTTTACCTGTTGAGAAGATTTGAATTGCCTCTTCTTAATGGATGTGAATAAAGCTGCTATGAACTTTCCTGTTTTTATGAGATCATACATTACTGCTTCTCTAAGTATAAAAGCCCAGGAATCAAAATTTATGCCCATATGTGGCTATATGTATACATTTATTAGAAACAAGCAAAATTGCATGTAGCCCAGAATACCATTGTGCAGTCAGTCAGCAAAACAAGTGAATTATATTTATTCCAAATTTTCATCCTCATTTGATGTAGCCATAATTTTTATGAGCCAGTACATGTGCAGAGGCACCTTATTATATTTATTTGGATAATTTACCACTAATGCTGTTGAACATGTATTTCATGTGATTATAGTTAATATTCATCCAATTTGATTAAACATTTTATCAAGTTTTTGCCCTTTTTTTGATATGGTTGTTTGAGTTTTTAATTTAATTTAATTTTTAGATAAGCTGGTAAAGTCCTCTTTAAAAATATATGCATGTACCTTATATGTATGAAATTCTAGTTATTTATGTATTTATTCATTTATTTTTATTGAAGTATAGTTGGTATACAATGTTATATTGGTTTCAATATACAGCAAAGTGATCCAACAGTTATATAAAATATTAAACCCACATCCCAACTACTGTAGCTACTGTCAGCAGGGAAAGATATTACAGAACTCTTGACTATATTCTCCATGGTGCACTTCCATCCCCATTACCAAAGTATATTTATTTCAACCTATATTTTGATTGACATTTTCTGCCTCTTTATCTTCCCTATAAATCCCACACACCCACCCCAACCCCTCTGCCATGGAACCACTTATCATTACTCAGTGTTTGAGTCTACTGCTTGTTTCATTTTATTTCTACATTTTCATTGTGCCCCACAGAGGTTGCATTTAACCAAACAATTATTCTCTTCCTATAATGTCTGCTAAAGAACAAAGACAAATGGGGACAGAAACTACACATATAAGAAAATGCTTACTGAGTTAATATAACCTAATTTTCTATTCAGTATAAAATAATAAATGTAGACCATACATGCTGTCAAAACCACCCCCCTGGTAATTGCTAAACTTTGTCTCCTCCCTAAGTCTCTGTAACAATGGTACCTAAAACTTTCCTCTTGAATAAAATTAAACATTTTTTATCCTCTAGGAGACATCTGAGAATTATCTTTCTAATTTCCTCTTTTGTGATGCAAAACACAATCAAGGATGAACAGAATGCTATAAAGTTAAATCATTCAAAATAACTTGATAAAAAAGTGAATTTCCCTTGGTGTAGAAAGTCTTCAGTTACTTCTGTTATTTAATTAGACCACAATTAATTAAAACAAGGAAATAACCAAAAGATAGAACTAAGCCGTGTGTCCAGTGAGAGAACAATAGGTAAGAAAGATGGGTATGTACCTACAACAGAATATTATTCGGCCTCAACAAATGAATTCTAACACATCCTACAACATGGATGAACCTTGAGAACATTATGGTTAAGTGAAATAAGCCAGCCATAAAAAGGCAAATCCTAAAGGTGATTCTGTTTTTATGAGGTACCCAGAGTAGTCAAATTCATAGACACAAAAATTAGAATGTTTGTTGCTAGGGACAGAGCAAAGGTGGAAATGGAAAGAAGTGGTTTAATGGGTATATAGAATTCCAGTCTTGCAACATGCTCAAGTTCTGGGTATCGGTTGCATAATAATGTGAATCTAAGTAACAGTACCAATATATACACTTAATAATGTTTGAATGTGCATTTAATGTTATAGATATGTGACAATTAAAAAACCAGTCTGTTTTTTTTGTAAAACTCACAAAACACTGCTTGCTCCAAAGTGATTGGACAATAAAAATGCTGTAACTTTTTTTCTGAACTAATTTGGTGGCACCTACATGTTAAACTTTGTGTCATGTAGGATAAGTGGAAAGGGTAACACAGAACACAAAATGAAAAATTTATACATTAATTACTCAGGTACCAAGATAGATATTTTGGAGTAAACAGTCTAATACACACAACCTTGACAAGCAGTTATTTTATAGATGTTTGGATCTCAGTGACATCGGGATGAACCTGAAATGGATCTGTACTAACTTCCTGAATAATATTTCCTTAATATTACTTTCATTACTGCTTCCTTTACCTGTGTGTTTCTAAGACTGTAGATAATAGGATTCAAGAATGGAGGAACTATTGTATAACATAGAGTAAAAACCACTCCCTGGAGAATGTCAGAGGCTCCTGAAGGCCTTAGGTACACAGAGCTGGTGGAACTGAGGAAGACAGACACCACCAGAATGGGAAGGACACAGGTGGAGAAGGCCTTTCCTCTCTCCTTGACTGGAAACTTCAGCACAGTGGAAAATATGTAAATATATGACACAGTGATAAATGTAAAATACCACAACCAATCAATATGGCAGAAACAACAAGTAATATAAAGTTGTTGAAGGTGTCAGAGCAGAAGAGGCTCAGCAGAGAAGGGATGTCACAGAAGAACTGAAGGACCACATTGTACTTGCAGAAGGACAGCCGGAATGTGTTCCCTGTGTGCACACCTGCATAGATGAGGCCACTGAGCAGGGAGACCAGTGTTGTCCAGACACAGAATTGGTGGGTTATGATGACGGGGTAGCGGAGGGGCTGGCAGATGGCCACATAGCGGTCACAGGCCATGATGGTGAGGAACAGGAGCTCCACATACATACAATAAATAACCAGTAATATCTGAGTTGCACAGCCAGCCACTGAAATGGCCCTGTTGTCAGTGAGGGAGTTGACACAGGCCCTGGGGACAGTGACAGAAACATAGCACACGTCTAGGATGGACAGGTTCCTGAGGAAGAAGTACATGGGCGTGTGAAGGTTCTGGTCAACTGTGGTGGCACTGATGATAAGAATGTTCCCTGTGAGGGTGGCCAGGTACATCAGAAGGAATAGCAGGGAGAACAGGAGCCTTATCTCCCTCTTCTCAGCAAAGCCCATGAGGAGAAACTCAGTCACTGTAGAATTAGCCATTTCTTGAAATGCTGGCTGATCTGGAAAACAAAAGGAGTAAACCATGAAGTACATGATTCCCCAAACCATTTAGGATATCACCTTGAATATTTTCCTTGAAACAGTTTTTCTTCTAATTCATAAAATTGTCCCTCCAAGTGTAGGAAAGGTCAGTCATTAGTCTTGGTCTTCTCGGCTTATCACCACTACTGAGTAGTTAACATGGAACGTGGTATGGACAGGAGTGCTGAGTCCCCCTGTCGGATTATGATGTTAACCTGCAAGGCTGCTGCTATTCACTTCCACTATCACTCAAATGAATCCCTTCCTTACACTCGTCTTATGGTGCTAAGCAATATCCAGCTCACAAGGTTTATTATTTTACTGAAGTTTTATTTAGTTCATATATATGTAAAGTCTTCAAGCAGATTAAATTTTCAATGAGCTTTTGTTGAACTCTAGCTGATATACAATATTTTATTGGTTTCATTTATACAACATAATGATTTGACAGTTATCTGCATTATTAAATGCTCACCCCAATAAGTGTAGTTAAATGCTTTATTAAGAGTTGGACATTATATTCATCCTGTATATTTACACACAGTTGAGATTTAACTCATTGCTTTTTAAAATATGACCTGTGCTTCAAAAGCCCATAATTGCTTCAAAATGACCTGCAAAACTGAGCACAAAATCACCCTAAAGACTTCCCCTGCTGTTAATCTCAACTTTAATGATGCTATTGATGTAAGGCAGGGATGTGGGACAAGCATCATGGTTAACTTTTCCTGCCTATTGTGAGATATGAACAGTATAGTAAGAGCAGGAAATATTTCATTTTAAAGCTAAGATTCCATTTTAAAAGTGAGGAAGTTAGGAAGTAAGATTCCTAACATATTCTTTAGCAAAGAGACAATAACTCAATCCACTTTGGGGGTAGGGTGGGTGGTCTTGATTGATATATTCCTAGAGAGAAGCTGGTATCCTGAAGAGGAACTGAGCAATATCTTGTGTTAATTTTGTAGAATTACCTGGAGGACTGATAATAGAAAAGACTTAATGTCTCCCACCAGAGATGAGCATATTGAGACCACTTTACAAGTCTATACCCCTTAGACCTTGAAAAATACTTAGAAGACAGAAACCCCAGTCTTTTAGCTCACCTCCTGTCTGAGGACACCACACCTTTTCTCTAAGTACATAACTAAATAAAGCTTTCTCACTGCTCAACTTTATTGTGTTTTGTCTCTGCTTTTCCAGTGGTAAGCCTCTCGGTTTCTTTCTACTTCATTCTATTTCTAAGTCTCACTTAGTCTCTGTTTTGCCAGTGATAAGCACTGAGGGGCTGCAGAGAGCTCAGACTTGGACCTGCGCGCCCCTATCTCCTGGGTGACCCGGATGGAGCTGCAGCTGCGGGAGCTGCCTGGAAACCCCCTTCCTTTGGGAAGCTCTCAGAGCATCATCTCACTCCATCCCGCCCTCTGTGCCTCCCCACACTGGGGGCTGGTCCCCAGGCAGTGCAGATGCAGGTAGACAAACGCAAAGTGAGATGGCTTTTGGAGATGGCAAATGAATGTGCCCTATACCAAAATAATGTTTGACAAACTTTCTCAGTCCCTGTACAGTTTCTTGTTCTCAGCCGCCTGCGAGGCTGCTGCCATTCACATCTACTCTCACTCAAATGAATCCCTTCCTTACACTCGTCCGACCTGCTCAAGAATTCCTTCTTGTTCAGAGTCAAGAACCCTCCCCGTCCCGGCTGAGGTTTCACCTCACGTGCAGGGAGAGACCACCCTAGATGCAGCTGCCCGGCAACTCCGACGTAGTATGTAGAATCAGCGCATCTGTCTCTCATATCTCAGTTTGAAGTATTATTTTTCTGGAAATTCATTTATTGTAAAAGAATCACTCAGACAAAACTTGCAAAAAATAAAATGGTCTTCACTACAGTTTTTTCAAAAAGCACTTTTTGATCTGAATTTAACTTCAGTAGAGAGGAATTCTATATGTTATATGAGGATATAAACTCAAATTTTACTATGATACAATTTGTAAATGGTTTGTCTACATTCCCATACCTAAAGTTAGTGTTTTAAATCTCATATGGCTGTAACACAATTAGTTATTTTTCCATATATATCTTCTGGATGTAATTTTCAGTTTAGGAATTTAATTTCATTTACAATTACATTGCTGTCTAAATTTACAATTAATTTTAACACCGATGACAGAAGGAAAGCAACATATCCAATAACACTAAAATGGAAGTTTAATATTTTAAACATAACTCCTTGTGCTTATCTTTTCTTCTCTTTAACAAATTATAATATTAAATTCATTCTTCCAGTCCCCTGTGGTTTAATTTCCTATCTTCTCTGAATTCCACAGTTGCTACTATTTTAATATCACCATTTTGAGTATGAGAACCCGAACAATGGTTCAGTGCAGGTGCTCTAGAGGATGACTTCGCAGTACAGGAACATCTAATGTCTACATATGAAATGTACGAATTAGATTTGGTCTCAATGCCTTCTGACACCTTATATTTCTTTTTCTATAAACTGATTTGACCTTTTGCTATTGATTCTTCTCACTAATTTTTCTTTTTCCCATTTATATAATGATTATTGAAATGTATTATCTATATTTATTACACATTTTAGAACTACAAATTGCCATTTCTGGGACAGCTCTTAACAAATTACAAGCCTGTGAGTAATCTACTGTGTTATTTCCTCTGCCCTGCCAAAATTCCCCCCTTTTCAGCATCTCTGAACATTAACCACATTAATTGTTTTTCTCATTAATTTTTCTGTATTATCTCTGGAAATGCATGTGTTCTCCAAGTTTATGATATGTGGAGCTTATACATTATACGTAACATCCAAAGTCTGAAATTCAAGTAACTTTGTGTTTACATGATCTTATATACTGACCATTTCCCTTCTGCCCATATATGATACAAAAGCTCTCACCTTATTGACCTTTTAAATTCAACATACACCAGAAATTAGTGTATTTTATTTCCAAGTACATATATCATAGTTAGTTAAAAATATTTTAAGGTAATTCATTGGCTACAAACATTATTCTCAATGGTCAATTCTCAATTATTTACAGATAACTAGATGTAAAGGAGATTAGCTATTTATCAATCACTTTCAATTAATACATTCCTTATAGATCTAAAATAATAAAACTCTTGTAAACATGTGCTAAGCACAAGCTAAGGTCTTTATCCACATTTGTTTTTTTCACTGATCACCCACAGCCATTTAAAAACTATTCCTGATACTGGGGTTTTAGTGAGAAAAGGAAAATGTTATCTTTTTAGGAGCTTGATTTCAGTTAGGTTAAAATATAATACTTAAAACCACAAATAAATATTTAAAAATTCAGATATGTTTTGTCTCTCTGAACAATAGAACCCAAGAAAAATAGAAAATTTCTAAGCATTTTCCCTTTTTCAAACTTTTAGGTCAAAGGTAAAAATCCATTTAAAACCTGCAAGACAGCATAGATGCACATAAACTTTCTTTTTTTATTAATCCAGTGACTATTTGTTTCTCTCACACAGTAGTTAGTAAATTGTTCCCTAGTATTAATTGACTGAAATTATTTGATGCACTATTTCACTTATGTGAGAAAATTATGATATGAAAATATTTTTTCATTTGACTATTTTTCATGCATAACTATCACAGGGAGACTGTAGATTATGGAGTCTGAAGCAG
Organism: Manis javanica; assembly: GCF_040802235.1. Taxonomy (NCBI): domain Eukaryota; kingdom Metazoa; phylum Chordata; class Mammalia; order Pholidota; family Manidae; genus Manis; species Manis javanica. The sequence goes on along the minus strand of NC_133169.1, from coordinate 44,378,232 downwards.
AAGTGCTATGTTAGAATGAACTATGAAAAGAAGAAATATGTAAACAATATTACTACAGACATCAATCATTTCAACAAATAAAAAGATTAATTTGCAAAACTTTTTTTTCAAAAAAGACATTTTCTTACTTTGGAAGAAATTAACTGTAAATATCTCAGACTGTCTCTGAATTAAAACTACCTGATTTATAAGGTATACAAATCACTAAAGTGGAATTTGCATGTGAAAAAGGTGATTTTGTAAATTAAAATTATAAAAGGGAAATGAATGATAAGTAACTAAAAAGATAGATTGGAATATCTCTACATTTCAAAAATATTGAGACTAAAGTGCTGAGGACTTATGCTTTCTATGGTGTGTTGTTTATTGTTAAATAATGAAATGCACAATACTTATCTCCAAAACTTAAGCACATTATTGCAGTTGAGAAATTATAGTTAATTTTTGAATTTAATAGACAATGTTTATTAAAACATTGAGAAACATTGAGGTAAATAACTATGTTGAAATTTTAGATGGGCTGTTGAATATTGTTCCTTGATATTTGCATACATTTCAAATTATACATATTTGTGCATGTATGGGTGACACACACACACATAAATAAATGTAAAGATTATTTTGTAAAGCTCTGGATAAATTGGATGAGTGGTTATAATCAATTTTTTAAGTAGGTGACAACATGATGTTGGAGGGTAGTAGTAACATTTAATGTTCCCAGATTCTCTGATGAATTTGCCTTAAGTAACAGACAGTAATTGTTCACTATGTTTATTTTATGGGTATCCAGATATATATAATTAAAATTTGTTTAATAGTCCTATATGCCCAACCTAGTCATATGGTCAAGCTACAAGTAACACAAATATACATCACCCAGTGTTTCAATTTGACCAGAATGTTTGGATTATTGTGTACATCTGCTCTCCTCACTGGTGACCCAATATAGATGAGAGTATCTGGACAACTTCAACTGAAGTTAGTCACACAGGCACTATGAATGATGTTGATTAAATAATGAAAGTCCAATTTAAGGAACTTGGGTTTTCCAGTGTTGCGCCTATAGTTAAGAAAATTCAAAGATGGAAATTAGAGAACATAAAATCTGTATTCTGTTTTATAGTTGATTACTTAATTTGTTCAATCTATGTCATATATTTGAATATCACTTCCATTACCACTGAAATAAATACTACATGAGCTTATTGATTTCTTAAGAATTCATTTAAAATATAACAGAAATGCCAAAAAGAGAAGAGCCTGAACAAAATCTTAAAAATATTCCTCATTTACTGAAAATGTCCTTGCTTTTTATTAAGGTTGATTAAAGTGAAGCTAATCCTAGGGAACAATTTCTAAAGTATTGAAGTTTTTAATACAACATTTTTTCATTTGGTTGTACAGCTGTAAATATATTCCAACTGTTTTATATTTTTAACAGCTTAATATTGATGTTTTTCTTAGTCTCTTTTGAAAAATTTTTATCATATTTATAGGGGTTTTCCAAATATATGGAAAATAAATTTTTAATGAAGAGTGATAGCATAATAAATAATTATCAACTCCTGCTTATTTTTATATGTTTCACATGAGTCCATCACACTCCCTGATATGACCACTGTAGTTATAGAAAGCACAGAAGGTAGAAAAAGCTGATGCAAATTCCTTGTTCTTGCTATTTTATTGAAAGAATTAACTCTTCATTACTGGGTTGACTTATTCCTCCAATGAGATTGTTATGCAGAATAAAGTTTCTTGGTCCACTGCTTTCATACACTGTTTTCAAATCCGTCTTCATTTCTAAAACCAAAATGAAATTCCGAAGTGAAGAAAAACATTGCAGGAAAATCAGATTATGGAAGGGAAGGAAAGAAGGTGGGAAGAAGATATTTCAGTAATAACCACAACATACTTACTCCTGAGTAGTGTAGGCCTCTAACCCTGGAGAAAACAAAAATTTATCTTCATTCTAAATTAAGGTCTTAAAATGACCTTAACCAAATTTTCCTTTGCAGGCAGAATTTGAGAACTTCTTAGATGAAAAGAACATGGTTTCTAGGTTGTGGAATAGGCTGGTCATGATTTGCTTTATCTAAAAATGTGGACAAACCTATGCCATCAACTTTAAAGCCCCCAGAGGCTCTAAGCCCCTGGAGAACATAGACCCTATGATTCAGAGACAGTTTCCCAAGGGTGATTCCCAGCAGGTAATGATCTCCACAGCGCAGGTCAGTGGGACCAATTACAGCAGGCCGTGTACAAGAAACTCAGACTTAATATTATGTATTCCAAGGAGCCCAGATGACTTGTCTTTGATCTGGATGAATGACACGACCTCAATTACTGTCTCTGTAAGTATAGTAAACTTATTTTAGTCCCATTCAGCTTTTAGAGAGATTGAGAGGACTTGGTCAGGGTTCAACTGAATTGGAGAGAGAGCTGAGCAGCAGGTATTAAGAAGTCCTTTAAAGCTACAAGCCAACAAGGAAAGTGTGAGGCAAGCCTTTGTCACTCACTGTGACTGGACATTTCCCTGCCTGGTGTGGCCCCCTGGTCAGGGTGCAATGGATCAGCACAGATGTGCAGTGCATACTAGGACTGGGAGCTGGAAAGAAAAATTTCTTTCCGCATAATGGACCTGCGGCCAGTGGGTGTAAGAGAAGGGAGGGCGGGACTAGGAATTCCTTAGCCCTGAGTCACAGTGGAAAGAGTTTACTTGAAGATTTTGTCCCATATTCCTCAGAAGGAGCCTTGGCAAAGGTCCCTGAGGAAGCCTCCTCTGAAAACTCCACGTAAAGAGATCTCTGCATCTGCCCCCAACAAGTGCAGCTGCTGTCTGTCAACATAGGAAGATGTTACAGAATCATGACTGCATTCTCCATACTGTACTACTACCTCCGTGACCAGCCTACCTTATGATGGAGAATTTTTGTGCCTCTTTATCACCCTCAACCTCCCACTAACAACTCCAGTGCCTCCCCCATGGTACCACCCATCCCTTCACAGTGTCTGTGACTCTACTGCTGTTTTGTTAATTCTGTTTTGCTTTGTGTTTAGAATCCACAAATAAGTGAAATCATATGGTATTTGTCTTTCTCCACTTGGCTTATTTCATTAAGTACAAAACTCTCTAGATCCACCCATGCTGTTGCAAATGACATGATTTCTTTTTTATGGCTGAATAATATTCCATATTGTATACATACCTTCTCTTTTTACTATAATGCAAAAAAAAAAAAAAAAGGAAGAAGAAAACTTTGCATGAAACCATGATGCCAAAATGTGGAAATTCATGGAAAACTTAGCTGGCCTAAAAGGCCTGAATCCCTATTGCAAAACCCTTCTGAGAAGGTAATGTCACTGTGTTTCATGTTGGTGTGAGGACATCAGCTCTTCCCAGGGAGGCCTGCCAGGTAGAGCCCTGCAATTTCCTGTAACTGGATTGAAAGACCACATATAGGTTTTTGACTGGAGCCTGACTCTGAAAAATTGCAGGCAACCATCCATTTTAAACACAAAAATATCAATTATAATATAAGTTGGTCATGGGGATGGAAGTGCAACATGGAGAATATGGTCCATGGTTCTGTAACATCTTCCTATGTTGAAAGATAGTAACTGCACTATTTGGGATGAGGATTTAATAATGTGCATACTGTTGAATCATTGTGATGTATACCTGAAACCAACATAATACTGTGTATCAACTATAGTTTAATAAAAATACACTTAAAAATAAAATGAAGATGATAAAATATCTTCAAAAACAAAGTAGATTAGTTACTATAGGCCAGTGTAATGTAGAGAGAATGATGTAACTCCTTGGGGACGTTTCACCAAGGATCAATTCCCAAATCTCTCATCTAGCAACTAAATGGACTTGAGCAAGGTTTTTTCCCCTAATTCTCAGCCATCAATTTTGTTCACCTATTAATTGTTAAATGGGATTGTTATGGGGAATAAAAGAGTTAAAATCCATAAACTATCATTAACTACCATATCAAATAAGCAATTATATTGAAGTATTATCATGATGTCTTAGTTTAATACTCATACAATTTTAAGAGGTGGCTATTATTTTTTTCTACTTTTTAATGAAATTTAGGAAACAAGGCTTTGAATCCACACTCTTTGTATTCCAGCACTCACTTTATTATAGCCTCTGATTGATATAGTTCCTCTATTTTAATACATGTTTTCATAAAAATATATAATTTTATCCAATCTACAACTGCCGGTATTATAGAGATAATTATACATACTATTTAAATTAGCTAGTTTTTTAATACATTATGAATTTAGTACATCAAGTTGACAAAAGTAAAAAATTGTTGAAAAAGTGTTAACAAAGTTACCAATTTTCATGTCCTTAAATATAAAAAATGAGAGAGAGATTGAGAGAATAGTCAACAAATAGAAATATTCAGTATCTCTTTTGCAAATTATCCTGATCTTGATATGAAGAAGTAGGAAATGTGTAAGTTCCCTGTGATAATTATATTATGGTCAGATTTCCCCTTCGTGTCTGTTAGTATATGCTTTAAATATTGAGGCGTTTCCATGTGGGGTGCCTAGATTTTACAATGGCCCTCTTACTGGACTGATCCCTTCATCATTGTGTAATGTTCTTCTTTGTCTCTTGTTACATTCCTTGCTTAGAAGTGTATTTTGTATAGGTTTTGTTGCTCTAGCTTTTTTTCACTACATATGCATTAATAACTTTGCTCATTACTAAGGAAATGGATATGATTGAACGTACCTGAGCAGATATTTTGTTCATTTGGTCCACCAACATGCAAATGTTCATGTTTGAAGAAATTCCCCATAATGCTCATTCTAATATCTTACTCTAAGGCCCTTGCCTCATCACATACTCATGTCTTAAGTTACAGGTCTTCATGATATAGCTTTTGCCAAGGAGCTATAAGAACTCACCATTGTATTTCATCACAAGTTCTAAGAAGCTGAAACAGACAAAAATCCATGGACTTTGGCCTCAAGAATTCAGACTCTTATGTGACCTAACTGGAAAATCCACAAACAGGACTTGTTTTAAACAACAATGAAATCAGCACTTCTTCCATTGAAACTCGCTGGTCTGGTGATCTGTGTCACGACAACAAACAATGGCTCACTTTCAGCACTCAGTCATTCCTAAATTTCCCCAAAAGCTAACCACTCAGTATATTTTTCATTAACAAGTATTCTCTTGGCTAATTTAAAAATAAATTAATTGATATCATATATTCAGGTTGTATTTTATATTTTATAAGTAATAAATTAATTTTTGTCTTACATATTTTTAAGAATGAATTAATTGAAGAAAAAGTTTATTTTCTGAAAATCTTACGTATTTGTCCCATATTGCTATATATAAACTCTTTTTACATTTTGCATCAACATTTATGAAATAAATTTAATAGGAGCCTATCTCATAACACAGTTATCTCATAACACAGTTATTATGAATTAATGATGCAAAAAGGTTTCCCAGTTTGAAAAATAAATAAAATATAATTAGGGTGATTAATCTGGCCTAAGATAAGAGAATATTTATACAAGATATAATGATACTAATATAGATAGATGTTATATCATAGAGTGATGCACACTGAAAGAAATAATCAAATCTGCATGGGTTAATAATACTTAGGCCATACAATGAGGGCTCATCTTTTCATAATTTTCAAACATGATCCTTTAGTCAGAAATATATATAAGAAGTGACATACATGAGAATAAGCAGTAAAATAACTGACTTGTAGCTTTGATCATAGTTTTATTTCCTGATAATAGATGATTCTTCATGGATTCGCTAAAATGATGACAATTAACTGCCTCAATGAGAAATTACAGTATCACACAGAAAAGAAGGCTAAAAGTACAATTTTTCTATTTCTAATTTTGTAAATATGTTTTTCTTATATTACCATACTAATTTTGATTATAGATATTTAGCAAATTCCAGTTACCTTATTTTTTATGTAATTAGATACCATATTAACTTAATTAGCTTTAATTGGATACCATATTAACTTAATTTGGTATAATATATATAATTTTTCCACTTTATTAGCTAAAGTCAGATGCTGTGGTGGGTTGAAAACCCTGGAGCTGGTGTGTTAGGAGCGTGCAGATTAGGACCTGCTGAATGAAGGGCACAGGCCACCCACATGTGATTGGAAGGAGGTCCTTTGGCATCTGAGATTGCACTTTGAGAAAGTGAAAAATCTGTGGCCATTTTGACTGAAGGCACAATTTCAATACATTCACAAGAATGAAGTAAAGTTATCAGCTTTATTAGTGACAGGTCCCCGATGGCCCCCAGTGTGCTGGGGAAAGGCAGTCCTCCACCCCAGGTCTGGAGCAAGCAAAAGATAGAGAGCAGGACAGCTGGCACTGACCACTCATAAAATCACTGGGGAATCAGTCACTAAGTTTCCAAAGGCTCAAATCTGATTATTTTAAAAGGTTTCACAAGAAAAATAAATTGGGAACTTGTGAGAGGAGTCCTAAGTCTGGGTCTTTCAAAGTGTGTGGACTCTGGGTGTGAGCACAGTCGTCATATTGTAAAACGCCTTGGCAGCCACTCAGAATGGCTGTTTCTCAGCACACAGGGCATGTAGATCATCTCCATATTAATTTTTAATGTGCCTATTGAAGCATTTTTATATTACTTAATATTTGTTAAATCATAAGAGCATATAATCTTTAGTGATTCATATTTTGTATTTTTAGAATAATGCTTTTTAAACATTATTTTCCTAACGGCTTCCTTTATCTGTTTCTAAGACTGTAGATGATAGGATTCAAGAATGTCAGAATTATGGTATAAAACACTGAAAGAACCATGTCCTGAGATGTTCCAGAGGTTAGAGAACACCTTAGGTACACATCGATGCCAGAACTGAGGAGGACAGGCACCACCAGCATGTGAGGGACATAGGTGGAAAAGGCTTTACCTCATTCTCCAGCTGGGGATTTGAGCACAGTAGAAAATACACGAATACAGGACATTTTAATGAAGGCTAAGCAGCCAATGCCATACACTACTATAGGAAAAGAATTGAGAAAATTGCTAAATGTGTCAAAACAGGAGAGTCTCAGCATGGAGGGGACATCAGAGAAGAACTGATGGACCACACTGAACTGACAGAATGGCAGCCAGAATGTGTTACCTGTGTGCACAGCAGCATAGACAAGGCCAAAGATCAGAGGCCAGTGTCATGTGAACACAGAATCTTTGGTTCATGATGACGGGGTAGTGGAGGGGCTGGCAGATGGCCACTTAGTGGTCATGGGCCTTGATGGTGAGGAACAGAAGCTCTGTAACAGAGCCAAACCACAAGGAAGATTTGAGCTGCACAGCCAGCCACTGAAATGGCCCTGTTGTCAGTGAGGGAGTTGACACAGGCATTGGGGACAGTGATGGAAATGTAGCACATGTCTAAGATGGACAGGTTCCTGAGGAAGAAGTACATGGGTGTGTGAAGGCTTTGCTCTAGGGTGGTGGCAGAGACGATGAGGACATCCCCTAATAGAGTAGCAAGTCCATCACTGGGAATAACATGGGAGCAGGAGCCTCAGACTCCACTCATGAGCAAAGCCCGTGAGGAGAGACTTTGTCACCATGGTGGAATTGGCCGTTTCCTGGAAATGCAGGAACATGTAAAAAAAGGGATGGAGCCATAAAACATATGAAGTATAAATTAATAAAGTCCCCTGAATATTTTCCCAGAACATATTTCTTATATTTTATACAGTCGGTTTCTTTATGTAAGAAAGGCCTGCCATACATAGGTCCTTGAATCAGCTTCACTCACTGCTACTTCTGCAGACATTCTGTGGTAGAATGTTAAGAATACTTCTCTTATCTCATTTTCTACACGTGGTCGTCTTACTGACAATCCATGATAACATTCACCTTGTGAGGTTTTATAGTAATATTAAATTATTAATAAATTTAATGAAACCTTAGGAATAATTTTCAGATGTACAATTCCCTCAACTAAGTTCTCAGTAACACTTATTAAATGTTATTAAAAGTTGCACATGAAATTTGGCCCAGATGTTGATATACTATGGAGGATTTTTTGTCTTCTTTTAAATATGGTCTATATTCAAAAATACATAAAAAGGATCATCATCATGATCAAGTGCAATTTATTCCAGAGATGCAAGGATGGTACAATATTTATAAATGAATCAATGGGATAGAGCACATTAGTGAAAGGATATAAACCATATGGTCACCTGCATAGATGCTGTAAAAGCATTTGACAAAAATTCAGCATCCACTCACACTAAAACCTTTCAACACAGTGAAAATAGAGAAAACATATCTCAACACACTGACATCTTTATGTCAAAGCTGAAATCTTTTCCTCTGAGATCAGGAATAAGACAAGGACGCCCACTCTTACCACTTTTATTCCACATGGTACTGGACGTCTTACTCACAGCATCCAGCCAACAAAAGGAAATAAAAGGCCTGCAAGTTGGTAAGGAAGAAGTAGAATTGTCACTCTCTGCAGATGACATGATATCCAGATTAAAATCATAAGGTCGGTCTGTCAGTCATCTTCGTCCTCATCCTGCTCATCAGTTGGTGCCGCTTCCCTCCCAGCCCTGCTGCCCTGGACTGTAATGTTCTGCTCAGCGCTTTACCCACTAAAGAAAGGCTTGGGTCGCTATGCCTAGGAAATCTGTCTCGTTCCTGTTGATAATTTTCAGTTCAGTTTAATTTTTTCTCTTCTGCAATGGTTATTTCAGAGAGATGTCTAAGTCCTAATTACACTTTTTGGCCTTACAATTCATGCCACTTCTGAAGATGCTCTGACCAGCCAAACATTGTGAGGGGCCTAAATGGTTATTTTGCTCCCCAGGTGCTTTTTTCCATTTCTAGAATCTTCCCACATTAGCCACATTTTCCTCAGAAAACCGCTTTTTAACTGGCTCTTTAGAACCTCTGGAAACACATGTGCTTTCCAAGTTCCTATCTGTGAGCGGTCAGGCCTGGCCACGCGACCCTCATGGGGGCCTCCAGGAAGGCGGTCCTCTCGCGAGGAGAGCCGGCAGCCTGGGGTGATTCTGCTGTCAGCTCCGGAGGGCAGGCAAAGGGGACCCACCTGGAATACAGAGGTGACGCAGGTGAGAACACAAACAGCAGGTCCCTTTATGTTTGTTCTATAACCAATAATATCTTATCAAAATTAATTTAAAGTTTCTGTTGAACACTAAATAGAGTTGAAAAATAATTCAAATAATCATTTTTAAGGAAAAAGACTAGTGTTCTTTTAGGTAACTGATTGATTATTTAGCCTTCTTTAATCTTCCTGATAATTGTGAATGTCACTTAAATCTTAGTTGAAATGGTTATTATGTTAAGGTTCTTTTTTTTAAAGAAAATATTCCAGATAGACCAGAAATTCCAAAAAGGGCAGATAATAAGCAAATCGCCAAAGTTTCCATTAGTGAAAATGTCTTTACACATGCTTGAAGGAAGGGAAGCCAGCCCCACAGAATATTGTAAACTAGTCAATTTTGTAAATTTGTATAGAACATGAAGATGTTTTGGGATATATCACAATTTAACATGTTATTGTTGGCTATAATGATAATATTCTCCTTAGTCTCATCTGCGTGCATACTGTTTTGCATTTTCTAAACACACAATACATAAAAGTTACTTAAAAATGAGAATTTTCAAATCAGTGTAAACAGAACAAAGGACAGTTATCACCCTGCTTCATTTTCTACACTGGAGGTCATTCTCCCACACAGCCTGATATTACTATTGTGGCATTTGATGACATTGATAAAAGCATGCATTTGTATCATGCAAACAACTATAGGGGAGGGCTCCTGGGTGATCACTGCCTGCATCTCAGCCCATTACTTGCTCTTCTGCACTCCATCCTCCATCCATATCATCTCAGTGTTAGGATGGAAAGCCACAGCCCTCCACTTCAGGGGTTGGCCATGACTGGAGCCATCTGTGTATCAAACGTCTTCAGGTCTAGGGGCTTTTCCCTCCTGATAAGGAGTCTCGGCTACCAATGGCTCAAAAGCAAGTTCTTCCTGCTTTCCACTGGTATAGGTCACTGTCCCCAATAAGCATTGGAGTTCTCCACTTAAGGGGCTAGTAGGGAGGGCTCTATTTTGCTGTAAATATGCACCCCATTTGGCCAGTGCAGGCATCTATGCTATGCCACTCCATGGCCTTTGGGTCCGTTTTCACACCCACTTCACGATGGGATAGGTGGTTATTACCTTGGTTGGAGCTGTTCCGGTGATGGGTTCAGTAGCCAGCAAGGCGTGGGACACAGCAACCAGTTGCTTCTCTATCAAGGTGTACCGGCCCTTTGCTTCTTTCCACATTTGTGACCAGAATCCAATAGGTTGGCAGGTCCACTCAAGCATCTACCAAAGACCCCATCCATAGCCATCTTTGGTTACATGAACATCTAGCTCACAGGGCTTGATGAGTCCATTACATTCAAGGCCTGCACAGCCTTGACTGCCTGCCTGGCAGCAGTAAAAGCAGCTGCACATGTCTTATCCCAGTCCCATATGGTGCCCTTTCATACCAATTGGTATAAGGGCTTCAGAATTTGTGCCAAGTGTGGGATAAACACTCTCCATTAGCCTAAAAGACCCAAAAACTCTTGTAATACTGCCACAGTGGTACGAGCAGGGAAAGCCTGGACCTTGTCTATGACTGCTTCAGGAATAACTTAAGCTTTGTCTGATCAGACAACCCCCAAGAATTTTATAGCCAAACCAGGTGCTGTTCACAGCCCATCCTTTTTCCTGTAGATGTTGCAGCCATCTAGGAACTGCCCTTTGTAAATCTATAAGAAAATCAGACATGAGCATGATATCATCAATGTAGTGACATAGCCACACCATTTGTGGTTTCTTCCATGTGGCGAAGTCCTGGACTATAATTCCATGACAGATGGTGGGACTGTGGAGGTATCCCTGTGGAAGGACAGTGTATGTACCCTGCCAGCCTTCCCATATGAAGACAAACTGTTCCTGACTTTCCTGTGCTATGCCAATAGAGAAAAAAGCATTGGCAAGATCCACAACATAATGCCCAGCTCATGACTATGTCCAGAATGGCAGCTATAGAGGAGACAACAGCATGAGAAGGGGATATGACTTTATTCAGTTCCCTGTAGTCCACAGTCATACACCAGGAGCCATCTGCTTTTTCACTGGCCACACTGGGGAATTAAAAGCACTGTAAGTGGGCTATATGATGCCCCCCTTCTTCGACTTCTGTAGAGTTTCTCCATTTCCTGTGCCGCCGGGCAATTTATACTGCTTAGTACTTGTCACCCACTGAGGTACAGGCAGAGCTGCAGGTGGGTGCTTAGCAGGTCCCCTCAGAACGGCCTTCGCCACATGTACCCTCAGTCTGAACTCACCTGCGGTGGTCTGTAACCACAGGCCCTGCAGGGTATCTACACCCAAAATATACTCAGGGATGGGAGAAATGTACATGGTATACTTCTTTGGGGGTAAACACCATACTATCAATGAGATTTGGGTTTTCTTCACTCTACTTGCTTTATCCCCATCGCCATCTATCACACTGGGGGTCCCAAGAAAACGCTCAGGGTTGCCGTAAATCAGAGAACGCTCAGCTCCTTTGTCCACCAGGGCAAGGACACATTGTACATTCACAGAGGACCAATGAATTGCTAATTCTACATGTGGCCTCTGGTCCCCAATATGTCCCCCAAGGTGGGGACGTTGACCCCCTGCTCAGTCAAACCACAATGCCCAACCATCCTATTGTGGGGGTGAGGGCCCAGGCGGAGCCTGAGTACTGTCCCCCAGGAAGTTTTGCAGGGACACAGGCCAGACATGAGGCCTTGACTCTGGTTTCTGTGTCCTGGACTTCAGAGGCTGGAACTGCTGCTGTGGCTTTAATTGGTGCCACAGTTCTAACAATATTCTATTGGGCTGCACATGGAGTTTTTCTTTCACTACCCCGGCCTTTATCAAATCAACTCACATCTGGGTCCCCTAGACCTTCACGGGGCCTTTGGCACTTCTCTTTTCAGTCGTGGCCCTTACTTCCCTCTGTGTCCTTATTGTTTCAACCTCCCCCAGATCTGCTAAAATTTGAATAGCCTCACTTATGGTTTGCCCTATGTGGGGGCAAGAGTATTCACTAGGGACCCAAGGAGAGACAGGAAGCTGTACGGTGCCCCAGATTTCTCATTCTTACAGTGAACAACTCCTCATTGGGGCCCTGGGGGTCTATATTTGCATATGTTTTCCAGCTAGTGGGTAAATATGGTACATCATTGTTATAAAGCCATACTGCCCTGATGGCAGCTGTCAGCCATTCCATAAGCAACTGATTCCCTGAAGTATGATGGGCACTTTATAACCGCTTCTGGAGGGAAGGGTGAGTCATCAGGAAAGCCAGTTTACTCATTTCATTACAATGTTTTCCACCCCCATATCCCAGAGATGTAAAAAGCAACATAGGCAGAAGTTATGATGGCTTCTGGACGCTCATGTCCACTAGCTCCTCCTGGGTATAGGGGTGGGGTATGGAGAGCTCCACAATCTGAGGAGGGGGCGGCTCCTCCCCATGAGGAGCCCATGGTTGTTTTGTTTAATTTTTTTAATTACAGCCCTGTGGGCCTTTAGTACCTAAGAGGCTGGTGCCTAGGGCAGTGGCCTCAGCAGCAGATCAGCCCTTGGCCCCGCCTCCCCGCCTCCTCATCTTCTCCCCCGCTCTGCCTTCCACCATATCTGGGGATGAAGGCACTGCACTTTCCTCCTCCTCCCCACACAACCTCTCTGGTCCAGATAAGCCCTCTCTGGCCCATATAATTACCCACTGACATAGAGATGGACTAGTTCTCTCCACCCCTTGGAAACACCTGTTGATATGGAGATGTACTAAAGCCAGGTGACAGTATCTGTAAATATTGCTGTTTTACCCGCACCCACCTTGGGAAAGAGCATATGCAGTAATAATTAGCTTACATCATTGCCAGCCTGTCAATCAACACTTATTTACATAACACTACCCCTCCTAAAAACCCCTTGAAAAACCAGTAAAAAGGATCTCTCCCTGAATATTTTGAGCCTGTCTGACATTAAGTCGGGCCTGCTCCATTAGAGTGTAAGAAACTTGCTTGCTTTCTTAACTTTCCTGACTTTGGTTTCACTTCCACTTTACCTGACTTCCCTGTGGCTTTGAACCCAGTTTCTTCTCAACAGTTTTATTTTTTCTTAGGCAAGGCCAAAAAGGGAGTTTGGGATCATACACTTGTTGTGTCCTTGAAGTGTTAGAAACTATGTTTTGATCAAGTAATGATAGGTCATGTTAAGAAGAGGTCTCAACAGGAGGCTGGATAGCTTTTGGTCAAGAAGAGTGTATTTTTTAGACCCACTCTTGCTTAATGAAAGAAAAGACATTCTTCTTTTTTCTGACTAATATAAATCCATCTTATTCGATTAACTTTTGAATACTAACTACCACCTAAACCATTCTGAGATTTGGTACTGGAGGGAATTACAGGTTGGTGTGAATGATCAGGCATTTAATGGCTGGCATCACTCTGGAAACAAAACTAAATGCAATGATTACTGTTCACAATAGACTGTAGACCAAGTTCACTAGTCCAGAGGACAGACTTCTTGCTATAAAGTTCTGTCTTTACATAATAGAGTAAGGATGGTAATGTCAATCTAATATTTCCTGTTTATAGGTTGAATGTTTGTGCAAATGGTGGAAATATTTGTGTTACAATTTTTGTTATTTTCTACAGTACATCACTGATTGAAATTGTGAAATATCTAAAAGACTTTCTGAGTGGTCCATCTAGGAGCAGCTCCAGTAACAAAGTCCACATATAAATGATTTGTAATTGTAATGAATTATTTGGAGTTTATACCAATTTGAGTAATGTTCAGGTTTAATGTGGGGTAAATTTTCTTTATTCATTTTACTATCATTAATACAATTACATGAAGAACATTATGGTTACTAGGCTCCCTTCTTCACCAAGGCCCCCCCACAAACCCCATTACAGTCGCTGTCCATCAGCTTAGTAAGATGCTGTAGAATTGCTATTTGTCTTCTCTGTGTTGCACATACCACCCTATGTCCCCCCCACATTATACATACTAATTGTAAGGCCCTCTTTCTTTTTCCCTGCCCTTATCCCTCCCTTCCCACCCCTCCTGTCCAGTCTCTTTCCCTTTGGTAACAGTTGGTCCATTCTTGGGTTCTGTGATTCTGCTGCTGTTTTGTTCCTTCAGTTTTTCTTTGTTCTTATATAGCACATACGAGTGCAATCATTTGGCACTTGTCTTTCTCTGCCTGGCTTATTTCACTGAGCATAATACCCTCTAGCTCCATGTATGTGTTGCAAATGGTAGTATTTGGTTTCCTCGTATGGATGAATAATATTCCATTATGTATATGTAACACATCTTCTTTATCCATTCATCTATTGATGGACACTTAGATTGCTTCCACTTCTTGACTATTGTAAATAGTGCTGCAATAAACATAGGGGTGCATCAGTCTTTTTCAAACTGGGCTGCTGCATTCTTAGGGTAAATTCCTAGAAGTGGAATTCCTGGGTCAAATGGAATTTCTATTTTGAGCTTTTTGAGGCACCTCCATACTGCTTTCACAATGGTTGAACTAATTTGCATTCCCACCAGCAGTGTAGGAGGATTCCCCTTTCTCCGCAACCTCGCCAACATTTGTCCTTGTTTGTCTTTTGGATGCTGGTGACCCTTACTGGTGTGAGGTGATATCTCACTGTGCTTTTAATTTGCATTTCTCTGATAACAAGCAATGTGGAGCATCTTTTCATGTGTCTGTTGTTCATCTGACTTTCTTCTTTGGAGAACTGTCTGTTCAGCTACTCTGCCCATTTTTTAATTGGATTATTTGCTTTTTGTTTGTTGAGGTGAGTGAGCTCTTTATATATTTTGGATGTCAACCCTTTATCAGATCTGTCATTTATGAATATATTCTCCTATACTGTAGGGTACCTTTTTGTTCTATTGATGGTGTCCTTTGCTGTACAGAAGCTTTTCAGCTTGATGTAGTCCCACTTGTTCATTTTTGCTTTTGTTTCCTTGCCTGGGGAGATATGTTCATGAAGAAATTGCTCATGTTTATGTCCAAGAGATTTTTGCCTATGTTTTTTTTCTAAGAGTTTTATGGTTTCATGACTTACATTCAGGTCTTTGATCCACTTCAAATTTACATTTGTGTATGGGGTTTGACAGTGATCCAGTTTCATTTTCTTACATGTAACTGTCCAGTTTTGCCAGCACCATCTGTTGAAGAGACTGTTATTTCCCCATTGTATGTCCATGGCTCCTTTATCATATATTAATTGACAATATATGTTTGGGATAATATCTGGGGTCTCTATTCTGTTCCACTGGTCTGTGCTCTGTTCCGTGCCTGTACCAAACTGTCTTAATTACCGTGGCTTTGTAGTAGAGCTTGAAGTGGGGGAGCGAGGTCCCCCTTACTTTATTCTTCCTTCTCAGGACTGCTTTGTCTATTTGGGGTCTTTGGTGTTTCCATATGAATTTTTGAACTATTTGTTATAGTTTGTTGAAGAATGTTATTGGTAATTTGATAGGGATTGCATCTAATCTGTATATTGCTTTGACTATACTAATTCTTCCTAGCTAAGAGCATGGGATGAGTTTCCATTTGTTAGTGACTTCTTTAATTTCTCTTAAGAGTGTCTTATAGTTTTCAGGGTATAGGTCTTTCACTTCTTTGGTTAGGTTTATTCCTAGGTATTTTATTCTTTTTGATGCAATTGTGAATGGAATTGTTTTCCTGATTTCTCTTTCTATTAGTTCATTGTTAGTGTACAGGAAAATTACAGATTTCTGTGTGTTAATTTTGTATTGTGCAACTTTGCTGTATTGCAATATTAGTTCTAGTAGTTTAGGAGTGGAGTCTTTAGGGTTTTTTATGTACAATATCATGTCATCTGCAAATAGTGACAGTTTAACTTTTTCTTTACCAATTTGGATGCCTTGCATTTCTTTGTTTTGTCTAATTGTCATGGCTAGGACATCTAGTACTATGTTGAATAACAGTGGGGAGAGTGGGCATTCCTGTCTTATGCCCAATCTCAGAGGAAAAGCTTTCAGCTTTGCACAGTTCAGTATGATGTTGGCTGTGGGTTTATCATGTATGGCCTTTGTTATGTTGAGGTACTTGCCCTCTATACTCATTTTGTTGAGAGTTTTTATCATGAATGGATGTTGAATTTTATCGAATGCTTTTTCAGCATCTATGGATATGATCATGTGGTTTTTGTCTTTCTTTTTGTTGATGTGGTGGATGATGTTGATGGATTTTCGAATGTTGTACCATCCTTTCATCCCTGGGATGAATCCCACTTGGTCATGGTGTACGATCCTTTTGATATATTTTTGAATTCGGTTTCCTAATATTTTGTTGAGTATATTTGCATCTATGTTCATCAGGAATATTGGTCTGTAGTTTTCTTTTTTGGTGGGGTCTTTGCCTGGTTTTGGTATTAGGGTGATGTTGGCTTCATAGAATGACTTTGGGAGTATTCCCTCCTCTTCTATTTTTTGGAAAACTTAAAGGAGAATGGGTATTATGTCTTCCCTGTCTGTCTGATAAAATTCCGAGATAAGTCCTTCTGGCCTGGGGGTTTTGTACTTGGGTAGTTTTTTGATTACCGCTTCAATTTCTTTGCTGGTAATTGGTTTGTTTAGATTTTGTGTTTCTTCCTTCCAAGAAAAATGCAACCTTCCAAGATTGTATTTTTCTAGGAAGTTGTCCATTTCTTCTAGGTTTTCCAGCTTCTTAGCACATAGGTGTTCTTAGTGGTCTCTAATAATTCTTTTTATTTCTTTTGGATCTGTTATGATGATTCCTTTCCCGTTTCTGATTCTTGTGTTGATGTGTGTTGATTCTCCTTTTCTCTTAATAAGTCTGGCTAGATGCTTATCTATTTTGTATATTTTCTCAAGGACCAGCTCTTGGTTTCATTGATTTTATTCTATTGTTTTATTCTTCTCAATTTTATTTATTTCTTCTCTTATCTTTATTATGTCCCTCCTTCTGCTGACTTTAGGCCTCATTCGTTCTTCTTTTTCCAATTTTGATTATTGTGATGTTAGACTGTTCTTTTGGGTTTGTTCTTCCTTCTTTAAATATGCTTGGATTGCTATATAATTTCTTCTTAAGACTGCTTTTGCTGCGTCTCACAGAAGTTTGGGTTTTGTGTTGTTATTGTCATTTATTTCCATATATTGCTGGATCTCCATTTTAATTTGATCGTTGATCCATTGACTATTTAAGAGCGTGTTGTTAAGCCTCTATGTGTTCTGAGCCCTTTTGCTTTCTTTGTACAATTTATTTCTAGTTTTATTTCTTTGTGTCTGAAAAGTTGGTTGGTAGAATTTCAATCTTTTGGAATTCACTGAGGTTCTTTATGTGGCCTAGTATGTGGTCTATTCGGGATAATGTTCCATGTGCACTTGAGAAGAATGTGTATCCTGTTGCTTTTGGATGTAGAGTTCTATAGATATCTATTAGGTCCATCTGTTCTAGTGTGTTGTTAAGTGCCTCTGTGTCCTTACTTATTTTCTGTCTGGCACATCTGTCCTTTGGAGTGAATGTTGTGTTGAAGTCTCCTAAAATGAACTAATTGCATTGTATTTCCTCCTTTAGTTCTGTTAGTATTTGTTTCACATATGCTGGTGCTTCTGTGTTGGGTGCATATATATTTATAATGGTTATATCCTCTTGTTGGACTTGGCCCTTTATCATTATATAGTGTCCTTCTTTATCTCTTGTTTCTTTCTTTGTTTTAATGTCTATTGTCTGATACTAGTACTGCAACACCTGCTTTTTTGTCCCTATTGTTTGCATGAAATATATTTTTCTATCCCTTGACTTTTAGTCTGTGCATGTCTTTGGGTTTGAGGTGAATCTCTTGTAAGCAGCATGTAGATGGCTCTTGTTTTTTAATCCATTCAGTGACTCTATGTCTTTTGATTGGTGCATTCATTCCATTTACATTTACTGTGATTATCGATAGGTATGTACTTATTGACATTTCAGGCTTTAGATTCGTGATTATCAAAGGTTCCAGTTTATTTTCCTTGCTATCTAAGAGTCTAACTTAACTCACTTAGTATGCTGTTACAAACACAATCTCAAGGTTCTTTTCTATTTCTCCTCCTTTTTCTTCCTCTTTCATTCTTTATATATTAGGTATCAAATTCTGTACTTTTTGTCTATCCCTTGAATGATTTTGGGGATAGTTGATTTAATTTTGTATTTACATCATAATTAGCTGTTCTATGTTCTTTACTGTGGTTTTCTTACCTCTGGTGTCAGCTATTCAACCATAGGAACACTTCCATCTATAGCAGTCTCTCTGTCTCTCCAAGATAGACTGCAGAGATGGTTTGTGGGAGGTAAACTCTCTCAGCTTTTGCTTATCTGGAAATTGTTTTGTCCCTCCTTCAAATTTAAATGATAATCTTGCCAGATAAAGTAATCTTGGTTCCAGGCCCTTCTGCTTCATGGCATTAAATACATCATGCCACTCCTTTCTGGTTTGTAAGGTTTCTGCTGAGAAGTCTGATGTTAGCTTGATGGGCTTTTCTTTGTATTTATTCTTATTTCTGTCTCTGGTGGCTTTTAACAGTCTGTCCTTATCCTTGATCTTTCCCATTTTAATTTCTATGTGTCTTGGTGTTGTCTTCCTTGGGTCCCTTGTGTTGGGAGATCTGTGGATCTCCATGGCCTGAGATACTATCTCCTTCCCCAGATTGGGGAAGTTTTCAGCAACTACTTCCTTAAAGACACTTTCTATCCCTTTCTCTCTCTTCTTCTTCTTATGGTATCCCTATAATGCAAATATTGTTCTGCTTGTATTGGTCACACAGTCCTCTCAATATTCTTTCATTCTTAGAGATCCTTTTTTCTCTCTGTGCCTCAGCATCTATGTATTCCTCTTCTCAGTTTCTATTTCATTTACTCTCTCCTCCACTGTATCCAACCTGCTTGTAATACCCTCCATGGTGCTCTTCAATGATTGGATCTCTGACCTGATTTCATTCCTGAGTTCTTGGATGTCTTTCTGTACCTCCATTAGAATTTTGATTTATTTATTTTGAACTCCCTTTCAGGAAGTGTCACAAGGTCCACATCATTTAAATCTTTCTCAGTAGTTGTATTAATAATTTTACTCTGGACAAGGTTCCTTTGGCATTTCATTTTTGTATATGGCACCCTCTAGTGTCCAGAAGCTCTATTCTGGAGCTGCTCAGCCCCTGAAGCAATGTCGGGGGTCGCAAGGGAGTGGTACTTGTGCCTGGCGGTAGAAAAGAGATGTTCCCCGCCTCCCAGCTGTTGTGCCTGTCTCCACTGCCTGAGTCAGTGGTCCGGGTACGCAGGTATAAGTTTTTGACCCAGAGCAGCCGAATATGGATCCCTGCTTTCCAGAAGTGGCCGGAATCCCAGTCTCCCCAGGGACTCTGCCTGTATTACTTTCCAACCCAGTAGTCATGTGAGTCTTATGAAAGCACCATGAAATGTGCTCCCAGTGCAGATCTCTGGAGCTACATATTCAGCAGTCCCAAGCCTTCCACTCCCTCTCTTCTCAGTTTCTCTTCCTCCCACCAGTGAGCTGGGGTGGAAGAAGGGCTCGGGTCCCACAGAGCCACAGCTCTGGTACGTTACCCCGTTCGGTGAGGTCTGCTCTTTTCTGCAGGTGTTTGCAGTCTGGTGCCATCATCTTTCCTGTTGCTCTCTCAGGATTAGTTGCGCCAACTGTATTTTCTAATTTTATCCAGTTTTAGGAGGAAGCCTCTCTCTCTCCTCTCACACTGCCATCTTTAATCTTCTTATGTGTAGGGTTTTTTCAGATGCTAGGGAAAAGAAAGACAGAGTGCAGTCTGAGTTCCATAAAGGGTACAAGCATTCAGGCTTTAGTTCAAACTGTTGATAAATCATGGAGGATGGAGAAAAACTGGTAACATCAACTTGGAGAGTAGTGGCCAGATATTAAAGGAAATTATAATTGTGGGTTTGGTAAGGAGTGGCAGAATATTCATGGTAACAGTCTTCTGTTAAACTACAAGAGGATAAGATCTCAGAGACAATGAACAGGGCTAAAATGTGATACCATACAAATGAGTGCTTGTTTTTTCATTGCATCATAAATAATAATCTCCACTCACACCCATTTTGATTGAAAATAATCAGTGTTAGAATAATCTTATTACAAGAACATAGTTTTCATTGAATGTGGCCTGAATGTTTATGTAACTTCAAGAAGAATGGTATTTGTAACTGGGACATTGAAAAGATGGCTGAGTAGGAAAACACCTCCTGCCAAGTCCACACCGCTGAAACAGATACTGCCAGTATAGCTAACCCTGCAAAACGACATGAAGAGTGCAAAGCAGACCATCTACACCTGCTGAAAATGAGAGAAATACTTTGAGAGGGTAAAGGGGGAGAGCCACGTTGATCAGGGTCAGCCCTTCCCCCCTCTCCAGCCCATAAGTGGGAGGGAGAGGAACAGACTAGTTAAGGGGTAAACACTCCAGATTCTGGCACTTCTGGCCCCAGACATCTACTCCAGGAATTGGCATCCACTCTGCACTGGGTTTCGGTGATGAAAAGGGCTGGACACCCAGGAAAGTTGAGCACTCTGGGGGTCTGAGTCACCTGTCACTTGTGGAGGACAGGAACCCTCTGCTGGTCCCACTGAGAACCAGCACAGAGGTGGTATTTCAAAATTTACCAGGAGTGGGAAGTCTGCCAGGAGGGCAGGGGTTGGAAAGAGCTCTCTCTGAAAGAGAAAGGGCCATCAGACAATATTCTTCCAGAACTTTCTAAACCCAGCTGGTCTGCACTTGTGGAAGCCAGCTCCAAAATCCTCCATGCCCTCCACTGGCAGATCATCCCCATGGGTGCATCCCCTGCATCCGTACCCCACCTGGCATGCTCAGACCAGCAGGGCTCCAAGTGGCTGACAGAAAGGAAGAGGATGAACTACACTTTCCCAGCTCTTGAGACCTTCCTCAGCTGAAGTAGGATGGCAAGGAGAATGCCAGATGCATGCAGGAGCCATCTTTAAACTCTCCATCTGGCCCGCTGGCTCAACTCCAGTGGTGCACAGTGTGCCCATCCTGCCTATCACACTTGGCCAAGCAGTGAATCTGATTTGAAAAGGTGTGTATCCCCAGTTTTTTATCACTGCATTATTTTCAATAGACAAGGTATGGATGCAACCAAAGTGACCATAAATAGATGACTGGGTAAAGAAGATGTGGTACATATACACAATTGAACACTGGTCAGCCATAGAAAAGAAATTCTGCCATTTGTAACCACATGGATAGACCTAGAGGGTATTGTTCTAAGTGAAATAAGCCTTGAAGAGCAAGATAAATACCAAATTTCACTTATATATGGAATTTTAAAACAAAACAAGAAATGAACAAGAGAGCAGTAGACTCATAGACACTGAGAAGTGACTGGTGCTTACCATGGAGGGAGGGATTGGGGTGGGTAGGAGATATCAGTGAAGGAGTAAAGAGGCACATAATCTCAATCATAATATAAATTTACCACAGGGATGAAAGTACAGCACAGATAATATAGTCAGTAATTCTGTGACATCCTTCTATGTTGACAGTAATTACACTAGTTGGCGTGAGGATTTAATAGTGTGCATAACTGTTGAATCACTGCATTGTATACTTAAAGGCAATTCAATACTGTATATCAAGTGTACTTCAATAAAAATATATCAACAACAACCAGAAAGATATGGTACATATATACAGTGCAATATTATTCAGTTTTAAGAAAGAAAACAATCCTGCCATTTGTGATAAACTTGGTAGAATTAGATGGTATTACGCTAAGTGAAATAAGTAACTAGGTGAAGAAAGCTACCATATGATCTCATTTATATACATGGAATCCAGAAACAAAATAAAATGAACAAGATAGCAATAGACTCATAGACACTGAGAAGTGACTGGTGGTTACTATAGGGGAGCATTGGGGTGGGTGAAGGGGTTAAAGAGGAACAAAATTTCAATAACGTAAGTTTGGTCACAAGGATGTAAGTACAGCATGGAGAATATAGTCAATGGTTCTGTAACATATTTCTGTGTTGGCACTAACTGGACTAGTTGGGGTAAGAATTTAATAATGCATTTCACTGTTGAATCACTGTTGTGTACACTTGAAACCAGTGTGATATTACATATTAACTACACTTCAATGATAAAAATATAAATAAACATAACAAACAATGGGTTTGGGAAATCTGTATAGCCATTTGCAAAAGAATGAAACTTTACCCTTATCTCAGATCATAAACAAAAATCAACTCAAAATGTACTAAAGCCTTAAATGCAAACATACAAAGAAATTAGAATCAGGACCACGGGGATCATTTGTGCATCCATGTTCACTGCATCATTACTCCCAGTGGTGAAATTATGGAAACATCCTAAGTGCTCTTGAGCAGATGAAGAAAACAGAATCATATTAAATTTTAGAAATGAAAATATAACAAAATACTTCCATTTACAACAACATGGGTGGGGCTGGAGAACTTTATACTAAGAGAAAAAGAGTAAGACAAATAGAGATACTGCACGAATTCACAAATAGTTGGACCTCAGAGTATGACTCATAAGCTGCAAGTGGGATGGGGGTTGCCAGGAGCTGAGGAAGGGGGAAATGGGGTAATATCAGTCATAGGGTACCAAGCTGCAGTCAAGCAATTGGAGTAAGTTATCAAAATCTGATGTACAGCATTATGACAATAGTAAGCAATACTATGATGTAAACCTGAATCTTGTCTGAAAGAACTGTTGTTAAAATTAAACCTTCTCAACATAGACACACAAATGGTAACTACGTAGAGGTGACAGGTTAACCATCCAGTTGTGGTGATGAAGCCACAATGCACCAAAAATACCAATATCAACATGATGAAAAGATTTGATATAAAAAACCAAGTTGTAAAAATTACATAAAATTTTTACATATTGATGTTATGTCAATAAATCCACTAAAAAGTGACATGCTGTTAACTGTAACAATATAAACCTGGAATAGTTATATTAATAACAGACTAAATTATTAATGCATATCTGATTTCAAAGAAAGAAAATTAGCAGGGATAATGGGGGCATACATAATAATATTAAATATAAAGGTTGACTCAATTCTCAATGTAATTGGCGGTTGGCACATTTGATTACATCTTCCTTCTTTAAAGATTTTTTCATCCAGTGTCT
Organism: Manis javanica; assembly: GCF_040802235.1. Classification (NCBI taxonomy): domain Eukaryota; kingdom Metazoa; phylum Chordata; class Mammalia; order Pholidota; family Manidae; genus Manis; species Manis javanica. The sequence continues at coordinate 44,354,886 of NC_133169.1, read as the reverse complement.
GAAATATTACTTCTTACCTCATTAGACCTGACCTCTTGTTTCATTTGCTTCCCTCCTATGCTAAATGTTCCAGTTTATGAACTGATAGTGTATTTTTATTGCTACAAAAATAACCACATAATTTTTGAATGAAAATTTTTTTTACCTTCTTAGAATTAATATGCCAAAACTTGAGTATTCTTTTTTTCCACCTTCCAAAATTGTATTGCTGTTCTCTTCTTTTTCAACATTTTGGTTGTGAAATTATGGATTTAATTTAATAGTTTCTATATTAAGCAGTAAACACTCAGATCTAAACAATATATGAAAATGCCTTTAAAAATGTTTCTACTTACACTTAGTTTTGAATGACAATTTACATGAATTTACAATTCAGGCTTGATAGATTTATTCTCTCAGTATCATTTTAAATCCTTCCTCTTTGTTTCCCAGTACATTGCTTATTTCCAAAGGCTTGGAGATTGTCCTAAAATGTTAATTTTTTATGGCATTGATGTCTACTTAGGTACCATTATTTTATGATGACACACTATGTGTAATTTCACTTACCTTAAATGTTAAATATCAGGCTCAATTCATTGTGCTATAGTTCCAGGAGCACTTTTTGTTGTTTTAGTTCCATTAGAAAAATAATCTTATTTTATAATCTGGGATATGGTCTGTCAATGAATGTTTATTGGTGTTTAAAAGTTATTTTCTATTGTTTTTGGGTAGAGTCTTCTACCTATATTATTCTCTCAGCCTGCATAATGGAAGGCTTACTTTCATTCATTTATTTTAGTTGAGAGTTGGTTTTCTCTCTCTTGAGATTTTCATTATGAAAATATCAGTGCAATATGCAAAAGGCTTTTTAGGGCACATTGCAAACTAAGACTATGCCTGAAATAGCGATGATAATAATTAACACTCCATCTGCTGAGCAACTTTAACCCTTAATCTGCATCTTGTGGCTATTAAAGTTTCTCACTCTGATGACAGTGACAGAGGGCATCTCAAGAGCATTATTTTACAGAGGTAACAGGACTGACAGCCAGTGGCACACTATTGGAAAAGGAACCATTTAAAAATGGAAAAAGTGCACTAAATAATAAAAGTTATATCAAAAGAAGAATTACATGAGTACTGGGAAGATAAAAAGTGAAAAGTGTGATGTAGTGAGAAGAAAAAAATTAAAAAATTAAGCATGCAGATACCACTTCATCAGGTGACTTATAACAACCAGTTATTTCTGCAATTCTTCCTTTATGGATGTTTTCTTCATCCCCTACAGAACCACCCACTACGTACAACTGCTTAGAGAAAAGAACTCCTGTTTATCCCAAGGCTTCACTAATGAACGTGGTCCTCCTTCCCATCTTCAGCCGATTCCCTCTTATCCTTAGTCCATGTAACTGGCATGCATACTACTCCCCAACACCCACCCTTGTTTCACATTTGAAGATGCAGGACATACTCAGCCCTGCCCGCCTGGAGTTAGATCTGGCCCCCTGACTTGCTGAGACCCAGCAGGCATGAGAAGAGGTGACAAGAATCACCTCCAGGAGGAAACATCTAGCTCTCAGGGCTGGTCCCTCGGGCCTGTCGTCTCTTCCATGGGAGTAGGAATGCAGACACACTAAGTACAAAGCAGCTTAGAATGTGAAACCTACAAGGATAGGGCACTGCCCCAGAGCCAGGCGCTCCCACTCTGGAATTCCAATGTGCAAGGTATAAATGCAGGCTGTTGGTTAAGGCGATTACCTTGTTGTCCTCATATGTATTCTGGTGCAAATGTCATTGGGACCTTTACAAGGTTCTTGTTTATGTAGTAATACCTCCAGCCTCCAGCTCTAAGCAGAATGTCTTCCATGCATGTTGTCCTGAGCATCACTCACAGAACTCTATCTGCACTCTTGGTAATGATGTGTGACACCCCTGCCGCCCCAAAAGCTGGAGATAAATCAGAGAACAGACATGTCTCACAAACTGTGCAGTGTCATTGCTATTTCTGATAGTACAAGGGTCTGGACAATTTCAAGAAACTCATTGGACATTTCCATCTCAATTTATTGCACTGTAGTTCCAGGAGCATTCTTTCATGTGTTAGTTCCATTAGAATAAGTTCACTTGGGTTCGGGCAGAGTTGTGTTTGTGCAATATAATAACAAAGCAGATAACAGAATCAATGATGTACTTTGCATTTTTATAATTATTTGCATAATTTTTAAATGGCCCTCATTTTAGGTGGTTACAAAAATATATTTGAATAGGAAATTACTTGTGATTGAGTAAATGTGTGGTAATCAAATGTGGATAATGGTAAATTTATTTGCAGTCAAATGGAGGTTAAGTTAAGCATGAATAACAACCAGAGACCTAAGTATCTCATGAAATGAGAAGCCCACACCTCTCCTGTGTTTATATGCCTCTGAGGCAACTCACTGTCATGGATTCATTTCCTTGAAATTCCAATTGAAGAATATATCACAGTATGTCCAGCTAGAATTTCTTGCTTACACCCAAGATTTCACATATAGTGAAATGAAAAAGAAAAGATTTCATGTGTGTTAGGAAACTAGGGAAACTCTACGGATATTTCTTTCCATGCATACTTGTTCAGAAGAAAACATAATATAATATACATTTTTACATAGATTTTTTAATTAAAAAATGAATAATAGATAATTTATTGTTTTTTAAAACAAATCTAACTCATGAGGCTTATGTTGTTTAAAAATTAATAATATATGTTCTTCAAATATTAACTCAGCAAATAGTATTCCTACCTGGGAAAATATAGTTTGAATTCTTTTTAGTTGATGAAAACTGACATTGCATTTGTAGATTTCTTTTTTCACAAAATAACATGTAAAATTACAGGAATGAAGAATAAGCCAGAAATTACTGCCCTTAAACTGAAATCAACACTTTTAAGTGACAATTCAAAACTCTCAAATGGAGAGAGTGTGAATGGCATGATTTTTCAACACAACTTCCGGTTCAAAATGTTTCAAAAGGCCAACTTCTATTTTTTGCTGTGTTGATCGCCTTGCTGAGAAGTCTTTGCAGGGCACCATTCACTTCTTTGTTCCTCAAGGTGTAGATGAGAGAGTTCAACAATGGTGTGACCATGGTGTAGAAGAAGGTGAAGAACTTGCCGTTTTTTGAAGCAAAGTCATTTTTAGGGTCTGTGTACACTGTAGCGACTGTCCCATAAAATACAACGACCATGGTGAGGTGGGAGGAGCAGGTGGTGATGGCCTTCTGCCTTCCCTCCTCAGACTGGATTTTCCCTAAGACTTGAGCTGTGTAGACATAAAAGTCAGAATCAACCCCAGTGGCACGATGGTGAAGAGAACAGCAGAGATGGTCATCTGCCACTCATTAGCAGAGGTGTATCCACATGCCAGGCGTAGGAAGGCAGGAACCTCACAAAGAATGTCATCCTGGCGGTGGTGGGCACAGAGAGGCAGCTGGAATGTGATGGGAGGTTGGACCACAGATAACATCAGGCCTGACAGCCAGGCCATGAACACCAGCTTCCAACAAAACTGTTGATGCATGATGACGTTGTAGTGCAGGGGCTGGCAGATAGCGACGTAGTGGTCAAAGGCCATCACCACAAACATGACAACTTCTGTGGGACTGAGACAGAGCTACACACACAGTTGGATGACACATCTTGTGTGGGTGATGCTCTTGTCTGGCCCCCACAGGTTGGACAACATCTGGGGCACAGCAGCTGTGGTGTAGCAGAGATCTAGGAAGGAGAGATTGCTGAGGAAGAAGTACATGGGGATGTAGAGATGAGGGTCCATGCAGGAGAGCAGGATGATGGCTGAGTTGGAGAGGATGATCATGGTGAACAAGAGGATCACATCCCAGAAGAGAGCAATTTTCCAATCAGGCCATTCGGATAAACCAAGGAGGATGAAGCCCCCTGGGTCGCTCTTGTTTGCCATCACTGGTGCTCTTAGCACTGGGATTTGGATGTAATTGTACGTAACGTTTGTAAATAAGTTCTGTGGAAAGGGTACACTGCCATTTGTTTAGAGAATGAAAGCATTTGTTTTCCAGGGGTTCATGCGACATTAGGCATTAGGTTTTTTCCACTTACATTAGAAAAATAATGATATGAATCTTTTCCACCATGCTGTATTTCCTATAAAAGAGGTTTTTGTAAGACACCACAATGGAGCTTATCTCTATAATTCTCAGCTTTCACAGTTAACATAGATCCAATGCATGTTCCTCTCCAGTTATTTTTTTGTAGTCATTATATATCTCTAAAATGCTTGGAAGTAAATGCTGAGCATAATGTAGTATCGTTCAAATGGTAGCCTGCAAATATATCAAACTTTAATTTCCACTGTTTACTGATGTTAAAAGAAACGTGAAATGGAGTTTATTCCAAAAAGAAACCAATCTGCTCTAAATACAGTCTCAAAATTATGAGACCCTAAGCTTAAATCACCCTCTGAGACTGAAGAACCACCTTGGGATGGGAGACATATGAATTTAAAAAAAAAGAGAATTCTGGGGTAGATACCTAATTCTTTTACTTTAGGTAAATTAAATTACTTTAAGTAAGCAAGTTGAAAATCCCAAGGAATTATTCTTTTCTTAGAAATGGTTATGACTCCCAATTCAGAGAATTCAGTTCCAGGTTAATGGAAATAAAGATATAATAGTCCTTGATACTTTTCAGGAAATAAACACCTCACATCATAAAACTAGTAAAATGTAAAGTACTATAATTTCTATCATCTCATAAATATCTCATTTTTTTAACAATTGGGAATATAAAATGAATGTTTTAAAAATAATAATTAAAATATAGAAATAAATCAAAGAAACAACATTATGAAATCTGATCATTTCAAACTCTACCTCATGGGAAGAGTAGAAAGATCCTGCATTTTCATTAGCTAGATAATCCTGACCTATGAAACATAATTTTTGGGAAAATAATACAAGAATATTAATTGTCTTTCAGGAATTGTGGAATAGTTCAGAGGAAATCCAACACTGATTTAGGTTAAAAACTCTCAACAAAATGGGTAAAGAGGGAACATATCTCAACATAAGAACAGCCACATATGAAAAACCCATAGCTAACATTATATACAATGTTGAAAATCTGAAGAATTTGACTCTATGATCAGGAACAAGACAGGGTTGCAAATTTCACCACTTTTATTCCACATAGTACTAGAAGTCCTAGCCATGGTGTTCAGACAAGAGAAAATGATAAAAAGCATCCAAATTGTAAAGAAGTAAAATTGTCTCCATTTGTAGATGATATGATACTATACTGAAAGCCCTAAATTTCACCAAAAAGCCATGATAATAATTGGATTCAGTAAAGGTGCAGGGTACAAAATCAATATAGAGAAATCTATTGCATTCCTATATATTAACAATGAACTAGTACAAAGAGAAATCAAAAATTCAATTTCATTTACAGCTGCATCAAAAAAGAATAAAATATCTATTAATAAATCTCACCAAGGAGGTGAAAACCTGTGAAAAGTGTAAGATATTTATGAAAGACATAGAAGAAGGCATAAGTACATGAAAATCTATCCTATGCTCATGGATAGAAAGGATTAATATTGTCAAAATGGCCATCCTGCACAAACAATTTAGAAATTCAATGCAATCCCTATCAAAACACCAATGGTAGTTTTCAGTGAACTAACAAAAATACACCAGAGGTGGAGCCAAGATGGGGGCATAAGTAGGACAGTGTGAATCTCCTCCCCAAAACATATGTATTTTTGGAAGTACAACTAATCCTAAAAGAGAGACCAGAAGACACAGGACAACTGCCAGACTACATCCACACATGTGAGAGCCCAGGGCCTGGTGAAAGGGGTAAGATATAAGCCCCGGCCTGGCAGGATCCGAGCGCCCCTCACCCCAGCTACCAGCAGGAGGAGAGGAGTCAGAGCGGGGAGGGAGAGGGAACCCAGGACTGCTAAACACCCAGCCCCAGACATCCGCACCAGAGCGCAGACACAGTGCATGCATGGAGGGCTGAAAACTAGGGAAACAGGGCAGCAAGACATCTGAGCGGGTCTCGAAGCTGATGCCCAAGTGACAAAGAAAAGCGAGTGCTTTTTGAAAGTCATAAAGGGGCAGGGACGCAACAGCTGGAAGGAAACAACCCATGTCACAGTCCAGAAGCTGGAAATTTCAGGGAAACCCGGGCACACTAACCCCCTGGGCAACAGCTCTGAGACACCTCACAGAGGTAAACAGCCAAACAGCCCCCCGTCCACTACCCCTCAAGGACATGGCTATAGCAGAGAAGCAGCCTGCGGCTGGCCATGCTGTTAGCAAGGGAGCTTCCTACATATGGGCCGGGCAAGACACAAAGACCCAGTCTACATGCTATTACCCAACACAAGCCACTAGGGGTCGCAGTTGTCCCAGTACAGAAAGGACAGTAGCAAGTGGAAGGTTTGGATCTCCCAGCTGACAGTCAATAGCACCTACCAACATGAAAAAATGAAAAGGCAAAAAAATTTGATCCAGACAAGACTAACCCAGACAGCTTCAGCATCTGCTACATCTTCCCCTGAGAAGGAACCTGGGGAGATAGATTTAACCAGTTTTCCTAAAAAAGAATTCAAAACAAAAGTTATAACCATACGGATGGACTTGCAGAGAAATATGCAAGAACTAAGGAAGGAGAATACAGAAATAAAACAAGCTCTGGAAGGACTTCAAAACAGAATGGACGAGATGCAAGAGACCATTAATGGACTAGAAAACAGAGAACAGGAATGCAGAGAAGCTGATGCAGAGAGAGATGAAAGGATCTCCAGGAATGAAAGAATTCTAAGAGAGCTGAGTGACCAATAGAAACGGAACAGTATCGGCATTATAGGGGTACCAGAAGAAGAAGAGAGAGAAAAAGGGATAGAAAGTGTCTTTGAAGAAATAATTGCTGAAAACTTCCCAAAAGTAGTGGAGGACATGGCCTCTCAGACCACAGAGGTACAGAGAACTCCCATGACAAGGGATCCAAAGAGGGCAACACCAAGACACATAATAATTAGAATGGCAAAGATCAAAGACAAGGACAAAGTATTAAAGGCAGGAAGAGAGAAAAAAAGGTCACCTACAAAGGGAAACACATCAGGCTATCATCAGACTTTCAACAGAAACCCTACAGGCCAGAAGAGAATGGCATGATATACTTAATGCAATGAAACAGAAGGGCCTAGAACCAAGACTACTGTATCCAGCACGATTATCATTTAAATATGAAGGAGGGATTAAACAATTCCCAGACAAGCAAAAGTTGAGGGAATTTGCCTCCCACAAACCACCTCTACAGGGCATCGTACAGGGACTTCTCTACATGGGAGCACTCCTAAAAAGAGCACAGCACAAAACACCCAGCATATGAAAAAGGGAGGAGGAGCAATAAGAAGGGAGAGAAATAAAGAATCATCAGACCATGTTTATAATAGCTCAACAAGCGAGTTAAGTTATAGAGTAAGATAGTAAAGAAGCTAACCCTGAACCTTTGGTAACCACAAACTTAAAGCCTGCAATGGCAATGAGTACAAGCCTTTCAATAATCACCCTAAATGTAAATGTACTGAATGCACCAATCAAAAGACACAGAATAATGAAATGGATGAAAAAGCAAGATCCATCCACATGCTGCTTACAAGAGACTCATCTCAAACCCAAAGACATGCACAGACTTAAAGTCAAGGGATGGAAAAAGATATTTCATGCAAACAACAGAGATAAAAAGCAGGTGTTGCAATACTAGTATCAGACAAAACAGACTTCAAAATAAAGAAAGTAACAAAAGATAAAGAAGGACATTACAAGGGCTCAGTCCAAGAAGAGGATATAACCATTATAAATATGTATGCACCCAATACAGGAGCACCAACATATCTGAAACAAATACTAACAGAACTAAAGGAGGAAATAGACTGCAATGCATTCATTCTGAGAGACTTCAACACACCACTCACTCCAAAGGACAGATCCACAAGACAGAAAATAAGTAAGGACACAGAGGCACTGAACAACACACTAGAACAGATGGACCTAATAGACATCTACAGAACTCTACATCTCAAAGCAACAGGATACACATTCTTCTCAAGTGCACTTGGAACATTCTCCAGAATAGACCACATACTAGGCCACAAAAAGAGCCTCAGTAAATTCCAAAAGATTGAAATCCTACCAACCAACTTTACAGAACACAAAGGCATAAAACTAGAAATAAATGGTACAAAGAAAGCACACACATGGAGGTACAAAGGCTCACAAACACATGGAGGCTTAACAATATGCTCCTAAATAATCAATGGGTCAATGACCAAATCAAAATGGAGATCCAGCAATATATGGAAACAAACGACAACAACTACACAAAGCCCCACTACTGTGGGATACAGCAAAAGAAGTCTTAAGAGGAAAGTATACAGCAATCCAGGCATATTTAGAGAAGGAAGAACAATCCCAAATTAATGGTTTAATGTCACTATTATTTAAATTGGAAGAAGAAGTACAAATGAGGCCTACGGTCAGCAGAAGGAGGGACATAATAAAGATCAGAGAAGAAATAAATAAATTTGAGAAGATTAATGAAAAATCAATGAAACCAAGAGCTGGTTCTTCAAGAAAATAAACAAAATATGTAAGCCTCTAGCCAGAGTTATTAAGAGGAAAAGAGAGTCAACACAAATCAACAGAATCAGAAACAAGAAAGGAAAAATCACGATGGACCCCACAGAAATACAAAGAATTATTAGAGAGTAGTATGAAAATCTATATGCTAACAAGCTGGGAAACCTTGGAGAAATGGACAACTTCCTAGAAAAACACAACCTTCCAAGAATGACCCAAAAAGAAACAGAAAATCTAAACAGACCAATTGCAAGCAATGAAATTGAAGCGGTAACCAAAAATCTACCAAAGAACAAAACCCCCTGGCCAGATGGATTTGCCTCGGAATTTTATCAGACATACAGTGAAGATACAATACCAATTCTCCTTAAAGTTCTCTAAAAAATAGAAGAGGAGGGAATACTCCCAAACTCATTCTATGAAGCCAACACCACCCTAATACCAAAACCAGGCAAAGACCCCACCAAAAAAGAAAACTACAGACCAATATCCTTGATGAACGTAGATGCAAAAATACTCAACAAAATAGTAGCAAACCGAATTCAAAAATACATCAGAAGATTGTACACCATGACCAAGTGGGATTCATCCCAGGGATGCAAGGATGGTACAACATTCGAAAATCCATCAACATCATCTACCACATCAACAAAAAGAAAAATAAAAACCACATGATCATCTCCATAGATGCTGAAAAAGCATTTTACAAAATTCAACATCCATTCATGATAAAAACTCTCAGAATAAATGGGTATAGAGGGCAAGTACCTCAACAAAATAAAGGCCATATATCAAACCCACAGCCAACATTACACTGAACTGCGAGAAGTTGAAAGCTTTTCCTCTGAGATCGGGAACTAGACAGGGATGCCCACTCTCCCCACTGTTATTTAACATAGTACTGAAGGTCCTAGCCATGGTAATTAAACAGAACAAAGAAATACAAGGATTTGTGATTGGTAAAGAATAAGTTAAACTGTCACTAATTGCAGATGACATGATATTGTACATAAAAAACCCGAAAGACTCTACCCCAAAACTACTAGAACTGATATTGGAATACAGCATAGTTGCAGGGTACAAAATTAACACACAGAAATCTGTGGCTTTCCTATACCCTAACAATGAACCAATAGAAGGATAAATCAGAAAACAATTCTGTTCACAATTGCATCAAAAAAATGAAATACCTAGGAATAAACCTAACCAATGAAGTGAAAGACCTATACCCTGAAAACTACAAGTCACTCTTAAGAGAAATTAAAGGAGACACTAACAAATGGAAACTCACCCCATGCTCATGGCTGGGAAGAATTAATATCGTCAAAATGGCCATCCTGCCCAAAGCTATATACAGATTTGATGCAATCCCTATCAAATTACCAGCAACATACTTCAATGAACTGGAACAAATAGTTCAAAAATTCATATGGAAACACCAAAGACCCTGAATAGCCAAAGCAATCCTGGGAAAGAAGAATCACTTGGGGGGGATCTCACTCCCCAACTTCAAGCTCTACTATAAAGCCATAGTAATCAAGACAATTTGGTACTGGCACAAGAACAGAGCCACAACCCAGTCTAACAGATTAGAGACTCCAGACATTAACCCACACATATATGGCCAATTAATATTTGATAAAGGAGCCATGGACATACAATGGCAAAATGACAGTCTCTTCAACAGATGGTGCTGGAAAAAGTGTATAGCTACATGTTAGAGAATGAAACTGGACCAGTGACTAACCCCCTACACAAAAGTAAATTCAAAATGGATCAAAGACCTGAATGTTAGTCATGAAAACATAAAACTCTTAGAAAAAATCATAGGCAAAGACCTTTTAGACATAAACATGAGTGACCTCTTTTTGACCATATCTCCCCGGGCAAGGAAAACAACAGCAAATATGAACATGTGGGACTATATTAAGCTGAAAATCTTCTGTAGAGCAAAAGACACCATCAATAGGACAAAAAGGTACCGTACCGTATGATAGAATATATTTGTAAATGACAGATCCGATAAAGGCTTGAAGTCCAGAATATTTAAAGAGCTCACACTCCTCAACAAACAAAAAACAAAAATGCCAATTAAAAAATGGGCAGAGGAACTTAACAGACAGTTCTCCAAAAAAGAAATACAGTTGACCAACAGACACATGAAAAGATGCTCCACATCGCTAATTATCAGAGAAATGCAAATTAAAACTACAATGAGGTATCACCTCACACCAGTAAGGATGGCTACCACCCAAAAGACAAACAACAACAAATGTTGGCGAGGTTGTGGAGAAAGGGGAACCCTCCTACATTGCTGGTGGGAATGTAAATTAGTTCAACCATTGTGGAAACAGTATGGAGGTTCCTCAAAATGCTCACAACAGACTTACCATTTGACCCTGGAATTCCACTCCTAGGAATTTACCCTAAGAACGCAGCAATCAAGTTTGAAAAAGACAGATGCACCCCTAAGTTTATCGCAGCACTATTTAAAATAGTCAAGAATTGGAAGCAACCTAAATGTCCATTGGTAGATGAATGGATAAAGAAGACGTGGTACATATACACAATGGAATATTACTCAGCCATAAGAAGAGGGCAAATCCTACCATTTGCAGCAACATGGATGGAGCTGGAGGGTATTATGCTCAGTGAAATAAGCCAAGCGGAGAAAGAGAAATACCAAATGATTTCACTCATCTGTGGAGTATAAGAACAAAGGAAAAACTGAAGGAACAAAACAGCAGCAGAATTACAGAACCTAAGAATGGACTAACAGGTACCAAAGGGAAAGGGTCTGGGGAGGATGGGTGGGTAGGGAAGGATAAGGGGGGGGAAGAAGAAAGGGGGTATTAAGATTAGCATGCATAAAGCAGGGGTGGGAGAAAGGGGAGGGCTGTACAACACAGAGAAGACAAGTGGTTCTACAACATTTTGCTATGCTGATGTAAAGAGACTGTAAAGGTGTTTATAGGGGAGACCTGGTATAGGGGAGAGCCTAGTAAATATAATATTCTTCATGTAAGTGTAGATTAATGATAACAAAAAATAAAGAAAGAAAGAAATGGGGGAGTACTCCCTAATAGGATAAAACTAATTGTAAATCAATGATTAATGCATGCTTTAAATATCCTTAATTTTGATCACTTAATGGGTGTCAGATGATCAGCTATGGAGGTATATTTTTCTGATAATATTCCTTTCTCTAGAAAAAAAAAAGCAGTTCCTGTGTGGTGACCTCCAATGAGTTCTACACAATGGTATAAAGGGCATATCAAAGTGTGGGCAAAGGGTCTGTTTGTGTTTATACAGAGGATCAACACCTAATTGGGCTACCCAGAAAATGAACTAAGATACGGTATGTAAAAATTTGTTCACCATGTAAGAACTTGTTTGTTATGCATCAGAAGATTGGAGACTGATGAGAGTTAGGTTTGGGGTGGATTAATGATTGTACATTGAGCATTGAGTCCCCTATACAGGATTTTATGGTTATTAAAAACCATTTGATCAATAAATATGAGAGATGCCCTCTCACAAAAAAAAAAAACTTAAGTTCTAAAAAAATATATATACTTCTAAAATTTATATGGATCAACAAAACACCCAAAATACCCAAAGCAATTCTTCAAAAGGATAAATAATGCTGGGGGTATTAAATGCCTTCATTTCAAGCTATGTGACTAAGCTATAGTAATCAAACAATATGACACTGATAAAAGGAGAAACACATAGATCAGGAGAAAAGAACAGAGAGCTCAGAAATAAACCCACATATGTATGGTCAATTAATATATGACAAAAGAGGCAAGGGTATACAATGGGGAAAAGACAGTTTCTTCAATAAGTGAGAAAACTGGACTGTTACCTGCAAGACAATGAATCTGGTTTACTGTCTAACATCATCCACAAATGTAAACTCAAATCACTTAAAGATGTACAGGACATTAAACCACAAAACACTTAGAAGAAATTGTACAAAAATTTCTTGAACATAAGCATGAATAATTTTTATTTTGGACATGTGTCCCAGGACAAAGTAAACAAAGGTAAAAATAAACAAGTGGGACTCCATCTTACTGGAAGATTCTGTAAAGCAAAAGACACCATTAACAAAATGTAAATGGAACCTACAGTATGATAGAATATATTTGAGATATATCCGATAAGGGGTTAAAATGGAAAATATGTAAAAAGAACTCATATGACTCAACAACAAAAAAGCAGGTAAGGCAATTAAAAGGTGGGCAGAGGACATAACTAATCATTTTTCCAAGGAAGACATTACAGATGGCAAACAGGTGCATGAAAAAAAGCTCCACATCTCTAATCATCAGTGAAATGCAAATCAAAGCCACAATGAGATATCACCTCACACCAGTCAGAATGGCCATCAACCACAAGACAAGAAATAACAACTGTTGGTGAGGATGTTTAAGAAAGGGTGTCCTCTGACACTGCCGGTGGGAATTTTCATTAATGCAGCCACTGCATGTATGGATGTTCCTCAAAAAGCTAAAAATGTAAATACCACATAACAAAGAATTTACTGAAAGAAGAAAAATCATAGATTCAAAAATTCAAAAATCTCTCCTTGCCCGGGGAGCTATGTTCAAGAAGAGGTCACTCATGTTTATGTCTAAGAGATTTTTGCCTATGTTTTTTTCCAAGAGTTTTATGGTTTCATGACTTACATTCAGGTCTTTGATCCATTTTGAATTTACTGTTGCGTATGGGGTTAGACAATGGTCCAGTTTCATTTTCCTACATGTGGCTGTCCAGTTTTGCCAGCACCATCTGTTGAAGAGGCTGTCATTTTGTCATTGTATGTCCATGGCTCCTTTATCAAATATTAATTAACCATATATTTTTGGGTTAATGTCTGGAGTCTCTAATCTGTTCCACTGGTCTGTGGTTCTGTTTCTGTGCCATTACCAAATTGTCTTGATTACTATGGCTTTGTAGTAGAACTTGAAGTTGGGGAGTGAGATCCCCCCTAATTTATTCTTCTTTCTCAGGATTGCTTTGGCTATTCGGGGTCTTTGGTGTTTCCATATGAATTTTTTAACTATTTGCTTCAGTTTGTTGAAGAATGTTGCTGGTAGTTTGATTGGAATTGCAACTAATCTGTATATTGCTTTGGGCAGGATGGCCATCTTGACGATATTAATTCTTCCCAGCCATGAGCATGGGATGAGTTTCCATTTGTTAGTGTCCCCTTTAATTTCTCTTAAGAGTGACTTGTAGTTTTCAGGGTATAGGTCTTTCACTTCTTTGGTTAGGTTTATTCTGAGGTATTATATTCTTTTTGATGCAATTGTGAACGGAGTTGTATTCCTGATTTCTCTTTCTATTAGTTTATTGTTAGTGTATAGGAAAGCCACAGATTTCTGTGTTTTAATTTTGTATCCTGCAACTTTGCTGTATTCTGATATCAGTTCTAGTAGTTTTGGAGTGGAGTCTTTGGGGTTTTTTATGTACAATATCATGTCATCTGAAAATAATGACAGTTCAACTTCTTCCTTACAAATCTGGATTCCTTGTATTTCTTTGTTTAGTCTGATTGCCATGGCTAGGACCTCCAGTACTATGTTAAATAACAGTAGGGAGAGTGGGCATCCCTGTCTAGTTCCCAATCTCAGAAGAAAAGCTTTCAGCTTCTCGCTGTTCAGTATGATGTTGGCTGTGGATTTATCATATATGGCCCTTATTGTGTTGAGGTGCTTGCCCACTATACCCATTTTTCTTATAGTTTTTATCATGAATGGATGTTGAATTTTGTCAAATGCTTTTTCAGCATCTATGGAGATGATCATGTGGTATTTGTCTTTCTTTTTTTTGATGCGGTGGATGATGTTGATGGATTTTTGAATGTTGTACCATCCTTGCATCCCTGGGATGAATCCCACTTGTTCATGGTGTATGATCCTTTTGGTTGAATTCGGTTTGCTAATATTTTATTGAGTATTTTTACATCTACATTCATCAGGGGTATTAGTCTGTAATTTTCTTTTTTTGGTGGGATCTTTGCCTGGTTTTGGTATTAGGGTGATGTTGGCTTCACAGAATGAGTTTGGGAGTATTCCCTCCTCTTCTTTTTTTTGGAAAACTTTAAGGAGAATGGGTATTATGTCTTCTCAGTGTTTCTGATGAAATTCCGAGGTAAATCTGTCTGGCCCGGGGGTTTTGTTCTTCAGTAGTTTTTTGGTTACCATTTCAATTTCTTTGCTCATAATTGGTTTGTTTAACTTTTGTGTTTCTTCCTTGGTCAGTCTTGGAAGGTTGTATTTTTCTAGGAAGTTGCCCATTACTTCTAGATTTTCCAGCTTGTTGGCATATAGGTTTTCATAGATGTCTTTAATAATTCTTTGTATTTCTGTGGAGTCTGTCGTGATTTTTCCATTCTCATTTCTGTTTCTGTTGATTTGTATTGATTCTCTTTTTCTCTTAATAAGTTTGGCCAGAGGCTTATCTATTTTGTTTATTTTCTCAAAGAACCAGCTCTTGGTTTCATTAATTATTGCTCTTGTTTTATTCTTCTCAATTTTGTTTATTTCTTCTCTGATCTTCATTATGTCCCTCCTTCTGCTGACTTTAGGCCTCATTTGTTCTTCTTTTTCCAGTTTCGATAATTGTGATGTTAGACTATTCATTTGGGATTGTTCCTCCTTCTTCAAGTGTGCCTGGATCGGTACATACTTTCCTCTTAAGACTGCTTTTGCTGCTTCCCACAGAAGTTGGGGCTTTGTGTTGTTGTTGTCATTTGTTTCCATATATTCCTTGATCTCTATTTTAGTTTGTTCATTGATCCATTGATTATTTAGGAGAATGTTCTTAAGCCTCCATGTGTTTGTGAGCGTTTTTTTTTCTTTGCAGAATTTATTTCTAGTTTTATACCTTTGTGGTCTGAAAAGTTGTTTGGTAGAATTTCAGTATTTTGGAATTTACTGAGGCTCTTTTTGTGAGCTAGTATGTGGTCTACTCTGGAGAATGTTGCATGTGCACTTGAGAAGAATGTATATCCTGTTGCTTTTGGATGTAGAGTTCTATAGATGTCTGTTAGATCCATCTGTTCTACTGTGTTGTTCAGTGCCTCCATGTTCTTACTTATTTTCTGCCCAGTGGATCTATCCTTTGGGGTGAGTGGCGTGTTGAAGTCTCCTAAAATGAATGCATTGCAGTCTATTTCCCCTTTCAGTTCTGTTAGTATTTTTTTCACATATGCTGGTGCTCCTGTGTTGGGTGCATATATGTTTAGAATGGTTATATACTCTTTTTGGACTGAGCCCTCTATCATAATGTAATGTTCTTCTTTATCCCTTGTTACTTTCTTTGTTTAGAAGTCTATTTTGCCTGATATTAGTATGGCAACCCCTGCTTTCTTCTCTCTGTTGTTTGCCTGAAATATGTTTTTCCATCCCTTGACTTTTAGTCTGTGCATGTCTTTGGGATTGAGGTTAGTTTCTTGTAAGCATCATATAGATGGGTCTTGCTTTTTTATCCATTCTATTACTCTGTGTCTTTTGATTGGTGCATTCAGTCCATTTACATTTAGGGTGACTATTGAAAGATATGTAGTTGTTGTCATTGCAGGCTTTAGATTCATGGTTACCAAAGGTTCAAGTTTAGCCTTTTTAGTATCTTACTGCCTAACTTAGCTAACTTATTGAGCCGTTATATACACTGTCTAGAGATTCTTTTCTTCTCTTCCTTCTTATTCCTCCTCCTACATTCTTTATATGTGGGTTGTTTTATTCTTTGCTCTTTCGTGTTTCCTTTAACTGCTTTTAGTGGATAGTTGATTTTATTTTTTGCCTTTAATTAGTATTTGGTTGGTCTGCTTTCTTTGCTGTGATTTTATTTTCTCTGGTGACATCTGTTTAGTCTTAGGAGTGCTCCCGTCTAGAACATTCCCTCTAAAATACACTGTAGAGGTGGTTTTTGGGAGGCAAATTCCCTCAACCTTTGCTTGTCTGGGAATTGTTTAATCCCTCCATCATATTTAAATGATAATCATGCTGGATGCAGTATCCTTAGTTCAAGGCCCTTCTGTTTCATTGCATTAAATATATCATGCCATTCTCTTCTGGCCTGTAAGGTTTCTTTTGTGAAGTCTGATGATAGCCTGATGGGTTTTCCTTTATAGGTGGCCTTTTTCCTCTCTAGCTGCCTTTAAAACTCTTTCCTTGTCATTGATCTTTGCCATTTTAATTATTATATGTCTTGGTGTTGTCCTCCTTGAGTCCTTTCTGTTGGGAGTTCTGTGTATTTCTGTGGTCTTTTTGATTATTTCCTCCCCCAGTTTGCTGAAGTTTTCAGCAATTATTTCTTCAAAGACACTTTCTGTCCCTTTTTCTCTCTCTTTTTCTTCTGGTACCCCTATAATATGGATATTGTTCCTTTTGGATTGGTCACACATTTCTCTTAATATTGTTTCATTTCTGGAGATCCTTTTCTCTCTCTCTATGTCAGCTTCTATGCATTCCTGTTCTCTGGTTTCTATTCGATCAATGGCCTCTTGCATCTTATCCATTCTGCTCATAAATCCTTCCAGAGTTTCTTTTACTTCTGTAATCTCCTTCCGGGCATCTGTAATCTCCCTCTGGACTTCACCCCTTAGCTCTTGTATATTTCTCTGCATCTCTGTCAGCATGTTTATGATTTGTATTTTGAATTCTTTTTCAGGGAGACTCGTTTGGTCTGTCTCTTCCTCAGGTGTTGACTCTGTGATCTTTGTGTGTCTGTAATTTTGCCTTTTCATGGTGATAGAGATAGTTTACAGAGGTGGCACGAGTGACAGCTGGAAGAGCTTTCCTTCTTGTTGGTTTGTGGCCTTCCTCTCCTGGGTGAACAGCGACCTCTAGTGGCTTGTCCTGGGCAGTTATGTGCAGACAGGGATTCTGATTCCTGCCTGGCTGCCATGGAGTGTATCTCTGCTGTTGCTGTGGGTGTGGCTTGCTTCGGTCTGCTGCTCCGATATGGTGGAGCCGCGTTGTAGGGTGATTGGCTTGGAGGCTATTTGTCTCCTTGAGGGGCCTCTGTACTCCCTGCTGCCCAGGAGTTTAGAGTGCCCAGAGGTCCCCAGATTCCCTGCTGCTAAGTGTCCTAGGATGCTTCCATCTGGTGTTGGGTTGCTTGTCCCTTTAAGACTTCCAAAAAGCACTCACAAAAAGAAATACAAAAAGCCACTTGCTTTTCTTTGTCCTCGGGCCCCAGCTTCAGGGACCTGCTCTCAGGTCTTGCTGTCCTGTTTCCCTAGTATCCAGAACTGCATGCATGCACTGTGTCTGCACTCTGGTCCGGATCGCTGGGGCTGGGTGTTTAGCTGTCCTGGGATCCATCTCCCTCCCTGCTCTGGCTCTTCTTCTCCTGCTGGGAGCTGGGGTGAGGGGTGCTTGGGTCTGGCTGGGCTGGGGCTTGTATATTACCCCTTTCACAAGGTGCTGGTTTCTCGCAGGTGTGGATGTGATCTGGATGTTGTCCTGTGTCCTCTGGTCTCTATTCCTAGAGGAGTTGTCTTTGTCTTATTTTCATAGATATATGTAGTTTTGGGAGGAGATTTCCGCTGCTCTACTCATGCCGCAACCTTGGCTCCACCCTCCTCAGAAATATATTTTTTAAATATTTAAAAATACTAAATTATTTTCCTGCAGTATCTTATCATTGGCTTTTTTCATAGTTTAGGTAAATATTTATCTATATGTTTGGTTGTTTAATAGATACATTTTCTGCATTTAAATAGTAAATAAGTTTCATTTGTAATATGAAAATGGGATCTAAAGTTTATTAATAATTTGTTATTAAACCTTCAGATGAATTTACTGAGGAATCTTTCTCAGCTCATGGAATCACAGTAGCAATCTTGCTACTTGTATTTTCTGAGTTCTGCTATTGTCATAGCAGGGAGTGAAATTTTGCATTATTGTTGAGGACCAAAATGATCTAATCTGTTCTGGAAAGAGTATACCTCTCTCTGAAATTGCCTATCTTTTGTTCATTTTCATCATTTTATGACACAATAAAAGTTCAGTGCTGTTATTAAGGAGCATTTATTAAGTAGTTTAACATGTAGATTTTAGTTTGAAATAGGCCATAGCTTCACTAAGGCTTACTCTGTTCCTTGTTAGCATACACAAATATCCAAACATGTGAAATAAGGAGCCACATAGGTGTATGTTGTATAAGCAATCTACTATTTAAATATTGCTGCCTTTCAATGTGAGGCATTTTCAAAAATGCATTGCTGTAATATGATAAATGAAATACTGTGTAGTATAATTTTGATGGTAAAACAGTTATGAAAAAAGAGTGATGTTTGTGTGTTTATGTGTATCACATTATACACTACATTTTACAGTAGATACACATCCCAAAACTGTTGGTGGTGAACAGAGAAAACTGATAATAATATGTGACTCTTAACTATATATTTTTCCATAATATCTCACAAAAATTAGCACAATTTACTTCTTTTCCAGGGAAATATTCTCTTCTAAACTTATGCAAATTTGGCCTTCCATTCATCCTCTCACCTTTCCAGCTCAGAAATGAAGTAACTTACCTGGTTAGAAGGGAGATGGGTGGCCGAGTTGGGCAAATGTGAGCCTGCTCAGAAGCCGCCCCAGACCTTCCCACCTGGAGGCCTTGCCTTGGGCTCCCTCACCCTGTATGCCTCCCCAGTTAAGTACATGGTGTCCTGTGGTCCTCTGGAGGCAGGAAGGAGAGGCACAGCACTGTTTCTCACTGAGGAAGAACATGAGGAGTAAGAGGGAACCAGACCCTCAGGAGGTCCCCAGGGACTGTCCTTGCATGTAATCATCTTCCGGTCCCCAAATGCTATGAAGACAGAGACAATGAGAACAGGGCTCTCCTTGTTTCCTACGAATGGCCTGAGATAACACATTGTTTACAGTTGACACTTTTAAATTAACTTACTTAAGCAATTGATTTATTGATTGTATATGCTAAAAGTTTTGCTAATCTGTTTTATTTATTCATATCACAAACACTCATTGAGTGTCTGTTGTGTATGTCCATCCCTTTTTTAATCATTGAAGATATAATTGGGCCAAAACAAAATAGAAAGAATTAAGAAAATACTCTGTATCAATCTGAAATTAACTGATGTGCTTTTTTATTACAAATATAGTCAGGAGAATGCCATGGTGGTTGACATAATGATATACAGGACTAGTTCACTGATTATTATATGAAATCTGTACACAATAAAAAAAGACTTAAAGGCTTTAAACACATTTCAAAACCAAATTCTTAATAAAATTCAGTGGTAGCTAAAAATAGCAACATATTACTTTTCTTAATTTATGTTTTTATTGAAGTAGAGTTGATTGAGTTTCTGTCAACATAGAAAGATGATAGAGAACCATCAACTATACTCTCTCTGCTGTATTTTCATCCCTGTGGCTAATTTATATTATAAATGGGATTTTGTGCCTCTTTGCCCCTTTCATCTATTTCATCCCCCTGGTCCAAAACCTCCCCCATGGTAACAACATACTAATTTGAAATATAAAATATTCCTTTTTAGTCAACATCATATATCAAAATTAAGAATTTAGAAGGATATGGGACACAAAGCATAGTAAAAACAATAGAAAAGTTAAAACTTTTTAGTATTTTTAAAAATACTGAAAGTTGTTTTCTTTTTTCTTTTTTGATATTATTTATTTACATTGAAGTATAGTTGATATTCACAATAAATTGTTTTCAAGTAAATGACATAGTGATTTGACAGTTATCTCCATTATTAAATGCTCACCCCAATTAGTGTAGTTACTATTTGCTAACATGGAAAGATGTTACAGAACTACAGTACACTCTATGCTGTACTTTCATCCTTGTGATTAATTTATACTGTGACTGAGATTTTATGCCTCTTTATCCCCTTTACTTATTTCACTCACCCACCCAAAGCCCTCCACCATGGTAACCACCAGTGTTTTCTCAGTTTCTATTGATGCCATTGTTCTTTTTGTTTTGATTCTACATGTAAGCAAAGTTATATGGTATTTGTCTTTGTCTGGCTAGTTTCACTGAGCATAATACTCTCTAGGTCCATACATGTTTTTGCAAATGTAAGATATCTTCCTTTAAGAATTGCAGTAAGATATGACATCTGTGAAACATTCAAATATCAAACATGAGATATCCAAGGAGAAATGTAAAACAAAAATAGAGACTAGTATTGACCCAGCAAATATTAGAATAGAAAGATAAAATTTCAAATTATCTTAAGAAGAAAGGAAGAATAGGCATCTAAAACTGGACAAGAAAAAGAGGCTCAAAAATATTGAGAAAAATAAGAGAGAAAAAAATGATTAAAAATCAAATGATCAGTTTGGAAACAGAAATATCAAGCATAAAATGGAATTATTATGTTTGAAAAATGAAACTAAATGAATACAATGAAGCATATTCAGATATATTTCTCAAAATATGACAAGTATTATACATACCTAGATACATCATGAAAAAATATGTGGCTATAAGAATAAATTAAAAATGTATATGAAATTTGAATGAAAACATAAAATTATCATTTACTTGGAGTCAAGTAAGATGATCACTGAATTTTCTTTAATGATGTACAAGTATAGAAAGAATACAGTAGAATTTAACAATTTCAGTAGTTTCTCTTTTAAATAAAAATCTCAACCTTCAGGAAAAAATAAATTTTTTTTTCCAACTTTATTGAGATAATGTTGACATATAATATAGCACTGTATAAATTTAAGGTGTACAATGTTCTGATACTCATATAACACCGTACAAGTACCTCCAGAACGTTAGCTAACAACGCTGTGGTCGTTCTGGGGGCGGGGTGTGTTCTCCTCGGTCCTTGTCCCCACCACAACAAAGAATTGCAGGGCAGAGGCACAGCAGTGAAGAGTAGCAAAAAATTTATTTGTATGCATTCTAAGGGAAGAGCAGCCCAGAGTCAAGGGTGATATAGGCAGGTTTACTTGAAAAAAGCAGAAAGGAAGGGAAAACAGAGGGAGGGAAGGGAAGTGCATTGAAGTCCTGCTCGGCATTGGACAAATCACTTGGCAATGCCTAAAGCCAGGGTCACCTTGAATCTGCGTGGTATGGGAACTGAGTCCCTACCATCCAGGATTTGGGGGAGTCACAGAGCACTGGATGGAGTGAAATTATGTTCTGGGAACTTCCCAAAGAAAGGAGATTTTCAGGCAGGCTGCTGGAGAGCATGATGGTACAGCTGCGGATGCATCCAGGTCACTCAGGCAACGGGAACTTGCAAGCCCACATCAGAGCTCTCAGGAGCTCCTCCCTACTTGTCTGAAGCAGGACAGAGAGAGTGACCACTTGTGCTTAAAGTCTGGAAAACAGAATGAAATAGCAGAGTGACAAAGACACCACTGAGGAGCACAGAGACAAAATGTAATAATTTGAGCAGTAAGAAATCTTTAAAATTACACACTCCAAGAAAGGGGAGTTTGCAAAACCTCAGAGAAGGGGAACACCTATGAATTTAGGGCCTGGGGTTTTACAGGGCCTTTTTGGGTAGTGGTCATCATGAGGGATGATGTATACAGGTGATTTATAATTCCTTTGATGTTTGTCTTAAGAATAGGGTTGTGTAGGTGACTATGTTGCTTCAGGACTTCAGCATTTTTTATCCAGACAGGTTTATTTACACTTTCAAGGTCTGTCTCCTGCCCTGGTTATAAAGCTACTTGACTAGAGGCTGGAGGAAGGGGAAGAACTGCATATAAATTAAGTCAAAGAATAAGCAGGGCCTTTTTTGCAGGCTAAGCAGAGTTTACAATGGCATGACCCTTGTCTCATTTCCCTGCCCTACATCATGAGATGCAGGGTAAAGAAGTCCATGATTGACTTTTTTTTACCTGGGGAACTAAGCAGACATTCCAAGTCTCTCCTGGCCTGTGAAACTGCAACAAATTAAATTATTAACTCTTGAGTCCTTTCTGGCTCTCTTATTTTGTCTGGTTAACTCTCTGAGTCCCTTTTGTGGTCCTTACTGGCTTTATTCTCCTTCCACCCACTCACATCTATTTTTTCTGGCTAACAATTGCATTATTATCATTACTTTTTCTTGTGAGAACATTTAAGATATTCTCTCTCAGCAACCATTAAGCACGCAATACATTATATTATCAAAAATCACCAAGCTGTACATTAGATATCTGACATACTCATCTTCTAAACAGAACTTTGTACTCTTTGACCAATAATTGCCATTTCCTCCCAAATTATAACCACCATTTTACTCTCTATTCTTACATATTCAGATTTTTTAGATTCTTTACATTTCTTTGTATGAATTATTTCCATTAAGATAATGCTTTTAAGACGATTCATGTTGTGATAGTTGGACGTTTCCTTCATTATAAAAGCTGGAAAATGTTCCTTTAGCATGTATATAAAACATAACCTTCCACCATTTATCCACTGTGGGACACTGAGGTTGTTTCCATATTTTGGCTATTGTGTGTGATGTGGAAAGAAACGTGATAGGACAGATATCTCCTTGAGATCCTGTTTTTATTTCCTTTTGCCACATACCCAGAAGTGGAATTGCTGGATCATTTGATAGCTCTGTATTTAATTCTTTGAGAAACTTCCAGGAATAACACAACCATGATTATAAGAACAGTAAAAGGTCCTATTGGGATTGCTTTTAGATTATCAGTTATTTTGAATAAAATCTTAGCTCTTTATGCTTACTATGCTGAGACTTCCATTCAACATTTTTATGTCCTTTTGAGGAGTTTGGAAAATGTTACGTTATTGAAGTTGCACATTTTGGGGACATTTATTTCTATGTATTATATGATGTTTCTTTTTGCAGGAGGCTTCTTTTTGTACTCTTTTTCAATTGGTTGTCCTTGGGTTAGAGGAAAGATATGATTTACTCTAATTAGTAGCTACCTGATTGAAGTCTTAGTAGGTATCTTTAATTGATTTCATTGTTCCTGTTATGATGCTTCACTGGGATTTTCTCACTTAATCTTTAACCTTATGCAGTAGAAATAGCTATTGCCTAGAATGAGCCCTTTAGTGTCCACCCTAGCCTGCCGCTCCAAACATCTTTGCCTTGCTCCATCGTACTGTCTGGACTCCAGGCCTCTGGGATCTCATCCTCTTTGGTGACACAGCAACACATTCTTTAAGAATCCTAACAAACTCTACTTCTCTTTCCGGATTACATTCTTTACCAATACTTTAAAGAATATATTCTCTCTACAAAAACTGTACCTTCTCAGAAAATTCTCCTCAATTTAACTCCCCTCCAATGTGTTTCTGTTTCAGTGTTTTGGCTTATATTCCACTAAATGCTACATCATGACTCAGTCCTTTACTTTATCCAACACCCAGAATGCGCTTGGATATCTATTTTTAAGTACACCTTCCATACGTAATGTGTATTTAGATCATACTAATTTGATCAGTATGCTGATACCTTTCAATCAAATTCAGTCTTCCATGGTCACATTTATACATTTTGATCCATTTTTGCATGTTTTTACTATTTCATTTGCATTTGTTTAACATTCTTTGTTTATTTATTTATTTTGAAGTATAATAACATACAATGTAATATTAGTTTCAAGCATGCAAAACGGTAGTTTGAGAGTTATCTACATTATTAAATGCTCTACTTAATTACTGGAGGTGCTACCTGTCAACATAGAAAGGCGTTACAGAATTTTGACTGTATTCTCTGTGCTGTACTTTCATCTTGTTCAGTTTTCATGAAAGTGTTACTTTTTATTTGAATAATTGAATCTGTGTTGCCTACAATTCTTTATTTTTATTGGGTTTGGAAGATGTCCATTTAACTTACAATCTTATTTGTCATGGCAAGACAGAAACACATACACACACATCTTTTCCTCAGAAGGAAATATGCTGCATTTTGTTTTTGTTTCCTATGCTCCCCCATTTTTACAGTGATTCAGGATTTTAGTACCATATTTTACAAATATGCTACATATACAAATCTATATGAAACATTAAGTGTGACTAGAAGTTTAACTTGTTTCTATACATAACTTACTTTCTTATAAAACAAATATCAACCAATACATTATTTCTTTACTAGTGTAAATACTACAGTAATAAATTTAGAATGTTGTGTGTGGTAATCCATTTAACATTTTGTATGCCTCATATTTTAATTCTTTACTTTCTCACTACTACCTTAAAGAATTGGTAATCTACCTACTTTCTAGAATCCAATGTGCCTAATATAATATTGGATGCAAATCCAGCTTGTTTATATGCATTTTGTTTCTTTTCTCATAGATTCTGTGTTCTTTACTGTTACTACATAACATACTGTTACATACTTTACCATTTACTAATTTACATAACAGTTATTATGACATGCAAAGTTTGATTTTAAAAAAAATTCTGTGTGATTTAGCTAGCCCAGTTCCTTGATTACCTCTGTGACTTTGAAGACAAGTTCTCCTTTTATCTCAGAAATCGTTTTTACCATTTTGTCATGTTAGCCTGTCTTCTTTGCTCCTGCTGTGAATGTCGCATGTGGTGTGCTGAGCAGGCTGCCCTGGCTGCTGGGGGTGCTTGCGGTCACTCTTTGGCAACTCCAGGGTCAGTGAATCTAGTGATAGTGAAGATATTCACACAACTGACACTGGCCAGCACTGCAAATCATTCAAATTAGTGGGGTTTTGTTTTGTTTTATGGGACAGATGCTTTATTATTGCATAATTTTCTCTATGTATTTTTTCATTTTTAAATTTTATACACACATATTTTTTCTTTCTCATGATATTCAGGGCATATGCTTTGACTTTAACTTCCACTTGCTAAATTAGTTTTCACTGATGCACATTCAACTACTGTCTTTACTATTTTTTTCTCAATCTTTTTTAAAAGAAAACTCAAAATCCAGTTGTTTTAACCTTTCTATTTTTGAAACTGTTTATTTTTTTGAATTTACTTTATTTTATTAAGAATCTTTTTCAATATGCAGTAATTATTTTTCTTTTACTTTACTTCCTTTTCTTCTTTTTTTCATTTTGGATTTTAAGTTTAGAGATTCTTTTTGATGAGCTTGGTTTTATATGTGTGGAAAATCTTTATTGGATTCCCTTTTTATATTTAAGAGTATGTGTTTGCTTTGTCCCATTTTCTTTTCTGAGATGAAAAAAACAATCCTCATAGCCCTCACTAGCACATAAAATGTAACACTCTTATGATACAATATATATATACCCAAACATATCAACAGTGTGCCAAAATTCAATATAAATATTACATAGAGCATGTTGTCTTAGCACTGGTGCATTTAGCTCGCATCTGTAACAGAAATGTAAGTAGCTTTTCTGAGAACTTGGGAAAATGCTTCCACTTTCCTGACAAGATCCCAGTGATCCACTAATAATCTAGTTGTGAAGACTAAACAGATTATCATATTCTAACATGTACCATGTGTTAGTTACTAATCTGAATTCTGTATATATTACATTGTGTCAAGATTTCAAGAGGCCAACAAGGGTGGGCACCCTGTAAACTTATGAGATGAAGAAACTGAGGTGCAAGTGATGAAATGATGGATCACGGAGCCCCGGGGCCCCCGTGCTGGCTTAAAACACTGACATATTGAACAATTCAATTGGGTTGTTTTGTCCATTAGAAAAATCCTGTGAGTTTGGTCCTGGCTTGTGAAAGTGCCTCCATTCTTCAGGCAGAAACCCTGAGGATGAGTGAGGAGCACCATTTTCCTGGAATCTAGCTGAGGCTGGTTTCCGGAGGAGCAGAAGAGGATCCGGGGGTCAATGTGCTCACACCGCACGAAGCCTGGAGGCAGCCCTCCCCGGGATCTGTCTTCCATGCGGGGTCATGAGGTGGCTGCTGGAACGCTGGAACATTTCCTCTGCTCCTTGGTCTCCATGACCCACAAAATTTCACCTTAGGAGTCCTCAAAATGTCAGTGGAACTAAGACTCTCCTGTTCAAATTATTGTCTCTGATCTTTATCAGTGTGTTGACAGGTTCAAGTATCCTAGTATTTCTTGATACATAATAGTTGAGTTTATTTACAATATGTTCAGGTTCCCTCACTTTCTAAAACCAATTGTCTCCTGCATTGCCCCTGGACACCTGCTATTATGCGTGCTCAGAGCTGTGTTCCCAGGGGTTTCCTCTAATGCCACTGACAAGCCCACACTTTTAAGTTAAACATGGAGGATCTTGTTATAAAACAGAACAATTCCTATCAGAAACTCGGTCATCTCAAGGAAATGTACCTTCATCCTTGCCAATGACTGAAACCTTGCATCTTCTTCAGATTCTGGCTTATTTATACTATCTAAGAAAATAATTTGTGAGTCTCTGTTGTTACTAATCTATTTTTCCCTCTATTCACCTTTCTCCATGAATTTCTCCTGGATTCTCCTGCACTCCTCACTTGTTTTTGAGAAAGTCTGTAAATGAGATTAGAATAGAAAATGCAGAATTGAACAGAAAAACACTCAGGAGACTAATGGTCTCAGTTTTCAATCTCTAAATCAAATACGGACATTTTATATAAGTCTGTTTCTATTTAAGAGAAAGTTTCTTTAGCAATGTCAGAATGCTAGGTTTTCCTTTTCTTTTTTTTTTGTTTGGAAACAGTTTTATGTACTATATACATAGATTTAAAATTGGTATATACAAACAAAATTGTACTATACAAAAATTTAAATTGCTGACGGGACAGCTTGCTTAATAATTTTTTCAGTGATTTGCTATTCTTGTTCATTTTTCTTGACCAGTTATTTTGTAGACCTCTTTTATTTTAAATATTTTACAAGTGTTAAATTTATGGGAAAAGTAAAATCATTTTCTATACAAGAAAATTATGATTCAAAGGTGTTTGATAGCCAACCCATAGCTGCAATGCAAGTATTCAGAAGAGCTGGGATGTAAGACACATTTCCCCAACGCTACAGTTTCAGCTCTTCTATTCAGCCACATGGAAATTCGATCTAAAACCTAAGATTGATTAGTGTGGGAGAAAAAAGGTTTTTGATTTTGCATTCCAACTGTGAAGTCTCATTGCATTTCTACAGTATAGCAGCAGGACAAATTTGAACTTTTGTGAAGAAAAACTAAACAGTTTTTTAAAGACCTCAATCTTCAGAATGAAAATGGCATAACCTTGCCAGAGCTACATAAAAATATTTTAGGAATCATTTTAACCAAATTGATCATATGACACTATCAATAAAGTGTCAAAAGTATAAAAGCACTCAAGGGGGAAAATTGCCATCAGTGGAATAGGAAAGAGAATAAACGTAGAGGTGGTGACAGCCTTAAAAACGGTGAGCTGCATTTTCCCAAAGTTAGCAGATAAATGGGAAAAGAAGAGTGAATATATAAGAATTATTTTGCATCAAAATTCTTTAAATGCTGTAAGAAAATAATTTAGAATTTTTTAATGGATATGTTGATGTTGAATTGGGCTGGGGAACAGATATGTTACTCTACGAGATGGGTTAAAATCTTGATTATAGTAAAGATCCCTGAGTTGAAGACATCCCATGTTTTCAGGCAGCGACCAAGAGTATGGACATATAAGGCCATATACAAAATGGTCGGGAACAGTTCTCACGGTCCACTCAGCGTTCAGTACCTTGGTTATCAGTGGAGTGACGTTGCGGCTCTGGATCACACGGACTGAATAGTCACCCCAAAACAGGGATTTCATGGCGCCCACGGCACCCAGCCATCCGAGATGGGGTCCGAAGGATCATGGCGGCCCGATCTGGCTGCGCAGGGTCAGGAGCCCTGGCAGAACTGCTGGGCTGCGGGCGTGGCACTGGCTCAGACATGTGTGCTTCAGCTTTGCACTTAATAGACGTTCACGGCTTAATAAAACTATGAGGCTTTTTAACTCACCAGTATTTTCATTTTAAAAGTACATAAACTTTTCAATTTTCAGTTATGAGTGTTAAAAAGCATAATATATAAATAATTCGATTAAATATAGCAGTCTAAACAAATAAAAGCATTTCTAAATTTTCACTTAGTTGATTTTTGGATCTATATGAGGTAAGGAACAGAAAAAAATCTACAAAGAAGTTCATAAAACATTTTAAAAGAAAGTGAGAGATGAGGATTTAAACATCAAAATAAAGAGAGAACATGGTAATAATTGCTAAAAAGTAGTATATGTAGCTGGTCAGGAGGAGACTATTAGAAAAATTCTTGATAAATTTCCAAATGAAATGGGTTTCAAAACCCTAGTGGTAAAAGTTGACATAAATGTTTTTCTGCCTGGTATGCTGAGAATGGATTGTGACTGTAAGTCTAGCTTTGAGGTATCTAATAAAGAGTAGCCTTCAATCTGTAGTCAGATTCTTTTTTTTTTCATAAACTAACCACGTGAAAATATTTATAAAATACTTCTAATGAGTCAGGATGTATAGAAATGACATATATTAACTCAATCTTCCAGGCAAACCTTTGATACTCATACTCATTTTATAGTAAGTTATGAACAGGTTTGCAAATAGTTGCACAAACTCTTAAAGACTCTGTTCACTTCAAACAAGGAAATAAGGCACATAAGCAGGGAAAATGAAGGAAAAAAATATTTTTTCATACTACTCAATACCAGATAGAATAAAATTGGATACATGGGAATTGATAAACATACATAGTCTAATTGTTTTCATCCTTTGATTTTTCATGCTTTAGGGACTACTCATGTCCAAAGAAAAGTACCCAACACTCTCCGACTCTAGCATGGTGACTGAATTCGTGCTTCTGGGATTTTCAGATGTGCTGGAGCTCAGAGCCTCGCACGCCGTGCTGTTCCTACTGATATACTTGGCGACCCTGACGGGGAACCTTCTGATCGTCACGGTAACCACCTTTGACCAGGGTCTTCACACTCCCATGTACTTCTTCCTCAGGAATCTGTCTGTCCTGGACATGTGCTACATTTCTGTCACTGTGCCCAAGGCGTGTGTCGTCTTACTGCTGGACAATGGGGTGATCTCCGTACCTGGATGTGCAGCTCAGATCTTCCTGGTGCTGGTCTTCACTTTACCAGAGCTGCTGTGTCTCACCGTCATGGCCTGTGACCGCTATGTGGCCGTCTGCCTGCCCCTCCGCTACCCTGCAGTCATGAGCCCTTGGGTCTGTGTCCAGATGACCGTGGCCTCCATCCTCAGTGCTGTGGTCAACTCAGGGTTCCACACTGGCAACACATTCTGGCCGTCCTTCTGTCAGTCCAACGTGGTCCACCAGCTCTTCCGTGACACCCCCTCCCTGCTGAGGCTCTCCTGCTCTGACACCTTCAGCAATGAAATCGCCATTTTTGTCTGTTCTGTGGGGATTGCAGGTGGCTGCTTTGCCTTCATCGCTGTGTCTTATGTTCACATATTTGCTACTGTGCTCAGGGCTCCAACCGGAAGAGAGCGAGGAAAGGCCTTTTCTACCTGTGTCCCTCAAACCCTTGTGGTAACAGTGTCTGACAGCTCAGCCGCTGCCGTGCGTGTGAAGCCAAGCTCCACCCCGCCCACAATTCAGGACACGGTCACATCCATGCTCTGCAGTATAGTCCCTCCCCTCTCGAACCCTGTTATTTATAGTCTTAGAAATCAGCAGATAAAGGAGGCTGTACAGAGAACTATGAGGTTTTATTAAGAAGATTATCATTATTTCAATGCATTTCCTCTTTGATGAGGTGAGTTGACAATGCTTCCAGATTAGTTTTCTTGTCTATTTCCAACTTTAAGGGTGTGATTTATTTCTAAGTGACAATCAGTATATCATCTCAATATGGAAAAAAATATAATTGTTTTTCCTCTCCAAAAACACACATTCCCTCATTCCTGAAACATTACTCCTAAAGACTGCTATTGTTTGATAAATATTTACCTTTCCAGTTTTCTCCTTTAGATCTAGTAAGTTTTATAACAGATAAATTGTATATTAACTTTTATCTCTCTTTGCAATTATGAATCATTCATTCATCCTATATTTTAAATTTTCCTTAAACTTTATCAAACATGAAAACTGGTCAAAAAAACACTAAAATATAACTTTTAATAATTAGGTTAATAGGTGAAATGGGATTTAGGGAAGTCAAAAACTCTATATGATACTGCCAAGTGAATTCATGACATATGAGCTTGTTAAGACTCACAGAGCTGTAAAATACAAAGAGCAAAATCTTATGTAAAATGCAGGTTTTTGTTAATGTATCATTATTGGTTCATCAATTATAAAAAATTTACAATCCCATCAATTTGTGTCTCCTTCAATTTCTTTCATCAGGGTCTTACAGTTTTTAGAGTACAGGTCTTTCACCTCCTTGGTTAGGTTTATTCCTACATGTTTTATTCTTTTTGGATACAATTTTCAATGCAATATTTTCCTGATTTCTGTTTATGCTAGTTAATTATAAATACATAGCAATGCAACAAATTTCTGTATATTAATTTTGTATCCTGCAACTTTGCTAAATCCAGTTACTAGCTCTAATAGGTTTTTGTGGACCTTTTAGGTTTTCTGTCTATAATATCATGTCATCTTCAAATAATGACAGTTTAACTTCTTCCTTGCTAATTTGGATGCCTTTTATTTATTTTACATGTCTGACTGCCATGGCTAGGACTTCCAGTACTATGCTGAATAAAAGTTGTGAGAGTGGGCATCTCTGTCTTGTTCCTGATCTGAGAGGAAAAGCTTTTCACCACTGAGTGTGGTTTTAGCTTTGGCTTTAATTTATATGGCTTTTAATATTTGGAAGTATGTTTTCTCTGTAACCCTTTGTTGAAAGTGTTTTTCATGAATGGATGTTGAATCCTGTCAAATGCTTTTTGGCATCTATTGGGATGTTCACATAGTTTTTATCCTTCCTTTTGTTAATGTGTTTTTTCACAGTGATAGATACATGAATATTATACTGTCCTTGAATCCCTGGAATAAGTCTCAATTGATTGTGATAGATGATTATTTTTATGTATTTTTTAAATTCAGTTTTCCCAAAGCAATTTACAGATTCAATATAATTTCTATCAAAATACCTATGGCATTTTTCAGTGAACAAGATTGAATAATTCTAAAATTTATTTAGAACTACAAAAGATCCAAAATAGCCAAGGGAATCTTAGGAAAGAAAAATAGAGCTCCCTGATATCAAGCTACAGTAATCGTAACAGTGTGGTGCTGACACAAGAAGAATGGACCCATAGATCAATGGAGCAGAATGGAGACCCCAGAAAAAATAAGCTCGCAAATGTATGGTCAACAAATATATGACAAAGGAGGCAAGAATGTACAATTGAGTAAAAAGAGACTCTTCAATAGCTGGTATTGGGAAAACTGGACAGTTACAAGTAAGAAAAGGAAACTGGATTACTGTCTAATACCATACACTAAAAACTTAAATATAAGACATGAGATATCATCCCCTTATCCTATGTAGATACGGTATTTAAATGTACTGATGGCTCTTTGATATATCCTGTTTACTGATACTCTCCTTGTATATAACATTTCTTATTCTTTCTGTATTCCTTTCCATAGTTTCACTTTTTATGATTTCATATAAATTAATGTCCAATTTCTAATCTATCATTAATTCCAGTCACTATAATTTTTATCACACATAGTGAATTTTTTAAAATCTTTAGAAGTTACCCAAAGGTCTTTTTATATCCCCCATATATCCACATTGCTTTCAAAACACATGCCAGAGATATTTCTGCATTTCCTTGCATTTGCTTGCCTGCTAATGCTAATATCTGCTTAAGTTGAATCAGTCTTGATGAACTTTTCTTCTTATTTCTTGACATTTTGTTTTTTTTTTGTGTGTGTGTGTGCATGACTTTTAATCCCTAATTGGATTCCAGATATTGTGCAGTTTACCTAATTTGATGCTGATACTTTGTGTTCATATGAATATACTTGATCATTGATTAGATTTATAACTATGATTTTGGAAACATCTTTTTGCTTTAGGTCTTTCAAGATTTTTGTCCAGGAACAGTGCAGTATTTATTCTAGATCTGATTCTTTTAGTGACTGAAAAAATTCCTTCCAAGATGATGAGCATTTCCGTTCTAAGACTATTGAGTACAGACGCTCTTCCTTGACAATGTGAATACATCTTCCTCTTCTTTTTGATTATGTTTTATTTTCATTTAGATTGGGTAGTTTCTTCAAGTGTTAACAGAACACACTGTGGAAAGCTGCAGAGAAATCTGAAGATTTCCAGATCTCTTTTCATGGACAGCTCATTCCTCTGATATTCTGCCCTGTAAGTCACCCACCAGTGTCCCCAAATCTCATTCCCATGTCCTCGTACCAGGGGTCCCACTGGCTGTCACCAGCGTCCCCTTGAGCTGGAGTACAGCCCTGCAGGAGGATGCTCTGTTAACATTCATGCTTTCATGTCAACACTTTGCCTTTAGTGGGGCTGTAATATAAGGACTCAGTTGGAAGACAGCATTAATCATGAGTTGCCGCTTATGATATTAGGTAATAAAGGGTTCTGGCTTCCCTCCTGGCTGCCCCCATTGCACTGCTCCTCTCACCCCTTCAGTAGCTTGTGCCGAGGTAAGTCATCTGCCATGCTGAGGGAATCTCCCGTGGGTGGGCCCGTGTGGTTAGGTCCTGTGGCCTCACACCAGTATGTAGTGAGTTTTGAAGGGAGATTCCCCATCACCATTTACAGTTTCAGGTGAAATTAAAACCCTTTCCAAAACCTTGACAGCAAGCAAATGAGAAGCCTTGTTAGCGACACCGTGAGAAGTCTCCTGTACTCCTGACTCACAGAAACCATGAAATTTTACACATTCATTGTTTGAACTGAACTTACTCTTCTCTGAGGGAATTTATGAAGCAGAATTTATATTTACTATAATTTATGGTACTTGTAGGTGGGATGATGCTATAATAATAATAAAAAAGATTTCCTTCAGAATACTGGGATTGTGAGGAAACTTGACAGAAGTGGAAACTGCCTGGCATTCTTGGAAGTCTCATGTTGTTGGGTGAGGCTGCCACTGGGCTTGGGGAAAAGTGAGGAAGAGCTTGTCAGGAACTGCAGGAGGGGTGATGTTCTATGTTGTGAAGAAACTTAGGACATTGCTTTCTGCAGTAATGTGGACAGTAGAAAATAAATTCTGTGAACAGAGTGATGTAGCTAAACCGACATTCACATTAGATATTGAAGATACTCCTTTATTCTTCATGCTTGACTATGGTAAAATGAAAGAGGGCAGAGATAAATTGAAAAGAGTAGTATTAAAATATATGACTCAGAATTTATTATTTTAATAATTATTAGCCTCCCCACATCAAATTTGACTAAAATTAATGTTACCCTTGAACAATAATAAAAATAAGAGAACATCTAGGAAATGCAATCTTCTGGAAGAAAACTTATAGAAATCATGAGTAAAAGACCCGCCGGACAGACTGTCAATACCTTAAGTATCACATCACTAAACCCAAGTCATGTTCCATGGGTCCATCCTCTCATATTAAAGAACACAAGGTACCTTGGAAAAAAAATGTCAGACTGATGTGTATAACACATACAGTACTGTATTTATAGAAGTTTGAATCTCACTGAGTGACAGTGAATAATTCTAAAGTAACTTCATAATTTTCCTGAAGAAGTCTTTCTTAATACTACTTTCTTCAGAGCACCCTTTACGTGTTTGTTTCTAAGACTGTAGATGATAGGATTCAAGAGTGGGGGAACAACGGTATAAAATACAGAAAGAATCATGTCCAGAACTGTATCAGAGGCTTCTGAAGGCCTTAGGCACACACTGCTTCCAGAACCGAGGAAGACAGAGAACACAAGGAGGTGAGGGACACACGTGGAGAAGGCCTTGCCTCGCTCTCTGGTCGGAAACTTGAGCACAGTGGAAAATATGCAGAGGTACGACATGGCAATGAAGATAAAGCAGCCACCACCAATCCCCACGGCAGAGATAAGAATTAAGAGCTCATTGCTGAAGGTGTCAGAGCAGGAGAGCCTCAGCAGGGAGGGGACATCACAGAAGAACTGATAGACCACATTGTGACAGAAGGACAGCCGGAACATGTTCCCTGTGTGCACACCTGCATAGATGAGGCCACTGAGCAGGGAGACCAGTGTTGTCCAGACACAGAACTGGTGGTTCATGATGACGGGGTAGTGCAGGGGCTGGCAGATGGCCACATAGCGGTCACAGGCCATGACAGTGAGGAACAGAAGCTCCACAAATGCACAATAAATGACCAGGAAGATCTGAGCTGCGCAGCCAGCCCTTGAAATGGTCGTTTTGTTGGTGAGGGAGTTGACACAGGCATTGGGGACAGTGACAGAAATGTAGCTCATGTCTAAGATGGACAGGTTCCTGAGGAAGAAGTACATGGGTGTGTGAAGGTTCTGGTCCAGAGTGGTGGCAGAGATGATGAGGAGATTCCCTAGCAGGGTGGCCAAGTACATCAGTAGGAATAACAGGGCATGTAGGACCCTTAACTCCAGCACTTCAGCAAAGCCCATGAGGAGAAACTCAGTCACCATGGTGGAATTGGCCATTTCTGGAAATGCTGGTTGACCAGGAAGGCAAAAGAGAAAACCCATGGAAGATGTGAAAAAGAAAAAAGAAAGAAAGAAAGTTAGCTTAATTTCTTTCACAGCTTATTTTTTATCTTAAAAGTTCGGCCTTTTTTTTTTTTGGAAATTTCCACCATTGTTCTTTTCATGTACTTATCTCTCTCTATAAGCTTATTAACATGCTGGAGTACAAAAAAGATCAAAACTTCTAGGAAGTGTGCTTTTAAACCCTAGTATTTCAATATAATACATAGAACTGCTGCTTTCTTGTCTCAATAAATTGAACTCTTGAGGTTTACTGCTTTAATGAGAATTAACTTAAGTGACATGTAAAATTCTTGGTAGTGATAAATTCACAGTGAGAGTTGTTTATTTTCATTAGATATTGGACAACATATTTTGCCTCGATATTGGTACAAAATGGAAATTTGACTCCTTGCCCTTCGGTCTGTGGAGCAGTAAAAATGCATGATTGCTTTTCATTTGTCTTCACAACATAAGTGCAGAAAATGAGTTAAGAGTTTCTACACTTTTATAAAAAGTTGACATTTCCATTACATTCAAGACTAGCAACAGATTTATGTGTTGCATAATTTTCAATTATTTTTCCAGAAAAACCATTTATTTCAATTTTTGAGAAGATTATAAAAGTTTGGAGAAACATAAAACTGCTCTTCACCACAGCATGTTCAAGAGGAATTTGTCTCATTGATGTGAACCTTGGAAGGGAAGATTTCCGTTGGTCAATTTTTTTTCCTTAAAAGAAATTTAATTTCTTAAAATAGCACTGTTTTCTTAAGTTGCTATTAATTGTGGCATGGCTCTATCACAGAAACTTACCTCATGTAAGATATTAAGATAAAAGATTAACATGTTGATCACCACCTCTCTGTTTGAAAGCCCTGCTTCTCCACAACAAACTAAAACTTAACTATCCACCCTTTAAGTACCGTGTGTTTAATTCCCCGCCTTCTGTTTCCCAAATGCCACACTTGCCACCATCATCATAGCACCATATTCAGTGTCAGCCGTGATCCAAACTATGATTTGATCGGTTTCTTACATAGGAAATTATTCATAACATTGTTGTATTTCAATATCTACTTAATATTAACAATTTGTTAATGGAGAGACAGTCTCAAATATACTAAGTAAACTTTTACATCCAAAGAAGTCTAAGTCTAAGCATTGGCTCAACCTATCACTGACTCCAAAAGTTCAAATCATGACTATTCCATACTTGCCACCTTGGGGAGTGCTAGGCCTGTTACAACACTGACATTTCCCAGAAAATGCATATAAATCAGTGGCCTTGGATCAACTACATTTTACCCTTTTCCCCCTTTACTGGCATATTATTATGGGTCTTTAAAAGGCTATTCTTTGTATCCATCTTTTCTCATGTTTGTTTCTTGCATGGCTGAGCCATCTTCCATTTTTGCAGTTCATGGACAATGGCCAATAATATTTCCCAAATCTTGAATTTCATTGTTTCATTCAAATTTAGTACATGTCCAGAGCTTAGAATTATTTGGCATGTTTCTTAAAAGTTCTCTGAAATACCTTTGAAATATCTATTTGCCAGAAACACAGTCTATTATCCTTTGCACATTTTTTGAAAATATCAAATATTACTATATTTACACTAGCAACTTCAGTGTTCATAATAGACACCCCCCCTTAACTATTTTCTGTCAAATTTTCTCCATTTTCTCTATTTGATTCTCATCCGCTCCTATTCAACTGGGTGCCAATTTTCACCTCTCACTGCTTTCTTAAATTGAAATGTTCTAGTCACCGGTGTTACTTAAACATAGATTTCTCTTTTTATAAACTGATTTGCACTGGTCTTTTAAAAATCTTTCATTATTTTTGTCCTTTTTTTCATCATGGTCACTAAAAAAAGTGTTTGTATTTATGACAATAGAAATCATATCACTCCTGAAATCTCTATTACCTATTTTTCTCTGCAAGTGGCTGCACTCGGCATTTCCTCAGTCCTCCCCTATTTCTTTGGCATTTTCAGTATCTTCTCACATTATCAGCAATCTTACCATAAGACCACTTTTCTCACGACATTTCCTAGAGCATATCTGAAAATACATGTATTCTCCAGGTCTGTGCTCATGTCTCCCAGAACCACATTCCTAGTGTGTTACATTTCACTTTGCCTGATATTGAGTCACTGTTTAGAAACAGCCCACCCATCCTTCTGTCCCACGTGCCCCCCTCCCACATGCAAGCTCACCTTGGTGAACTTCCTCAATCTCCTAATACATCTAAAAATTTGACCTTTCATTCCTGGGTCACTATTCTTCCTCAAACCAGATCATGTTCTTCCGTTGTGATCTACAAAGTTTTAAAATCCAACTTAGATACTTTTATTCTGAAACTCCTTTAAGTATATCAAATTTATTCTCCTATAAAAAATTTATATTTTGCTTAAGATATCATCATATGCTATTGAATTATAAGATATCTGGGTTTATTCATCACACCCAGACATCTGTGTATGTTTAAATGTGTACAAAAATGTTATACAACTATTTATAATCTTTTAATAGAAAGTGTTAAAATATTAAAAATGACTTAATTTATTAATAATAATTTGCCTGCAATGAACATGATTCGCTTCATAACAAATCATATTATTTCTAAACTGACTTGGGAAAGAACAAATCTTCTAATCTGTGTATAGTATACTTAAATTTCTATAGATTAAGGAAGAATACACTATATAAGTAAATTAAGATGAATACTATTTTCTTGATCTATGGAAATTGTAATGAGAAGGTAATGCTCAACTATATGCAATAGGTGAAATTTAATATTAGTCATTTTTGTAATATTTAATATGCTTAGAACATTTGACATATTTACCTTAATATCACTAATTTCTAACTAGGGAGCTATTCTGTGGATATCAATTTAATTAAAATGCATTGGATAGCAATTTTTTCAAACTACTCAAAATAGTCAAGTCACTAATCATAAGAATATTTATAATCCAGTGTTGTTTTTCTTTACATAGGATATTTGGTTTCTTGTTTATAAGTCATTGTCCTCAATAACTGGGGTCTATGTCTATAACTAATTAATATCCACAGGAGAAGGATGTATCAGCTGTCTTATACTATAGTCAGTAAACACATGCACTATGGGTCTTTGATTTTTGATCAAAACCAATTTAAGGATTTTAATTTTAATTTTCTTCTGTTATTTAAATTCACTTGAAATAATAAAAATCAAATTTAAGAAACATAAAATGTGTATTTTCTTATTTATCTAATCATTTTGCCCTGTTCATATATTTAATATATTAGAATATCACTTATGTCTTAATGAAAATGAGTAGTATAAAAGTTTGATGTTTAAAGGAATGTATTTCAAGTGTAACAGAATTGCCAGAAAATGTATACATTGAGCAAAACTCTGGTTTTCACTGATTGATAAATTCCTAGTATTAATGTAGACAAAAGAGGAAGCAATCAATTATAAAAACAATTCTAAACAAGTACATTTAAATGTTGTACATTACATTAATTTTTGTTTTATAGTTGTACATTAATTATATACCATATCTTGTACATATAGTATATACTATAACATTTTGTATATATTAAATATAATATATTCACTTAATAACTATTTACATTTTTTTCTAAATTGATAGAGAAAGGAGAAAAATATTCTAATGTGAATCTAATATACTTTTATTTGCCTAATATCAAGAATAAACAGTATCTAAATAAAAGGTCAGCAATACTTTTTTTATGTATTTTATATTATGTAAAGAAAGCTTTTATATTGGTGCCTTTCTCCATCTCCTCTTTAATGTCTGTATGCATTTCTTTATTTTTCAGAAACATATTGATGTTTGAAAATATTAATTTTTAATCAATAAAGATATTATAAGTCATGAGTCTATCACCCTGAGACCAGCACACTCCCTTATACTACTGTTGTTGACATCTATGAATTACATAAATAATTATAAAATAATTAAAAATTATCTATGACAATATTTTAAAAATACAATAATAATTTATTAGTCTGCCTTATTCCATTGATCATAATTGTTAATTGTTGCACAGAAAAAATAAGAGCCATTACTATACTTTCAATTTATATCACATTTCTGTCTATAAAAAAATAAAAAATAGCATCAGGCAGAATATTATAGGAAAATCAGAGTGTAAAGGAGAAAGAAGCAAGGAATTTACTTGCTCTTGAGCATAGTGTGTTTTTAACATGGAGAAGATAAAAAAAAATAATTAACTTTACCAAATCAAAGTTTTCAATATGGTTAATCAAATTTTCTTAAGGAGGCAGAATTCAGGATTATCTCCAGATGAATCAAGCATCATCTTATATTGTGTGAAAAGTTCAATTCCATTCTGATTTATTTTAAAAAGAAGTCATACCTGTGAAATAAACATCAAAGCCACTGGGAACATTGTCCTTACTATCCAGTGAGAGCCAAGAGCCTAAATTACTAAAGGTAATTTCAGGCGGGTGATGGTCTCCAGAGCACAGGTGTATAACACCCAATTAAAAACACAGGAGTGGACAGAGTTGAACAGCTAAAAAGAGTGTTAAATTTCAGTGTGTGTATTGACTGTTAAGGTAATAAGCAAGTGAAGTTAGACAACATAAATTACACTTTTCCTATACAATGTTCAAAGGAGGCATTTACATGAATCTCAGAGATAATATATTATATTCTAAAAAGCCCAGATAATTTGTCTCTGGCATTACCTAGGCAGATCAGATGACCCTCTCAGCCTGTCACTTCCTCTGCAGAAGATGTTTATATTTTTCATGTTCATTTTTGAGAGAAAGTGAGGGACCAACTCATAATCATCCTATTAAACACCACAGTATTGTAAAAAATATTTTCATATGGAAGGTGCTTTGTTGAAATGATTATTGAATTTAGGCAAAAAGTATAGGTGTACCTTAGAGATGATGGTATAGTTCCCTGAGGATATTATACATAGGTCCTAATTCTAGAATGGCTTTTTACAAGCTGAGGGTATAAGCATGTTTAAAGGAGTTTTCTAGGATACTAGATGTGAATTGTGATGTTATGATAAATAAATGGGTAAAATATCTAAAAATTAGGAGTAAAATGTTAATCAATTTATGAAATATTTTATGCAGACATAAACATTTTAAAGGTATTATTGATTCTCCCAACAACAAAAGGCTTAGCACCAAATGGCTTCACAGCTGAATTCCACCAAAAATTTAAAAAGATCTAATATTCATCCTTCTTAAAGTATTCCAAAAGTATAAGAAAGGGAATACTTCCAATTAGTCTATGAAGCCATCAGCACTCTAATACCAACACCAGGCAGAGACACTAAAAAAAAAAAGACCAATATCACTGATGAACATAAATGCAAAAGTCCTTCACAAAATATTAGTAATCTGAATTAAATATGTCAAAGGGATCATCCATCACTAACAAGTAGTGTTTATTCCAGGGATGAAAAGATGGTACAATATTCATAGATCAATCAATGTCATGCACCACATTAACAAAAAGAAGGATGAAAACCACAAGATCATATCAATAGATGCTGGAAAAGCATTTGACAAAATACAACATCCATTCCTGAAAAAAACTCTGAAAAATGGGTATAAAGGGAAGAAATCCCAACATAATAAAGGTCATATATGACAAACCCACAGCTAACATCATACTTACTTGTGAAAAGATGAAACAATTTACTCTAAGATCATGAACAAGGCAAGGATGTACGCTGTCATGAATTTTATTCGACATAGTCCTGGCGGTCTTAGCCACAGTAATCAGACAAGATAAAGAAATAAAAGGTATCTAAATTGGTAAGGAAGAAGTAAAATTGTCACTATTTTCAGGTTACATGATATTACAAATAGAAAATTCTAAAAACTCCATCAATAACCTATCAGAACTAATAACTAGATTCAGCAAAAGGATCAGTCCAGTAAGATGATATAACAATTGTAAATATCTATGTACCCCACACAGAAACACCTAAATATATAAAGCATATACTAACAGACATGAAGGGAAAATCTGAACATAATATAATTATCATAGGGAACTATTGTATCTCCTACTTCTTCATATCAAGATCAGGATAATTTGCAAAAATGATATTGCATATTTTTATTTGTTGACTATTCTCTCAATCTCTCTCAACTTATATACAAAAGACATCAAAATTACTAACTTTGTTACAATTTTTTCAATGATTTTGTACTTTTGTCAACTTGATCTACTAAATTCATAGAGTAATATATTAAAATACTGAACTAATTAAGCAGTATGTACAATTATCTCCATAATACTGGCAGTTGTAGACTGGATAAAATTGTCTATTTTTATGAAAACATGAACTAAAATAGAGGAAGTATATCAATCAGAGACTATAATACACTAAGTGTTGGAATGCAAAGAGTATGAATTCAATGTTTTGTTTCTGAAGTTTTATAAAAAAGTAGAAATACAACAGCCACCTCTTAAAATTGTATGAGTATTAAGCTAATATATTATGATAATACTTCAGTATAATTGTTTGATATGGTAGTTAATGATAATTTATGGATTTTAACTTTTTTATTCCCTATAACAGCCCTATTTAACAATTAATAGGTGAACAAAATTGATGGCTGAGAATTAGGGGGAAAAAACTCGCTCAAGTCCATTTAGTTGCTAGATGAGAGATTTGGGAATTGATCCCTGGTGAAATGTAGCCAAGGAGTTTCATCATTAACCTCTACATTAAACTGGTCTATAGTGAGTAATCTACTTTGTTTGTGGAGGTATTTTAACATATTTATTTGGGGGCCACTCCAGGCAGGGAAATGTCCAGTCACAGTGAGTGACAAAGGATTGCCTCACAGTTCCCTTTCTGGCTTCCAGATTTAAAGGACTTCTTAATGCTTGACAGCTCAACTCTCTTTCCAATTCAGTTGAACCCTTGCCAAGTCCTCTCAATTTCTCTAAAAGCTGAATGGGAAAAAATAGGTTTTCTATACTTACAGAGACAGTAATTGAGGTCATGTCATTCATCCATATCAAGGCAGACAAATCATATGGGCCCTTGGAATACATAATATTATCTCTGAGTTTCTTGTACACAGCCTCTGCAATTGGTCCCACTGACCTGCACTGTGGAGATCGTTACCTGCTGGGAATCACCCTTGGGAAACTGTCCAGAATCATAGGGTCCATGCCTCAGGTGGTTTAGAGACTCTGGGGGCTTTAAAGTTGATGACATAGATCTGTCTACATTTTTAGATAAAGCAAATCATGACCAGCTTATTCCACAACCTAGAAATCATGCTCTTTTCATCTAAGCTCTCAAATCCTATCTGGATTTGAGAAAATTTGGTTAAGCCATTTTAAGACTTTGGTTTTCTCCTGGATTAGAAGCATGCACTTCTCAGGAGTAAGTTGTGGTTCCTATTGAAATATCTTCCCACCTTCTTTCCTTCCCTTTTATAATTTGATTTTCCTGCAATATTTTTCTTGACTTTGGAATTTCATTTTGGTTTTAGAAATGGAGATGGATTTTACTAGAATGTCTGGTTAGTGTGTCAGAGCAGTGGACCAAGAACTTTTATTCTGTATAACAATGAATAATTTCATTAAAGGAAAAAGTCAACCCAGTAATGAAGAGTTAAGTCTTTCAATAAAATAGAAAACAGAGAATTTGCATCAGCTTTTTATATATTTTGTGCTACTTTCTTTAACTACAGTGGTCATATCAGGAAGTGTCATGGACTCATGTGAAACCTAAGAATAAGCAGGAGCTGATAATTCTTTATGCTGCTACTCTTGACACAAAATCCATATTTTCAAAATTTATTTACCATATACTTGGAAAATACTCATAATTATGAATAAAATAGTTCCAGAGGAGACTAAAAACATCAAGATTAAGATGTTACAAAAGATAAAACAGTTGGAACATATTTATATTGATACAAATAAGTAAAAATGATAATATTTTATTAAAAAGTTTTTACCATATACTTGGAAAATACTCATAATTATGAATAAAATAGTTCCAGAGGAGACTAAAAACATCAAGATTAAGATGTTACAAAAGATAAAACAGTTGGAACATATTTATATTGATACAAATAAGTAAAAATGATAATATTTTATTAAAAAGTTTAAGTAATACTTCACAAATTGTTCTATAAGGCTAGTTTCACTTTTACAACCCTAATGTAATGACTTTTTCAGTAAGTGAGGATTTTTTCAAGATTTTGTTCAAGGCATTTTTGGCATTTTTTTTATAGTTAAATATATTTTTAAGAAATCAATAAGCTCATTAGTTCTTATTTCAACTGAAAGCTAAGTGATATTCAAGTACATAACATAGATTGAACAAGCTAAATAAACACCTATACAATGGATGACAGATGTTATGTTCTCAAACTTTGAATTTTATAAACTATATTTGCCTGCCACTGAAGAACTCCAATTAAGTTCCTTAAGTTGGACTTTCATTATTTAATCAAAATAATTCAATGTGCCTCTGTGACTAATATCAGTTTATGTTATTCTGATACATTCATGTCTGAGAGGTTACTAGTGAAGAGAGCACATGGACTCCAAAAGTTTGAATTGTTGTACACAATAACCCAAATATTCTGATTAAATTTAAACACTGGTTGATGGCTATTTGTACAACTAGTAGCTTGACCATTTGACTAGGTTCCACATAAAGTGCTCTCAAGTAAATTTCAATTATATGTACTGATATTCATAACATAATCACAGTGAACAATTAGTGTCTATTA
Organism: Manis javanica; assembly: GCF_040802235.1. Lineage (NCBI taxonomy): Eukaryota > Metazoa > Chordata > Mammalia > Pholidota > Manidae > Manis > Manis javanica. The sequence goes on along the minus strand of NC_133169.1, from coordinate 44,310,846 downwards.
TTTAAGGAAAATTCACTGGAGAATCTAGGAACATTAAATATTACTATTGCTCTCCAATATCATTGTGTCATCCATTTAAAAAAATTGGCACCATTCATCTAATCCAGAAGTTTACAAAAGTAATCTTTACCTTTATTTATATATATGCATGTGTTTAATACTTAGATATATTTATAAATCTAAGTATTTATAAATCTAAGATAAATAAACTTAGATATATTTACTCACAGTGTAGGATGCATTCTCTCCCTGACATCAATTGAGAAAAATGATATGATTAGTTTTATGTGAGTCTTATTTATTGCAGATAGTTTAATCTGTATCATGGATTATCAATTCTTGTGATATTGGAACTGAGTCAATTCATTGAAAGAAATTAGTCACTCACATTATCTTATTTGAGTGTGTGTGTGTGTGTCACCATACAAGCACAAACACATATATAATTTGAAATGTATGTACATATGAAGGAGCAATATTCAATAGCCCATTTAAAATTTCAAAATATAATTGTTTACTTTAATATTTCTCAAAGTTATAATAAACATTGTTAACTAAATTCAGAAATTAACTATAATCTGTCAACGGCAATAATGTTTTTCAGTTTTGGTCCTATGATTTGTGCATCTCATTATTTGAAACAAACAACACACCGTTGAAAGCATAGGTCCTCAGCCCTTACAAATTTCTCTAAGAGGAAAGCACTTTAGATAGTCTCTACTAGTATTTCTGGAATGTGGATATATTCCATTTATCTTTCTAGTTACCTATCATTCATTTCACCTTAATCATTATTCTAATTTACAAATCCACTTCTCTTTCACATGCAAATTCCACTTAAATGATTTGCATACCTTATATATCATGTGGTTTTAGTTCAGATACTCTAAGATATTTATAGTTAATTTCTCTAAAAATAAGCAAGAGAATGTCTTTTTAAAAAAATACAGTTTGGCAAATTAATTTATTTGTTGAAGTGATTGATGTCTGCACTAATACCATTGTTTACATATTTCTTCTTTCCATAGTTCATTCTTACATAAGATTTCTCCTTCAGGCTCTATAATCTAAAGTTTCCCTTCAATAGTTATGTGTGAAAAATAGAGTTAAATGAAAAATCTTTTCATATCATAATTTTCTCACATAAGTGAAATAGTGCATCAAAGAATTTTTAACTAATGTATACTAGTGAATAATTTACTAACTTTTGTGTGAGAGAAACAAATAGTAGGTGAAATAGTAAAAAAATAAACAAGAAAATGTGTCTGCATCTATGCTATCTTGCAAATTTTAAATGGATTTCTTACCTTCGATCTAGAATTTTAGAAAAGGGAAAAGGCTTAGAAATTGAATACTCTTGGGTTCCATTATATCTGAATTGTTAAATATTTATTTGTGGTTTTAAGTATTATATTTTAACCTAAATGAAATCAAGCACCATAAAGGTAACATTTCATTTTCTCACTAATACTCCAGCATCAGGAATAGTTTGTAAATGGCTGTGGGTGATCAGTAAACAAAAACAAATGTGGATAAAGACCTTAGCTTGTGTTTAGTACATATTTACAAGAGTTTTATTATTTTAGATCTATAAGGAATGTATTAATTTAAGGTGGTTAAGAAACAGTGTAATCCCTTTTAGAGCTAGTTTTCTGTATATAATTGAAAGTTGAGCATTAAGAATAATAGTAGCCTATGGGTTATCTTAAAATACTTTTTAATTAACTATGATATATGTACTTGGAATTAAGTGTACACTAATTTCTGGGTGTACTTTCAATTAAAGTGTCAGTGAGGTGAAAGTTTTTGTATTATATAGGAGAAAAAGGAAAATGGTCAGTATATAAGATCATGTCCAAAGTTACTTGAATTCCCGACTTTCGTTGTTAAATATACTGTATGGGCTACACATACCACAAACTTGGAGAACACATGCATTTCCAGAGATACTATAGAAAAATCAATGAGTGAAACAATGTGGTTAATGATCAAAGATGCTGTAAAGGGAAAAATTTTCTCAGGGAAGGGTAAATAACGCAGTAGATTACCCACAGGCTTGTAATTTGTTAAAGAGCTGTTTCAGAAATAGCAATTGTATAGTGACAAAATGTGTAATAAGTACAGGTAATATATTTCAATAATCGTAATATAAATGGGAAAAAAGAAAAAGTAACGAAAAGAATCAATAGAAAAAGATCAAATCAGTTTATAGACAAAGAAAATAAGGTGTCAGAAGGCACTGAGACCAAATTTCTATTAGTTCATTTTCATATGGAGATATTTAAATATTCTTGTACTATGAAGTCATTCTCTATAGGATCTGTATTAAATTGTTGTTTGGATTCTAATACTCAAAATGGTGATATTAAAATAGTAACAACTGTGTGTTCACAGAAGGAAACTGAAACACAGGTGATTGGAAGAATTAATTTAATATTATAATTTGTTAAGAAGAAAATAAGCATAAAGAATTTATGTTTAGAATGTTAAACTTCCATATTATTGTTATTTGGTAGGTTGATTTCCTTGTGTGATCAGTCTCAAAATTAATTGTAAATTTAGATAGCAATGTAATTGTAAGTGAAATTGAATTCCTAAATTGAAAATTACGTCCAGAATATAAACATGGAGAAATAATCAATTTTGTTACAACCATATGAGATTAAAAAATATTAACTCCAGGTTGTGTAGGAATGCAAACCACTTACAAAATGTATCATTGTAAAATTAGTTTATTTCCTTACATAAACACATATAATTCCTCTCAACTGAGGTTAAATTAGTATCAAAAAGTACTTAATGAAACACGTGTAGTGAAGAACATTTTATTTTTCTACAAGTTTTTTTGTGAGTGATATTTTAAAAATATTAAATGAACATCTTGAGAAATAATCCTTCTAAATGCGTAATGAGAGACAAATGTGCCGATCCCACATATGGATGTCATAGTATCATTAAAATTGAGTTTAAGAGCAGGGAAAGTAGAGCAATTTTGTGCTCACTTTTGCAGGTCATTTTGAAGCAATTATGGACTCCTGATGAACCAAAGATCATATTTTAAAAATCAATGAGTTGAACTTCAACTGTGTATCAATATCCAAGCTGAACATGGGTCCAACATTTAATAAAACATTTAAGAACACTTTTTGGGCTGAGTATTTAATAATGTAGATAATTGTCAAATCACTATATTGTATAAAAAATAGTAAAATATTGTGTATCACTGTAGTTCAACAAAAGTCATTGAAAATTTAATCTGTTTGAAGACTTTATATATATGAACTAATTAAAACTTCAGTAAAATGCTAAGCCTCGTGGGCTGGATATTGCTGAGCACCGTAAGAGCACTACACGTCACAGCCCAACAGGAGGACTCAGCAGTCCTGTCCGCGCCACATTCCAGGTTAACTACTGAGTAGTGCTGATAAGCTGAGGAGACCAAGACTAATGATGGACCTTTCCTACACTCGGGGGACAATTTCGTGAATTAGAAGAAAAATCCCCTCAAGGAAAATATTTATGGTGATGTCCTAAATGGTTTTTAGGAATCGTGTGCTTCATGGCTTATTTCTTTTGTTTATAGGTCAATCAAAATTTCTGAAAAATGGCCAATTCCACCATGGTGACCGAGTTTCTCCTCACTGTCTTTGCTGATAAGCGGCAGCTGAGGCTCCTGCTCTCTGTGTTATTCCTACTGATGTACTTGGCCACCTTGTTAGGGAATCTCCTCATCGTCTCTGCCACCACACTCGACCAGAACCTTCACAAGCCCATGTCCTTCTTCCTCAGGAACCTGTCCATCTTAGACATGTGCTACGTTTCTGTCACTGTCCCCAAAGCCTGTGTCAACTCCCTTACAGAAAACAGGGTCGTTTCATTGACTGGCTGTGCAGCTCAGATCTTCCTGTTTATTTATTGTGCATTTGTGGAGCTTCTCTTCCTCACCATCATGGCCCGTGACTGCGATGTGGCCATCTGCCACCCCCTCCAGTACCCCGTCATCATGAACCACCAATTCTGTGTCTGGACAACACTGGTCTTCCTGCTCAGTGGTCTCATCTATGCAGGTGTGCACACAGGGAACACATTCCGGCTGTCCTTCTGTCAGTCCAACGTGGTCCACTAGTTCTTCTGTGACATCCCCTCTTTGCTGAGGCTCTCCTGCTCTGACACCTTCAACAACTTCTTATTACTTATTGTTTCTGCCATTTTGATTGGTTGTGGGTCTTTTACATTTATCACTGTGTCATATATTTACATATTTTCCACTGTGCTGAAGTTTTCAACCAAGGAGAGAGGCAAGGCCTTCTCCACCTGTGTCCCTCACATCCTGGTGGTGTCTGTATTCCTCAGCTCTAGCAGCTGTGTGTACCTAAGGCCTTCAGTGGCCTCTGACCTTCTCCAGGGAGTGATTCTTACTGTATGTTATACAATAGTTCCTCCATTCTTGAATCCTATTATCTATAGTCTTAGAAACACACCAGTAAAGGAAGCTGTAAGGAAAGTAATATTAAGACAGTATTTTTCAAGAAATTAATACAGATCCAGTTCAGGTTCATCCCAATGTCACTGAGATCCAAACATCTTTAAAATAACTGCTTGTCTAGGTTTTATATATTAGACTTTTTTCTCCAAAACCTCTCTTGTGATATCTGAGTAAGTAATGTATAAAATTCTCATTTGGTGTTTTATATTACTCTTTCCATTTACCCTCCATAAAACAAAGTTTTATAACCAACTCTTTCAATTAATGTATATCATTGAAGATATTTGATGAGACTTATTTTAGGTTATATGTATTTAAGATTCATCAAATATTAACAATATCAATAATGCCTCAAAAAATACTTAATAAAACAAATATGGAGAAAATTTTATTATTTAATTTAATTTATTTAATGAAATGTAAAATGGATTTATAAATAATATGCTACCTAATTATAAAAATTTATATATGTGTAAACTTTAAAGAATTCTATCCAAAATTAATAGAGTCTATGATATACATGGAGAAAAATTAATATGCATATATCCATCCTCCATCCATATTGTCTCAGCATTAGGATGGGAAGCCATAGCCCTCCACTTTGGGGGCTGCCCACGACTGGAGCCATCTGTATACCGAGCATCTTCAGGTATAGAGGATTTTCCTCCTTATTAGGCCAAACAGCCCTGATGACTACTGTCAGCCAATCCAGAAGCATCTTGGTTCCCAGAGGTGTGAAGGGTACTTTGCAACCACTGCTGGAGGGAATGGTAAATTGTTATGGAAGCCAATCTATCCATTTCAGAACCCAACATAATGTTTGAACCTCTATATCCCAAAGTAACAAAAATCATGTAGGCAGAGATTCCAATGGCTTGTGCCAATACTGTATACTCATGTCTACCAGCTCATCATGGCTATGGGGGTTGAGCATGGAGTGCACAACGTGGGGAGGCTGTGGCTCCTCCCCTGTGGAGCTCATGGTTGTTGCACTTTTATTTTCTTAATCACAACTAGGTGGTCCTTTAACATGGGAGAAGCTGGTGCCTCAGGCAGTGGCCTCAGCAAGAGATCAGCCCTTGCCTCCAACCCTTATCCTCTCCTGACATGTCCTCTACCATCTTCATGGCTGAAGGCATTGCTCTTTCATCCCACTTTCCCATGGCCTCCTGCAATGTGGATTCTCCTGATGTCCTTGCTACTAACGTATCTTCCAGGAGTGTGATCTATGTTCTCAATTACTGTCTCTCTTCCTTAAGGGCATCCCATAGGTCATCATCCAGCTACTCCAAGTGATGCTGAAGTGTGTCTCTTTCCTGCCAAAGTCTCTCTCTCTTTGATAACACTTTCCACTCTCTCAAGGAAAAGAGATAGTACCAGCCTCCACATGGACACTCAGGGCCTCTAAGCATCTTTCTGTCTTGTGGAGAGCTAATTCCACAGCTTCTGGTGTCTCCAACCTTCCCCAGTTCTGGGGAAGGCCCACCCCTCTTGGAGGTGCTTTACCCTAGACCAGTTCCCCACAGGGGGCTCCCCAAGTGGAATCCCCATAGATTGGGGGTTCCCAGGTGAAGCTACACCCTCCACCATTGCTGGAGAGAAGGGTTAGTTGTTATCCTCCTCCACAGCAGCCACTGGGGCCACTCCATAATCTCTAGGGGCAGCCTGCCCAAAAATCATACCCAAGGAGACAGATTTCACTTTTAGAGATCCTGCCGACTATGCCAGATGTAATTCTGTGCAGAAGCTATGTTCAGCCAGGGGAAAATTACTTTTGAAGCTGAAATGTCAAAGGGAGAGGTAAAGTGAGAGAAACCCATTTATTGCCTATGAGCAGTTGTCTACTTCTGCTCACTCATGCCTTTAACAACCAGGCTACAAAAAGACCGCACCAAACCTCTCCTGTTCAGGTGCATGCTGGATCCCCATCCCCCTTGCAACCACTGGTTGATATGGAGATGGACTATTTATCTGCATCCCTTGGAAACACCTACTGATATTCAGATGCACTAAGGCCAGGTGAGAGATTCTGGAAATATTGCAATTTACCCACATAGTGACACACAAATTATGTAAATAGCATGAGATCTCATTTCCTACTGTTGGAAGCCAAATTATATGTTCTTTAAATTTTTACATAGGGACGGTAGGCACAGAAAATGTCTGCCAACACACTAGTGCCATCAGCTTTGGTCAGGAAATAACTTAGAGTGTTTCTACTGTCCAGTCACTTTGGAGCAAAGAGTGTTTTGTGAGTTTATACAAAGAAACAGACTGTTAGGTTTTTAAAAAATTGTTGTCAGATATCTATAACATAAAATTTACAGTCAACCATTATTGTGTACAGTTTAGTACTGTTACTTAGATTCACTTTAGTATGCAACCAATATCCAGAACTCAAGCATGTTGTAAAACTGAAATTCTATATACCCACTAAATCACTTCTCTCCATTTCCATCTGCTCTCTATAACTGACAACAAGCATTCTAATTTTTTGTGTGAATTTGAATACTCTGTGTATACCTCATATAAACAGAATCACCTATGTGATTTGCCTTTTTATGGCTGGCTTATTTCACTTAAATATATTGTTCTCAAGGATCATGCATGTTGTAGGATGTGTTAGAGTTCATTTTTAAGGCTGAATAATATTCTGTTTTATGTACATTTTTCTGACTCATTGTTCTCTCAGTGGATACACAGCTTAGCTCTACCTTTTGGTTATTTTTTTGTTTTCATTAATTGTGTTCTAAAAATATGGACTATACAGTTTATACTGGGTTGACTTGATTGAGCATTTCTATGTAACTGAAGACTTTTTGCACCAAGGGAAATTCATAAACTTTTTATCAAGTTATTATTGAGTGATTTAACTTTATAGCAATCTGTTCATCTTTGATAGTGTTCTGAATCACAGGAGAGGAAATTAGAAGGATAATTCTCAGTATGTCTCCTAGAAGAAAAAAAAATATTTAATTTTCTTCAGGAGAAAAGTTTTAGGTACCATTGTTACAGAAATTTAGGGAGGAGACAAAATTTGGCAATTGCCAGGGATGTGGTTTTGACAGTGTATATGACCTACATTTATTCTTTTGCACTTATTTGGAAATATGTTTATATTAACTCAGTACACTTAAGCAGATTTTTATATATGTAGCTGCTCTCTCCATTTGTCTTATGCAATAGCTAGTATTAATGGAAAAGGAGAATTGTTTGATTAAATGCAACTTATGTGGGGCAAAATGAAAATGTAGAAATAAAACAAGCAGTAGACTCATAAACACTAAGAAGTGACTGGTGGTTACCATGGGGGAGGGGTTGGGGTGAATGGGTGGCATTCATAGAAGTGATAAGGAGGCACAAAATCTCAATCATAAGTTGGTCATGGGGATGGTAGTTTTGTGATATCTTCCCATGTTGACAGTAGCTACAGTGGTTGGGGTGAGGATTTAATATTTTATATAACTGTTGAATCACTTTGTTGTATACTTTAAACCGATGTAATATTGTGTATCAACAACTTCAATAAAAATTAAAAAAATACATAAATAACTAAAATTTCAAATATAAAAGCTACATGCATATATTTTTAAGAGAAGTTTACTCAGATTATATAAAATTTTCTTAAATGTCAACATTAAAAACTCAAACAACCTTAACAAAAATGGAAAAAAACTTGATCATATGTTTAACTTAATCAAAAAGGAATGACTATTACCTATAATCACAAGAAAATTATGTTCAACAGCATTAGTGTTAAATTATCCAAATAAATATAATAATGTACCTTGGCACATGTAGTGGATTGGCTCATAAAAATTATGACAATATCAAATGAGGAAGAAAATTTAGCACAATGATATTCTGGATTACATGTAATTTTGCTTGTTTCTAATAAATGTATACACGTAGCCACAACATGCCCAGGAATTTGATTCCTGGGCTTTACCTTAGAGAAGCAGTAATGTATGATATCATAAAAACAATAAAGTTTATAGCAGCTTTACGTATGTCCATTAAGAAGTAGCAATTCAAATATCCTCAACATGTATGCAAATTGTAGTACAACCACAGGATGGAATGAAAAGCAGGATTTAAAATAACCAGAGAGCAAGGTGTTGGATGAATCTCAAAGATACTGGCTAGGCAGAATAAAGAGCCAGTATCAAAAGGAGACAGAATATATTATTCCATTCCTATGACATTCTTGGAAGAAGCAGATTAGTGTTTTTAAAGGGTATAGGCCAAGGGAGATTGTAAACATAACTTAAGGGATGTGAAGTTTGGAAATTGTTACTATTCTCTGTTCTGAATATTTATGGTGACAAATCTATATTTGTGTGAAAATTCATAAACTGTATAACAAAAGGAGTGAAATCTATGCACATTAATTTTTTTAAAAATGAAAATTATAAAAGAAGAAACATCTCCCATAAATAATCTCAAAATATACCTGAAGACATTACATAAAAGGAAAAATTTAAACCCAGGCAAGCAGAAGGAAGTAATAAATATAAATGTAAAAATTAATTACATGGAAAATAGAAAGAAATACAGTAGAGAAAAATTAATGAAACCAAAATTGCTACTTTGAAATATTAGCAACATTGAAAACTCTTGAACCAAATAGGGGAAAAAAAAAGACACAAATTATCATATCTGAAATAAGAAAAGTGATATCTTAGTCTATAAAATTTTAAAGGATAATTTAGAATATTATGAAGTTTATGCCCACATTGAAAGCTTTGCAACCTTGAGATCTTCACTGTAATAGATTCATCCTTGAAAGACTCAAGCTTCAAAACACCACTTAAGAATAGATGTAATATGAAAAGATCTTACAATTCTAAAGTGTATTTGTAGATAAAAAAAACATTCACACAAAGTATCCAGATCTAATCAACTTCACTAGTTAAGTCTACCAAACATTAAGAAATATATATGACCAAACTCTATACAAACCTAATTGAAGAATATTTTCCAAACCATTTTAAAAGGCCAACATTACCCCTATAGTGAAAAAATATAAAGCTATTACAATAACAGAACCATAGACCAATATCCTAAGCAATGAGGTGCTCACAAAACCCATGAGAAGAGCAAACCCCTCTCTCTTGAGACCTGCCTGTTCATCAGAGAGCTCCCATGCCTGGGGACCAGAGCACCGCCGTGGGCCACCGAAACAGGCCCCGAGCTCCACAAGCATAGAAGCTCCTTTATTTGCGACCTTCCCTATGTCTCTCCATCTAGCTGTTAACCTGCATCCTTTAAGGAATCCTTATTAGACTGGTACATGTGTTTCCCTGAGTTGTGTGAGCAGCTCTAGAAAGTCAATTGAGCCTAAGGAGGAGGCTGTGGGGACCTCCAAAATGTAGCTGGTAGGTCAGAAGCACAGGTAACTGCCTGGAGCTTGTGACCTGCATGTGGAATGGGGGGTGGAGGGGAGTCCTGCAGGATGGAGCCTCTACCCTGAGGAATTGGGTGCAGTCTCTGGGCCAAAAGCATCAGAATAGTGTTCTGAGACACCCTGCTTGTGTTCAAAATTGCTTGGTGATGTTTCGGGGAAGGTCCCCCCCATACCCCCATCCACCACCTGACACACACACACACACACACACACACACACACATACACATTGTAATAAGGTCTGGGAACCCAAAAGGAGTTCCACGAGAAACACATGATCTCATGTTATTTTCATACAACAATATTGCTATTTTTATTTCTGTAAGTGCTATTTGGGTTGTTTATACTCTTCATGTCACTAACTTAACTTTATGAGCTTAGGACAAATAAATACAGTAACAATTTCAGTTGTTTTCTAACATGTGCTTCTGGCTTAGGTCTGTTTTTCTGCTTTATACTAACCATGTTTTGAATTTTTCTCCTTGTTTGAGTGCCTGATAATTGTTGATTGGGTGCCAGATATTGTGAATTTAACCATTTTAGTGTTATTTTGTATTCCACTAAAGATACCTGGCATTGTTCAAGTGCACAATTTAACCATTAAGAATCCCTTTATTGCCTTCCTGTCATCCCTTGAGATTTATGAGGAGGACTGGAAGAGGGTTTCTCCTGATGCAAATGTTTTCTGAACAGTCTACCCAGTGTCCTCCGAATGACAAGGTTTTCCATGTCAGCTGTCAAGTGCAGGCACAGTTCCCAGCCCGTGTGAGCACCTGGCACTCTTTGCTCTCATTTGGGTCAGTAGCCCCTCCACTGGCCTTTGGCAGCACCCCCCAGGGCATGTGCAGATTTCCAGCCTTATTCCCTGTAGACCATTACTACCTGGGATTCTGAAATGTATCCAGCTTGATCTGCCCAGAATACAGCTTCCATCTCACCGAGTCATGATTTCAATGGATTTCCCCAAGATCCCACTTCCCCCAAGGTTCTCCCAGGGGTCCGGGCTGCTCACAGCGGTCAGCTTGGGCAACTGTGGACTTGACTCACTTGATTGAAGTCTCTCGATGATTTTTGTTCATTGTTTCACAGTGTCCAGTGTCTTGAAAATTGTTTTAAATATATTTTGACTGGGGTTTCCTGGTTGTTCGAAAGGTGGCTCTGATAACATGGTAAGTGTCATCTGCTGGTATTGACACCCTGTGTCAGTCTCTCCCCTGAGAAGCGGGCCCTGAACTTGCTGACTTACGTGTAACAGATGAAACCCAGCATAAGCGATTGGACGGCACATCAACGTGAAGGATTAACCAAACACAGGAGCCGTGCTGGGCACTCCCCCTGTTCTGCTACCGGCCAGCCCAATGGAAGCCCGATGCTGCGTCTTGAGGAGAAACTCACAGGTCCCCATGGCCAGTCCGGTGGCCTGTTGCGCAGTTACACTCGTGAGCTCACATGTGCACTCCTCCTGCGCCACTAGAAGCTTTGGATGAGGAGGCAGCCAGCAGCCTGACTACAATCTCGTGGGAAATCTTGAGGCAGAATCACTCAGACAAGCTGCTCCTGGTTTTCTGATCTACAGAAATAATGAAATAATAAATATTTACTTGAAACCATAAAGTTCTGGGGATATTTTTTAGGCATCCATTTATATTTAGTAAAGGTTTTGGAACTGGAAGTGGGACAATGTCCTAAGAACAAAAACTAAGCAGGACAGTCTTTGAACTCAGACAGAAGGCTTGGAGAAGCAGGAGTTAAAGTGCCAAGTGCCTGATGAAACCATTAACAGAAATGCCGTGGAGTCGGAAAAAACTGTCACTTAGGGCTTAAAGGGAAGTGGAAATTGAAGTGCAAATTTTTTATGTAGTGTCAGAAAGTTTAGTAACACTGTTTTATGCAGAATGTGGAAAATATCAAACATGATGAAGAAAATATCCATACTATGTTAAAAACACAGCCTAATTTGTTCTTGCTTGTTTTTAATGAAAAACAAGACAAAATGGGTAAAAAGAGGAAGGAGTACTAAACAAGCTGAAGGTAGCATTTGATATTTTTCAATACACTCAGCCGTCACAGGTGTAAAATAAGGCTAACAATAAGAAACAGCTTCTGAGGAAAGAAGTAAACCAGAGCCCTGCAAGGAGTCCTGCTCATCTAGAACCTCGGGAAAGACAGGCTTCGGCCCCACTGGAAAGGACAGCTGCTGGGCCTGTTAAACCGCACAGTAAGAAAAGCCAGAGGTGGTTCCTTAGATCAATCCTTTGCAATTAAATATATATGATAATTGAATAAAATCAGAAAGTTGTCCTTGCTACAGGACTCAAACTGAACATTATTAATAATTATTAATTAAGGGTTATTAAGATAAATCCTTCAAAAGAAGTCAGTTACCAAACAATATGTTCAGAAATGGTAGATGACTAAATAAGGTGGAATCCTTTTTCAAGCAGTAACTGAACAAAATACAGGTAATAGCAGCTACAGACCTTCATGCTGCAAACTCAGTCCTCTTGGTCTTTATTTCTTTAGCTATTTTCTTCCTTCTCTGTTAAGATTCTGAATCCCTTACAGTCACTTGTTACACCTTAACTGTGACACTCATAAGGACCCTCACCCTCATATTACTCTTAGCATACTTATTTTCTCCTTGATTCTTATCCATCTGTCTTATCCAAATGTCCAACATTTGACTACAATTCCCTAGGAATTTGACTAAGAAAATTACACTAAATGTAGTATCTCTATTTACCTTCATTTGATTTCTACCTCATTTCCTTTGCCAAGAATGTTAAATGAATAAGGGGCTCCCCCAAATATGTAGCCCATCCACTATGTGGCCTCCAGATGACCATCAAATGTGGGGCACAGTGGCCAGAAGTCTACAAGCTCTATGTGTGACATGTAGGACAGAGGCTCCTGCTTGCACTAACATAACGTCTGTGGGTCTTTTGCAGATGTTGAACACTTGCTCTTATTTTCACTGTAGTAGGCCTTGGGGAAGGACTCAGAGATGATAGTGGACACCTGGAATCTCCTTGACTGGGACTTGTATGAGAAATGCTCACTAATTAATCCATTATTTTTATTTATTTTTCTTGTTTTAGATATCCTTGATGAAATTTTCAGTAAAAACCTTAGGAATCAGAGAAATCATCTGGGTCCAAAACTATACTAGGGGGCAATAGCATAATCATATATTAGCAAAAGGTAAGCCATCATATTCCATCCTGAAAACTGATTCAATTTGCTGCATCTTAAAGCTGGACAGAAAAACTGAATTTCCATTTGAGAATTAATAACTTAGACACTGAAAGTGATTTCTGGCCTAACTTCTTCTAACCTTAACCCTCACTACTTCACACAAAGAATGAGAATTGGGGAAAATCATATATATTTTGGTTTAGATAATCATGAGTGGACTACACAGTGAGAAAAATACCATAAGACTTAATATGTAAGCCAGTCCCTCACCTTATACATATAATGTGACAGGCACTGGTTTCCAACAACAGAACTCCAGATAGAATATTGACATTTTAAGGTGGAACATGGGTAATATTAGGGGAAACATGGTCTGCTTTGGTCACTACAGAACTCTTCAGCATTTTTCAATCAGCAAATGTCCTAGAAAAGAGTACTTTAAATAAGTAATCTATAATTTATCTAACAACACAATGTCTAGTTCTGATGGTCCTTCAGTTGAAGACAGGATCCGTCCCTTTCATCTGAGTGCTACACACTTGGCTCCAGGATTAGACATCTTAAAAATTAGAATATGCTTTTAAACACTGCACATTCATATTTTAATGAATTTTAATTTTATAAATTGTACATGCATGCAAATGTAATATTTTTTTAGTATAAAATATTAAAATAATTAAAGAATTCCCAGGATAATTTGAGTGCAACATCACAAGGACTAGTAATTTTTGACAGAGATAGAATTAACTGTATTCACTTCATAAAAAGGCATACTGTTTTCTTAATTGACATGGAGGACTAAGTCTTATATTGTGAGTACAATATAATTATGTTTCTTACATATCATTATTACTAACACATAAATAAATTAGGGTAAATTTAATTTTCCAGATTTATGGGGAATCCAATGAAAGGATAGTAGTCAGTTATTTAATATAATTAATGATTTTGTGTTTGTGATTAGTAGTGGTTCCAGGCATCTGTGTCTGGGGAGGTCTCTGCATGCTCACTAGGTGAAACCTCAGCCTGCAGAGGGAAGGGTTCTTGACTCTGAATGAGAAAAAATTCTCTAGCAGGTTGTACAAGTATAGGTAAGGAAGGAATTCATTAAAGCAAGAGCAGTAATGAATGGCAGGTGCTGTGCAGGCAGCAGAGAGAAAGGGAGAGCAGAGGGAGGGAGGGAAGCTCACTGAGCTCCTGCTGAGCATAGTGCACCTCCCCTGCCGACTCCTAGAAGCCAGGGTCACCCAGCACACAGTGTCTGATTGCATCTGCACAGCATGGGGACTAAGCCCCTACCAACCCAGGATTCAGGAGAGCTGCAGAGAACTGGATGGAGTGAGATTAACCTCTGAGAACTTCCCAGAGCCAAAGAAAAGAGATTTTCAGGCAGGCTACTAAAGAACAGGTTGCGCAGCTACAGTTCCATCCAGACACCCTGGGAATGAGGACTTGCAAGCTCAAATCAGAGCTCTCAGCAGCCCCTCCCTACTTATCTGCAGTAGAACAGAGACAGGGAGAAGACTTGGAAATAGAATGAAATAGCAAAGATACAAAGATGCTTAATGTGGGAAGAGTGCAGAGACAAAATGCAATGAAGGGAGCAGGGCAAAGTCTTTATTTAAAACTATGCACTTAATGAAAGGGGAGTGTGGGAAACCTCACATAGAAGGCACACTTAAAAGGCTGGGTATTCTATCTTTGAAGGATTTTGAGCAGTGTGATAAAGGGCCTGGGGATGGAGACTTACCAAGTGATCTCAGATTGTTTATCTCCAGTGAGAAGCACTATGTATCCTCCATTATAAGTCCTCCAGGTAATTCTGTAAGATAAACCTAATGCAGGGAATTTATTGATCTGGTTCCCCTCCAGGACAGTGGCTTTTCTCTGGGAACATATCAGTTAAGATTGCCTTGCTTTAAGGTGGGTTGAGTTATTGTCTGATTACATAAGAATACATTAGGAATCTTGCTTTTCAATTCTGCTTTTTCTTTAAAATGGAATCTGTAGTTGTAAGATGGAAGCCCTCCTGTTCTTTCTATGCTATTCATATCTCAGCTTTTTTGGAAAATTAATTGATGCTTGTCCCATGTCTCTACTTCAGTAGTAATATTTGCTGTTGTTTAATTTTGATAAATTTACATCAAATTGCATTCATTGTTCATGAAGGAATTAGTCTATATTCCTCTATTTATTTATGATGTAGTTGATGACACCTTTTATCTAGCCTAGAAAATAACAAGGTCCATAGTTTTGTCTTTTTTATTTTTACTAGTTGGGGTGAACATTTAATGTACACAACTGTCAAAACACCATGTTCTGTATTTGGGCTCTTGTATTGACCCTATGAACATTCAACTCAAATTCCAACTTCATTTCCAAAACAAAAATGAAATTCCAGAACAAAATGAAAGACTACATGAAAATCATACTGTAAATGAGATGGAAAGAAGGAAGATAGTAATAATAGTAATCACAGAATACTTTCTCCTAAGTAATATGTGTTCTTAACCTAGAGATGAGAACAAAACTTTCTTTCATGAAGCTCTTCAAATCAGTTTTAAACACAATTTAACCAAGACCCTCTCCGCACACAGGGCTTGAGTCCACCTCCTGACGAGCAGAGCGCCGCTCAGGCCCGTCACGTGCAGCCTCGTCTGAGCATGTGTGTCGTCCACGGGTCGGCTCGGAGACCCCGGGAGCGCCTTGCTCCTGCCCAGTGACACCATGCTGCCCGCGGGCTGCTCGTGGGAAGTGACGGTCTGCAGAGCACAGGTGAGGGAGGCCTGACTCAAGTGCAGGCTTGGATGCAAGAGCTTAATATCCTCATCCTTAATCACTCTTTTTGTAGAATACAGTGAGTATAAAAAACTACATATATGTACGTACATATACCACATATATAAGCTGTATATGATATATATGATTATACATACCATACATAAAAGTATGTATAACTATGTATACCATGCATAATGTATAACTGTATGTAGTGTTACATATATACCATATATTCTTTATATGAATCTATATATAAATAAATACTTTTGACAGCAAAACTTACTTTATTGTAGCTGCTGCATTGCCAACCATTTTATTTATTATTTATACCTATTTATTTATTTTATTTTACATTTAATTACCCTATTTTAATATTTACAGCATATATACAACTTTACTCAAATTCTATGAATATAAATACATTTTCTATATAATTGTAGCTCTGGGGGGAATTGGTGTTCCTACTGGGGTGAATAAATCAGTGTGAAAGGCTAGGCTGTGAGAAATCCATTTTTGCTCCTGATGGGGCTTGACTCCGTTCTTCCCCTCTGGCTGCTGCCCTATCATGGTGCACACTCACCTCCCGCCCGCCTGCCCAGAGGAACTCTGGGGTGGGTGCCTGGCACTGACAGGTGCACACTCACCTCCCGCCTGCCCTGCCCAGAGGAACTCCGGGGTCGGTACCTGGCACTGACAGGTGCACACTCACCTCCCACCCGCCCCTGCCCAGAGGAACTCCACGGGTGGGTGCCTGGCACTGACAGGTGCACACTCACCTCCCGCCTGCCCTGCCCAGAGGAACTCCGGGGTGGGTCCCTGGCACTGACAGGTGCACACTCACCTCCCACCCGCCCCTGCCCAGAGGAACTCCATGGGTGGGTGCCTGGCACTGACAGGTGCACACTCACCTCCCGCCTGCCCTGCCCAGAGGAACTCTGGGGTGGGTCCCTGGCACTGACAGGCGCCAGACCAATTATGCAAAAGAGGACAGGAGAAAGCAGCCTCTCTTCACCCCTTGTCCCAGAGGCTATGGGAAGAACACCTATTGATATGTAAATGGACTAAACCAAGCAAGAGATTCTGACAATATTGCAATTTTACCCACAACCCACACCTCCAGAATTCTCACCTTACAATCTACACAATTCCATCTTATACAGCGGTTCCTGTGTGAGAAAGCTGGAGCCCTGTAACCATATAATCATGATAATCCTCAAGTCCGAGCATCTAGCCAGGTTCAAAGTCCTGTTCAGATTAAGTCTAGAGCACACCCATTCCACAGTAGGCCCCCAGCTGAACTGGTAGGGAGATCGTGTACACTCAGCAAGAAGCAGCTGTAACCAGGAGGCAGGTCGAAGCAGTGAAGACTTATAAGAAAATCACCTTACGGGTGATAAGATACATGTTTTAATGACCCCAGCAAAGGCAAATCCTACCAATCAGGTAGGATGCAGCAAAGAGAGTAGTCCTCTGATAGGACAGTGGCAGGAATGAGGTCTCTTCCTGGGCTAGTATACCAGACCTTCACCCCCATCCCAGTGGGAGCTGCAGATGGGTCAGTACACAGGACTAAGGGAGGTACATGTCCTGGCCAGAAAGATAAAACAAAACTTCCCTATAAGATGCTCTTACCCCCAGATGTTCAGGGTACACTACTGTGATCTTAGGGGGCCATGCTGCTGTTACTCCAGGAACACACAGGAGGCCAGCTTCCAAGCTTTTTCTTCAAGGTGCGAGAAGGGCCAGCTACAGCTGGTCCCTGTGTCAAAATGTCCAGGGCCATGTCCACTCAACAGAGTCTCTAGGGTTTAATGCAGTTGGGGCTGGCAGCAGGATGTTACCGTGCTGGCCATATCCAGGCATCAATAACTCTTTGGTTTGCACATACAGTTGTATAGGAGAGGCAGCAATGTGTGTGAGCATGTCCACAGGGCTCAAGGATCATTTTTGGGGCTTCTCATTCAAATGCCATAGCACTGTCCATAAATGCATTGGCCAGTCCTGTAAACTGTTGGTCTATAACTGGTCCCAACTTCAGGCCAGATTTCAACAAATCATTGTACCTCTCTATCATACCTGCCCCTGAAGGGTTATGTGGAATGTGAAACTTCTACTTTATTCCTAATTGCTTCACCCATTCTTCTAACACATATCTAGTAATGTGGGTGCCTTGATTGCCCTTAAGGCCGGCCATAGGCTGCAAATAGATGCTCTAGGCCCCTCTTGGTGGTTTGCTGATCTGCATGACATGCAGGAAAAGCAAACAAAAGTCCAGTGGCTATGTCCACATACGTCATGGCATACTGATATCCTTCTGATGTGGGTAGAGGCCCAATGTAGTCTATCTGCTGTCTGAAAAGGGGTATTGACCCCCTTACTATTGTCCCATGTTCTGCAGGACCTGGTGTAAGTCCCTCTTAGAGCACACAAGGCACTCCTTCTGGGCTCTGATGGCTTCTTCAAAGGTCAATGGCAATCCCCACTGACAGCCTAAAGACCCCATTGTCTTTTACCCCAAGTGCAACAAATGCTGATGTAACCATTTGGCTACCTCAGAGGCACGCTTTCCTTCTAGCCAGCACCCCTGGGCCAGTGTGTCTGCTTCATCATTCCCTGGGGATGTCAAAGGCAAATGGCCAGTCACATGATACATGGTAACTGTCTTAGTCTGACCAGAGGCCCATAGATCTTGCCACAACTCTTACCCCCAAAGGGGCTAGTGATCATCCATCCAGTTGGCATGGTACCATGTCGGTAGCCACAGGGTCAATCCCTGATAGATGGCCCAGCTGTCAGTGCAGACAACAATGGGGGGGGGGTCCTGGGTGATCATGAGCCATACTGCCCACAACTCTGACAACTGGTTGCTCTTCCCCTGTCCATCCTCCATTCATATTGTCTCAGTCTTAGGATGGAAAGTCACATCCCTCCACTTAGGGGGCTGCCCACAACTAGAGGAAGGACAGTGAACTAGAGGCATCTATATACCAAGCATCTTCAGGTATAGGGGCTTTTCCCTCCTGATAAGGAGTCTGGGCTAAGAAGGGCTGAAAAGCAAGTTCTTCCTGCTTTCCACTGGTACTGGTAGAGGTCACTGGCTCCAAAAAGCATTGGAGTTCTCCACTTAAAGGGCTAGCAGAGAGCGTGCTGCACTGCTCTAAATATGCACCCCATTTGGCCAATGTAGGTGTCTCTGCCATGCCACTCTGTGGCCTTTTTGTCCAGATGGGATAGGTGGTTATTACCTTGGTCGGAGCTGTTCTGGTGATGGGCTCTGTAGCCAGCAAGGCATGGTACACAGCAGCCAGTTGCTTCTCTATCAAGATGACCCGGACCTCTGCTCCTTTCCATAGTTGTGACCAGAATCTGAAGGGTTGGCATGTCTGTTTAAGCTGCTGTCAAAGACCCCATCCATAGCCATCTTTGGTTACATGAACATCTAGCTCACAAGGTCTTGAGTCCATTACACTCAAGGCCTGTACGGCCATGGCTGCCCCATTGGCAGCAGTAAAAGCAGCTGCACATGTCTCATCCCAGTTCCACCTGATGCTATTTTGTACCAACTGATACAAGGGCTTCAGAGTTTGTGCCAAGCGTGGGATAAACACTCTCCAGCCCAAAAGAGCCAAAAGCTGTTGTAATACTGCCACAGTGGTAGGGGTGGGTAGAGCCTGGACCTTGGCTATGACTGTTTCAGGAATAACAAGGTTTTTCCACCCAGACAACCCCCAAGAATTTTACAGACAAAACAGGTCCCTGAACCTTGGTGCTGTTCACAGCCCATCCTTTCTCTGTAGATGTTGCAGCAGTCTAGGAACTACCCCTTGTAAATCTGCAAGAGAATCAGATGTGAACATGATATCAATGTAGTGACATAGCCACACCATTTGTAGTATCTTCCATGTGGCCAAGTCTTGGGCTACAAGTCCGTGACAGATGGTGGGACTGTGGAGGTATCCCTGAGGAAGGACAGTGAATCCCATGTGAAGCCTTCCCATGTGAAGACAAATTGTTCCTGACTTTCCTGTGCTATGTCAATAGAGAAGAAAGCATTACCAAGGTCCACAATATAACACCCAGCTCATGACTATGTACAGAATGGCTGCTATAAAGGGGACAGCAGCATGCAAAGGGGGTGTGACTTTATTTACTTCATGGAGTGCTCCACAACCTGGGGAGGGAGTGGCTTGTCACCCTGAGGAGCCCATGGTTGTTTCATTTTATTTTCTCAATTACAGCCGGGGATGTACAGGAGAGGATGGTATCTTGGGTGGTGGCCTTGGCAACAGGTCAGCCCATGGCCCCAACTCCTCATCTTCTCACCCTGGCTCCTCTACCATCTCTGGGGCTGCAGGCACCTCTCTTTCCTCCCCATCCCCACAGCCTCCTGCAATGCTACTTCTCCAGCTGCCTCCCCTTCACCACTGCTAAGGAATCTTCCAGGAGCACGACCCATTTTCTCAATAAATGTCTCTCTTCCTTAAGGGCATCCCATAGGTCATTGCCCAGCTCCTCTAGCAATTCCGAAGTGTGTCTCTCTCCTGCCGAGGTCTTTCTCTCTCTTCTATAACCCTCTCTCCTTGATAACCTTTTCCACTACCTCAATGAAAAGAGACCCTACAATGCCAGTTCCTGCATGGATACTCAGGGCATCTAAACGTTTTTTTTTTAAATGTCAGATAGACCTAATTCTTCATCTTCGGGTGTCTCCACCCTTCCCAAATTCTGGGGAAGGCCCCACCCTTCTATGAGGTGCTTTACTCTAGACCAGTTCCCCAGTAGGGGCTCCCAAATTGGAAGCCCCACATATAAGGGGCTCCCAGGTGAAGCTGCACCCTCTGCCTTGGCATCCACTGGGGCCTCCCCACATCCACAGGGGGAGTTCTGGGCATCTCCCCACCATGTCTAGGAGCAGCCCGCCCAAAGAGTCACAGCCATGTAGACAGATTTTGGGTTCAGAAGTCCTGCCAACTACTACCAGAAATAAATCCAGAGAGAGGAGATCCTGGGGCACAATACCTAGCTGAAACCAAAATTGGTCAAAGGGATAAATAGTTTAAAACCTGTTATTGCTTACAAAAAGCTGTCTGGCGTCTCTCTTTCTCTCTCCTGCTGTGGCAGAAGCAAGCGAGCCTCCCCCCAACCTCTCAGGTCCACATAAGCCCTTGGTAGCTCCAGTAATTACCCATTGCAATGGAGACGGACTACTTCTTTCCACCTCTTGGAAGTGCCTGTTGATAAGGAGATGCACTACAGCCAGACAAGAGATTCTGGAAATATTGCAATTTTACCCACACCTACCAACCCCACCAGAAAGATTTGAATTACCTGCCAACTAATTTGCAACATAGCAAAGAAATTATTTTTCCAGTCAACACTCTTTAATGGATATCAGTATGTACTGGTAATGGTCTGTGTGGTTTTGCACTGGGTTGAAGCTCCCCCTGGTCCCAGGCAGCTGCCACTTCTTGGCTAAGATACTGATAGAAAAAAATTATGCCAACCTGGAGAACTTTTCCCACACCCTACAGTGATTTGGAAACTCATTATACTGGCAAAATTTCCAGCAGGTACATGCCATCTGGCCAGTATTGCAACATTTTCATTGCACATACCATTCGCAATGATATGGGCTAGCAGAGAAAATAAACAGAATTGTGAAAACCCATTTAGCTAAGTCCATGGAAGTTTTAAAAATTCCTTCAGCAAAAATCTCACCTATAGTTCTCTTGAATCTGAGATCCATTCCCTTTATAAGGCATAACCTTGTCCTCATGAAATCCTAACAGGAGACACATGCATCTTTCCCCAGTGGATAAAAGGAAATCCTCTAGTTATAAAAGAATTTTTATTTACTGCTAAGAGCTTATTAAGGCTGTTAATAAAAATCACTCTTTAGTAAAACTATATTTTCACTGTAACAAGGAGAGTGACCTTCTGCCACATGGAATGCAAACTGGAGATTTTAAGTCCTGGAGAAGACATCTCCACAAAAATTCTTTATAATCCTAATGGGAAGGTTCATTCCAAGTACTTCTTGCAACCCCCTGTGCAACCAGACTCAAAGGCATTGACTCCTAGATCCACTTCACCCCCTAAAAATGGCCAATCCACTCAAACAGTCCTGAACCCCCGTCTCTGGCCTCAAATGCTCTGTGACCAGCAAGAGAAGACACTACTGACATCTTGAAGTTGAGTGCATCCACCCAAGAGTTCAGACCAGGCCTGTATACTCTAGATTAAAAAAAAAAAGTTTCATCTGTATTCCTTCTATTTCCTTTCCTACGATAATATTTTTAAAAATGGACAATCAGGTTGTAGAAAATCTAAGATCCAAGCACCATCATAAAATCTTTAATAAGTCTGTTTTTATTGTGTTTCCCCACTGCAGAATGGATATCTCATGGTAACATTTTCCCATAGTAGGGCCATTAACTTTCTCAACATAGAAACCAATCTGATTGTTGGATTTGTGGACAACAACCCCCTCCAACTCACTGGGGTCACCCTGGTGGTTGTCACCACTTCAAGGGGGGAGATTGAATCTCTTAAACAATGTATTTTTAAAAATAACTTAAAGGTAGTATCCTTAGCTCACCTGAAATTACTAATTTTAATCCAGAAACATAGCCCATTTTACACACTGTTAATGAATCTAGGTAGGGTGTTCATTGTGTACAAATCAAACAACTAATATATCCTATTAATTGGATCACCAGGGGAAAAAAAATGACTGTGTTAGAACTGCGGGTATTTTGGGTGTATCCATGTGGCTCACTCAATGCTATGGTCAGTTGAGTCACCAGGTATCCTTATGCTGGGGACAGAAGAATCACTCTGAGTGGGACCAAATCAATCGCACTAAAAATATTGGAAGGATATCACCAGAACTCTGTGATTATTCTACTGTGTTAAAGGGAAGCAATTGGTTTGGAAGAAACTGGTTAAGCTGTCTAACCATTTACTGCATAGCCCCAAAGGGGATCCAATTTTTGTGTGGTACTAGTTTTTGGCTATAGCTTCCTGCTGGTTGGATAGATCATTGTACCCTCGGTTTACCTTGGGTAAAAGGAAGAATTCATCCCCCAGTCACAAAGGTTGCTAATCTCCCTTTCCTTAAATCCAGGTAGCGCTGTTTTGTTTTTCATTGGTATAATCATTTGGCTGCTGTCTTTGCCTCCTCTGTTGGTATAGATGATATAATAATATATGAACCCTACAAAATTCACCCAAATGCTGAATGATAGCAAATGGAACTTGTCTGTATTAAACACTGAAATATCTTCAATGAGGAAACCTGTCCTTCAAAACAGAATGGCCTTGGACATCATTACACAGAAGTACCTAGGCAGTCACACAGTCAGGATGTTTCATAATCATACCTGAGAGTTCTGCTAATGTAGTAGCTTTATTAAATTATATGAAGACACAAACTAGGGCCCCGAGTAATCCATTCAATGACCAATGTGGAGATAACAAAAGAATGGCTCAGATCATGTGGCTCATGGATTACAACCATCTTTCAAATAGTATTTGTTGCTCTACTTTTAATTTTTCTTAGTGTTACTGTGTTTAAACCTTATGATCCTTTTTCCTCCAAATTATGCAAGCCTAGGAACCAAACTTCAGCCAAGATAGTTCCTGCTCCACATATGGAATTGGTCAATTATGCTTTTCAGATGAAGCAGCTCCTTCAGAAAAGAAAACTAAAAATACCTGACAAGAGTTGACTGAGAGATCTCTCTGTCTCTCTGTCTCTCTTGCTTACCAACTTGTCCAAAATTGGCATGGGACATCTCATTTCAACCAACATTATCTTTGCATTTCTCTCCTACATGGGACATGACTGCCTAGGGATGAGGCTTCCTAACAAGGTGGGACAATGCCCTGAACATAAAAGGGTCATTTTAAACATGTTAAAATTTATGAGACATTCATCAGTGACAATTTAAATGAAATATCTTGATGAAAAGGAGGAAACAACATGACAAAAATTCTGAAATGTCCTTAAATAAGTGACATAATGACCAGAGAATGAGGGAGTGAGAATCAGGGTAAAGATATTAGTCAGGAGCTTTGGGACATACCTAACCAGAAACTCCACAATTTTGGATGAAGTCATTTCAACAATTATTAGAAGGCCCCCAGGACCACCACATCCACCTTGCATATGACCAGTGTCTGACCATCACCAACAACCAATCCATGAGCCTTCTCCATGGATGAACCAACTCTCCCAGGACTTTCCCCACTTTATATTAGCCCACCTTCTTTATTAGTTGTCAATGTGAATTTACCAAATGTTCTTTTCTTGAAACCCTTCATAAATGTGTCCTATATCTTGAGTCTGTTGGACAAGTTGTTTTTGTTAAGTGGTCTTACTGCCAGTTAAACAGAAATTTTCTGTCTCAGGACTCAGCCCTTATCAGGCTGCATTTGTAAAGGTTCAGTAAAACTTTTATTTCAGGTATCTCTCAGCCTCTAGAGTCTATGTTTTGTTGTTACCTTGGTATCCTCATAGGTGTACTGGTCATTATGTCAGAATGACCCATTACAAGGTTCTTGTGTGGATAGTATCAACGTGAGCCTCTAGCTCTAAGCCATCTGTCTTTTATACATCTTAACATCAGTGTCACTCATAGGTCTCTACTTTAAGTAACTGTTGATAAAGATATTTGGCAACCACCTCAAAGACCCTGTGATAAGTGAGAGAATGGATATGTCTTACAAACTCCATGACATCATAGTTATTTCTGTTAACACAGCGCCTAGCCATTGTCAACAAACCTTCATGGAAATTCTAATCAATTTATTGTTCCAGCTTTGAGGAAGCACCTTTTTATGTCCTAGCTCCACTAGGAAAAATTCACTTTAACTTAGGTAGAGTTGTGTTAGTACAATTACATAATAAAGAAGATAGAGTATCCACAAGCCACATTTTAAAGAAATACTTAATTCTGTAATGTGTAATAGCCTCAATTTTATGTACTATATGTAAAATGCCACATAATATAACTAATGTGTCATATGTTCAAAAGTTATACATAGATGAATATATTTGGATAAATATTTGTAATCCAGGAAATGTGCTATAATCAAATGTGTGTAATTATATTTATTTGTGATCAAATGGAGGTCAAATTAAGTGTTAATTACATTTAGAGATCAATTTACCTCATGATTTAGGAGACTCAATCCTCTTCTAGATTCACATAACTCCAAGACACCTCAATGACATGGTTTCATTTTCTGAAAACTACAAATAAAGAATATAGCTTGATATATGTAGCTAGCATTTCTTCTTTGTCACTCAAAATAAATTAAAAAGAAAAGATAACATATGTATTAGAAGCCTAGGGAACTCCAGGGAAATTTCTCTCCATTCAGACATGTATAAAAGAAAAGATGCATTTCTGTACAGTTTTTTTAATTAAAAAAGATGAATGATAGATAATTTGTTGATTTTCTGAAACAAAACTGTTTAATTCATGGTGCTTTTGTTAAGAAATAATAGTATATATTCTTCAAAAGTAAGCTCTGAAAACAGTAATACACTGTAGGAAAATATATTTTGAACACTTAGTAGGTGCCCCAAACAGGAATTGCATTTCCACAGATTTTTTTTTAAAGAAAGTGGCATGTGAAATAATAAGAATGAGGAGTAAATTATAACTTACTGTCTTTGAACTAAAAGCACCTTTTTAAAAATAACAAATTAAAGATTTTCTAATGGAGACTGTGTGAATGCTATGATTTTCAACATTATTTCTTGTTCAAAAGATTGGCTTCTATTTTTTTGGTGTGCTGACCCCCTTTCTCAGCAGTCTCTGCAGAGCATCTCACACCTTTTTGTTCCTCAGGGTGTAGATGAGGGGGTTCAACAAAGGGGTAACCAAGGTGTAGAAAAAGGCAAAGAACTTTCATTATTTTGAAAGTGGTTCTTGGAGTATGTGTAAACAATGGCAACCATCCCGTAAAACATGAAGACCACAATGAGGTGGGAGGAGCAGGTGGTGATGGCCTTCTTCTTTCCCTCATCGGACTGGAGTTTTCGCAAGGCTTGAGCTATGTAGACATAAGAAGTCAGAATCAATGCTACTGGCAAGATGGTGAGGAGGTCAACAGAGATAGTCATCTGCCTGCCACTCATTTGCAGAGGTGTCTCCACATGCCAGGCATATGAAGGCAGGAACCTCACAAAGAAAATCATCCAGGTGGTGGTGGGTGCAAAAAGGCAGCTGGAATGTGATAATAGACTGGGTCACAGATGTTATCAGGACTGATAACCAAGTCATGAGTACCAGCTTCCAATAGAACTGAGGATGCAAGATGACAGTGTAGTGCAGGGGCTGGCAGATAGCAATGTAGTGGTCAAAGGCCATCACTACCAGCATGACATCTTCTGTGACACAAAGACAGATTATCACAGAGGGCTGGATGGCACAGCCTGTGTAGGTGATGCTCTTGTCTGTCCCCCACATGTTGGCACAGCAGTTGTGGTGTAGCAGAGATCCAGGAAGGAGAGATTACTGAGGAAGAAGTACATGGGGGTGTAGAGACGAGGGTCCACACAGGAGAGCAGGATGATGGTCAGGTAGGAGAGGACGATCATGGTGTACAAGAGGATCACAGCCCAGAGGATAACTGTTTCTATAAATAGGGCCATTTGGAGAAGCCCAGAAGGATGAATCCCACTGCGAAACCCTTGTTGGTCATTGCTGGAGACTTTGGCATTGGGTTTGCATATAATTGTAAGCCAGATTTTGTGAATAAATTCTGTGAAAGGCTATTCTTCCATTTTTCTAGAGAAGGCAAGCATTGCTTGTTCTCCAGTGGGTCTTGGGACATGGTACATATGCATATTTCCTCTTACATTAGACCAACAGAATACAACCTCTTTTCCATAAGGCTGTTTTTTCTACAAAATGAGGTATTGGTAAGATACCACCATGTTGGTTGATAGACTTTTGGAAATTCTAAACAACATAATGCGAATGAAAAACAAATCACTTTATTTTAAAGTAAAGGAGATTAAATGTTTATGTTGTACACTTGATGATTATGAAAAGTAAACACAATGTGATCCTCTGAAAATTATTTTCAAATTAAAGATTGTAAATTAGCAAGATTAAAACATAAATTAATATTTACTACCAACAGCCCTCCAGTTGGCTAGAAATAAACATGGACAAATACCAAACTATGGCAGAAAAAAATAGCAGATAAAATCATTAAGACAGCATTTAATGAGAAACATATGGAAATAAATATAATGTGAAATATACAATAATATACAGAACACACATAAATATCCACATAAAACACACAAATCATAATTCTCAACAAAGGAAGTCAGCTGAACACTTAACTAAATAAAAGGATATAATAAAGTCTTAGAGGAGAAAGGTAATTTTGCAAAGATGTCAATACTCTTCAAATAAATGATATTGCTAATGCTATTATTGTTTTCAAAACATAACAATGCAGTTCTAGACTTGTTTTTCTGTAGTAAATAAATGGGCAATTCCTTATAAAATTCTTTGAAAAAGAAAGATAAAATACCATTTAATTTAACACCCATAATTCACTGAACAAGTTACATCTTTTAATAATCTAAATGCTAACGTGGAGCTTTAAGAATTTGAAGGATCTGTAGATAACATTAGAGTCCTCAGTAAATATAAAAAAGTCTATTTAAGAAATTGATATTGAAACTCCTTAGATAAAGGAATAATTTGTCACTGTAACTGGCTTTATGAAGATTGCACAATTATTCATAGACAAGTCAGTAAATCACCATTTCATATTTATATACCTAAATTCCAGACTCTAAAGAGTAAAATTAAAACATACACATACAAATGGGAACTAATGAATGTAAAAATATTTTTCATATTTGAAGCTAGTAGAGAATTTCTAAATATTTTTAGAAGAAACCACAAGTATTGTTGATGTATTTTACTCTGTAACTTTAAAAACTCTTGGGTTACAAAAAAGCCATGAACAAAATAAAATAGAAAAAAGAAAGAAAATGGAAACAACACTTGAGACCTACATGATGGGCACATTCAAACTTTCCTATGCAATGAAAAGGTTGTGTAAGTCTAAAAGTATAACATTTCTAATAAATAAGGACACATGAAGTGGGCGATTTAGAAAATAACAAATCTCAACACATTCAAGAAGATTCAACCTCACTAGACAAAGTATCAGTTAAATTCAGTTGTCTAAGCCAGAATTATCAGAGATGTGAATGTGTGTGTTTATTTACTTTTAGAGACAGGGAGTTCTGAGTGTGTATCAGTGAAGTGGAAATAAGCAGACATTAGGAAAGTGAACTGACAGTATTTCAGAAATACAACTTAAAAATGAAATTCAAACTTCAAAAATATTATACAAGTTGCCTAAATTACTTCTGATGGAAGAAAATTTGGTGGAAGAAACAATCCAAGACACACACTCAAAATTATAAGGATGTTCACCACCACATGACTTTTTAGTGCCACAATTAAAAAAAAAGTGTGCATTAAAAATGGAGCATATGGAGGGAGCCAAGATGGCGGCGTGAGTAGAGCAGTGGAAATCTCCTCCCAAAAACACATAGAGCTATGAAAATATAACAAAGAAAAATCTTCCTAAAATAGAGACCACAGGACACGGGACAACATCCAGACCACATCCACACCTGCAAGAACCCAGTGCCTTGTGAAGGGGGTAAGATACAAGCCCCAGCCCGGCGGGACCCGAGCGCCCCTCCCCCCGGCTCCCGGCGGGTGGAGAGAAACTGGAGCAGTTTTTTTTTTTTGGCGAGCGCTTTTTGGAAGCCTTAGAGGGACGGGCCCCCGTTGCTGGGGAGGCAGGGTGGCGGGACCGGTGAGGAGGTGCCTGGGAACGGCGCCGGAGGACAAAGAATATCCCGCGTTTCTCCCTGCGAGACCTGGGGGCGGGTGCCTGAGACCAGTGCCTGAGGACGGAGGAGGTCGCGCGTTTTTCCCCTTTTTTTTTTTTTTTCTCTTTTTGGCAAGCGCTTTTTGGAAGCCTTGAAGGGACGGGGACCCCAGTGCTAGGGAGGCACGGTGGCGGGACTGGTGATCGGGTGGCTGGGACCGGCGCCTGAGGACAAAGAATATCCCCTGTTTTTCCCTGCGGGACCGGTGGGCGGGTGCCTGAGACCGGCACTTGAGGACAGAGGAAATCGCGCGTTTTTCCCCTTTTTTTTTTCTCTTTTCTGCGAGTGCTTTTTGGAAGCCTAAAAGGGACAGGGACCCCGGTGCTAGGGAGGCAGGGCGGCGGGACTGGTGAGCGGGTGCCTGGGACCGGCACCTGAGGACAAAGAATATCCCGCATTTTTCCCTGTGGGACCGGTGGGTGGGTGCCTGAGACCAGCACCTGAGGACGGAAGAAATCGCGCGTTTTTCCCCTTTTTTTTTCTCTCTTTTTGCCAAGTGCTTTTTGGAAGCCTTGAAGGGACAGGGACCCCGGTGCTAGGGAGGCAGGGCGGCAGGACTGGTGAGCGGGTGCGTGGGACCAGTGCCTGAGGACCAAGAATATTGAGCGTTCCTTCCCTGCGGGACCGGTGGGTGGGTGCTTTTTGGAAGCCTTGAAAGGACAGGGACCCTGGTGCTAGGGAGACAGGGCAGCAGGACCAGTGCGCGGGTGCCTGGGACCGGCACCTGAGGAAAAAAAAAAAAAAAATCGCGTGTTTTTTCTTTTTTTTTTTTCCTTTCTGTTCCCTCTCTCATTGTTGCTGTTGTTGTTTTGGTTTGGAGAGTGCTTTTTGGAAATCTTAAAGGGGCAGGACAGGTCACTTAGACCAGAAGCAGGGAATCTGGGGATCTCTGGGCACTCTAACCCCCTGGGCAGCAGGGAGCACAGAGGCCCCTTACGGAGATAAATAGTCTCCTGGCTGCTCCCCCTCTAACGGGGCTCCACCATTTTGGAGGAACAGCCCCAGCCAGGCCAAGCCCACAGCAACAGTGGAGATAAACCCCAAAGCAACTGGGCAGGAAGCAGAAGCCCTGTCTGCGCACAGCTGCCCAGCACAAGCCACTAGAGGTCGCTATTCTCCCAGGAAAAGGCTACAAACCAACAAGAAGGGAAGCTCTTCCAGCGGTCACTTGTACCAGCTCTGCAGACTATCTCTATCACCATGAAAAGGCAAAACTACAGGCAGACAAAGATCACAGAGACAACACCTGAGAAGGAGACAGACCTAACTAGTCCTCCTGAAAAAGAATTCAAAATAAAAATCATGAACATGCTGACAGAGATGCAGAAAAAAATGCAAGAGCAATGGGATGAGATGCAGAGAAAAATGCAAGAGCAGTGGGATGAGATGCAGAGAAAAATGCAAGAGCAGTGGGATGAAGTCCGGAAGGAGATCACAGATGTCAGGAAAGAGATCACAGAAGTGAAACAATCCCTGGAAGGATTTATAAGCAGAATGGATAAGATGCAAGAGGCCATTGAAGGAATAGAAGCCAGAGAACAGGAACGTATAGAAGCTGACATAGAGAGAGATAAAAGGATCTCCAGGAATGAAACAACACTAAGAGAAATATGTGACCAATACAAAAGGAATAACATTCGTATTATAGGGATACCAGAAGAGGAAGAAAGAGGAAAAGGGATAGAAAGTGTCTTTGAAGAAATAATTGCTGAAAACTTCCCCAAACTGGGGGAGGAAATAATCGAACAGACCATGGAATTATACAGAACCCCCAACAGAAAGGATCCAAGGAGGACAACACCAAGACACATAATAATTAAAATGGCAAGGATCAAGGACAAGGAAAGAGTTTTAAAGGCAGCTAGAGAGAAAAAGGTCACCTATAAAGGAAAACCAATCAGGCTAACATCAGACTTCTCAACAGAAACCCTACAGGCCAGAAGAGAATGGCATGATATACTTAATGCAATGAAACAGAAGGGCCTTGAACCAAGGATACTGTATCCAGCACGACTATCATTTAAATATGATGGTGGGATCAAACAATTCCCAGATAAGCAAAAGCTGAGGGAATTTGCTTCCCACAAACCACCTCTACAGGGCATCCTACAGGGACTGCTCTAGATGGGAGCACCCCTAAAAAGAGCACAGAACAAAACACACAACATATGAAGAAGGGAGGAGGAGGAATAAGAAGGGAGAGAAGAAAAGACTCTCCAGACAGTGTATACAACAGCTCAATAAGCGAGCTAAGTTAGGCAGTAAGATACTAAAGAAGCTAACCTTGAACCTTTGGTAACCACGAATCTAAAGCCTGCAATGGCAATAAGTACATATCTTTCAATAGTCACCCTAAATGTAAATGGACTTAATGCACCAATCAAAAGACATAGAGTAATAGAATGGATAAAAAAGCAAGACCCATCTATATGCTGCTTACAAGAAACTCACCTTAAACCCAAAGATAAGCATAGACTAAAAGTCAAGGGATGGAAAAACATATTTCAGGCAAACAACAGTGAGAAGAAAGCAGGGGTTGCAGTACTAATATCAGACAAAATAGACTTCAAAACAAAGAAAGTAACAAGAGATAAAGAAGGCCACTACATAATGATAAAGGGCTTAGTCCAACAAGAGGATATAACCATTCTAAATATATATGCACCCAATACAGGAGCACCAGCATATGTGAAGCAAATACTAACAGAACTAAAGAGGGAAATAGACTGCAATGCATTCATTGTAGGAGACTTCAACACACCACTCACCCCAAAGGATAGATCCACCGGGCAGAAAATAAGTAAAGACACACAGGCACTGAACAACACACTAGAACAGATGGACCTAATAGACATCTATAGAACTTTACATCCAAAAGCAACAGGATATACATTCTTCTCAAGTGCACATGGAACATTCTCCAGAATAGACCACATACTAGCTCACAAAAAGAGCCTCAGTAAATTCCACAATATTGAAATTCTACCAACCAATTTTTCAGACCACAAAGGTATGAAAGTAGAAATAAATTCTACAAAGAAAACAAAAAGGCTCACAAACACATGGAGGCTTAACAACATGCTACTAAATAATCAATGGATCAATGAACAAATCAAAATAGAGATCAAGGAATATATAGAAACAAATGACAACAACAACACTAAGCCCCAACTTCTGTGGGATGCAGCGAAAGCAGTCTTAAGAGGAAAGTATATAGCAATCCAGGCACACTTGAAGAAGGAAGAACAATCCCAAATGAATAGTCTAACATCACAATTATTAAAACTGGAAAAAGAAGAACAAATGAGGCCTAAAGTCAGCAGAAGGAGGGACATAATAAAGATCAGAGAAGAAATAAACAAAATTGAGAAGAATAAAACAATAGCAAAAATCAACGAAACCAAGAGCTGGTTCTTTGAGAAAATAAACAAAATAGATAAGCCTCTAGCCCAACTTATTAAGAGAAAAAGAGAGTCAACACAAATCAACATAATCAGAAATGAGAATGGAAAAATCACGACAGACTCCACAGAAATACAAAGAATTATTAAAGACTACTATGAAAACCTATATGCCAACAAGCTGGAAAACCTAGAAGAAATGGACAACTTCCTAGAAAAATACAACCTCCCAAGACTGACCAAGGAAGAAACACAAAAGTTAAACAAACCAATTACAAGCAAAGAAATTGAAACAGTAATCAAAAAACTACCCAAGAACAAAACCCCGGGGCCGGACGGATTTACCTCGGAATTTTATCAGACACACAGAGAAGACATAATACCCATTCTCCTTAAAGTGTTCCACAAAATAGAA
Organism: Manis javanica; assembly: GCF_040802235.1. Classification (NCBI taxonomy): domain Eukaryota; kingdom Metazoa; phylum Chordata; class Mammalia; order Pholidota; family Manidae; genus Manis; species Manis javanica. The sequence continues at coordinate 44,278,213 of NC_133169.1, read as the reverse complement.
GAAGAGGGAATACTCCCAAACTCATTCTATGAAGCCAACATCACCCTAATACCAAAACCAGGAAAAGACCCCACCAAAAAAGAAAATTACAGACCAATATCCCTGATGAACGTAGATGCAAAAATACTCAATAAAATATTAGCAAACAGAATTCAACAGTATATCAAAAGGATCATACACCATGACCAAGTGGGGTTCATCCCAGGGATGCAAGGATGGTACAACATTCGAAAATCCATCAACATCATCCACCACATCAACAAAAAGAAAGACAAAAACCACATGATCATCTCCATAGATGCTGAAAAAGCATTTGACAAAATTCAACATCCATTCATGATAAAAACTCTCAGCAAAATGGGAATAGAGGGCAAGTACCTCAACATAATAAAGGCCATATATGATAAACCCACAGCCAGCATTATACTGAACAGCGAGAAGCTGAAAGCATTTCCACTGAGATCGGGAACCAGACAGGGATGCCCACTCTCCCCACTGTTATTTAACATAGTACTGGAGGTCCTAGCCACGGCAATCAGACAAAACAAAGAAATACAAGGAATCCAGATTGGTAAAGAAGAAGTTAAACTGTCACTATTTGCAGATGATATGATACTGTACATAAAAAACCCTAAAGACTCCACTCCAAAACTACTAGAACTGATATCGGAATACAGCAAAGTTGCAGGATACAAAATCAACACACAGAAATCTGTAGCTTTCCTATACACTAACAACGAATCAATAGAAAGAGAAATCAGGAAAACAATTCCATTCACCATTGCATCAAAAAGAATAAAATACCTAGGAATAAACCTAACCAAGGAAGTGAAAGACTTATACTCTGAAAACTACAAGTCACTCTTAAGAGAAATTAAAGGGGACACTAATAAATGGAAACTCATCCCATGCTCATGGCTAGGAAGAATTAATATCGTCAAAATGGCCATCCTGCCGAAAGCAATATACAAATTTGATGCAATCCCTCTCAAATTACCAGCAACATTCTTCAATGAATTGGAACAAATAATTCAAAAATTCATATGGAAACACCAAAGACCCCGAATAGCCAAAGCAATCCTGAAAAAGAAGAATAAAGTAGGGGGGATCTCACTCCCCAACTTCAAGCTCTACTACAAAGCCATAGTAATCAAGACAATTTGGTACTGGCACAAGAACAGAGCCACAGACCAGTGGAACAGATTAGAGACCCCAGAAATTAACCCAAACATATATGGTCAATTAATATTTGATAAAGGAGCCATGGACATACAATGGCAAAATGACAGTCTCTTCAACAGATGGTGCTGGCAAAACTGGACAGCTACATGTAGGAGAATGAAACTGGACCATTGTCTAACCCCATATACAAAGGTAAACTCAAAATGGATCAAAGACCTGAATGTAAGTCACGAAACCATTAAACTCTTGGAAAAAAACATAGGCAAAAACCTCTTAGACATAAACATGAGTGATCTCTTCTTGAACATATCTCCCCGGGCAAGGAAAACAACAGCAAAAATGAGCAAGTGGGACTACATTAAGCTGAAAAGCTTCTGTACAGCGAAAGACACCATCAATAGAACAAAAAGGAACCCTACAGTATGGGAGAATATATTTGAAAATGACAGATCTGATAAAGGCTTGACGTCCAGAATATATAAAGAGCTCACACGCCTCAACAAACAAAAAACAAATAACCCAATTAAAAAATGGGCAGAGGAACTGAACAGAAAGTTCTCCAAAAAAGAAATACAGATGGCCAAGAGACACATGAAAAGATGCTCCACATCGCTAATTATCAGAGAAATGCAAATTAAAACTACAATGAGGTATCACCTCACACCAGTAAGGATAGCTGCCATCCAAAAGACAAACAACAACAAATGTTGGCGAGGCTGTGGAGAAAGGGGAACCCTCCTACACTGCTGGTGGGAATGTAAATTAGTTCAACCATTGTGGAAAGCAGTATGGAGGTGCATCAAAATGCTCAAAACAGACCTACCATTTGACCCAGGAATTCCACTCCTAGGAATTTACCCTAAGAACGCAGCAATCAAGTTTGAGAAAGACAGATGCACTCCTATGTTTATCGCAGCACTATTTACAATAGCCAAGAATTGGAAGCAACCTAAATGTCCATCTGTAGATGAATGGATAAAGAAGATGTGGTACATATACACAATGGAATACTACTCAGCCATAAGAAGTGGAAAAATCCAACCATTTGCAGCAACATGGATGGAGCTGGAGAGTATTATGCTCAGTGAAATAAGCCAAGCGGAGAAAGAGAAATACCAAATGATTTCACCCATCTGAGGAGTATAGGAACAAAGGAAAAACTGAAGGAACAAAACAGCAGCAGAATTACAGAACCCAAAAATGGACTAACAGGTACCAAAGGGAAAGGAACTGGGGAGGATGGGTGGGCAGGGAGGGATAAGGGGGGGGAAGAAGAAGGGGGGTATTAAGATTAGCATGCATGGGGGGGAGGGAGAAAGGGGAGGGTGGGCTGCACAACACAGAGAGGACAAGTAGTGACTCTACAACATTTTGCTAAGCTGATGGACAGTAACCGTAATGTGGTTGTTAGGGGGGACCTGATATAGGGGAGAGCATAGTAAACATAGTATTCTTCAGGTAAGTGTAGATTAAAAATTTAAAAAAAAAAAAAAAAAAGAAAGAAAGAAAGAAAAGGGGGATTACTCCTTAACAGGATAAAACTATTGGTAAATCAAAGATCAACGCATGCTTTAAATATCCTTAATGTTGATCACTTAAAGGGTGTCAGATGATCAGCTATGGAGGTACTCTTTTCTGATAATATTCCTTTCTCTTAATTAAAAAAAAAAAAAAAAAAAAGCAGTTACTGTGTGCTGACCTCCAATGAGTTCTGCACAGTGGTATAGAGGGCATGTCAAAGTGTGGGCAAAGGGTCTGTTTGTCTCTACGCAGAAGATCAAGGCCTAGCTTGGATACCCAGAAAATGAACTAAGATACGATATGAGGAGGAGCTTCCGGCATCAGCACTCTCTGGAGGACTCGTGCCGGGGGATGATCATCAAAAAGCCTCCACAGGGATCCGGACGATGCTGCGGTTGTGGCTGCATCCAGCCCACCGTCTCCTGGACTTGCCATAAGAAGGAGGAGGGAGATGTCTAGGCTGGCATGTGCATACAGTGAGACAACGAATTTGACTGGATCTGTACTGTTGGAACTCAACCAGGAGTTGGGAGGGGTGCAAGTTGTAGCACCCCAAAATCTCATGACTATAGACTATCTATGGTTAAAAGAACATATGGGATGTGAACAGATCCCAGAAATGGGCTGCTTTAATTTGTCTGATGGTTCAAGTACAGTTGGAAAATATCCATCATATCATAGATAAATTTTCACAAATGCCTAGGGTGCCTAAATGGTTTTCTTGGCTTCACTGGAGATGGCTGGTAATTATAGATTTGCTTTGTTTATGTCACCGTATTCCTATTATGTCAATATGTGTGTGCAAATTAGTTAGTAGTTTAAAACCTATACATACTTAAGGTACTATACAAGAAGATATGTCAAAGAAATAATCAATCCTCCCAAGTTTCCTTCATATGCTACATCTATAGCTTTTCTTCTTCCTTCCTAATTACAAACTTTAAATAGAATTCGTGCCTCATATCGAATTTACCGAGTATCATAATTCCTCCAGGTGGTAAAGATACCTCGAGACAAGTGCTGGGCATAGAAGCCACAGGGCATAAATCTGCAAAGAAGTAAAAAGCTAACCTTTGCAAACAATATGGCTTCTCTCTCACTTACCAACTTTACATTTCCCTGTATGGCCCCGGAAGATGACTGGTTAGCCAGAGACGGGTAAGATTCCTCAAGGGAGGAACAACCTAAGACAGGCACAGTCGCAGGGGGGCCATCAGGTGAGAATTTGGGGGTCAACAGAGGTGAGGCTCAGAACCTCACCCCCCCTGCTTTGAGAGAAATCTTCTGCATCCGTGGATGTCTTGCTGCCCTTGTCTAGCCTGGATTAATACTTAGTCCATAGGCACACACCTGATCATCTGATCATCTACATTTGCCTTCTTACAGCACTAAACTATGTTTTCTACCTTTATCTTGCATCTTCCTACCACTTCAGCATTTTATTAAAAATAAAAATAATAATAATAATAGGAGAAATGTGGGATCAACATATAAATCAAGTACAAAAATCAAATGAATATTCATATTTGACCTGATGGTTTATAGGTCATATTGCATGATCAAAACCGAAAGTTTCTGTGATGACTGCCCTTGTACTGTTCACCATGTAAGAATTTATTCACTCTGTAAGAATTCGTTCACCATGTAAGAACTTGTTCGTTATGCTTCAGAAGATTGGAGACTGACGAGAATTAGGCTTGAGATGGATTAATGATTGTACATTGAGCATTGACCCCCCTATACTGAATTTTATTGTTGTTAACAACCATTTGATCAATAAATATGAGAGATGCCCTCTCAAAAAAAAAAAAAAAAAAAAAAAAAAAAAAAAAAAAATGTGAATATATACAGACAAAATGTCTAAGAGACATGTACTAGTATGGTTTTCTCCAGAGAGGTAGCAGCACTCTGTTGACATTTTTGCTTGTTTGTATTTTTTTCCCAGTAAAAATCTGTTAAAGTATGTAGAATTTTCTGCATTTAAAAAAAGTTTTAATTCATTTACTACCAATTGATGTCTGTTCTGCTTGTTTGACAAGATTTCCCATAAATGTTTTTATTGCTTTGATTGGTTGAAGACACCAATCTTTTCAATAAAAATCTTACTTTTTAAAAAACAAAAACAAAAACAAAAAAAAAAAAAAAAAAAAAAAAAAAAATGGAGCATATGTTAAGTAAAATCAAACATATCCTGGGGGTAGAGTACCCTGTGGATATTGAATATTACATTTGGAAAACTATCGGGAACACTTCCTTTAAAGTAGTTTATAAACAATGGAAAATTTCAAATTATATGTAAATTAACACACATACACACAACACAAATATCTATGTGTTGGTACTGGAGGTCCTAGCCATGGCAATCAGACAAAACAAAGAAATACAAGGAATCCAGATTGATAAAGAAGAAGTTAAGCTGTCACTAATTGCAGATGACATGATATTGTACATAAAAACCCTAAAGACTCCAACCCAAAACTACTAGAGCTAATATTGGAATTCAATAGTTTCAGGATACAAAATTAACACACAGAAAGCTGTGGCTTTCCTATATACTAACAATGAACCAATAGAAAGAGAAATGAGGAAAGCAATTCCATTCCCAATTGCATCAAAAAGAATAAAATACCTAGGAATAAACCTAATCAAAAAAGTGAAAGACCTATACCCTGAAAACTGCAAGATACTCTTAAGAGAAATTTAAGGGGACACTAACAAATGGAAACTTATCCCAAGCTCCTGGCATCAAAATGGCCATCCTGCTCAAAGCAATATAGAGATTTGATGCAATCCTATCAAATTACCAGCAACATTCTTCAACGAACTGCAATAAATAATTCAAAAATTCATATGGAAACACCAACGACCCCGAATAGCCAAAGCAATCCTGAGAAAGAAGAATAAAGTAGGGGGATCTCACTCCCAAACTTCAAAGCCATGGTAAAGAAGACAATTTGGTTCTGGGACAAGAACAGAGCCACAGACCAGTGGAACAGATTAGAGACTCCAGACATTAACCCAAACATATATGGTCAATTAATATTTGATAAAGGAGCCCTGGACATACAATGGCAAAATGACAGTCTCTTCAACAGATGGTGCTGGCAAAACTGGACAGCTACATGTAGGAGAATGAAACTGGACAGTTGTCTAACCCCATACACAAAAGTAAATTCATAATGAATCAAAGATCTGAATGTTAAGTCATGAAACCATTAAAATCCTGGAAAAAAACATAGGCAAAACCTCTTAGACATAAACATGAGTGACCTCTTCTTGAACATATCTCCCCGGGCAAGGACAACATCAGCAAAAATGAACAAGTGGGACAATATTAAGCTGAAAAGCTTCTGTACAGCAAAAGACACCATCAATACAACAAAAAAGTACCCTACAGTATGGGAGAGTATATTTGTAAATGACAGCTCCGATAAAGGCTTGACGTCCAAAATATATAAAGAGCTCACACACTTCAGCAAACAAAAAACAAATAATCCAATGGAAAAATAGGCAGAGGAACTGAACAGACAGTTCTCCAAAAAATAAATACAGGTGGCCAACAGACACATGAAAGATGTTCCTCATCGCTAATTATCAGTGAAATACAAATTAAAACCACAATGAGGTATCACCTCACACCAGTAAGGATGGCTGCCATTAAAAAGACAAACAACAACAAATGTTGGCAAGGTTGTGGAGAAAAGGGTACCCTCCTACACTGCTGGTGGGAATGTAAATTAGTTCAACGATTGTGGAAAGCAGTATGGAGTTCCTCAGAATGCTCGAAATAGACTTACCATTTGACCCAGGAATTCCACTCCTAGGAATTTACCCAAAGAACACAGCACTGAAGTTTGAAAAAGACAGATGCACCCCTATGTTTATCACGCACTATTTACAATAGCCAAGAATTGGAAGCAATCTAAGTGTCCATCAGTAGATGAATGGATAAAGAAGATGTGGTACATATACACAATGGAATATTACTCAGCCTTAAGAAGAAAACAAATCCTACCATTTGCAGCAACATGGATGGAGCTAGAGGGTATTATGCTCAGTGAAATAATCCAAGTGGAGAAAGAGAAATACCAAATGATTTCACTCATCTGTGGAGTATAAGAACAAAGGAAAAACTGAAGGAACAAAACAGCAGCAGAACCACAGATCCCAAGAATGGGCTAACTGGTACCAAAGGGAAAGGGACTGGGGATGATGGGTGGGTAGGGAGGGATACAGGAGGGGAAGAAGAAAGGGGGTTTATGATTAGCATGCATAATGGGGGATGGGAGAAAGGGGAGGGCTGTACAACACAGAGAAGACAAGTAGTGATTTTACAACAGTTTGCTATGCCTATGGACAGTGACTGTAAAGGGGTTTGTGGGGGTGACCTTTTATAGGGGAGAGCCTAGTAAACATAATATTCTTCATGTAATTGTAGATTAATGATAACAAAAAAAAGAAAAGGGGGATTACTCCCTGATGGGATAAAACTAACTATAAATCAACCAGAAAAGTATGTTTTAAATGTCCTTTATTTTGATCAGTTAAAGGGTATCAGATGATCAGCTATGGAAGTACATTTTCTGATAATATTCCTTTCTGTTAAAAAGAAATCTGTTCCTGTGTGGTGATCTCCAATAAATTCTTCACAATGATATAAAGGGCATATCAAAGTGTGGGCAAAGGGTTTGTTTGTGTTTATACAGAGGATCAAAGCCTAATTTGGCTACCCAGAAAATGAACTAAGATAGAACATGAAGAAGTTCCAACATCAACATTCTCTGGAAGAGTCATTCCAGAAGATGAACATCAAAAAACTTCAACAAAGATCCTGGCGCTGTTGCAGTTGTAGCTGCATTCATCCCACCGGTTCCTGGACTTGCCATTGGAATGAAGAAGTAGATATCTAAGCTGGCCTGTGCATACAGTAAAACAACAAATTTGACTGGATCTATACTGTCATAACTCAACCAAGAATTAGGAGAAGTGCAAGTTGCAGCACTCCAAAGTCTTGTGACTACAGACTATCTGCTGTTAAAAGAACATTTGGGATGTGAACAGTTCCCAGGAATGTGTTGTCTTAATTTGTCTGATTTTTCTCAAACTATTCAAATTCAATCAGACAATATCCATCATATCATTGATAAGTTTTCACAAATGCCTAGGGTGCCTAACTGGTTTTCTTGGTTTCACTGGAGAGGGCTGCTAATTGTAGGTCTGCTTTCGTTATGTAGCTGTATTCCTATTATGTTAATGTGTGTGTGCAATTTAATAAGTAGTTTAAAACCTATACATGCTTATGTTACTCTATAAGAAGATATGTCAAAGAAATAATCAATCTTCCCATGTTTTCTTCCATCTGCTACATCTATAACTTTTCTTCTTCCTTCCTTATGACAACTCTTAAGTAGAATTCGTGCCTCATAATGAAATTACCGAGTGTCATAATTCTTCCAAGTGGTAAAGATACCTTAATACAAATGCTGGGCATAAAAGCCACAGGGCATAAATCTGCAAAGAAGTACAAAGCTAACCATTTCAAACAATATTGCTTCTCTCTCACTTACCAACTTTACATTTCCCTGTATGGCCCCAGAAGATGACTGGTTAGCCAGAGATGGGTAAGATTCCTCAAGGGAGGAACAACCTAAGTCAGGCTCAGTCGCAGGGGGACTATCTGGTGAGAAATTGGGGATCAACAGAGGTGAGGCTTAGAACCCCACACCCCTGTTTTGAGAGAAATTTTCTGCAGCCGTGGATGTTTTGTTGCCCTTGTCTAGCTTGGATTAATAGTTAGTCTATAGGCACACACCTGATCATCTACATTTGCCCTCTTATAGCACTAAAGTATGTTTTCTACCTTTATCTTGCATCTACCTACCACTTCAACATTTTATTAAAAATTATAATAAAAGTAATAACAATAATAATAAGGGAGAAATGTGGGATTCACATATAAATCAAGTATAAAAATCAAGCAAATATTCATATTTGACCTGAATGTTTATAGTTCAGAATGCGTGATGAAAAGCAAAAGTTTCTGTGATGACTGCCGTTGCACTGTCACCATGTAAGAACTTATTCACTATGTAAGAATTTGTTCACCATGTAAGAACTTGTTCATTATGCTTCAGAAGATTGGAGACTGCAGAGAATTAGGCTTGGGGTTGATTAATGATTGTGCATTGAGTCCCCTATACAGAATTTTATTGTTATTAACAACCATTTGATCAATAAATATGAGAGACGCCCTCTAAAAAAAAAAGAATAGTATATTTGGCTGGCTTACTGTCATATAGCTTCCAACACCTTTAAATTAACTTTTTTCTCCATGTAAATAAAATTGCCAGATTTGCAGATTCTCTCTTCTGACCTTGGTGCATCTCCATACCAACAAGTGTTTCAAAGAGGTAGAGAGAAGAAGCGTATCTCCATCAATAGGTGATTACAGTGGGAGTGGGGAGTAATGGCAGTCAGGAACCAGAGGTTTGGTGGGGCCCATTTGTAGCCAGGTCACAAGAGAGAGTGGCAAGCAGAAGTGGACAACTGCTTGTAAGCAATAAAAGGGTTTCTACCACTTTATTTCTGCCTGTGATTGACTTTCATTTCAAAGGTATTTTGCCTTGGGATTTTCCCCAGGAGTTACATCTGCAGCAGGACCTCTGAACCTGAATTTTGTCTAAATGGGTGTGACCTTTGTGCGGGCTGCCCCTAGCTATGGTGGGGAGATGTCCAGAATCCCCACTGTGGATGGTGGGGAAGCTGTAGTGGCTGCCGAGGTAGAGGGTGCAGCTTCATCTGGGAGACCCCTGTCTGTGGGGCCTCCAATTGGGGAGCCCCCAGTGGAGAACTGGTCTAGGGTAAAGCACCTCCTAGTGGGGTGGAGCTTTCGCAGAAGAGGGAAAGTGTGGAAATACCGGAAGCTGTTAAATTAGCTTTCTGTGAGATAGAAGACTGCTTAGAGTCCCTGAGTGGCTGTGTAGCAGCCGGGATTGTGGGATGCCTTCTCCTCGAGGTAGTGGAAAGTGTTATGAAAGAGAGAGAGGAACTTCAGCAGGAGAGAGACACAGGTCAGCATCACTTTGAGTGGCTGGGTGATGAACTATGGGATGCCCTTAAGAAAGAGAGACAGATATTGAGAAGACAGGTCACACTCCTGGAAGGATTCCTTAGAGCAGTGAAGAGCAGGTAGGCAGCCAGAGAATCCACATTGCAGGAGGCCATGGAGGAGGAAAGAGTGGTGTCTTCAGCCCCAGAGATGGTGGAGGAGATGTTGGGAGAGGATGTGGGTTTGCTGAGGCCTCTGCCTAAGACACCAGCCTCTCCAATAATAAAGGCCTGCCCAGCTGTAATTAAGAAAGTAAAAATGCAACAACCATGGGCTCCTCAGGGTGAGGAGCTGCCCCCTCTCCAGGTTGTGGAGCACTCCATGCTCTGCCCCTATACCCAGGATGAGCTGGTGGACATGAGCATATGGTTTAGGCAGATGCCATCAAAACTTCTACTGACATGACTTTTGCATCTCCAGGATATGGGGGTGGAAAAATTGTTATGTCAGGTCCTGAAATGAGTAGACTGGCTTCCATGACGACTCACCCTTCCCTCTGGCAGTGGTTGCAAAGTGTCCATCATGCCTCAGGGAATCAGGAGCTTTTGGATTGGCTGACAGCATCCATCTGGGCAGTGTGGCCTAATAACAGTGATTTATCGTACTTGTCCACTAGCTGGAAAATGTAGGCAGAGCTCCAGCAGGTGTTATGGGAGCAGGGCAAGAAAAGTATCATCTATAATATGGACCCCCAAGGTCCCAATGAGGAGTTGTTCACTGTAAGAATGAGAAATCTGATGCTCCAGACAGCTCCGCATCTCTCCTTGGGCCCCTAGTGACTACTCTTGCTCCCCACATAGGGCAACCTATAAGTGAGGCTACTCGTACTTTTGCAGATCTGGGTGAGGTTGAAACAATAAGGGCATGGAAGGAAGTACAGGCTGTGACTGAAAGGAGAGGTGCAAAGGGCCCCATGAAGGTCTCAAGGACCCAGATGTGGATTGATTTGATAAAGGCCAGGGTAGTGAAAGAGAAACTTGATGGGTATCCCAGTCAGAACTTGTTAGAACTGTGGCACCGATTCAAGCTAGAGCAGCAGTTCAGCTGCTGAGGTCCAGGACATGGAAGCCAGAAGCAAAGGTCCAGGTAAAAAAAATACCATGAAAAGTATTTTAGGATATGAAAAATGAAAAATAAATATTTCTGAGATAATAAAAAGAGATCAACCATATTAAAAGATTTCTAAAAGTGTATCTAATTATTAATCATAGGCTAAAGGTCTATATTCTATCAGAATTTCTTACGTGTGAATTAGTAAATGAATAGCATATCATATCTTAAAAGGGCACAAACCTTTATGAAAAACTTGAAGATGACCTATCAATATAAAAGCACACATGAATCACAAACACGAAAATTAGATCCACAATAGGGCCCATTCAGACTTGATACATCACAGAAAGAAAAAATAGATTACCACTAGTATTGTGAGTAAAACAAAACAACCAAACGCTGCCATCTGTGGTGCATCAGGGTAAATGCTTGATGGGAAGCAACATGGATATATTATTCAGAAAAGGGCATTATATTTAAATAAAAAATTAACCACAATATCAAGGAATTATATACATAGATATTCATCTCAGTGTTTAAGATTAGTAAAATGTTGGAAGAACTCTATGTTTATAGTAACAGAAAATCTTTATATGTTTCCTATCATTAAGGCAAATATTATAAATATTTATATTCAAAGGAGTGATTTTCTATAGGTATTTCAGGTAATGAAAATATTACATAATTTTAATATTGAGAGAAATATGGAGCTATACACAGTGAGATTCCATTTGATATCTAATATAATTCGTGTGTCTTATTAATCAATTCAAATTATTTATTAAACAATATGCATTGAGAGTGAGAAACCAAATTTTATAATATATAAATATATTGATGGTAGGAAGACAGTTGCCTTCTTTTCTTCTTTCTGTTTCATTAATATTTTAACTCATCTGTAATGTTATAAAATGCATTCATAGAGTAAAAATGGTAGCTTTTACAAACAGAAGTCAATATAATTTTGTCAAGAAACAACTTGCAATACAATATGTTTTTATTTTTTCTTTATGTAAACAAGATGTGAATTCATGATAACATTTCTAAACCAACAGCCGCTTGAACTACTTGAACTTTCTTGTCCAAATGTCATGGTCTCATGCACTATTTGTCTCTGAGCCAGATGAAGGTAAGACGATGAAAAAATATTGTGGGAATGGACAACTGATTAGGTGATGCTGTGGGATGGAGCAGAATGGACATTCTGAATCAGAGTCAGGGTGCCTCACAGAGAACGAATGCCATCAGTTCAGGGTGACAGTGTGAAAGAGGAGAGAAGGTGTGTCTGGTTGAAGTATCTGATCACCTGCAGGGCACAGGGCTTGCACTTTCCCCACCATGCTGGGGATCTCGGAGCTGACACACTCCGTCAGCACCAGGCTATTTGCTCTTCCTGTTCCCCTGGAGAGAAGTGACCTTTCTCTCTCTGTTTCTGAACCCTTCATTGTTAGCCTCAGCTATAATATACTGCCTTTTCCTCATTTCTAGATCTTGTCACCTAAAATAGTTGAATCCTTTTGATTTGCTAACTGTCTTACTTTCTCTCCCATATCCATGGGACTGTGAGTTTGAGACAAGAAGATATTTAATCTCTCCTGTTTCCAGAATATTCTCATACACAGGCCAATGAGTGACACATGGCATTCATTCAGTCAGTACCTGTGAAGTTAATTAATTGTTAAGACATGTCTCCCACAGTGTTCCTCAAACTTTTACATTGTTTACATACAAATTTTAATTTTCACAATATACAAACTGTTTCCTTTACTTATTAACAACATTATTTTGTGTCCTATGCCTTTTACATTTTGATTTCCTCTGAACTCTTCTACGGTCCCTGGAAGATAAGAAAATAATATTTCTGTACTGTTTTCCCAAATCAGATTCCCCAGGTTAGTATTGTTTAGCTAATGGCAATGCACCAACTTCCTTTCCTGCCCATGAAGCAGAGCTTTGATATAATCAGATTTTCACTTTGATTTATTTATACACTTTATGATTAAAAAATTCATTTACTATCCCCAATTGATTATTAGAGAATAGAAGAAATATTTATTGTGTGATAACTAGACAGCAATTACAGTGCTTTCTGTTCTACTCGTTTTATAATGTTATGTGTTTTTTTGCTGAAAGGTGGCAAATAATATTATAATGTTATTCCCATTAATCTGGACATGAGTTTTCAAGATGGGAGTTATTATAAACATTTCTAATATAAGAGAGTGTCTCAAGATCTTAAACTTGTTTACTTAAATAAAAAATTTTATTGAACTTTCTTGATTTTATTCTTCTTCTCATGATGGCTCTGTTGTACCTGCCTCAGAATTCTATAAACATTGAGATGCTGCTGAAGGAAAAATAAAGGGTCTCTGTGCTGACAGAACAAAATCCAAGGAGCAAATCAGCCCCCTCCACATCTCCACCATCTGAATGTCGCGTGCCCTGTCCTCGCCGGCAAGAACAGCATGCAACAACAGCAGGATTCTTCTGCAGAAAGCTTTATTCTTCAGCTCTTTGTGAAACAAATGAGTTGGGCAGGACCCAGAGGGGAAGGAGAGGCTTGCTTATATAGTTCTCATGCTCTGACCTGGTTGGTGCGGCTCCATATGCCTTATTAGCATAACCATTTGGTGGGTCTCATTGGTCCTTATGCCAAGGCGCAATTAGCATGTAGTTTAGTGGTGTGGGATGATTTGTCATTAGGAAGTTCGGGGCCTTCCGGCTGCCCTGCATTGGGCGCTATTTTCTGAGCGCGGCTGCCAACATCTCCCCCTTTTTTGTCTAACAGAAGCTCAAGGCGGAACTTGCCAGCAGAGGCGGAGACAGAGGCCTGACCTCCATCATACTTCTTGATGCCCCCTTTTTGGAGAGGGGTTCTGGGCATCTACCCCTATGCAGTCAGGCATGCCTCTCAGAGGGGTCCAAGACCTCTTGCAGTGCTTTGCCTCGCATCCTCTGGCTGGCGTTGGGACCGCTTGGTACAAAGGGTTTGGACCCTTTTTCTCAACCCTCTTGCACCATGAGCTTCTTAAAGAAAGCTGTGATTAAGCATTGAGGTACTCGGGCCTGGTGCAGTGCCACATGGGCTCAGGGTGCAAGAGCTACCTCAAGCTAAAGCCGAGCTTCCTTCTTAAGCATGTTGAGCCACACTTGGGGAGAGGCGCCAACGTCTATCACCATTAGGGCTTGAGAAAGGATCACCTTGTCCTGCTTATGTTGGTTGCGGAGTCTGCATAACAACCAGAGTAAGAGCATGAGACCTCCAAGCAGGAACACGCCCATCCCAGCCATGCCCGCCCACTCCTTGACGTGGGAGAGAGCTCTGAGGAACCAGGAAGAGAGTCCTTCCGCTACGGAGATATCTAGACGGGTGGAGTTGATGTGATAATTTCTCGCCGCAGCTCTTCTAGTGTCCCATCGAAGTCTTGGGACCAGTTTCCTGAAAGATACTGGGACAGGTCTCGTGACAGATTAGCTGCCCGTGTAAAATTTTTATATTGAATGCTAGTGATGCAGAGGGCACGATATTTCCGCTCACATCCCAATTGGGCCATTTGCCAGAGCACCTCTATTTGTTCCTCCACGAGATCTATGCGTTGATTGAGGATCATTATTCCTCCTTTCAGTTTGCCATCAAGTGTGGACTGTTGGTCCAGGGCAGAAGCTACTGAGGCTGCAAGGTTATTGAGCTCTGTAGCCGATTTGATGGAGGTGTCTAAAGCTATACCAGCGGCGGTGGCTGCGACCGCGGTCGCGGAGATCAGGAGCACTATGGCGGCTGTAACACCGAAATCGCGCCTTTCTCGAAACAGAGTCATGGTGTTAGGGGCGTCTACGGGAACAGGGACCCAATGGGGGATGCGGACTACCAAAGCATTGGTAAAGTTACGCGCATCCCAACACTGAGACAGAAAGCAGGTTTCATTGGAGCAGGAGTCAAAGCTACTATTGGATAAGATAAACAGAAATGGGGGGTATACGCATACTGGAGAAGGTGGAAAAAGGGAATTAGGTGACTCTGGACCTGATTTTGCTGAACACGTGTAGTTCTCGTTGTTATGGGTCATGATCATGTTCCAGTGTGCACGCATGTGGTTATTCTCGCACCAAAAGGTGATATTTTTTACACCGATTCCCCCACCCTGGAGGGTGGAAAAGGGGGAGAGGTCGGTACACGAGCCATTGACTCCACACAGCATCCATTTATGGAAGGGGTTCATGCTCAGCTGCTGACGAAACTTGCCTTCGAGCACCTTTACTGGCCACCAAGCCTCATTGGCTGGCCGTCCCTCCATATCTGGGGAGATGGTAAACTCCTGCCTCTCAGTTGCCCACGTTACTAAAGTTGACTGACAGTCAGTCCAGGGCCACAGCTCTCCCTCATAGTCGCCCACACAATGGGAGGCATATTTGGGTTGACGAGGCCTGTCGGTGGAATTGTTCCTGGGAGAGTGTACAAATGTGCCATTGATCCAGAGAACCATCTGGTGGATAGTCATGTTCTTATAGGACGGGCTCCCTTCCTTATTAGGCCCTTCAAATTTAGCTGACATAACGGGGAGGCTACTGGCCTCTAGAATTATGTCACTGAACCATCCGTATTTCCTCCGTTTCAGGGAGATACAGCCAGCTAGATTCTGAGTGGTGAAGCATAATGACCCATTAGTTACGAAGGATCGGTTTTCTCCCAGGGGAGCTACTAGGGTGTCTTTAACTAAGTAGGGCAAGTTCATACTAGCATTGGTAGTGAAAAAGCGCGGAAAAACGGCTGCATTGAAACGGACAGGCATAGGCTTAGGAAAGGCAGACAGGATTCCCCATCTCAATACTCCCTGAGTCGGGGTCTCCAGTGTCAGGAGCAGGGTCAGGAGGTATAGCGAAGTCATCTCCTTTGTTTAGGACTTTCCTCGTTAGGCGCTCCGGGATCCAGAAGGGATTTTCTTCACCCTGGGGGAAAACACACACAGCTCCCCTGGATCTGATTATGATTGGATCCGGGCCCTTCCATTGGTTAGATAACACGTCCTTCCATTTTACTAGTTCTTGTGGGTCTTTTGGCCACTGATTATGGCGATCCGCTGCTGTATGGCCTTGAGCATCCAGATTCAAAAAATTTATAGTGAAAAGTGCTAGGGCTATGGCAGTTTTTGGTGTGGGGGGTATATCTTCAATTCCCCCTTTTTGTTTAAGTAAATAGGATTTGAGCGTGCGGTTCGCGCGTTCCACAATCCCTTGACCCTGTGGGTTGTAGGGAAGGCCAGTGATATGTTTTATCCCCATGTGATGACAAAATTGAGCAAATTTTGTAGAGGTATAGGCTGGGCCATTGTCTGTTTTCAGAATCTGTGGTAATCCCCATGCGCTCCAAGCCTCAAGGCAGTGCTGGATGACATGGGAAGCTTTCTCTCCTGACAATGGGGAGGCAAAGATGACTCCTGAACAAGTATCCACGGATACATGTACATATTTCAGTTTCCCAAAAGACGAAATATGCGTCACATCCATTTGCCAAACTTGTAAAGGCCTAATACCTCTGGGGTTGATCCCAACATGAGGTGTGGGAAGGAAGCTGCAGCAATGTTGGCAGCTAAGGACAATGTTCCTAGCTTCGGCCCTGGTTATGCTAAACCGCTTGCGCAGTGTTTCGGCAGTGACATGAAATTGTGTATGGAATTTTGAAGCTGTGGTGATAGGGTCTAGCAGGGGAAAAGCTATATTTCTGGTTGCGAGGTCTGCCAGGTGGTTGCCTTGGGTCATAGGCCCGGGAAGGCCTGAATGTGCTCTGATATGAGTTATATACAAAGGAGATTGCCTATGAAGTAGTGCTGATTGTATCTGTTTGAACAAAGTGGCTACTGGGCTGGACGCTTTAATTAGCCCGGCCACTTCTAGAGATTTGACTGCATTAACTACATAACAGGAGTCAGACACAATATTTAAAGGTTCAGGAAAGATTTGTAGGACCTCTAAGACTATGCGACATTCCACTATTTGTGGAGTGTCAGGCGTGTAGCCTTTTGTCACAACTTTGCCATCATGGACATAGGCACCTGTGCCTGTCTTAGACCCGTCCGTGTAAACTGTTTTTCCATGAGGCAGCGGGGTTAGGCTAGTGACCCGAGGGAATACTAGGAGATGATTTTTGGCGAAGTTGATGAGGGGATGTTTAGGGAAATGATTATCAAAGGTTCCTGAGAAACTGTAAGCAAGTATGGCCCAATCATCGTTCATAGCACATAATACTTGTATCTGTTCTACGCTGTAAGGGGTTATAATTTTAGCTGGAGCCTCTCCGAAATGTGTCATGGAGGTTTTTACTCCTCTCAAAGCAAGTTTGGCCACGGCTGCCGGATAGTACTCTATTGTTCTAGCCTGAGAGGCTTGGGGATGGATCCAGATCAGTGGGCCGTGCTGCCATAAGACTGCTGTTGGCAGCTCCGGGGTGGGAAGGACACACAACTCAAAGGGTTCATTCGATTGCACTCTATTTAATTGTGCTGTCATCAAAGCCTGTTCTACTTTGCGAATGGCTTGTAATGCCTCAGGTGTGAGGGAGCGCGGTGACGTTAGTTGTGGGTCTCCTTCTAGGGTTTTAAATAGTGGAGTCAATTCAGTGGTGAGTATCTTTAAGTATGGGCGCAACCAATTAATATCCCCTAGGAGTTTTTGGAAGTCATTCAAATTTCGCAATTGATTATGTCTTATCTCAAGCTTTTGGGGGCAAATTACATCTGTGTAAATGGTTGCTCCTAGGAATTTGCTAACACTAGATTTTTGGACCTTCTCGCTTGCTATATTCAGTCTCCAATTTTCTAGGGATCTAGTGAGATCTATATATGCTTCTTCTATTTCCGCTGGTTGTGGGGAGCAAAGAAGGATGTCATCCATGTAATGGATGATCTTTAGCGTGGGATAGGTCTTACGAATTGGGTCTAGCGCTCGCTGAACATACAGTTGACATATGGTGGGGCTATTTGCCATTCCTTGAGGGAGGACCTTCCACTGAAATCTGGCATCGGGTTGTTCATGGTTAATAGCTGGCAAAGTAAAAGCAAATCTTTCCCTGTCCTTGGAGCTTAGAGATATAGAAAAGAAACAATCTTTAATATCTATTATGAGCACTTTCCATTCTTTAGGTAAGACAGAGAGGAGTGGCAGTCCCCGTTGTATGGGTCCAAACATTCTCATTTGAGCATTTAATGCTCTCAGATCATGAAGCAACCTCCATGATCCTGACTTTTTCCTGATTACAAATATG
Source organism: Manis javanica (assembly GCF_040802235.1). Lineage (NCBI taxonomy): Eukaryota > Metazoa > Chordata > Mammalia > Pholidota > Manidae > Manis > Manis javanica. Next base: position 44,260,091 of record NC_133169.1, on the reverse strand, counting down.
GGTGTGTTCCATGGGGACACAGATGGTTCTAGGTGTCCCACTTGGAGCTGCTCTTGCACTAAGCAATGAGCTGCTTCTAATTTTTCAGAGGATAGGGGCCACTGAGGAACCCATACGGCCTCCTCTGTGAGCCAAGGTATGGGCATGGCATCTTCAATGGCCCCTATGAAAAACCCAGGCCGTGACGGTCATTCTTTACTTTGGGCAGGATGGGCTCTATGTGTCCCTGTTGGTGTTTCCCCAGCCCCTTGCCAGGGATGTATCCTATGTCCATCATCATGCCTTGGGCGGGGGTGGAGTATTCATTAATGAGTTTGAGGCCTAAGTCTCTCATGACATCCCTCCCCCATAAATTGACCGGTAGAGGGAGTACATAAGGGGTGACTGTACCCTCTTGTCCTTCAGGGGCTCGCCATTTCAATGGTTTGGCACTAATTGAAGGGCTTGACTCATATCCTAAACCTTGTAATGAATGTGAGGATTGGGTCACAGGCCACTTGGAGGGCCACCAGGTTGCAGAGATAATACTTTTATCTGCTCCAGTGTCTAGGATTCCCTCAAAGCTCTTTCCCTCTATTTGAAGAGTTAATTTTGGTCTGTCTGCTAAATCTAATACTATGAAGGCTGAATCCCAGTCAGAGGAGCCGAAGCCCCTTTCTCCCCTCTCCGTGTTGGTAGCAGGATAATTGGCGTGGAGACTAGGTAAAACTAAGAGCTGGGCTATGCGGTCTCCCGGGGATATAGGATAGATTCCTCTGGGAGCCGAACACATGATTTTTACCTGTCCTTCATAATCTTGATCTATAACTCCGGGATGAACTACCAGGCCTTTCAATGCAGCAGAAGAGCGCCCTAGGAGTAACCCAATGGTATTTGGTGGTAGGGGGCCTTTAAAGTCTGAAGGGATAGGCTGAACTCCCATCTGTGGAGTCAACACTATTCTGGTGGTGGCACGGATGTCCAATCCCGCGGAACCTGAAGTGGCTCTCCTTGGGGAGCCTGGTTGTTCCCGAATGACACTTGCGTGCTGGTTGCCCCATATATTTGCGGGCCCTGGTGACGGGGGCCCCTCTGGGCATTTTTTGGCAACTCTAAGGGTTTCCCTTCTATATCTTTAATAGACCGGCACTCATTAGCCCAATGCCTGCCTTTCTTACACTTAGGGCACAACCCAGGGGTCTTTTGGGTTGTTTGTTCTGAAGCTGGGCTCCTACACTCTCTCTTTATATGTCCTAATTTCCCGCATTGAAAGCATTTGATACTTCTGTTAGTGATCCTGGCTTGTTTGTGGCTCTGTAATATGGCCGCGGCTAGGCCGCATTGGTGAGTGGCCCTCCTATTTCTCTACAGGCTTTCAACCAGGCATGTATCCCTTTTTGTTTCCAGGGTGTTATCGCCTGTCTGCATTCCTTGGTACATTGTTCAAATACTAATTGCTCCACTAGGGGCATTGCTTGTTCCTGATCTCCAAATATTCTGCCTGCGGCCTCCATCATACGAGCGACAAAGTCAGAAAATGGCTCGCTCAGCCCCTGAATAATTTTTGTCAAATTGCCTGATACTTCTCCTTTGTTGGTGAGGGCTTTCCATGCCTTGGCGGCGCATGTGTTTATTTGTGCGTATACCTGTAAGGGGAAGGCGGTCTGGTTGGCTACCCACTGTCCTTGGCCCGTCAGCATATCATATGACCACGCAGGCTGTCCTTCAGCCGCGTTTGTGCGTGCCTGGGTCATGCTGATATCATGCCACAATGCCTTCCATTCTATGTATTGCCCCATACTAGAAAGGCATGCCTTAGTTACATATTGCCAGTCTGCGGGTGTCATGGCTGTCTCTGTTAATCTCTCAACTTGTGCTATGGTATAGTTAGCACTGACTCCATAAGCCCGAATGGATTCTGCTAACTCCTTAACTTGTTTATGGCTCAGGGGCTGGTGAGAGCGTACGCCATTATCCTCAAATACAGGAAACATTTGTCTAATTGCCTGAAGAGTATCTGGGTGGCAAAAGGAGAGTGCGCCACTCACGTAAGGTGGCGGGGCAACGGGCGTCGGGGGACACCCTGCTTTCATTTTTTCCTTGGTCCGCTTTTCAACTTTGCTGGTTCCCTTACTTCTACACTCTGCGGTTTTATTTTCTTCCCCTTCCTCTGCGGACGTTAATTCCTCCTCAGATTCCCTATTGGAGAGTTGGAGGTCCCTCAACTCTTTCCAGGGGTATTTACTATTTTCTCCGAGGCGATCATCACTCGCTTCTCGGGGCTCTTTCGCTTTTGCCCTAGGCGGGCTTTCTCCCTCACTCTGAGGTTTCTTTACCTTCCTTTTTGTGGCCTTTTTTCAGCCGCGCGCGCTCTCTGTTTCCCGTTCCGTTTCTGACATGCTCTCTTGGATATCTGTCAATGCTCTCTGACCTTCTTTTATTACCTTTTCACATCTCTCATCTTGCAGACAAGCTCTAATCAGTTTTCAGAGGGGCCTGGTGCCTCCCCTCAGGCTACCCTCCTCCTCCTCTCTATCAAGATCTTTCCCCAGTTTGTCCCAGCTCGGGATTGAGAGGGACCCTGAACAAATGAACCAGGGGGCCACACGGTCTATCTCCTTCACAAAAGATCCTAAGACTTTGCTGGAGACCTTCAAGTTTCGCTCTTTGAGAGCTGTCTGCAGCGCCGTGACTAATGAAGGTGCATTCCCCATGGTGCCTCCTTATTTACAGAGAACCATCAACCATCATCCTAAAAAGCAGGGGCCTCTCGGAACTTACCCCTCCGGGCTTTCTTCTGACCTGCAGTTCTGAATCCTCTCCAGATGTCTGAAGGGTCCTCCCTGTGCCGGTGATGTTCTGGTTCCCGGGTTTCGGCACCACTTGTCGCGTGCCCTGTCCTCGCCAGCAAGAACAGCATGCAACAACAGCAGGATTCTTCTGCAGAAAGCTTTATTCTTCAGCTCTTTGTGAAACAAATGAGTTGGGCAGGACCCAGAGGGGAAGGAGAGGCTTGCTTATATAGTTCTCATGCTCTGACCTGGTTGGTGCGGCTCCATATGCCTTATTAGCATAACCATTTGGTGGGTCTCATTGGTCCTTATGCCAAGGCGCAATTAGCATGTAGTTTAGTGGTGTGGGATGATTTGTCATTAGGAAGTTCGGGGCCTTCCGGCTGCCCTGCATTGGGTGCTATTTTCTGAGCGCGGCTGCCAACATCTGAATCTTCTCATGTGCATCTTGATAGTTTATCTTAAGTCAAAGGTAAATTTTCAGATCCAGAGGAGACTGTATACTTAGATATTTTTTCCATGTTCTCGTGGAGAAAAAAGTATATTTGAAGGTGTCGGAAGCTATATAATGGTAAACCAGCCAATCACCGTATTCTTTAGAGATGAATATTTATTGCAACACAAATTCAGGTTTTTCCTTTAATCGAATATAATATTCTTTTTTCTAATAGGTGTATCTACTCTATTTCCACTTATGCATGTCATAAATATGTTTCATTTCTTTTCTTGCCTCTTATTTTTGCTATTTCCTTTTTTAAACTACCTTTGCTTTTCCTTATCTTCTCCTGTTAATTATGTGTTGGAGTGTTACATGTTCAAGAATCCTCAGTTTTATAGTTTTCTTTTATATATAATACTAAAATAATGTTATACTGTTTTACAAAAAAGAATTTACATAGACATTTCCTTCTTCATTTTGTCTACATCATTTAATTATCATCACTTAAAAAAGAAGGAAATGAATACATTTAAAAATTCTTTCATCATTCAAAAATACACCCAACTTAGTTGTTATTTATTTTAAAACCTTTAAAATGAACTTATGCAGAATAACCTTAATTATACCTCTGTTAGCTGGTTCTCCAGCTTTAAACTGTGAATGCGTTGTTCATAAAGGACAAGAAAGACTTGTACATATTGGGGGGCAGAGTACTCCTCATTCACACTCGCACATCCATTTCACCAACCTCTGGACCTTGCTGGTTATATTATTATTTCCACATGCTCATCATTTGTAACATATGTTCTATTTTTTCCTGTGACTTCATTTATTTAGTCATGCATCGATGCATTTCCTCATGTGCTATTATTAAATATTCTAAGTGTCATTATAATTCTAGTTAAGAGTTTCCTAATTTCATTATCCATCTGGATGCTCTATTTCCTTAAGCGTCACTTACTGAAGTTACTTTTCTTCTTCTATAAAACTTGAAGAAGTGCTCTGATGATTAAGACATTTCACTAAAACTTTGGTAAATATTGCTCTATTTTTCATATAATTTTTGTCACTACAGAAATTTCAGAGATTTGTTACATATTTCCTTCTGTATGGTGACTAGAGATTTTTACCCTGAGATCCCAGGAATTTTCCCTTGATACCTATCATACTACATTTTTGCATTATGTATTTACCTGTATAAAATGCTATGTCACTTTCTGAAAACTAGACCTGGGTATATATTCTTATCATATTCATTAGTCATATTTTCAATTGTAATAAATACATTTTATTTTTGACACTTTTATTTGGTTTCCAAATGTATTTTCCAAATGTATTTTGGAAATGATTTTCTTCAGGATTATAAACCAGTTTTCAAGTCATAAACATTTATAGTTATGTCTACTCTTTTTCTTCATACCATAATTTTCTTTTTTATTTTATATTTCTTCTCTACTTTTACCACAGTTTATCAGTTCAATATTATTCTGCATTTTTATAATTCCTTGACATTTCAAATATAGCATTTGAATTATATTACATACTGAAATATATTTTATTAATTTCATTTCAAGAGGAAAACCTTCATAACCTTTGGAGTTATACCAATTTTTCTATTTTTATTTTACTTCCTTTTTTACTTTTCATAAGTAATATTATCCAAAGTGAAATATATTACTCTTTAAATAAATATGTTTTTATTCCTGTTTATCAAATTGTTTTTACAGAACTTGATTTTGAAATGCATTTAAAGCCTTTTAGATATTTTAAAAACGCTGCATAGTTTTATAGAAAAACAATTAACAAGATGTTCTATAGTCTAGTATATAATTTTGTTATTCATTATCACATTCCTGTTAAAACATATTTTATCATCTAATATTTCATCCTTTAATAGAATATTTTATTCTTAAATACAAAAACATCATTATTGTCTTTTGTGTAAATATGGCTTTGAATTCCCCAATCTCTTCTATTTTTAGTTATGTAATAGCATATGCAATCAATTTCAAACTGATAAAATTCTTAATTATTTATGAGTTTCTTTAATCCCTATACTGTCATTACATTGATGATATACAGGAATGGGTACATGACTGGCACTCAATGAACACTGATGGAGTTAGTATGTAAGCCAATTCCTATTACATTTTTAGCACATATAATCCATAAATCAATGCTTATGTTAATAAGGGATCAATTGAAAAACAGTTAACAGAAAACAGTTAAAGTGGTGTCTTAGTCCATTTACTAAAAGCAAGGGGAATATTTTTTCATTCTACAGTCACTTGCCACATTTCTGACCTGGCAGCTAATCACTTGCAAGGATAGAAGGCCCCAGGGACCTCCTGAGGAGCATTTCCTCTGTGCTCCATACACCACTCAATGGAGAGGAGCTTCATCCATTTTCTGCGCATCTCCTAATGCCTAGACAATTTCATGTACTTAAATAGGGAGAGAGTCAGCCTCCAAAGAGGGAGGTCTGCAGTCAACCTGGACAGATTTGTGTTCTCAAAACTCTGCCACTGACCTGCTTTCTACCCAGGTAAGCTATTTACATTTATAATTTGCAAGAGTTAGAAATTAAGAAAGAAAGATCATATTTGCATATATTTAGAAAACAGAACATCTCCCTGTACCTGAAGGAAGTTATATGAGGTTCGCTGAAGTTTATGGAGGAAGATATATTTTAAGATGCCGAAATTATCTTAGTGTTTGATTCATGAAAATAGCTGAAGGATCTTGTGCTTTATATTTAGTGTAGAACTTGTATGTTAACACACACAGACCCACAACCACTTAACGGTTTTCATGAATGTTTGGTTACAGAAAATATGCTGCACACTGTTATATTTCTCATATCACAATAGTAAAATTTAAAAATTCTTCCTATTGGATGACATAAACAGGAAGTGGATTGCTTATTAATGTTTTACACTAAACCCTAGATTTTCACATCATTCCATATTTTATATATGCCAATCTAAAATAGGATCAGACATAAGGAATTAGCAGACTATTTAGAACTAAAAACTGTTAAATATCACTTATAACATCATTGAAAGTTTCTGTCATATTCTAATGAAAATAGGAGAGAGAGAGCGAGAGAGGGAGTTGTTCTCCCTGAATGTATTAGTTAACTTTCAATAATGATGAAATATAGCTAATACACAATATTATATTGGCTTTAGATGTACAACATAGTGATTCAGCAATTATATACACTACTGTGTTGGTTAATTTTTGGCCATTACAATGACAATGGGATGAGTGGTTGCTTGATAAGATTGTACCACAGCTTTTGGAAAATAGAGCAGCAAAATTGTCATTGTAATATTCTTAGGCAGAAAAATAGATATGGTTGGTGGAGAAAGAATAAGGCCAGTGAAGCCCACTACATGGGACTCAAGGAGTTGCCCAGATAAAGCAAGAGAGCCAGAAAGGACTCACAGAGTCAGCACCCTTTGCAGTGTGAGTTCAATCCACAGGCTCTGAATCTGGGCTGACCTTGAGACCTGCTCCAGCTGATGCAGGTGAGAGAGGGCAGAGACCTGGGACAAGCATCATGATGAACTTTTCCCACCTATGATGAAAAATGCTGAGATGTGACTAGCTTAGTGGAACAGGAGGGACTTATCTTGAGGCTAAGATTCCTTTTAAGAACAGAGAGTTGGGGGGCGTTAGATCCCTAGCATACTCTTTTGTAATCAGCCAGTGACTGGTCCTAAGGCAGGGCACGCAGTCTTACCCGATGAGTTCCCAGGGCTTGGGAGTGGCCACTCTCCTGGAGAGGCACAAGAGGTTTGTCCTGCAGAATCCCCTAGAGGGCTGGCTGAGGATAATGACATGCTGTCTCCCACCAGAGACAGACATAGGGAGACAGCCTAACAAGCCTAGTCCCCCTCAATCTTTTACCTTTTTCACATTCTTGAAACTCCATAAAAGACAGAATCCCAGCTTTTGGGTGTGCCTCTCTCTGAGGTTGCCCACACTGCCCCTTGAGTGTGCACCTCTTTACTTTCAGTAAGCTTCTCATGGCTCAACCGACTGCATTTTGTCCCTGCACTCTCCCAGTTGTATGTGTCCATGTTACTTGGCTATTTCATTCTATTCTCTAGGCTTAAGCACAAGCCTTCCTCTGCCTCTGTCCCACCTCAGCCTGGGAGGGAGGGGCTGCTGGAAGCTCTGATATGGGCTGCAAGTTCCCATCCACAGGGCTTGTAGCCTCATACTCGCTGGCAGGCTGCCTGAAAATCCCCTTTCTTTGCCTTGGGAAGTTCTCAGAACATCATCTCACTCCATCCAGTGCTCTGTGTCTCCCCCAAATCCTGGGGTTGGAGGGACTCAGTCCACATTGTGCAGATCCTGAGCATCAGTGACTCTGGCTTTAGGAGTTGGCAGGGGAGGTGCCCTATGCCCAGCAGTTCAGTGACCTTCCCTGATTCTGTTCTTCCTTGCTCTCTGTGGCCTGCAGGGCAGTGGTCATTCCTTCCTCCCCTTGTGCTCTGACATCCCTGACTCTCCAAGCCATGAACCTCCCAACAATGCAGTGAACTGAGGAAGGATTCTTGAGTAAATATTCTGAAAATTTAGTAAGAAATTAAGAATAAATTATAGGTCATTGAGCAAAGACAATGAAGTAAATACCATGACAAATAAAATTAGGAAAATATATATCTATATATCTATATATCTATATTTATCTACTTATCTATCATCTCTCTGTCATCTACCTGTATCTGAGAAGAAGAAAAAAGGATGAACTATATGAAACTTTTTAAATTTAGTAATTTATGGGGCTCATATGACAAATCCAAGGTTGGAGGTGTGTAATGCATAAGAATCTCTTCCATGTTAGGCAGATAAAGATCTCACATTAATTTTTTAAATGGTACAAAACTTCAGTGAAGAAGAATTTTCAGATGACTATAATACAAAAGAGCATATGAATGATAAAAATGCAAATTAAATCCACAAACGGGGCCTTGCTCTTCTACTTGCAGAATCAGACAGGAAACAGGATGGTTATCAGTGGTTCTGTAAGTGAAGGAAAAAGAAGGTGATATCCTCGGATGGTGTATCAGGATAGAAACTGAATGGGAAGCAGAGTAAAATATGAACCAAAAAGAAATTATTTAAAAAATGTAATTATAGACTCAGTGAATTAGTTCCATAAAAATTAAATGTTGTTTTAGATTTAAAAAAACTATAGGAGAACAACATATTATGTTTCATTAATTTTTTTTAATTTTTGTTGATATATTTTCATTGAAATATAGTTGATATACAACATTATATTGGCTTCAATTATACAAAATAATGACTCAAGCCATATACATTTTTAAAAATAGAAAAGTTGTATCCAAATTGTGTTAGTAAGGCAAAATATTAGTAGCTTTAAATGTAATTCAAATATGATTTTCTAGAACTATTTAAATCATGAGAACTAAATACACAATTTAAATATTTAGGAAAATTAGAGTCATATATAGCATGATTCTACTTTACATCTGATCTATTTTTTATGGTCCATGTCTATTTACCTATAGGTATTATTTAATTTATAAAAAAGAAATCAAATCTTAGATAAATGTTATATTTAATGGTGCTTTTATTTGTCAGATAATCCAATTACCTTATTATGCTTTTATAGTATGAAAAAGATCATTTTATAAAATAGTTCAAAATAATTAAAAATTAAATGTCATATTTTCTTTACACATAGAAAACAACTGAATCCTTGATATAATTATCAAACAAAAGGCAGTTGAGAAGCAGGGCCAAGATGGTGGTGTGAGTAGACCAGCGGAAATCTTCTCCCAAAACCACATATATTTATGAAAATATAACAAAGACAACTCTTCCTAGAATAGAGACCAGAGGACACAGGACAACAACCAGACCACATTCACACCTGAGAGAACACAGCGCCTTGCAAAGGGGGTAAGATACAAGCACCAGCCCAGTGGGACCTGAGCACCCCTCCCCCCAGCTCCTGGTGGGAGGAGAAGAGTCAGAGCCAGGAGGGAGAAGGGAGCCCAGGATTCCTGAACACCCAGCCCCAGTCATCCGGACAAGAGCACAGACACAGTGCGTGTGTGGGATCCTGGATACTAGGGAAAGAGGGCAGCAACAGCAGTGAGCGGGTCCCTGAGGCCAGTGCCTGAGGACAAAGAAAAGCAAGCAGCTTTTTTTATCTTAACTTTTTTTTTAATTATTCATTTAATTTTTTCTTTTTTGTTTGTTTTGTTTTGGCAAGTGCTTTTTGGTAATCTTAAAGGGAAAGGTGGGACACTTAGTCTAGTGGCAGGGAATCTGGGGATCTCTGGGCACTCTAACCCCCTGGGCAGCAGGGAGCATGGAGGCCCCTCACAGAGATAAATAGCCTCCCTGCTGCATTCCTCCAATGTGGCTCCACCATTTTGGAGGAGCAGCCCGAGACAGGCCAAGCCCACATCAACAGCAGAGGTAAACTCCATGGCAGCCAGGCAGGAATCAGAATCCCTGTCTGCACGCAGCTGCTGAGCACAAGCCACAAGAGGTCGCTGTTCTCCCAGGATAGGAAGGCCAAAAACCAACAAGAAGGGGAGTTCATCCAGCCATAAGTCGACCCAGCTCTGCAAACTTTCTATCACCATGAAAAGGCAAAATTACAGGCACACCAAGATCACAGAGACAACAGCAGAGAAGGAGGCAGACCTAACCAGTCTTCCCGAAAAAGAATTAAAAGTAAAAAAAATAAACATGCTGATGGAGATGGAGAGAAATATGCAAGAACTAAGGGAGGAAGTCTGGAGAGAGATCACAGATGCCAGGAAGGAGATTACAGAAGTGAAACAAACTCTGGAAGGATTTATAAGCAGAATGGATAAGATGAAAGAGGCCATTGATGGAATAGAAACCAGAGATCAGGAACGCATAAAAGCTGACATAAAGAGAGATAAAAGGATCTCCAGGAATGAAACAATATTAAGAGAACTGTGTGACCAAGCCAAGAGGAACAATGTCCATATTATAGAGGTACCAGAAGAAGAAGAGAGAGAAAAAGGGATAGAAAGTGTCTTTGAAGAAATAATTGCTGAAAACTTACCCAAAATGGGGGAGAAAATAATCGAACACACCACAGAAATACACAGAACTCCCAACAGAAAGGACCCGAGGACACCAAGACACATAAAAATTAAAATGGCAAAGATCGAGGACAAGGAAAGAGTTTTAAAGGCAGCTAGAGAGAAAAAGATCATCTATAAAGGAAGACCCATCAGGCTATCATCAGACTTCTCGACAGAAACCCAACAGGCCAGAAGAGAATGGCATGATATATTTAATGCAATGAAACAGAAGAGCCTTGAACCAAGGATACTGTATCCAGCATGATTATCATTTAAATATGACAGAGGGATCAAACATTTCCCAGACAAACAAAAGCTGAGGAAATTTGCCTCCCACAAACCACCTTTACAGGGCATCTTACAGGGACTGCTCTAGATGGGAGCACTCCTAAAAAGAGCACAGAAAAAACACCCAACATATGGAGAATGGAGGAGGAGGAATAAGAAGGGAGAGAAGAAAAGAATATCCAGACAGTGTATATAACAGCTCAATAAGTGAATTAAGTTAGGCAGTAAGATACTAAAGAGGCTAACCTTGAACCTTTGGTAACCACGAATTTAAAGCCTGCAATGGCAATAAGTACATATCTTTCAATAGTCACCCTAAATGGAAATGGACTTAATGCACCAATCAAAAGTCACAGAGTAGCAGAATGGATTAAAAAGCAAGACCCACCTATATGCTGCTTACAAGAAACTCACCTCAAACCCAAAGACATGCACAGACTAAAATTCAAGGGATGGAAAAACATATTTCAGGCAAACAACAGCAAGAAGAAAGCAGGATTGCAGTACTAATATCAGGCAAAATAGACTTCAAAACAAAGAAAGTAAATGGAGATAAAGAAGGACACTACATAATGATAAAGGGCTCAGACCAACAAGAGGATATAACCATTCTAAATATATATGCACCCAACACAGGAGCACCAGCATATGTGAAACAAATACTAACAGAACTAAAGGGGGAAATAGACTGCAATGCATTCATTTTAGGAGACTTCAACACACCACTCACAACAAAGGATAAATCCAATGGCAGAAAATAAGTGAGAACACGGAGGCACTGAACAACACAGTAGAACAGATGGACCTAATAGAAATCTATAGAACTCCACATCTAAAAGCAACAGGATATACATTCTTCTTAAGTGCACATGGAACATTCTCCAGAATAGACCACATACTAGCCCACAAAAAGAGCCTCAGTAAATTACAAAATATTGAAATTCTAGCAACCAACTTTTGAGAAAACAAAGGTATAAAATGAGAAATAAATTCTACAAAGAAAACAAAAAGGCTCAGAAACACATGGAGGCTTAACAACATGCTCATACATAATCAATGGATCAACAAACAAATTAAAATAGAGATCAAGGAATATATGGAAACAAATGAAAACAACAACACAAAGTCCCAACTTCTGTGGGACACAGTGAAAGAAGTCTTAAGAGGAAAGTATATAGCGATCCAGGCACACTTGAAGAAGGAAGAACAATCCTAAATGAATAGTCTCACATCACAATTATCAAAACTGGAAAAAGAAGAACAAATGAGGCCTAAAGTCAGCACAAGGCAGGACATAATAAAGATCAGAGAAGAAATAAACAACATTGAGAAGAATAAAACAATAGCAAAAATCAATGAAACCAAGAGCTGGTTCTTTGAGAAAATAAACAGAATAGATAAGCCTCTAGCCAACTTATTAAGAGAAAAAGAGAATCAACACAAACCAACAGAATCAGAAATGAGAACAGAAAAATCACGACAGACTCCACAGAAAAACAAAAAATTATTAAATACTTCTATGAAAACCTATATGCCAACAAGCTGGAAAACCTAGAAGAAATGGACAACTTCCTAGAAAAATACAACCTTCCAAGACTGACCAAAGAAGAAACACAAAAGTTAAACAAACCAATTATGAGCAACAAAATTGAAACACTAATTAAAAAACTACCCAGAAACAAAACCCCGGGCCGGATGAATTTACCGTGGAATTTTATCAGACACACAGAAAAGACATACGCATTCTCCTTAAAGTTTTCAAAAAAATAGAGGAACAGGGAATACTCCCAAACTCATTGTATGAAGCCATCATCACCCTAATACCAAAACCAGGCAAAGACCCCAACAAAAAAGAAAATTACAGGCCAATATCCCTGATGAATGTAGATGCAAAAATACTCAATAAAATATTAGCAAACCATATTCAAAAATATATCAAAAGGATCATACATGATGACCAGGTGGGATTCATCCAAGGGATGCAAGGTTGGTACAACATTCGAAAGTTCATCAAAATCATCTGCCACATCAACAAAAAGAAAGACAAAAACTACATGATCATATCCATAGATGCTGAAAAAGCATGTGACAAAATTCAACATCCATTCATGATAAAAACTCTCAGCAAAATGGTTATAGAGTGCAGGTACCTCAACATAACAAAGGCCATATATGATAAACCCACAGCCAGCATCATACTTAACATCGGGAAGCTGAAAGTTTTTCCTCTGATACCGAAACAAGACAGGGATACCCACTCTCCTCACTTTTATTTAACATAGTACTGGAGGTCCTAGGCATGGCAATCAGACAAAACAAAGAAATACAAGAAATCCAGATTATTAACTAAGAACTTAAACTGTCACTATTTGCAGAGGACATGATATTGTACATAAAAACCCTAAAGACTCCACCCCAAAACTACTAGAACTGACATTGGAATACAGCAAAGTTGCAGGATTCAAAATTAACACACAGACATCTGTAGCTTTCCTATACAGTAAAAATGAACCAATAGAAAGAGAAATGAGGAAAACAATTCCATTCCCAATTGCATCAAAAAGAATGAAATATCTAGGCATAAATCTAACCAAAGAAGTGAATGACCTATACTCTGAAAACTACAAGTCACTCTTAAGAGAAATTAAAGGGGACACTAACAAATGGAAAATTATCCTCTGCACGTGGCTAGGAAGAATTAATATTGTCAAAATGGCCATCCAGCCAAGCAATATACAGATTTGATGCAATCCCTATCAAATTACCAGCAACATTTTTCAATGAACTGGAACAAGTAATTCAAAAATTCATATGGAAACACCAAAGACCCCGAATAGCAAAAGCAATCCTGTGAAAGAAGAATAAAGTAGGGGGGATCTCACTCACCAATTTCAAGGTCTACTATAAAACCATAGTAATCAAGACAATTTGATACTGGCACAAGAACAGAGCCACAGACCAGTGGAACAGACTAGAGACTCCAGACATTAACCCAAACATATGTGGTCAATTAATATTTGATAAAGGAGTCATGGACATAGAATGGTGAAATGACAGTCTCTTCAACAGATGGTGCTGGCAAAACTGACAGCCAAATGTAGGAGAATGAAACCGGACCATTGTCTAATCCCATATACAAAAGTAAATTCAAAATGGATCAAAGTCCTGAATATAAGTCATGAAACCATTAAACTCGTGGAAAAAAACATAGGTAAAAACCTCTTAGACATAAACATGAGTGACCTCTTCTTGAACATATCTCCCCGGGCAAGGACAACATGAGCAAAAATGAACAAGTGGGACTATATTAAGATGACAAGCTTCTGTACAGCAAAAGAAACCATCAATAGAACAAAAAGGAACCCTACAGTATGGGAGAATGTATTTGTAAATGACAGATACGATAAAGGCTTGACGTCCAAAATATATAAAGAGCTCACATGCCTCAACAATCAAAAATCAAATAACCAATTAAAAAATGGGCAGAGGAACTAAACAGACAGTTCTCCAAAATAGAAATACAGGTGGCCAACAGACACATGAAAAGATACTCCACATCGCTAATTATCAGAGAAATGCAAATTAAAACCACAAGGAGGTATCACCTCACACCAGTAAGGATGGCTGCCATCCAAAAGACAAACAACAAGAAATGTTGGCTAGGTTGTGGAGAAAGGGGAACCCTCCTACACTGTTGGTGGGAATGTAAATTAGTTCAACCGTTGTGGAAAGCAGTATGGAGGTTCCTCAAAACGGTCGAAATACATTTTTCTGATAATATTCCTTTCTCTTCAAAAAAAAAAAGCAGTTCCTGTGTGATGACCTCCATTAAGTTCTTCACAATGGTATTAAGGGCATATCAAAGTGTGGGCAAAGGGTCTGTTTGTGTTTATACAGAAGGTCAAAGCCTAATTTGGCTACCCAGAAAACAAACTAAGATACGATATGAAGAAGAAGTTCCAACATCAACATACTCTGGAAGAGTCATTCCAGAAGATGATCATCAAAAACTTCAACAAAGATCCTAGCGCTGTTGCAGTTGTAGCTGCATTCATCCCACGGGTTCCTGGAATTGCCAATGGAATGAAGAAGGAGATATCTAAGCTGGCCTGTGCATACAGTGAAACAACAAATTTGACTGGATGTATACTGTTGGAACTCAACCAATAATTAGAAGTTCAAGTGTCAGCGCTCAAAAATCTTACGACTACAGACTATCTACTGTTAAAAGAACATATGGGATGTGAACAGTTCCCAGGAATGTGTTGTTTTAATTTGTCTGATTTCTCTCAAACTATTCAAATTCAGTTAGACAATATCCTTCATATCATTGATAAGTTTTCACAAATGCCTAGGGTGCCTAACTAGTTTTCTTGGTTTCACTGGAGATGGCTGGTAATTCTAGGTCTGCTTTGGTTATGTAGCTGTATTTCTATAATGTTAATGTGTGTGTGCAATTTAATTAGTAGTTTAAAACCTATACATGCTTATGTTACTCTACAAGAAGATATGTCAAAGAAATAATCAATCTTCCCATGTTTTCTTCCATCTGCTACTTCTATACCTTTTCTTCTTCCTTCCTTATTACAATCCTTTCTTAGAATTAGTGCCTCATAATGCAATTACCATGTATCATAATTCTTCCAAGTGGTAAAGATACCTCAAGACAAATGCTGGGCATAAAAGCCACAGGGCATAAATCTGCAAAGAAGTACAAAGCTAACCATTTCAAACAATATTGCTTCTCTCTCACTTACCAACTTTACATTTCCCTGTATGGCCCCAGAAGATGACTGGTTAGCCAGAGATGGGTAAGATTCTTCAAGGGAGGAACAACCTAAGACAGGCACAGTCGCAGGGGGGCCATCAGGTGAGAAATTGGGGATCAACAGAGGTGAGGCTTAGAACCCCGCACCCCTGTTTTGAGAGAAATTTTTTGCAGCCGTGGATGTTTTGTTGCCCTTGTCTAGCTTGGATTAATACTTAGTCTAGAGGCACACACCTGATCATCTACATTTGCCCTCTTACAGCACTAAAGTATGTTTTCTACCTTTATCTTGCATCTACCTACCACTTCAGTATTTTATTAAAAATAATAATAATAATACGGGAGAAATGTGGGATTCACATATAAATCCAGTATAAAAATCAAATATTCATATTTGACCTGATTATTTATACTTCATAATACGTGATCAAAACTGAAAGTTTCTGTGATGACTGTCCTTGCACTGTTCACCATGTAAGAACTTATTCACTATGTAAGAATTTGGTCACCATGTAAGAACTTGTTCATTATGCTTCAGAAGATTGGAGACTGATGAGAATTAGGCTTGGGGTGGGTTAATGATTGTGCATTGAGCATTGAGTCCCCTATACAGAATTTTATTGTTATTAACAACCATTTGATCAATAAATATGAGAGATGCCCTCTCAAAAAAAAAAAAAAAGAAGGCAGTTGAACAACTTGAACATTTTCATTTAAATGCTACAGTTAAATTCATCATTGCAGTCCAATGCAGGTGGGGACAGGCACAGGCGGGAAAACACTGTGGAAACTGACAGAACAGTAAAGTGATGCCATGGGGCACAACACAATGGGCATTCTGTGCTACATGCAGGGTGCTTGCAGAGAACAAAATGCTGCGAGTTCCAGGCGTGATCATATAAACTTAGAAGAGGGCAGCTGACCGCACGCATCATCCTGCCCACACTCACTGCACAGGGACTTGCCCTCCCCCACCAGGCTGGCCCCTTGCAGGAGACACACATCCTCAGCACCGCACAGCTCCCTTCCTGCTCTCCCTGAGTGGAGCTGAATCTTCCACTGTTATCCTCAGTGTAAATCCTGGTTTGTTTGCATTTAGAGAGCTTATCCTGTAAAATATATGAACCCTTATGACATATTTGCTCATTTCTTTACTTTTTGTCTCTTTCTCTTTCCTGGAGCCTGAAAACTCTACTAAAACAGGGACTCCATCTGTCTTATTCACAGTGCATTCCCACACTGTAACAGAGAGCTGGGTACATGACAGGTACTGAACAAACACCTGTGGGGACACTATTGAACAGAATATGTCCTCTATTGTTCTAGACATTTTTACATTGTTTGCTCTTTTTTCAAAATCTGATTCTCACAATCTGACTCAGTTTATTTTCAGAACAATGTTTTATGTGTACAGTTTCACTCATGTTGCTAATGTTCTCTGACAAATTCTACAATTTTTGGAAGACAAAATGTTGATATTCAAGGCCAGTGTTTCTCATAAGCAATGCTCCAGGCTGATATTACACATGTGATGCCTGTGCATCATCTCTTCTCCCTGTCCTTGAAGCAGAGCTTTAGGATAATTACAGGTTTCATGATTTTGCACTTTGATTAAGGTCTATTTAATTATGGTTCTTGGTTAAATTTGTTGTGTCCAATTGATTATTGAGGAGAAATTACTGCACATTTGTGGGGTAGACATCGGACAACATAGTGCTTACAGTTTTATAGTACTTAGTGTTTTATTCTAGAAAGTAGCAGACACTGTCAGACCCTCATCCCTGTGGCTTGGACCTGAGCCCCATGAGGTGGGATCTACTGTAACCACATCTAGACAGGACCGTCAACTGAGGTTTCGCAGTTGTTTACTTAGAAAGTGAAAGAACAAGTTGTACAAACGTGGTTTGCCTCATTTAAACACTAGTATATCTCCTTTGCCAAGGTGGGTTTCATAGATATGGAGATGATTCATGTTTGGGGTCTCTGTCAAGAGTCTGGAATCAGTGCAGAAGGGCTTTGTTTCTGGGATGATCCTCATGTGACGGGTTCCTACAAACATCATAAAAATATCCCCATATAATATTATGTCCCTTTGAGGAATGTATACAAATGAAATATAATCAACATTTCATTTTGAATATTTGTGACAGTGACCACATACTTGACAGAAAGGACAAGTGGAGAAAATATGCATATTACCTAAGATAAATTTTCAAGGTGGCCACAAATGTTTTTGTGATTACAATTTTAATTTCAAGTCGAAATTGAATTCCAAAAAGAAGTACCTTGCAAATATGTGTTAGGTGAAAAATAGCCACATGGAAGACACACTGTAATCTGTTTAAATATATGAAACAATATTCATATGGACTATGCCCAAGTCCTCTTGAAAAAATAATCTACTTTCTCTAAATAAATTGTAGTAGAGCCTTTTTTCAAAATTTGCTTGCAACTCTTATTTATATTTATGTCCAAATCCCAGTAACAAAAACAACAGGAATGACTAATAAGAGCTTCCCAGTGGGCTTCATCCTACTGGGCTTCTCGGAATGGCCCCTGCTAGAAACCGTTCTCTTCTGGGCTGTGATCCTCTTGTACACCATGGTCGTCCTCTCCAACTTAGCCATCATCCTGCTCTCCTGCGTGGACCCTCGGCTTCATAGTCCCATGTACTTCTTCCTTAGTAACCTGTCCTTCCTGGATCTCTGCTTCGCCACAAGTGCTGTGCCTCAGATGTTGTCCAACCTGTGGGGGTCAGACAAGAGCATCACCTACACAGGCTGTGCCATCCAGCTCTACGTGTTCCTCTGTGTGGGCGTCACAGAAGGCGTCATGCTGGTAGTGACGGCCTTTGACCGCTACGTCGCTATCTGCCGGCCCCTGCACTACACTGTCATCATGAACCGTCTGCTGTGCTGGAAGCTGGTGCTCACGGCCTGGCTGTGTGGCCTGCTGTAATCTGTGACCCAATCTTCCCTCACATTCCAGATGCCCTTTGGCATGCACCACCGCCTGGATGACTTTCTGTGTGAGGTGCCTGCCCTCATAAGGCTGGCCTGTGGGGACACCTCTGCAAATGAATTGCCGATGTCCATCACTTCTGTTCTCTTGACCATTTTGCCAGTGGTGTTGATCGTGATTTCTTACGGCTTCATAGCTCAAGCCTTGGGAAAAATCCAGTCTGAGGAGGCAAGGCAGAAGGCCATTGCCACCTGCTCCTCCCACCTCACCATGGTCCTCATGTTCTTTGGGACAGTGGCCATGGTGTACATGGACCCTAAGAACCAACTTGCTTCAAAGCACGGCAGGTTCTTCACCTTCTTCTATGCTTTGGTCACACCACTGCTGAACCCCCTCATCTATACCTTAAGGAACAAAGAAGTGAAGGGTGCCCTGGTAAGGCTGCTCTGCAAAGCTGTACCCACAAAGAAGTAAAATGAGAACTTTTGAACTTGGAGGAAGTAGAAGGTCATGATACTCACCACTCCCTATCAGTGAGAATCTTTGAATCATCATTAAAAAAGGGTTGGTTTAGTTAGAAGGCATTAATTATGACTTATTTTCCTTTATTCCCATGTTTTTACAAGTTGTTTTTTAAAAAATATATCCAAATATGATGCTAGGTTTGGGCAGCTAATGAGTAGTCAAAATATTTTGTCTTTGGGGGAAAAATCTTTGTGGAGCTAAATTTCAAAAAACATCTATCTCAGGCAACATAAGTACCATGAGCTGAAAGTTTTTAAGTAAAAACTGTTAAATTACAACATATCTAGTATTAATGAAAAGTCATAAAGAGAAATGTGTTTTATGTATTCTCATATGCAACTGGAAAGAAGGGAATTTTCCTGGCATTTCCCTAGGTCTTTACTATTTATACAGTCTTTCCTTTTTAAATTTATGACAAGAAAATGTTGGCAATAAAGAAGAAATATCTCCTGAACTTATTGAACTATATAAAATTACTTCATTTCGTGTTGTGAGAAGATGAAGCCATGACAGATGCCTGTTAGATTTTTGAATCCAGATCAGCTGTGGCCACTTTTATTCCCTGAGACAGACTGGTAACTTAAAAGTGACTTTAATAATGTAAAATTAGTATGAAAAATGTGAATGCCTCATTAATTTCATGAGTTATCTCCTTTGTTATGAAATTGTACAAACACAGCTCTGTTCACATTCTATTGATTTTTAGCAATTGAAACTCAGGTATTTAACGGGTCCCACCAATTTAATGCAATAATTTGAGTTGGAAGTATCCATTAAGTTTGCTGAAAGCATCTAGACCCTTTTGCCGGTAGAAATCCCAAAGCTATGAGGTACCTTGTAGTCCTATCTGTTCTCTGGCTTATCACAGAGGCTTTGGGTTGCTGTCAAATGTCATATGAAGAGTTAGTTAGGCAGAGGTCTGGGAGTAACATTCCTGGCAGATGTCTTCAAAGCAGATGGCTTAGAGCTAGAGGCTACAATTCATTTTGTTTATAGACCCTTGTAAACTTTGATGAATGTATTAACTAGATTACTTAAGAGACTTCAAAGGCAGCCGTGGCAGATTATCAGCACCTTAATCAACAGTGTGGGTTTACTTCTTGTACTTTCAAGGTCCAGTGTGGAGGCACACAGCTCTCTGGGGCAGTGTCCTGTGTGCGGGTTTCACACTCTGTGCTGCTTCATCCTTGGGACCAGTCCATTTCCACGTGTGATCCCATGAGAGAATGGAGAGCTGGACAACTAAATGCTTCCTCCCGGAAGTTACACATGCCTCTTCCTCTTATGTTTCCCAGGACAGTGGAAGTTATGGTCAAATAGGCTGTTTGAGATTTTCTAAAATATCTACACAATCGCAACATGCCTGGGTGATAGGGATTATGGGAATGCTCACTGCACGGACATAAGGTAAAAGAGGGACAGAGCTGCTGAGGCTTCGTGGAGATGGGAGGAGAGTTTCACAAAGCTGAACAAGCAGAAATTCATATTTCAGAGTAGTTGGGATTGTGTGGAATTGTTTTTTGTAAAAGCTGATGAAAACTTCATAGAAGGAAGAATTGCAAGAAATCCTTTGCACTGTTGGCTGAGTCAATGAAATGGCCACTGTGTGCATGTATTTTTATTTATCTTCTCATTTATCTTCTCTCTTCACCATTTCAATTCTTTCAATATCCATTTAATCCTTTCTTTCAAATAATTTTATTATTTATTAGGTTTGTTTTCACTTTAAAATATTTTCTTTGCCAATATGTGACCACTACTGTTAGTCCTGTTAAATGTGTGAATCGATGCTTTTCACATGTCAACCACCGTTCACATGCTGAGTCAATTTATTAAGCCCAGAAGCAGATGAGCAGTCAGAGATGATCAGCAGATGGAGCTCTGGTCACCGTTTTTATGCATGGGCCCAATTTGCAATGTGTTTCAAGTGATTTTGGGCAAATGGGCACTGAACTTTTCATATTAGAGATGCAAAGAAGTGGAAAACACAACTAAATGAGAAAAAAAGAGTCCTACCATTCGCAAGTCAGACAGCTAGAGCATTCTACCCAAGAAAAACACGACAGAACTTAAACATTCAAGATAGGCCATGTCCTGGGCCATGAACAACCTGAAGAAATTTAAAAGTACTGAAACCATATATAGTGTGTTTTCCTGTAGTAACGTTACCAAACAATATCAATAACACATTGCACCCACTTCATAAAGCTGTGAAACTGCTCCTGCCTGATAAGACATGACTGTGGAAATTTAACTAAAGGACATACTGGAAGCAAAAGTGTTCTGGATTCAGAAAAATAGACATAGGATGGGTTATTAAATGGAAAGCCTACAAACAATTTGGAAGAAAACTTCTAAAATGAAAGATAGAAATCATAACAAATGGATGGAGTAAACATAATAAACAATTTTTATAGGGAACAAAATAACTCTTTCAAAAGGGAACTTAATTAATCTTAAGCAACATAAAAGCAGATATTAAATTAGAATAACATACTTTAAAATAGTATAGGAATACAAATGTTTTTAACTTTTAAAAAATTGAAGTATAATCAATACACAATATTATATTAGTTTCAGAAGTACAACATAGGGATTCCACAATTATAGACATTACAAAATGCCCCCCAGAATAGGTGTACTTACACCCTGTCACCACACAAAGCTACTACAATAGTACCGACCTTATTCCCTATGCTGTACTTTACATTCCTGTGGCATAAGTATTTTTTTTACTGGAAGTTTGTACCTCTTTATCCCCTTTACCTCTTTCACACACATTTTCACCCCTCCCTTATAGCAACCACCAGTTTGTTCTCTGTATTTATTAATCTATTCTCATTTTATTTGTTTGTTTCTTTAGATTCCACATATAAGTGAAATCATATGGTATTTGGCTTTCTCTGTTAGACTTATTTCACTCACCAGCCTGGATGCCTGTTATCTCTGTGTGTTGTCCAGTGCTATGTTGAATAAAGGTGGGAAGAGTGGGCATTCTTGTCTTGTTCCTGATCTTAGAAAAAATATTTTCAGCTGTTTGCCGTTGAGTATGATGTTGGCTGTGGCTTTTTTGTATATGGCCTTCATTATGTTGAGATATGTTCCCTCTATACCTACTCTGTTGAGAGTTTTTATCATGGTTGGACGTTAAATTTGTCAAATGATTTTTCAGCATCTGGTGGTATAATCACGAGGTTTTTATCCTTCTTTTTGTTAATGTGCGTGCCACATTGATGGATGTGCAGATAGTGTACCATCCAGGCATCTCTCTAATAAATCTCACTTGTTGATGGCTGGTCCTTATGATACATTTTTGAATTCCGTTTGCTAATATTTTGAGTATTTTGGCATCTATGTTCATCAGGGATATTGGTCTGTAATTTTTTTGTAGTTTCTTTATCTGGTTTTGGTGTTAGAGAGATGGTGGCCTCAGAATGAGTTAGGAAGTGTTCCCTCCTCCAATATTTTTTGGAAAACTTTAAGAAGGATGCATATTAGCTCTTCTTCATATGTTAGGTAGGATTCACCTAATTGACTTTCTACCACTTTGTGTCTCTCCTCATTTTGGAATCCCTATTATGAGAATAATGTTTCATCTGGAGTTATTACAGAGCTCTCTCAGTATCTTCCCTTTTTTCTAATTTTTTCCTTCTGTTCCTCATCTTTTTTACTCTGCACAGCCCTACCTCCCAGCTCACCAGTGCGGTCCTCTGCCTCCTGCAGCCCACTGTTCATTCTACTGCATTTTTCATTGTGGATATTTATTCTGAAGCTCTCAATGACTCCCACATACATTGTGCCTCTGTTGAAGTTCTCACTCTGATTACCAATTCTTTCCCCAGTTCAGTGAGCATCTTTAAACCTGTATGCTGAATTCTTTTTAGGGAAATTGCTTATCTCCATTTCATATAGGAATGTTTTGGTGTTTTGTCTTGTTCTTCTGTTTGGCATATATTCCTCTGCCTCCTCATTCTGTCCGGGCCTCTGGGCTTCCTCCTTTGAATTAGATGCCAGTCTCCTGGCCTGGAGAGTCATGTATTTATGCAGCAGGCATCTTGTGGGGCCCACAGCTCACACCCCCTGCTCTCATGAGCCTGCTTCTCTTCTGCAGCTGACACTTGCTGAGGTGGGGCTGTGGGAGGGGCCAACCTCCTGCCTGTCTCCTGGTCAGAATGGCTCTCCATTGCTCACCTCTTGAGTGTCCTTTTCTGTGACATGCAGCTGTTTCTGCCGGGGTGTGCTATGGGTCAGATGGCCCTGTATGTCTGTCAGCAATGGTCGAGAACCCCTGGGGGGTGTACCTGGGGAGGCAGGGCTGCAGGGAAGGCAGGGCCTGAGCCAGCATTGCAGGGGGAGGGCTTCAGAGATGGCCCCACTACCGCCTGGCTGCAATCATCTGCGGGAATGCTGGAAAGTGTCCTTCTCCTCCTTAGACGGCTCCCTCAGAGCTGTGGCCCTCTGCACACTTCCTAAGGCTAGAAAGCCTTTCAAACGTCTCCTCTGTGTTGGGTCTCAGAGGGACCCACAAAGCACTCCAGTCCTCCCCAAGTGATGGAATCTCAGCCCCCCTCAGTGCTCCACGCCCTCCAGTGTCCCACCCTGCCAGCCTCCAAAGCCAGTGCAATGGGGAATTGTCTTTCTGAATCAGATCCCCGGAGCCAGGCATGCCGGGTACCTGCTCACGGGCACCTTCCACGCTGGGCCTCTTGCTCCTGCCCGTGGGCTCGGAGGGTCCAGGATGCAGCGGCTCTGCCTTCCCGGTGCGGGCTTCTCCTCCTCGCCAGGGGCAGGCGGTCTGCTCTGCGGCCTTCGGGGAGCTCCCGGTTAGGTGCCCTCATCCCAGCTGCTCCTGGCGTGTGTGGGGGAGGCTGTCGTCGCGGTGACATCCTGTCCTGCCATTGTCCTCCGACCGCTTCTAGTTTAATTCTCTCATCCCAGCATCTTTTCATTGGACAACTGGAGTCATTTACACTTAATATAACTGTTTATTGGTACAGATTTACTAAGGACATCCCAGTGTTTTCTAGCTGTTTTGTTCTGGCCTTGTCCCTTTCTTCTGGCTGAAATCCGTCATAAAGTTGTGATTTCCACGTGGAATGCTTTCATTCCTTTCTCTTTCTCTTCTGTGAATCCTCTGTGGACTTTCACTATGTAGTAACCATGAGGCTTATGCAAAACCTCTCCAAGACACTGCGGTCTATTTTACACTGGGAACATTTTAGCTTAAATTACCTACAAAAATTCTATTTCTCTCCCTTATATTATGTTTTTGTTGTGCTCATTAATAAATTATTTATCTAGATAAACTGGTCCTTTCACTCACTTCAATGTGTCCAAATTTGTATTTTTTTCTCTCCAGCAGTGTGCTAGAAATTCTCCTCTGGAAACCTGGATATCAACAAAGTTTCTTTTCTTCTGTCTGTGATCGCCCCTCACGGGGTCACAAGTGCACTGGAGAAAGTCCAGACCTGGCTCTCTGGCCACTGCAGGCCTCACAGCTAGGACTGAGTTCTGTCTGCCTGTGACCTGATGCGTGTGTGGGTGAGACTTCCCCAGGGTAGTTTGTATATGGATGAAGATCTCACAGTTTCTTCAAAAGCCCTTTTGTCCATGGACAGATGATGTATTTTTCATGTTTTTGGGGGAGTAAATTGATGGGATTCATACCCGTGTCATGTTGATGTCATACCTGCTTTTGCTTTTCTTTCCTGTATTATCACATGTTCCTTATTTACATTTTATAAATGATGCCTGAATTTTATACACTTACAGGTTTCTAATTTTAGTTGTCAGTATATGTAATTCAGAATTTGGCTTTGAAATGTGCTTAAAGACTTTCAGATTTTTTTACATGTTACATGTATTTCCTATAATGATAATTAATGAACCATTAAAGAATCCTATATATATATATGTATGCTACCCCTCATTGCATGTATTAGATAAAACTGGGTTATTTTATCTTCCTCTCTATCTTTAGTCTCTAAACCCAACTGATTCTTTTCTCTCATGTAAATACTGCTTTGACTCCTTTAATGTCCTCTGACTTTTTTTTATATAATGATAAGGGCAATCAATTTCAAACTGATAAAGATTATTATTTTCATTCTTTCTTATTTCCTTTCATCTCTTTTGTGTTTTCAATGTGTAACATAAGAGTTGGAAATTTATTGAACATCTGTGGAATGAATATGCAAACTGGTGACTTAAAAATTTTTAACAGATAGAGTCAGTGTACCAACTGCTTCATAGTGTTAAGTAAGGATCACCTGAAGACAGTCAAATGGAACAAGGTAAAGTGCTAGCTCAGTTCACATACTGAAAACATGGGGATCATTTTTTTCCAAGCTTTTTAAACTCTTTGGAATGCTAGCTAATGAACCACATAATGAGTCCCCTGGGGACCTCCTGAGTTGTTCCCTCTAAGCTTCTTATGCTCTTCCCCTCAACGGAAATGTTTTCACCCCTTTTCTCACATCTGAATGACAACAGACAATGCTATATATCTAGGTGGGAGTCGCCTCACGTGGGGAAGCTTGAGAGAAGGACTCAAAGCTGGAAGGTCATCAGATGGCTCCCAGGCAGCCTAAAGCTTATTATCTGGATCCTGCCACTGACTTCTTTCCAGCACAGGTAAGCTTACATCTGAGGTTGAGATGTTAGAAAACAAGAAAGGAACAAATCAGACTCACATAAGTTTAAGACTCATTAACATTTCCTTGGACTCGAAGGGAACCTACCCAAATTTATGTGGAATTTCAGGGAACAGAAAATGTGTCAAGTGTATTTTAAGATGCATACTTTATCATTATGGTCTTTTCAGTCTCAATAACTCCTCGTACTTTATGGAGAATCTGTTTCTTAACACACACCACATACAGAATCATAACTTAATTTTTTGCTGTTTTGTTACAGAAATTTTATGCCCAGTATTTCATTTATCATGTCATGACAGTAAATTTTTAAAATCCCTGATATTAAATGGGATACCGAGAAGTGTAATGCAATATTTAGTACAATGTAACTTAGCATAAACCCTAGAGGTTAATGATTTCACATCTATGGGCACTGTATAGTAATCTGAAACAGGGTCAGCCTTAAAGAATTTATTGTTCATTTAGAACTAACATGTATGTATTAAGCTACTTATTAAATACTCCCAGTGCAATTACAGAAAGTTTATAGTGTTATTATCTGAAAAAATAGGAAATGGTGGAGAGAAAGAAATCATTCCCCTTACAGATTGTCAAATTTTTGTCCATGACCACGATGATGTGATGTGTGGCTCCATGCCATCACTTTAGCAGAGTTCTTGGCAAGTAAAAGCAGAAAAATTGTGATGAAATAAACTAAGAAAATATTTTTCAATAAAATATTTTGATAAGATAGTAACAAATTAGGAATCAAATTTAGGTCCCAATTTCACATGTAAAAAATAAGATTGAAAAAAGCATGGCCTGGGGCAGAGCCAAGATGGCAGTGTGAGTAGAGCAGAGGAACTCTCCTCCCAAACCACATAGAATTATGAAAATATAACAAAGACCACTTCCTAAAATAGAGACCAGAGGACACAGGACAACATCCAGACCACATCCACACCTGCGAGAACCCAGCGCCTTGCGAAGGGGGTAAGATACAAGCCCCGGCCAAGTGGGACCCGAGCGCCCCTCCCCCCGGCTCCCGGCGGGTGGAAAGAAACTGGAGCAGTTTTTTTTTTCTTTTTTGGCGAGTGCTTTTTGGAAGCCTTAAAGGGACAAGGACCCCAATACTAGGGAAACAGGGCAGTAAGGCCAGTGAGCGGGTGCCTGAGACCAGCGCCCAAGGACAAAGAAAATCGCGCATTTTTCCCTTTTTTTTGGTGAGTGCTTTTTGGAAGCCTTAAAGGGACAGGGAACCCAATACTAGGGAAACAGGGCAGCAAGACCGGTGAGCGGGTGCCTGAGATCAGCGCCTGAGGACAAAGAAAATCGCGTGTTTTTTTCCTTTTTTTTCTTTTTCCTCTTTCGTTGTTGCTGTTGTTGTTTTGGTTTGGAGAGGGCTTTTAGGAAGTCTTACAGGGGCAGGACAGAACACTTAGCCCAGAGGCAGGGAATCTGGGGATCTCTGTGCACTGTAACCCCCAAGGTAACAGGGAGCACAGAGGCCCATTACAGAGATAAATAGCCTCTTGGCCATTCCCCATCCAACGGGGCTCCAACATTTTGGAGAAGCAGCCCCAACCAGGCCACCCCCACAGCAACAGTGGACATAAACTCCGTAGCAACCGGACAGGTAGCAGGAGCCCTGTCTGCACACAGCTGCCAAGAATAAGCCATTAGAGGTAGCTATTCTCCCAGGACAGGCAGGCCACAAACCAACAAGAAGGAAAGTTCATCCAGCTGTCACTCGTACCAGCTCTGCAAACAATCTCTATCACCATGAAAAGGCAAAAATACAGGGAGACAAAAATCACAGAGACAACACCTGAGAAAGAGACAGACCTATCCAGTCCTCCTGAAAAAGAATTCAAAATAAAAATCATAAACATGCTGACAGAGATGCAGAGAAAAATGCAAGAGCAACGGGATGAGATGCAGAGAAAAATGCAAGAGAAATGGGATGAAGTCCGGAGGGAGATCACAGATGTCAGGAAGGAGACCACAGAAGTGAAAAAATCCCTGGAAGGATTTATAAGCAGAATGGATAAGATGCAAGAGGCCATTGAAGGAATAGAAACCAGAGAACAGGAAGGTATAGAAGCTGACATAGAGAGAGATAAAAGGATCTCCAGGAACGAAACAACACTAAGAGAACTATGTGAACAATCCAAAAAGAATAATATTCGTATTATAGGGGTACCAAAAGAAGAAGAAAGAGGAAAAGGGATAGAAAGTCTCTTTGAAGAAATAATTGCTGAAAACTTCCCCAAATTGGGGGAGGAAATAATCGAACAGACCATGGAAATACACAGAACCCCAAACAGAAAGGATCCAAGGAGGACAACACCGAGACACATAATAATTAAAATGGCAAGGATCAAGGCAAGGAAAGAGTTTTAAAAGCAGAGAGAGAGAAAAAGGTCACCTATAAAGGAAAACCCATCAGGCTAACATCAGACTTCTCGACAGAAACCCTACAGGCCAGAAGAGAATGGCATGATATATTTAATGCAATGAAACAGAAGGGCCTTGAACCAAGGATACTGTATCCAGCACGACTATCATTTAAATATGATGGTGGCATTAAACAATTCCCAGACATACAAAAGCTGAGGGAATTTGCTTCCCACAAACCACCTCTACAGGGCAACCTACAGGGACTGCTCTAGTTGGGAGCACTCCTAAAAAGAGCACAGAACAAAACATACAACATATGAAAAATGGAGGAGGAGGAATAAGAAGGGAGGAAGAAAAGAATCTCCAGACAGTGTATATAACAGCTCAATAAGCGAGCTAAGTTAGGCAGTAAGATACTAAATAAGTTAACCTTGAACCTTTGGTAACCACGAATCTAAAGCCTGCAAATGGCAATAAGTACATATCTCTCAATAGTCACCCTAAATGTAAACGAACTTAATGCACAAATCAAAAGATATAGAGTAATAGAATGGATAAAAAAGCAAGGCCCATCTATATGCGGCTTACAAGAAACTCACCTCAAACCCAAAGACAAGCACAGACTAAAAGTCAAAGGATGGAAAAACATATTTCAGGCAAACAACAGCGAGAATAAAGCAGGGGTTGCAGTACTAATATCAGACAAAATAGACTACAAAACAAAGAAAGTATCAAGAGATAAAGAAGGACACTACATAATGATAAAGGGCTCAGTCCAACAAGAGGATGTAACCATTCTAAATATATAAGCACCCAACACCGGAGCACCAGCATATGTGAAACAAATACTAACAGAACTAAAGAGGGAAATAGACTGCAATGCATTCATCTTAGGAGACATCAACACACCACTCACCCCAAAGGATAAATCCACTGGGCAGAAAATAAGAAAGGACACACAGGCATTGAACAACACACTAGAACAGATGGACCTAACAGACATCTATAGAACTCTACATCCAAAATCAACAGGATATACATTCTTCTCAAGTGCACATGGAACATTCTCCAGAATAGACCACATACTAGCTCACAAAAAGAGCCTCAGTAAATTCCAAAATATGGAAATTCTACCAACCAATTTTTCAGACCACAAAGGCATAAAACTAGAAATAAATTCTACAAAGAAAACAAAAAGGCACACAAACACATGGAGGGTTAACAACATGCTTCTAAATAATCAATGGATCAATGAACAAATCAAAATATAGATCAAGGGATATATAGAAACAAATGACAACAACAACACAAAGCCCCAACTTCTGTGGTAATGCAGTGAAAGCAGTCCTAAGAGGAAAGTATATAGCGATCCAGGCACACCTGAAGAAGGAAGAACAATGCCAAATAAATAGTATAACATCACAACTAACAAAACTTGAAAAAGAATAACAAATGAGGCCTAAAGTCAGCAGAAGGAAGGACATAATAAAGATCATAGAAGAAATAAACAAAATTGAGAAGAATAAAACAATAGCAAAAATCAATGAAACCAAGAGCTGATTCTTTGAGAAAATAACAAAATAGATAAGCCTCTAGGCAAACTGATTAAGAGAAAAAGAAAATCAACACAAATCAACATAATCAGAAATGAGAATGGAATAATCATGGCACACCCCACAGAAATACAAGGAATTATTAAAGACGACTATGAAAACCTATATGCCAGCAAGCTGGAAAACCTAGAAGAAAGGGACAACTTCCTAGAAAAATACAACCTCCCAAGACTGACCAAGGAAGAAACACAAAAGTTAAACAAACCAATTACGAGCAAAGAAATTGAAACGGTAATCAGAAAACTACCCAAGAACAAAACCCCGGGGCCGGACGGATTTACCTCGGAATTTTATCAGACACAAGAGAAGACATAATACCCATTCTCCTTAAAGTGTTCCAAAAAATATAAGAGGAGGGAATACTTGCAAACTCATTCTATGAAGCCAACATCACCCTAATTCCAAAACCAGGAAAAGACCTCACCAAAAAAGAAAATTACAGACCAATATCCCTGATGAATGTAGATGCAAAAATACTCAATAAAATATTAGCAAACAGAATTCAACAGTATATCAAAAGGATCATACACCATGACCAAGTGGGATGAATCCCAGGGATGCAAGGATGCTACAACATTCGAAAATCCATCAACATCATCCACCACATCAACAAAAAGAAAGACAAAAACCATATGATCATCTCCATAGATGCTGAAAAAGCGTTCGACAAAATTCAACATCCATTCATGATAAAAACTCTCAGCGAAATGGGAATAGAAGGCAAGTACCTCAACATAATAAAGGCCATATATGATAAACCCACAGACAGCATTATACTGAACAGCGAGAAGCGGAAAGCATTTCCTCTGAGATCGAGAACCAGACAGGGATGCCCACTCTTCCCACTGTTATTAACATAGTACTGGAGGTCCTAGCCACGGCAATCAGACAAAACAAAGAAATACAAGGAATCCAGTTTGGTAAAGAAGAAGTTAAACTGATACTATTTGCAGATGATATGATACTGTACATAAAAAACCCTAAAGACACCTCCCCAAAAATACTAAACTGATATCGGAATACAGCAAAGTTGCAGGATACAAAATTAACACAGAGAAATCTGTAGCTTTCCTATACACTAACAATGAACCAATAGAAAGATAAAATCAGGAAAACAATTGCATTCACCATTGCATCAAAAAGAATAAAATACCTAGGAATAAACCTAACCAAAGAAGTGAAAGACTTATACTCTGAACACTACAAGTCACTCTTAAGAGAAATTAAAGGGGAGACTATCAAATGGAAACTCATCCCCTGCTCATGGCTAAGAAGAATTAATATGGTCAAAAAGGCCATTCTGCCTAAAGCAATATACAGATTTGATGCAATCCCTATCAAATTTTTAGCAACATTCTTCAATGAATTGGAACAAATAATCCAAAAATTCATATGGAAACACCAAAGCCCCCGAATAGCCAACGCAATCCTGAGAAAGAAGAATAAAGTAGGGGGGATCTCACTCCCCAACTTCAAGCTCTACTACAAAGCCATATTAATCAAGACAATTTGGTACTGGCACAAGAACAGAGCCACAGACCAGTGAAACAGATTATAGACTTCAGAAATTAACCCAAACATATATGGTCAATTAATATTTGATAAAGGAGCCATGGACATACAATGCCAAAATGACAGTCTCTTCAACAGATGGTGCTGGCAAAACTGGACAGCTCCATGTAGGAGAATGAAACTGGACCATTGTCTAACCCCATATACAAAGGTAAACTCAAAATGGATCAAAGACCTGAATGTAAGTCATGAATGCATTAAACTCTTGGAAAAAAACATAGGCAAAAACCTCTTAGACATAAACATATAGGCAAAAACCTCTTAGACATAAACATGAGTGACCTCTTCTTGAACATACCTCCCTGGGCAAGGAAAACAACAGCAAAAATGAGCAAGTGGGACTACATTAAGCTGAAAAGTTTCTGTACAGCGAAAGATACCATCAATAGAACAAAAGGAACCCTACAGTATGGGAGAATATATTTGAAAATGACAGATCCGATAAAGGCTTGACGTCCAGAATATATAAAGGGCTCACACGCCTCAACAAACAAAAAACAAATAATCCAATTAAAAAATGTGCAGAGGAACTGAACAGACAGTTCTCTAAAAAAGAAATACAGATGGCCAACAGACACATGAAAAGATGCTCCACATCGCTAATTATCAGAGAAATGCAAATTAAAACTACAATGAGGTATCACCTCACACCAGTAAGGATAGCTGCCATCCAAAAGACAAACAACAACAAATGTTGGCGAGGCTGTGAAGAAAGGGGAACCCTCCTACACTGCTGTTGGGAATGTAAATTAGTTCAACCATTGTGGAAAGCAGTATGGAGGTTCATCAAAATGCTCAAAACAGACCTACCTTTTGACCCAGGAATTCCACTCCTAGGAATTTACCCTAAGAATGCAGCAATCAAGTTTGAGAAAGACAGATGCACCCCTATGTTTATCACAGCACTATTTACAATAGCCAAGAATTGGAAGCAACCTAAATGTCCATCGACACATGAATGGATAAAGAAGATGTGGTACATATACACAATGGAATACTACTCAGCCATAAGAAGAGGAAAAATCCTACCATTTGCAGCAACATGAATGGAGCTGGTGAGTATTATGCTCAGCGAAATAAGCCAAGCAAAGAAAGAGAAATACCAAATGATTTCACTCATCTGAGTAGTATAAGAAAAAAGGAAAAACTGAAGCAACAAAACAGCAGCGGAATTACAGAACCCAAAAATGGACTAACAGGTACCAAAGGGAAAGGAACTGGGGAGGATGGGTGGGCAGGGGGGTATAAGGGGGAGAAGAAGAAGGGGGATATTAAGATTAGCATGCATAGTGGGGGAAGGGAGAAAGGGGAGGGAGGGCTGTACAACACAGAGAGGACAAGTAGAGATTCTACATTTTGCTATGCTGATGGACAGTGACCGTAATGTGGTTTTTGGGGGGGACCTGATATAGGGGAGAGCATAGTAAACATAGTATTCTTCATATAAGTGTAGATTAAAGATTTTAAAAAAAATCAGTTCCTGTGTGCTGACCTCCAATGAGTTCTGCACAGTGGTATAGAGGGCATGTCAAAGTGTGGGCAAAGTGTCTGTTTGTTTCTATGCAGAAGATCAAGGCCTAGCTTGGATACCCAGAAAATGAACTAAGATACGATATGAGGAGGAGCTTCCGGCATCAGCACTCTGTGGAGGACTCGTGCCAGCGGATGATCATCAAAAAGCCTCCACAGGGATCCAGGCGATGCTGTGGTTGTGGCTGCGTCCACCCCACCGTTTCCTGGACTTGCCATTGGAATGAGGAGGGAGATGTTTAGGCTGGCATGTGCATACAGTGAGACAATGAATTTGACTGGATCTGTACTGTTGGAACTCAATCAGGAGTTGGGAGGGGTGCAAGTTGTAGTGCTACAAAATCTTATGACTATGGACTATCTACAGTTAAAAGAACTTATAGGATGTGAACAGATCCCAGAAATGGGTTGCTTTAATTTGTCTGACATCTGTCAGACTGTTCATGTACAGTTGGACAATATCCATCATATCATAGACTAATTTTCACAAATGCCTAGGGTGTCTAAATGGTTTTCTTGGCTTCACTGGAGATGGCTGGTAATTATAGATTTGCTTTGTTTATGTCACCGTATTCCTATTATGTAAATATGTGTGTGCAAGTTAGTTAGTAGTTTAATACCTATACATGCTTAAGGTACTCTACAAGAAGATATGTCAAAGAAATAATCAATCCTCCCATGTTTTATTCTATATGCTACCTCTATAGATTTTCTTCCTCCTTCCTTATTACAACCCTTAAATAGAATTCGTGCCTCATATCGAATTTACTGAGTATCATAATTTCTCCAGGTGGTAAAGATACCTCGAGACAAGTGCTGGGCATAGAAGTCACAGGGCATAAATCTGAAAAGAAGTAAAAAGCTAACCTTTTCAAACAATATGGCTTCTCTCTCACTTACCAACTTTACATTTCCCTGTATGGCCCCGGAAGATGACTGGTTAGCCAGAGATGGTAAGATTCCTCAAGGGAGGAACAACCTAAGACAGGCACAGTTCACAGGGGGGCTATCAGGTGAGAAATTGGGGAACAACAGTGGTGAAGCTTAGAACCTCACCCCCCCCCCCATGTTGAGAGAAAGCTTCTGCATCCGTGGATGTTCTATTGCCCTGGTGTAGCTCGGATTAGCACATAGTCTACAGGCACACACCTGATCATCTACAATTGCTCTCTTACAACACTAAACTATGTTTTCTACCTTTATCTTGCATCTACCTACCACTTCATCAGTTTATTAAAAATAATAATAATAATAAAGGGAGAAATGTGGTATCCACATATAAATCAAGTATAAAAATCAATTGAATATTCATATTTGACCAGATTGTTTATAGTTCATAATGCGTGATCAAAACCGAAAGTTTCTGTGATGACTGCCCTTGTACTGTTCACCATGTAAGAACTTATTCACTATGTAAGAATTCGTTCACCATGTAAGAACTTGGTCATTATGCTTCAGAAGATTGGAGACTGAAGAGAACTAGGCTTGAGATGGATTAATGACTGTGCATTGAGCATTGACCCCCCTATACAGAATTTTATTGTTGTTAACAACCATTTGATCAATAAATATGAGAGATGCCCTCCCCCACAAAAAAAATAAGATTGATTAAAGATTTAGATGTAGAAAATGAAACTCCAATTTAACAAAACAAACGTATAGGGAAATACGTAAAGCATGAGCAAATTTGATGAAGGAAACACCACGCAATACAAATTACAATTCGAAAAAGAAAAAAATAGTATCTGAGAAGAAGAAAGATACAAACTATGCTAAAAGATGTTTTAAAATGTAAAGTTCATGTGGGTATACATCAAAAATTGAAAGTCAGTAATGTGGAACCATTTCTTACATATTAAGCAGAAAAAGATAAATCAAGTTAAAAATATCACAAACATTTTGGTGAAGAATATGCAGAAACAGGTGAACATATTAGCAAAAAAATGCATATTAAATCCATAATAGGGTGTTTATCCTTATTTTATGAATCACAGACAGGAAAATTGATGATTATCATTGGTTGTGGGAAAAATTAAAAGGCTAGGACTGTCCTCTGTGGCAGATCAGGGCGTAGATCCTTCCTGGGAAGCAATATGAGCCTGAAAGACAATACTTTCTTAATAAAATGTATTCTCAGTCAGCATTATTCATAGAGATGGCTATATCCATGTTGTTTTGTTAAAAAATTTGAAGAAACTTTCTTTAAAAATAATAAAATACTTTTTGTATAGGATCTGTTGCTTAGGTAAAATTCTATGGCACTTCTAATTGCATATTAAAAAAGTAATATTTCCGAAGTATTTAGTCATGAGAACATGTACACAATTATAATATTTGCATATATAGAGAGCTATCACATTTAAGTTGTATTCTAGATATACCTTTTATGTAAAATATTTGTATTTGTATATACATTATTCATTTAAAAATGTGTCAAAAAAAAGAAACAAATGTTTTAAAGGAAAGATTATATTTGATGGTGGGGTTAGAGATGTTTTTATTTCTCCTTTTTTCCACATGTGTGTTAAATAATCTGTAGTGCTCATTAGAAGCATTTATAGACTATAGGCTTTAAAAAATAATTCAACATAATTTTAGCAAAAACATTCGCATAATACCATTGATATGAGTTTATTTTTCTTTAGATAAAGGAAATTGAACCCATGATATCATTTCAAAACAAAATCCAGATGTTACAATATTACTCGACAATATCCCCCCTGCTGTACTTTTTATCCCTGTGAATTATTTTCATGGTAAGCATTCCATAATGTATTTAATTGTTGAATCATGACGTTGTACACCTGAAACCAATAGATGTTGTGTATCAGCTATACTTCAATAAAAAAAAACCAGATGAAAATAAAACATTTTACCTAAATACCAACTTTAATGTAGTATTGCATTCTGAGGCAGACCAAGGTGAGTATAGGAAACAAACTCTGTGGGTACAGAGAGGACGGAAGAAGTAGCAGATGGATATTCTGTAGTTAATTCAGGGGTATCTGCACCGAAGATGATGGGATCGGCTCAGGGCATGATCACGGGAATGTAGCGCCAAGAAGCTGAGTTCAGCGGACGTTCCTGACCACATCCAGCCACACAGCTCCCGCTCTGCCCCATTCAGCTGGACTTTTTGTAGCAGGCACATTTCCTCAGCACCAGAAGGTCCTCCCATTTCCCCTCTGTGAATTATCTTTCTCTATTCTTCCACCTTTTAGTGTTACCCTAAATTGTAATACCCTCATTTTTTTTTATGTTTTAGACTTATCTTAAAAATGGTTGAATTCTTATTTATTTACTTGTTTCTGCCCTTGCTGTCTCTATCTCCCATGGGTCTCTGAGTTCTGCAAAATCAGGGATTTCATTTCTCTCTTTCCCAGTGTATTCCCACGTCAGAGCACAGTGGCTGGTACACAGCACTTGCTAAATAGAGACAGAAAGTCGCTGTTGAAGAGAAGCATAACCCTGTATATTCCTCAAAATCTGTGCATTGTTTTGCCACTTCCAAAATTTAATTTTCATAATCTAAAAGTCAGTTTCCTCCACCTGACAGCATTTTTTTGTCCTATACCTTCCACATTCTTGATATCCTCTGAATTATTTAACTGCTCCTAGGAGACAGGAATTAATATTCCAGGACAGTAATGAAAAATGGAATGTGCTATGATTCTATTGTTTAATTAATGCCTCTGCATCATCTTTCACTTAGATTTTTTTCTATCATTAAATTCTGGTTCTTTATTGAAATTTATTTAGTATGCCAAGTGATTATGGAGGAGCACAATAATGGACATTTGTCGTGCAAGAATTAAAGGGCATTTATAATGCTTTCATTTCACTGTGATTATAATGCTTACCATTTTGTTGTTAAGGTAGCGGGCACAATTAAACAATTATATCTACGGTTATTCCCCAGAGGTGAAGGTTATAACCATTTCTCATATAAGAATATAGACTCATTTTTTAAGTTGTTTGCTTAAGTAGAGTTGAATTACTTTAGTTAAATGAAAGAACCAGGTATCCAAGCTAGGCTTCCCTCATTTAAAAACTGGTATGTCTCCAATCCCAAGGTTATTTTTCATATACTTGAAAATGACTTTTATTCAGGGTCTTCATGGTTTAGAGCCTACATGGAGAACAGAACAGCCTTATTTTGTGGATAACTTCAGTTTGCTTGTTCCTATTCACAATATCAAGCAATGAAAATAAATGCTCTGTTGTATTGGAGGGCTATGTATTTCAAAGATAAAACTTGGTGTTCTACATGCAGTTCCAAATATTTTAGACATTCTATATGCATGACTGCAAGAATAAACTTGGAGGAACATTCACATGATCTAAGGTGATTATGAAGGTGTCTACTGTATTTTGTGATTAAAGATTGTGGATAGGAGTCCCAACTTTAGTGTGCTACCAAACTACTTTAATGTTAAAACCATAGCCTTATGAAAAATATAATATCCTATTGGTCTAATGTTGTAAAAAATACCCATATATCCCATTTCCCAAAACTCCCTGGAAAGCTATTAATGCTTGCATTCTCCAAATAAGTGAAAGTAAAGCCTTTCTGCAAAACTTGTTCACAACATTGTTTACAATTACATGCAAACCCCAAAGCCAAAAGCAGTAGGCATGACCAACAAGAGCTTCCCAGCCGGCTTCATCCTTCTGGGCTGCTCTGAAAAGCCACAGCTAGAAACTGTTCTCTTCTGGGCTGTGATCCTCTTGTACACCATGATCGTCCTCTCCAACTCAGCCATCATCCTGCTCTCCTGCGTGGACCCTCGTCTCTACACCCCGATGTACTTCTTCCTCAGCAATCTCTCCTTCCTGGATCTCTGCTACACCACAGCTGCTGTGCCCCAGATGTTGTCCAACCTGTGGGGGCCAGACAAGAGCATCACCTACACAGGCTGTGTTCTCCAAGTCTGTGTGTTGCTCTGTCTTGGGGCCACAGAAGGCGTCATGCTGGTGGTAATGGCCTTTGACTGCTACGTCGCTATCTGCCGGCCCCTGCACTACACTGTCATCATGAACCGTCCGCTGTGCTGGAAGCTGGTGCTCACGGCCTGGCTGTGCAGCCTGATGGAATCTGTGACCCAAACCCCCGTCACATTCCAGCTGCCCTTCGGTGCTCACCGCCACCTGGATGACTTTTTATGCCAAGTTCCTGAACTCATATGCCTGGCCTGTGGGGACACCGCTGCCAGTGAGTGGCAGATGACCATCTCTGCTGTTCTCTTCACCATCGTGCCAGTGGGGTTGATCCTGAATTCCTATGGCTTCATAGCTCAAGTCTTGGGGAAAATCCAGTCTGAGGAGGGAAGGCAGAAGGCCGTTGCCACCTGCTTCCCCCACCTCAGCGTGGTCATCATGTTCTATGGGACAGTGGCCATGGTGTACACAGACCCTAAGAACCAACTTGCTTCCAAACACGGCAAGTTTGTCACCTTCTTCTTCACCATGGTTACACCATTGCTGAACCCCCTCATCTACACCCTGCAGAACAAAGAGGTGAAGGGGGCCCTGCAAAGACTCCTGAGGAAGGGGGACAGCGTGAGGGGAAATAATAAATTGAGTTTTTGACTGGAACTAATTTGAAAATCATGATCTGCACCCACTCTACAGTGGAGAGTCTGAATTCTAAGTAGAGGAGGGAGGGCTTAGGTCAAAGGCAGTACTTCATGAATTATTCTTTATTCCTAATAATTTACAAGAAATTTTGGTAAGAAAAAGTCTGTCCATTTTGTCCACCTATTAACTCTTCCACAGGGAGAAATGCTGTTTGCAGAGTTATTTGGATGAATTCATGATTTTTTAATAGCATATTAAGTACCAACATTTCAATATTAGAAAACCAACAAATTATGTTATCTGCTATACCTGTTTAAATTTTTTTAAATGAATGTAACCGCACTCCAAAAACTCAATTACATAAACCTGAAAGGAGAGACATGCTCCTACAGTTTTCCTAGCTTTCTGTTTAAATGCAGTTTTACTTTTTAAGTTTGGTATCTGAATGACATCTTGGGTACTAAGAAGTGCTTCCTGCATACATTTTGCTATATTCTTCTTTTATTTAGAATTTTCATAAGACATACCCATGAGAGTGATAATCCTCTGGGGTACTTATTCCCGAGGATGTGCAGGCTCTCATCCCATGAGACAGAAGGATGTTTAAACCCAAACTCAATCTCTGTGTGATTACAAATATGGTACATATTTGTTTCAAATCTATTCTACCTACATTATACAAAGCCATCTTTAAATAAAACAAAGGATAAAATAAAA
Source organism: Manis javanica (assembly GCF_040802235.1). Taxonomy (NCBI): domain Eukaryota; kingdom Metazoa; phylum Chordata; class Mammalia; order Pholidota; family Manidae; genus Manis; species Manis javanica. Next base: position 44,221,183 of record NC_133169.1, on the reverse strand, counting down.
CTCACTGCCTCATGTATTCTCTATGTTATCTCCTTTTTGGTAAGGTGGTAAAACACAACTCAGTCTAAATCCAAGTGGATTTTTGAAAATTAAACTCAGATTTTAAATGATGAACCCAACACTTTAACACAAAAACCTGAATTAAAAAATTTCATTAGGGTAAATTGAACAATTTAAAGGTCCTTGTGCTCTCAGAAATACCAAAAGATACCACCTACTTACAATAAATTATAATACATACCCATTCTCTGATTTATGCCAGAGTCACTGCACCAGTTTCTAGGTGATTTAGACAAGAGCTCTGTGGGGCAGAGCGGTGTATTGCTGAATAGTGTAATGTCTGTCATAATCATAAAAAACAATAGGCTCAGTTAGAGATGTTTATTGGAGATGGGAGGGAAGAGATATTTATTTGTGATGTGGCTTAAAGAGGAGTTGCTTTTTCAAAGTAGTTACATGAAAAGTTTTTCTTTTCTAAAGCCTAATAATACTTCATAGATAGAAAAATAGCAGTAAACACTGCTTGCCCTGTTGGGTGACCCAATAAATTGTAGCTATGTGTTATTTTTTTCCTGCTTTTCATCTTATCATCCTTGCTTCATTGTCTTTTTCTTCTCCTACTATCCAATCAAGCCCCTCTTTGAAATATGTTATTATTTACTCAATTTATTTTTATTTTAAATATTTCCTGTCCAGGAGTTGGCCACTGCCTGTCAATATTCTCAGCTGAGAAAATTGATGCTTGAACTGTGTCCCATTGCTATTCTTATACTGAGTAGATACTAACAAGCACAAGGAGCAGATTAAGTGTGTGAGTTGCTCAACAGCTGGAGTCAAGTTATTATCATGGTGGAGATGTAAGCCACTTAGCAATGTTCCCAAGTAGCCTTTCTCAAGATGGCACTGACCTTTTCTTGCTGAAACATTCGTATGAGCAGAAATGAACCCTGAAAATATAAAGACAACTCGTAGTTACGCTGACTAGGAGACAGAAATAGATAAAAGTCTTCACCCAACAAAAATAGAATATACCTTTTTTTTGAAGTCCCCAAAAACATTCACCAAAGAAGAGAATATTATGGGCCATAAAATGAACATGAAAAATTTAAAAGAATGAAACTCTACAGACTGTGTCCTCTTGTAATCATGTAATAAAACTGAAAATCAATAACATAACAAATGAAATATTTTAGAAAAATCTCTGAGTACATGGAAATTATACTACATGATTCCAAATAACCCATGAGTCAAAAAGGAAGCCTCAAAGGAAAATGCTCAGAGGAAAATGCACAAGTTCTAAACTCTAAGCCCAGCTAAACTATCATTCAAGAATAAGAAAAAATAACAATTTTTAAAGAAGATATTTTAATTTTTTTTTGATATGATTGTTTAGCACTGTCTGAAAACTTTAAGTTTAGGTATAAATGTCCAAAGATCATGAGATTTGGATACAACAGCAATAAAATATGCTGAAAAGAAAAACAATAAACAGTATTTAATTAAATTTAAGCAAGGTTACATATACCAATAATTATTGTAATTAAGAGAAATAAGTTGGTAATGGAAGCAAGTTAAATCATGCTGAAAAACACTCTCCAATAGCTTGAAGCTGGAGTGACCAGGTATTGCCATTGACTACAGGTGGTACTGAAATTGGAGGCTTTGTCAAAAGTGTGTTTATAAGGCTGTTAAAACCTGACTGTTCATCTTCACACTTATGTCATGTAGCTGGGCATCTTATAGTTTAAGGAGGTGGTGATTTCAAGAGGCTCTGAATTTGGAAAGATAGGCAGCGCATGGTCACTAAGGGGACATCTACACAGTGAACTGCGAGGCATCCAGCCCCTTCCTGCTGCTGGGCTCTCAGGTGCCGGCCCCCCACCATGGCCTCCAGTCCCCGAGAGACTCTGTCCAGGGGAATCAGATGGCAACCAGGGAAATGTCACACTGGCGCTGACTGTTTCCTAGATGAATGAATCACTTGGGTCATAGTTCAGCACAACTTGGCAGTTTTTAAGATTTACTCTTGTCCAAAGACCTTCCTAACAGCAGAAATGCAAGGATTAGCTGACACATAAGAGATTTTCTAAAACAAAATACATTCAGCAAACCAAAGGCAGAGTAAAAAAGCAAACGGTGAATGCAAGGAAGGAAAAGAGTATTTCAAAGGGAACGACGATTTATCAACTCAGAGAAATAAGAATATGAGAAGATATTAAATTGGAAAGAAGGATTTTGAAAATCAGAAGAATAAAAACAAGTTTTTTGATTGACACAACCTATTTAAAATTATTTTTTAAAATTTATCTGTGAGGATGTCTCCAATGAGATAATCCCTTGATTTCATGGACTGAGTAAAGAATTTTGCCTTTCTTTATGGGGGTGAGCATTATCCAATCCATCCAGGACCTGAATAGAACTGAAAGACCGAGGATGGAAGAATACATTCTTTCTGACTGTCTGACCTACGACACTGGACAACTGCATTCTATCTGACAGTCTGACCTATGACACTGGTCTCCTACATGCTCTGTGACAGTCTGACCTGCGACATTGGTCTCCTGCACTCGGTCTGACTGTCTGACCTACGACACTGGTCCCCTTCACTCTGACTGACAGTCTGACCTATGACACTGGTCTCCTACATGCTGTGTGACAGTCTGACCTGAGACATTGGTCTCCTGCACTTGGTCTGACTGTCTGACCTACGACACTGGTCCCCTTCACTCTGACTGACAGTCTGACCTACAATGCTGGTCTCCTGCAATCTGTCTGACAGTCTGACCTATGACACTGGTCTCCTGCACTCTGTCTGACTGTCTAATTTATGACAGTGGTCTCCTAGACTTTGTCTGACAGTCTGACCTATGACACTGGTCCCCTGCACTCTGACTGACAGTCTGACCTATGATGCTGGTCTCCTGCACTCTGTCTGACAGTGTGACCTATGACACTGGTCTCCTACACTCTGATAGTCTGACCTATGACACTGGTCTCCTGCATTTGGACTAGGACTTTCACCACAGGTCTATGAGGTCTCTTGCTTGTAGAAAAGAGATCACGGGACTTCTCAGCCTCCATAATTATGTGGCCCAGTTTCTTATAATAAATCTTCTCTGTCTCTCTCTCAGTGGATAGATAGGTGATTGGTGCCACATCTATCTCTATATGAATATCTATATATAAAATATATGCCTATGTATGATTATATAACTATATAGAATTTATATATCTATATTTGTATATCTTTATCCATCTGATTTATCTGTCATCTGTCTATCTATCATCTATCTATTTATCTCTTATCAATAGATCTATCCCTATGGGTTCTGTTTCTCTGAAGAACCCTAACACAGTTGTACATCTGATATACAAACCATTTGAATACTTTCGTAAAACCCTCAAAGTGTCTATTACCAACAGACTGACTATTATAACATAGCTTCTGTTGTTCAAGAATACTTTCTATTCATGTCAGAACACAGATGTCATAGTAACTCTTGATATCTAGGTAAGATTGGTTTAAAATCACTGACCCTCCAATATTCGTGGTAGGTGCTTTCCCTTAGATTTTCGTGACTCTCAATAAATTTTTTACTCATGTGGTCCCTTCTCTATTGCTTTCCCTGAAGTTGTGCAGATACCACATTTAAATATTAAGTTACCTTTCTTTCCCAACATTTTTAAAGCAAGGATTTCTCCTCTTTGTCAAAGAGAGCTGTGTGGGTTTTTGTCATAATGTCTTATTCCAATGAGATAGAATGATAGAATGGCAACTAAAGATGCACACAGATACAATTTTTTGAATGATACATATATTTTTAAAAATTTTAATGATATGCATTACCATTAATGTTATCAGTGGTGGTATCCAGCTCCATGGATCTTTCTCCCTAAGTCTGGCTCTCAGCCAGGACAGAGTTCCCACCCTAGACCTCTGTCTTTCCTGGTATCAGGATCATAAAACTTGGGGGCAGTAATACTTGCTTATCAAATATTGCACTTTAATAAATCATGTTAATCATTGGAAAATTGTTTGGCATTTTTAATGTTCTTGTTATGAGAGGAAAACCTTAGCAACAGATTAATAAGGTCTTTTTGTCACGCAGTGGTATAATGCACACCCATTAAAAATTTTAAGTAGTGTTTAATGATAACCTAAATATACATGATAAAATGGTGAATTGTTAAAAAATATGAAACATTCAAGTAAAATTTATAGAAATTAGTACAAAGATACAAATAAATGTACCCAATAAGGAATTACTTCTCTACCACAGAAGTACATTGAATAACCATCTTTATTCTATCATTATAATACAATAGGAGGGAAATTGCCTTAGAAATGTATTTGAAGCAATGAACTTCTCTTAATATTAACAAAAATATGTCTGGAGAGAAGTAATAAAGAAAATATTGTATCTCCCTTATTGCTTCTAGAGGGATATGGAATAAAAATGAGACAGAACATGTAAAGACCAAGGTGAGATGTGAAGGGCAACTGTAAAAATAACTATGATGGCAATACCTCAGTACACCTCTAGGCTCTTACAGAGAACCACTAGATATATCAGTGGTGGACGTAATCCTCCCTTCTATTCAGTGAAGTGGATATCACGATGAACCAGTTGCTCCTATGATTCCTGGTGGTATTAAACTATCCACATCCCATAGGGTTCATACTCAGGTGTTTGAATTTAGAGTTTAATCCCTTAATCCAGGATGTACCCTGGGTGTTGAGGACTATAGTAATGATGATGATGCTGGTTATAAAAACTAACCCAAAAACTAAACTAGTCAGAAAAGCACTCCACTTACAGTACAAATTTAATGTTTATGAAAATGAAGAAACTGAGTCACAAAAATGTGAAGTGCTTTCCTCAAGGCTGTAAGTGGTTGTGTTGTGTTGAAATCCAACTGATTTGTGTGCTTAAACACAGAATACTACCTCTAATAATGATATGTCAAACAATAGTCTGCTCAATGCAGAAAATATTTAATGACAAAATTTTTAAAAATCAACATCAATCCTTCATAGGTACTCTTAATATCATTTTGTAGTTATATTTTGTTTTTTATTCCCCTAGTCATACATGCTCTTTTAAGAAATACACCGAGGACATACAATGTAGCTTTGGAAAAATATTATGTTAATTATCCACCAGGTGGCCATGGGTGATGCCAAATCGTTCCCATATTAGCCTACTAGAGTTCTAGATAGAATCTGAAAATAATCCCTTCAATTAATATACACATTTCTCCTTCCTGTGGAGACAGATCATCTAGCCAAGGGATAAAGGGGACAGATATAAGAGTCTCCTATACAGTCACAAATATCTATGATTCCGGTAGCTGAGGAACAAGCTTCTTAACGCATAGAGAGAGTTCTGGCAAGAGTGGTATCCTGAGAACATGCAGAGGGTGCTAAGCGGCCAGATGACAAAGGCAGAACTTCCTTCACCTCAAGGAGCAACCATCACAGACACAGAAAACTTCTGTTATAAGACGCTTCTCCCACTTCTTGATTTTTGATTAGTGCTTAAGACAGGAAACTATGGTACAGAGATCAGTTATCATGGCCAAGGATACATGAGCTAGACATTAACAAGAAAAGCTTCAAACAACAGATAGTTTAACTATAAGCCAATGATTTTAAGGCCTATCTAATTCACACCTGAAAGTGGTATATAGGTATCAGGTAATTTAAAGAGCATTTACATGTTAACAGAAAATAAACCTTATGAAAAACAATGAGGTCAAGAGCTGAATGATCACTTCTTAGGCATGCACAAAAGTAGAAACCTGGATCGTGTCAATCAGATCTGTCGGAACACAAAGGCTGTTCACTGAGCACAACTGCAGCTTGGGGACGTTAATTCACACTAAATGTGGAGACAGCTTTTCAGCAGATAAGCCATCACAAACACAAGAGTAAAGATTGGATATGCTGGGAGTGTGTTAACTCCTGAATTTAATAATTAGCATATTGAAAGAACAGGATGTTACCTTATGATTCCAAATCACGTCATGTTGTCCTAGAAGATCCACAGGGGAAGGAATGTGGGTTATACAGCCTTTAATTTACATAAAGGGAACAATCCATTAAATGAACAATGATGCATACCGATTACATGCTTCAAGTTCTAAGCACTGGAAAAACATAAATGATTACAACATGTTTACTCACATAAAGAATGCTAAGTCTGTAGAAGTGATAGCAGTTGTTTTTCCTATTATTCTTGTCATTATTGTTGCCATAATCAGTTGTAGGTAACACAGTGGATGCTCATTCTTTGCTAGGCTCCCGTGGGGAGCAGTTATTAGACTATTGCACAGATATGTTTATCTTAAATTTATAAATCAATCCCAAAAGATTCCTAAGACTACCTGACAATCCTGATATCTCTACCTTGTTCATTGCTCACCTACTCTCCAAAATGCCTTTATTCTAAAGTTTTTAACAATCCGCCCTGTTCTCACAGAGAGGAGCTCTTCTTGGTTCTGGTCGCACCGAGAAAACAGGAGGCAAAAGACAGTAAGTCACTCGTGCCACGCGGGGGCTCTCTCCGCCTTCCCTCCTGCTGTGGTTAATGAGCTGGCCTTGCTCACACAAGAAATTGATTCCAAAGCTTTTGACCATTCTCAAATGTCTTCTGTCTGTAAGAAATTTCCCCCTTTTTCATTCATCACCAATTTTCTCTTTTATAGAATGCTTCCCTTAAACCTGCCTGTAATATCTCACAGCAACAAAACACACTGGAGTCATACACCCTTCTAGCTACTCCTCCGTTTCTCTGCTCTCATTTAGCACAAAAAGACAAACTGTATTAATTAATATTTTATTCATCTTGTTCCCTTCCTTTCCCTCTATTTTACCCCAAATGCCCTCTGAGCATAACTCCGTTTTGACTCTTCTTACTAGGTCCCGAGCGGACTCCAGGCTGCCAAATACAATGGTCAGTGTTCAGAGCTCACTGTGATCCAACAAGACGCCGCACCTGCTGCAGCTGATCGCACTTCCCATCTTTGAGCCATTCTCACACCTGAATCTGAGAAAATATTTTGTATTACCCAATCAATCCCTATCTCTTTATTATTTATTTTTATTTACTTATCAAAGTATAGTTTTAATCCAATAATATATTGGTTTCAGCTATACAATGTAATGTTTCAATAATTATATACATTATTATTCAACACTATAAGTGTAGTTATGATCTCTTACCACACAATGATATTAAATATTAGTAAATATATTCCCTGTTACATTTTTCTTCCCAATAGTAATTAATTTTATAATTGGTAGTTTTTATCTCCTCATGCCCTTCACCTATCCCCCCAGTACAGTCATCACCCATTTTTTCTCGGTATCACTGACTCTATTTCTGTTGTTTGTTTGTTCATTTGTTTTTTACTGTCTCACTTGCTTCCCAGTGAACAAAGCTGCCTCAGTTCTCACTCTCAACCCTCTATTCTTACCTAAATGATCGCAACTCATCCTATGCCTTTTGATATCCCTTCAACTCTGAAGACTCCATATTTAGATGTTCAGCCCAGAACTCTAATCTGAAGCCCAACTGACTTCACACAACTAACAAGCATTTCAAAAGTGTCTTCATAACAATGAAATTCTATTTCTCCTACTCAATATTGACATTTGAAAAGTTTTCAAAATATCAGTAAATAGAAATGCCATTGTCAGTTCGCTAGAGCCCAAACCATTGAGCCAACGTTTGCTCTGCACTCCTCCCAGCAGCCGTCTTTCCTGAGACCTGATCCTGCTGTCCAACTGCTCCACTCAGTCCATCTTTGTCTCTCATCTTTAAAGCCTCTGAAGTTGTCTTCCTGTATCTACCTGACCTAGTTCCTAGCTCTATTCTCCACATTATAAACAGAGTGATCCTTTTAAACTGTACATTATATCAAATTACATTGCTACAGAAAATTCTTCAAAAGCTTCCCATCTCACCCAAAACCAAACCAAAAATGTATTCAAGTAATACTGATGATGAATCATACAGATTTGGGAAATGTAAATTTTCTGTCATAGCCTTCCTCCTTCCTAGATCTCTGCTATTAAAATGACATGGAAGAAGACAAGGTTATGTTCCTTTATGTTAAATATTAGAGTATATTCTCTTTCAGTAAATATGTTTTACTTCAATATTGAATATTCATAGTCATCTGAGTCAGGCTCACTCACTGTCACATGTACTTTGCACTTGACAGTCACCGTTTTCAGCACGAGTGGCATGAAGGTGATCAGAGACCTGAGGATCCACTGAGAGAAATCCAATAACCAGAGACAACCCACATTGTGTGGTTTAATTTCTTTGTTACTTGTGAATTGGCACTGTTTTTCTTTATTGATACAAAAAAATTCACAGAATTTTGGGCACTGAAATTTGGTAGCTTTGGAAGGTTTTTGATTTGTTTAACCATGAGTTAAGTGTGGAGGAGCCTGTGAAGAGTTAGTGTGAAATCTAATATCTGTTCTTCATTTTTTTGAGAAACAAATGACCTAGATCAGATGCAATCTTTAAGTTAATTAATAACACATTATTTTTCATAGCCAGAAAGTCTCTGCTTAAGTAATGAAACATTGTGGGTCTCCGTCACTCCCAGGAAAAAGTCACAAGCTAAGGTAAATCATCTTAATTGCCAAATGTGAATAATCTCTGATAGCTGACCAACAGTCTCTTGTGAAACAGGGCCTATAGAGGATGTTCCTTGGAGACATTTTTCCAGGTCACTGGAGCTTTAAGCATCCCTTGTGGGTGCTTTTGGAAGAGCACTGTACAAATGTCTTTCTAAATGCCCCTGTGACATCTTGTTTCTGAGGCAATAGATGAGAGGGTTGAGCATGGGTGTGACGAAGGTGTAGAAGGCTGATACTATCTTGTCCTTCTCAGGGGTGTGGAAGGACTAGGGAAGCACATATGTGTGTATAGAAGGCAGCCCCATAGAAAATGCTGACCACAGTCAAGTGGGAAGAGCACGTACTAAAGACCTTTCTCAGGCCTTCAGGGGAGCGCACGCAGTGGACGGTTAGCAAGATGAGGGAGTAGGAGGCTGCAATAACAGAGACTGGGATGAGCAGCATGATTACACAGCAGATGTACATTAGGGTTTCATAGAAGGATATGTTGGCACAGGCCAGCCTAAGAACTGCAGGGATCTCACAGAAGAAATGGTTGATGAGGTGGGAGACACAGTAGGGGAAATTCATGGTGACGGGCATGAGCAGCAAGCCATCCAGGGACCCACCAACCAGGCACCAGCAGCCAGCAGAAGACACACCCTGCAGTTCATCAGGACGGGGTACCGCAGAGGGTCACACACGGCCTCATAGCAGTCATAGGCCATGAGGCCCAGGAGGAAGAACTCTGCACCGATCATGGTCAAATAGAGGAAGATCTGGATTCCACAGCCCACAAAGGAAATGGTCTTCTCCTTAGAAACCATGTCAACCAGGAGCTTTGGGACAGTGCTACAAATGAAAACAGTGTCCATCACGGACAACTGGCTGAGCAGGAAGTACATGGGGGTGTGGAAGCGGGAGTCCACCTGAATCAAGGATATCATGACATTTGCAGTTACAGCCATCACAAAAATAGCAAAAATAATTGCAAAGACTGTTAATGAAGCTTTGCTGTTTACCTGAAGCCCCAGGAGGATAAAGTCTGCTGGCAAAGTTCTATTCTTCATTGACGTTGCCTATGACAGCTCCAGGGAGCAGGAAGCCACGGAGATTAAGGATGGAGAGGAAAGAAAGAACTTTCTCTATGAGAGAAACTTGCAGTGGAGATGACGCCTCAGAGGGTACTTGTCAGGATGGCATCTTCCAAGACAGATGCTAGAGAGAAGCAGACCAAGAGACACATCCATAAATCAGTGACTGTAGACCTATTCCTCCTGTTGGAGAACAACCCTTCGTATATTTTGTTTATGATCATGTTTCAATGTATAGGTTTTGCTAATTGCATAGTAAAGTTGGTGTTTGCTGTATCTATATGAGAGTTTTAACTGTGTCTGTCCTCTGCATTCTGCCTTTCTGGCTTCCAGAGTGATGTCCCATCCATACCAGTGTTCCAGGTGGGGTTTGATCTCGGGTTCTTGTCCCCACGACAACAAAGTGAAGGATAGAAACACAGTAGTGAAGCAGACTGATATTTTTATTCAAATCCATTCCAAGGGAGGAACAGGCTAGAGTCAAGGAAGACAAAGGCCCTGAACTTTTAGGGGAGGGTCTATTTACCATAACCAAGCCCCGAGGCACCTCTTTTGATTTGAGGTCTTTTGATGGACAGCTCAAGTTCTACACCCATTCCTCTTGGTGTGTATGTCTTCCCAAAGTGCACACAGAAATGCCCATGGTGGGGAGCAAAACAGCAATTTTATTTTAATGAGATCATGAGGAACTGTGTTTTGGGTGGTTCTTAATTTTCTTTGATGTCCGCTGTGTTGGGACCTGGCTGGGACAGGTTGGCTAGGTTGCGATAGGCAAGCAGTCATCTCCCTGCAAAGCCTTTGTGGTCTCCTCGTGGAACCCCCTGCTTGGGAAGTGTGGGCAATTTTTTCCTTGAACTCTAACTTCCTCTTCCCCAGTTTCTCACATCTACCTTAATCTCTAACAGTCAGGCTAAGTCAATAGTAATTGGAGAAAAGGGCAATTGATTTATTATTTGAATGGCTAAAGGTTAACAAAAGAAAAAAACACAGGAAGTGAAGTGTGTGCAGTGAGATCACATCCTGTGTCTCTGCTCTGCTGTCCATGCTTCACCTATGACATTTCTGGTCACCAGATATATGGAGATTTCTTTCCAATACCAAGAGATTTTCCGTTCTCCAGACAGCATCTGGGTTTCTTATAATTTCATTCAGTTCTTACAATGTCTGCCTGGAGTCAGCCTGATATCCTACAGGCTAAATGCTCATTCCCACAAGCCTGCCTGTGGCTCCTATGCCAACTGCAAGCACAAGGGTCTGACCTGGGACGCCAGTTTCAGTCACTCGTGTTTCTGATCTGCTGGCTTCAGGAGGAAGTTTCCATGACCCCTTCCTAGGTTCATGTAATTTTCCAAAGTGTCTCATAGAACTCAGGAAAATAATCTACTTACTAGGCTGACTAGCATAAAGCCTGGGAGTGACCGAGGATGCATGGGGCGAGCTGTGGGGTGGTGTGCAGATATCTCTTGCCCTCCATGGGTGTGCATTGCCCTCCTAGCAACTCCACCTGTGCCCCAACCAGAAGCTCTCTGAATTACATTTTGGATTTTTACAGGTTTTGTTATTTAAGCATAATTGAACAAATCATTGGCCATTGGTGATTGATTGAACCTTTAGCTCCTCTTGTCTTCTGGGAGGCCTTGGAAGTGAGTGCTGAAAACTTCTGACCTCTGATCATATGGTCAGCTTCCTGGCAACAAGCTGTGAGTCTTCAGAGAGTTTCATGCATCAGCTCACTACCATGAACTCATGGGTTACTCTGAAGGGCCTTTTTGTGAATAACAAAAGATACCCACATAGCTCTTTTCATTTAGACAATCCCGAGGGTTCTAGGGGTCTGTGCCAGAATGGAGACAAAGCACAAACATGTACCTCTTTTTATGCATTACAACATCACAAAAGGGTAAGCCATGGCTGAGGCTTCATGAATGTTCTAGTCACCCTATTTCAATCAGGTTATTCCAGAACCTTTCCCACTATCTCCATTTATCTCTGTGTTTTTAGACAAAGCAAAGTGATGTTGAAAGACCTACATAAGACCAAGTCATCCTGCTCAGGACTGCTCTGGTGCTACAGGGTCCATGCAAATCCTGCCTTGCTGTGACCCTTCACCCTCTCATCATCTCCTGCTCCTCCAGTGTGTTCACCCTGGTGCTGCAGACCCCACGTTCTCCTTGCTGGATCCTTCACCCTCAGCCAGTGGCTTTTACCCACACTGTGACCCAGGCCCAAGCCCCTTCCCCACATCTGAGCCCAGTTTTGCCCTCGTGCCCTTCAGGGCTTCGCTCTGTACCCAACTTCTCAGAGAAGCCCCTTCTTACTGGACTTGATGACTCAGGTTTTCACATCTCTTAACACACTTCACATATATATTCATATATTCATCTTATTTTTTATTAGTCTACTGTTGCTAGACAGTAAGTTCAATATAAGCAAGGGTGTCTGCCTATTCTGTTTTCTGTGTGCTTTGACAATATAAAAGAATGCCTGGGACCTGGCAAATATTTTTTTCAATGTTTAAATGAATGATTGCTAAACATTTGCTATCTATATGATGCTTTAAAAAAATTTTTTCTGTTTAGGGTGATGCCCTTCTAGTAGAAATTATTTAAAATATATCTGGGTATGTTTTACATAATGTGGTTAAGGAAAATAAAATGTGTTAAATAGCAGGCCCTTGTGTGTATCTTCAATCCAAAATGAGCTTCCTGCAAAATAGGATCCATTCACATTTTCTAATAATAAACTTAGTTTTAGGAAAGAGGAATTAAACATAAATTTCTAAGGTTATATATAACATTTTGAGACAATCACTTTCTGGTACTTACTATACCATCTTAGACAAAGTCACATGTCAACACAAAGTACAGCAAACAATGGGCTCACCACTTTCTTTCTCTTCTGAATCTCCCCTTGTTGTGACAGCTTTTCATTTACTATATCCCAGTTATCATATGAAAGATACTTGTAACTTCAGATGCTGTCATCCATCCAGAGTTTGTATTGTGGATGGTAATACAGTTGGAACTCAATCTGTGAGATACACATAAAAGGAGAAAAAAACTTATGTATGACTTTTCTTAAGAGAAAGTTTCCATGTGTTTACTATGTTCAAAAAATTTATCTTAAAATGTTACTATTAATATGTCATTTTTAAATTTTGCAAAGCTGTAATGGGCAATAAATCCAATTGTGCTAGGCAGAATAATGTCCCCAGTCAAAGGCACTATGTTCTAATACCCAGATCATGAATATGTTCAATTCCTATTTTGCAGATGTGATTAAGTTAGGGGTGGTGAGATGGGAGATAATTTGGGAATGTCCTGTTGTGTCCAGTGAAATTACAAAAGTCCCAAAAGAGGGATGGGGGAAGAGGGAGGCAGGAGACAGAGGGGGAGATGCGGCATCATGTACAGATGGTTCCCCAGGATCCAAACACTGGCTCTGAAAGTGGAGGGACCACAGGCAAGGCAAGGAGTGGTTTCCAGAATCTGAGAAAGGCTAGAAGTGGATTCTCCCCTACAGCCTTCCGAAAGGAGTGCAGACTCTCCTGACACCTTGATTTCAGCCCAGCAATACTAATGTCAGACTTGTGAGCTCTAGAACTGTAAGACAATCAGCCATGTCATTTTAAGCCAATGAGTTTGATGCAGCTGCCATACCAATAAATAATTTTATCAACTTTTAAACATAACCATAAGAATAATGAGCTCTGATTGCAGAGCATAAGCATGACTGAAGCATGTTCCTAATAATATGTTAGTGCTGAATTTCTGCCAGGCATTGTTTCTTTATGCTCCTCATCATTGTGTTTTGATGTAGTCACTCTGCAGAGCACAGCCATAGGGTCATGTACTGTGATTATCAACATCTTGCAGCTGGAGAAACTGAGGTTAAAAGTGGGCAAGTGGTGAGCCTTTGTCTTGGCTCAAGGGCTCAGGTTTTGTTTTCCTTACTTACCACAATTAAGTTCAACTGACACCCAAATGCACACTATCTTTTTAAGTATCAGTTAGGTTTACAAAAAGTGAAGAAAAGTCCAAGGAATATAGGCTTCAAGGCCAGGATCACATTTAACAGTAATTTGAATTTCTGATTAAAAGGTGTCAACAGTGTTGTAAAGTAATAAAAGGAAGTTAATTGTTTCCAGAAATCCAAAAGGCATTCAAACTCCAGGGCAATGCTTAGCCATCTTGCATCTGCATGCAGTGTGTCTAACTGGCTGCTTGGCTTCCTGCTGAGGTCCCATGGAAAGAAAAGTGTTCACCTGATATACCATGAGAACGACTTGCAAGCCCCAGACTTATATATCACTGTGGGCAACCTCCCATCTCTAAGGAGACATAATAGTGCCACATCCAGGAGACCTGCCCCCAGGCTTCCACCAGTTCAAACAACACTGGATATGCAGCCTTGTAAAGATAATATATTTCCTCTGTAATGTGTGTCATGGAGAAGCAGCAGAGTTCACTCAAGAATAAATGATTTCTGTCAAAGGGATGAAAATGAGGCATAGGGAACATAGTCAATAGTATTGCAATATCTATGTCTATTGTAATATCTTTGATGACAGATGGTAATTATTCTTATAGTGCTAAGCATACACTAATGTGTATAATCATCAAATGATTGTATTATATGCCTGAAACCAATGTAATGTTGTATATCAAACATACGTCAGTACAAAATAATAAATGAACCCTGCGAATAAGAGTATTATTCCATGCTGAGCAAAGATTAAACAAAACATATCAAATATTGCATGGAGGTATAAATTCTGTTTAAATCCTTGTATAGTAAATTGAAATGTTTTGAGAGAAATCCTTTGAAAACTTTACAAATCTAGAACCAAGAGTTAAATTATCAAGTTTTTAGAAACATATTCAGCTTCTACCATATTTTTCTAGGTGCTGATGCTCCTAAATAGGAAGAGGAGGTCATCTGTTTTTAAAATAGTATTTTTAAAAAAAGACAAAAATAAAATGTTAACTGCAACCAGATCTCGATATTCTTATGGTCATGTCTGATTTTGCTGTTGAAACACAGTACATCACTCTCTTAAGCCAAAGCCTCCCTAAAGGGGGAGGTGCTCTGAGTGCTTCTCCACTGTTGATCTAGGTGATTAGTTCTACGGAAACAGACATTTTCAAGATGATTATTCCCTTCTTGAGCTGGATCCAAGTTAGTTATTAAACACAATGTCATTGGAAAATTAAAGGTGTTCTCGGCCTTCGTTTCCAACCAACCAGTCCCCTCTGATTTTGCCAGGTGGCTGCCTAAAAGCAGCTCTCGCTCCTTCTCCCTGACTGTGGACTTACCACTGAGCGCATGACGCCACCTTCATCTGACTCGTGTGAGGCCACTGGTCTGGGTGCTCAGCTGGGCATCGGCCGTCCATGGCTACAGGCTTGGAACTTGACATTAAATCACGTGGTTTCTTCCCTGTAGTATGAGCACCAGGAGACTTTCTCAACAGGAAAGATGCCGGGAGCACTGGTTAATTTCTCCTCTGCTGCACAGACCTGAGTGTAGGAATCGAGACTGACCACTGAGTTACTCAATTTGAGCCTCCCATTGAGAGATGGGTGGTATTAACATTGACTATTGAGGGATTTTGTAAATTGTTCATGGGAATGGGACTAGGTATTATTTTGTGAGATGGTACAAAGCCAATATCAGTACGTTAAAAATAATGTGTATAGATTTCCAAAGATACAAAATGTTAAATGGAAATCAAGAGATAAGCAGACAACTTTGTAAAAGTATTCATTTTGATATTATTTGCAATATAAAAAAGCAGAGGCAACTTAAGCATCTGCTTCAGAAACATAATAAGTAATATAGATTTTAGTATTAATATTCACATCTCCAAATGACCTTTAGGATATGAAATGGATTCATAATTATTATGCTAGTATGACAATTTCATTACATTCTTAGTGAAAAATTTGGTATATATACACATGTGTGTATCACATATATATATAAAATAAGGATATGTGTATATATATATATATATATATACACACACACATATCTATATATCACCAATATGTATGATGAATATATATATACATTTATATACGTGTATATATATATAACTGTATATAGTTTAATATGCTGTTATATATGTATTATTGTATACATAAGTATATATATATATATATATATATATATATATATATATATATATACACCTATGTATGTATATACATGTAATTATGGAGTAAATCAAAGTATTCACTGATAGTGCAAATTCAGCTGACAATAGTTTATTCTTTTTTTTTTGAGAGGGCATCTCTCATATTTATTGATCAAATGGTTGTTAACAACAATAAAATTCTGTATAGGGGCCTCAATGCACAATCATTAATCAACCCCAAGCCTAGTTCTCAATAGTCTCCAATCTTCTGAAGCATAACGAACAAGTTCTTAGATGGTGAACAAATTCTTACATAGTGAATAAGTTCTTACATGGTGAACAGTGCAAACACAGTCATCACAGAAACTTTCAGTTTTGATCACGCATTATGAACTATAAACAATCAGGTCAAATATGAATATTCGTTCAATTTTTATACTTGATTTATATGTGAATCCCAAATTTCTCCCTTATTATTATTGTTATTATTATTATTTTTAATAAAATGTTGAAGTGGTAGGTAGATGCAGTATAAAGATAGAAAACATAGTTTAGTGCTGTAAGAGGGCAAATGTAGATGATCAGGTGTGTGTCTCTAGACTAAGTATTAATCCAAGCTAGACAAAGGCAACAAAACATCCATGGATGCAGAAGATTTCTCTCAAAACAGGGGGTGTGGGGATCTAAGCCTCACCTCTGTTGATCCCCAATTTCTCACCTGATGGCCCCCCTGAGACAGTGCCTGTCTTAGGCACAGTCCTTAGGTTGTTCCTCCCTTGAGGAATCTTACCCGTCTCTGACTTACCAGTCTTCTTCCAGGGTCATACAGGTAAATGTAAAGTTGGTAAGTGAGAGAGAAGCAATATTGTTTGAAAAGGTTAGCTTTTTACTTCTTTGCAGATTTATGCCCTGTGGCTTTTATGCCCAGCATTTGTCTTGAGGTAACTTTACCACTTGGAAGAATTATGATTCTCAGTAATTTTGTTATGAAGCACGAATTGTACTTAAGGGTTGGAATTAGGAAGGAAGAAGAAAAGGTATAGAAGTAGCAGATGGAAGAAAACATGGGAAGATTGATTATTTCTTTGACATATCTTCTTGTAGAGTAACATAAGCATATATCGGTTTTAAACTACTAATTAAATTGCACACACACATTAACATAATAGGAATACAGCTACATAACCAAAGCAGACCTACAATTACCAGCCATCTCCAGTGAAACCAAGAAAACCAGTTAGGCACCCTAGGCATTTGTGAAAACTTATCAATAATATGATGGATATTGTCTAACTGAATTTGAATAGTTTGAGAAAAATCAGACAAATTAAAACAACACTTTCCTGGGAACTGTTCACATCCCATATGTTCTTTTAACAGTAGTCTATAGTTGCACAATTTTGGAGAACTGCAACTTGCACTTCTCCTAATTCTTGGTTGAGTTCCAACAGTATACATCCAGTCAAATTTGTTGTTTTACTGTATGGACAGGCCAGCTTAGATATCTCGTTCTTCATTCCAATGGCAAGTCCAGTAACCACAGGGATGAATGCAGCTACAACTGCAACAGCGCCAGGATCTTTGTTGAAGTTTTTTGATGATCATCTTCTGGAATGACTCTTTCAGACAATGTTGATGTTGGAAGTTTTTCTTCATATCGTATCATAATTCGTTTTCTGGGTAGCCAAATTAGGCTTTGATCCTCTGTATAAACACAAACAAACCCTATGCCTACACTTTGATATGCCCTTTATATCATTGTGAAGAACACATTGGATATCACCCCACAGGAACTGCTTTTTTTTAAGAGAAAGGAATATTATCAGAAAAATGTACTTCCATAGCTGATCATTTGACACCCTTTAAATGATCAAAAATAAGGATATTTAAAGCATGCTTTAATCATTGATTTACAGTTAGTTTTATCCTATAAGAGAGTAATCCCCCTTTTCTTTCTTTTTTTATCATTAATCTACAATTACATGAGGAATATTATGTTTAATAGGCTCTCCCCTATACCAGGGTCCCCCCACAAACACCTTTACAGTCACTGTCCATCAGGATAGCAAAATGTTGTAGAATCACTACTTGTCTTCTCTGTGATGTACAGCCCTCCCGTTTCTCCCACCCTCCCCATTATGCATGCT
Source organism: Manis javanica (assembly GCF_040802235.1). Lineage (NCBI taxonomy): Eukaryota > Metazoa > Chordata > Mammalia > Pholidota > Manidae > Manis > Manis javanica. Next base: position 44,203,165 of record NC_133169.1, on the reverse strand, counting down.
AGTCATAATACCCACTTTCTTCTTCCCCCCCCTTATCCCTCCCTACACACCCATCCTCCCCAGTCCCTTTCCCTTTGGTACCTGTTAGTCCATTCTTGGGTTCTGTGATTCCACTGCTGTTTTGTTCCTTCAGTTTTTCCTTTGTTCTTATACTCTACAGATGAGTGAAATCATTTGGTATTTCTCTTTCTCCACTTGGATTATTTCATTGAGCATAATACCCTCTAGCTCCATCCATGTTGTTGCAAATGGTAGGATTTGTATTCTTCTTAAGGCTGAGTAATATTCCATTGTGTATATGTACCACATCTTCTTTATCCATTCATCTAATGATGGACACTTAGATTGCTTCCTAGTCTTGGCTATTGTAAATAGTGCTGTGATAAACATAGGGGTGCATCTGTCTTTTTCAAACTTGAGTGCTGCATTCTTAGGATAAATTCCTGGGAGTGGAATGTCTCGGTCAAATGGTATGTCTATTTTGAGCATTTTGAGGAACCTCCATATGGCTTTCCACAATGGTTGAACTAATTTACATTCCCACCAGCAGTGTAGGAGGGTTCCCCTTTCTCCACAACCTCGCCAACATTTGTTGTTGTTTGTCTTTTGGATGTCAGCCATCCTTACTGGTGTGAGGTGATATATCATTGTGGTCTTAATTTGAATTTCTCTGATAATTAGTGATGTGGAGCATCTTTTCATGTGTCTGTTGGCCATCTGTATTTCTTTTTTGGAGAACTGTCTGTTCAGTTCCTCTGCCCATTTTTTAATTGGATTATTTGTTTTTTGTTTGTAGAGGTGGGGAGCTCTTTATATATTTTGGAGATCAAGCCTTTACTGTATCTGTCATTTACAAATATATTCTCCCATACTGTAGGGTACTTTTTTGTTCTATTGATGGTGTCTTTTGCTGTATAGAAGCTTTTCAGCTTAATATAGTCCCACTTGTTCATTTTTGCTCTTGTTTTCCTTTCCCGGGGAGATATGTTCAAGAAGAGGTCACTCATGTTTATATCTAAGAGGTTTTTGTCTATGTTTTTTTCTAAGTGTTGTATGGTTTCATGACTTACATTCATGTATTTGATACATTCTGAATTTACTTTTGTGTATGGGGCTAGACAATGGTCCAGTTTCATTCTCCTACATGTAGCTGTCCAATTTTGCCAGCACCATCTGTTGAAGAGACTGTCATTTCACCATTGTATGTCCATGGCCCCTTTATCGAATATTAGTTGACCATATATGTTTGGGTTAATGTTTGGAGTCTCTAATCTGTTCCACTGGTCTGTGGCTCTGTTCTTGTGCCAGTACCAAATTGTCTTGATTGCTATGGCTTTGTATTAGGGCTTGAAGTTGGGGAGTGTTATCCCCCATATTTTATTCTTCTTTCTCAGGATTGCTTTGGCTATTCAGTGTCTTTGGTGTTTCCATATGAATTTTTGAATTATTTGTTCCAGTTCATTGAAGAATGTTGCTGGTAATTTGATAGGGATTGCATGAAATCTGTATGTTGCTTTGGGCAGGATGGCCATTTTGACGATATTAATTCTTCCCAGCCACAAGCATGGGATGTGTTTCCATTTGTTAGTGTCCCCTTTAATTTCTCTTAAGAGTGACTTGCAGTTTTCAGGGTATAGGTCTTTCACTTCCTTGGTTAGGTTTATTCCTAGGTATTTTATTTTTTTCATGCAATTGTGAATGGAATTGTTTACTGATTTCTCTTTCTATTGGTTTATTGTTAGTATATAGGAAAGCCAGAGATTTCTTTGTGTTAATATTGTATCTTGCAACTCTGCTGTATTCTGATATCAGTTCTACTAGTGTTGGAGTGGAGACTTTGGGGATTTTTATGTACAATATCATGTCATCTACAAATAGTGACAGTTTAAGTTCTTATTTACCAATCTGTATTCCTTGTATTTCTTTATTTTCTCTGATTCCCATGGCTAGGACCTCCAGTAGTATGTTAAATAACAGTGAGAAGAGTGCACATCCCTGTCTTGTTCCTGGTATCAGAGGAAAAGCTTTCAGCTTCTCGCTGTTCAGTATGATGTTGTCTGTGGCTTATCATATATGGCCTTTATTATGCTGAGGTACTTGCACTCTGTACCCGTTTTTCTGAGAGTTTTTGTCATAAATGGATGTAGAATTTTGTCAAATGCTTTTTCAGCATCTATGGAGATGATCATGCGGTTGTCTTTCTTTTTGTTTATCTGGTGGATGATGTTGATGGATTTTCAAATGTTGTACCATCCTTGCATCCCTTGGATGAATCCCACTTGGTCATGGTGTATGATCCTTTTTATATACTTTTGAATATGGTTTGCTAATATTTTACTGGGCATTTTTGCATCTACATTCATCAGTGATACTGGTCTGTAATTTTCTTTTTTGTGGGGGTCTTTGCCTGGTTTTGGTATTAGGGTGATGTTGGCTTCATACAATGAGTTTGGGAGTATTCCCTGTTCCTCTATTTTTTGGAAAACTTTAAGGAGAATGGGTATGTCTTTTCTGTGTGTCTGATAAAATTCCGAGGTATATCCGTCCAGCCTGGGGTTTTGTTTCCGGGTAGTTTTTTAATCACTGTTTCAATCTTGTTGCTCATAATTGGTTTTTTTAACTTTTGTGTTTCTTCCTTGGTCAGTCTTGGAAGGTTGTATTTTTCTAGGAAGTTGTCCATTTCTTCTAGGTTTTCCAGCTTGTTGGCATATAGGTTTTCATAGTAGTATTTAATAATTTTTTTTTTCTGTGGAGTCTGTCGTGATTTTTCTGTTCTCATTTCTGATGCTGTTTATTTGTGTTGATTCTCTTTTTCTCTTAATAAGTTTGGCTAGAGCTTATCTATTCTGTTTATTTTCTCAAAGAACCAGCTCTTTGTTTCATTGATTTTTGCTATTGTTTTATTCTTCTCAATGTTGTTTATTTCTTCTCTGATCTTTATTATGTCCCTCCTTCTGCTGACTTTAGGCTTCATTTGTTCTTCTTTTTCCAGTTTTGATAATTGTGATGTTAGACTATTCACATGGCATTGTTCATCCTTCTTCAAGTGTGCCTGGATTGCTATATACTTTCCTCTTAGGACTGCTTTCGCTGCATCCCACAGAAGTTGGGTCTTTTTGTTGTTGTTGTCACTTGATTCCATATATTCCTTGATCTCTTTTTTAATTGGTTTGTTGATCCATTGATTATTTAGGAGCATGTTGTTAAGCTTCCATGTGTTTGTGAGCCTTTTTTTTCATAGTAGAATTTATTACTCATTTTATAACATTGTGGTCTGAAAAGTTGGTTGGTAGAATTTTAATATTTTGGCTGAGGCTCTTTTTGTGGGCTAGTAAGTGGTCTATTCTGGTGCATGTTCCATGTGCACTTGAGAAGAATGTATATCCTGTTGCTTTTGGATGTGGAGTTCTATAGATGTCTATTTCGTCCATTTGTTCTACTGTGTTGTTCACTGCTTCTGTGTCCTTACTTATTTTCTACCCAGTAGATCTATCCTTTGGGGTGAGTGGTGTGTTGAAGTCTCCTAAAATGAATGCATTGCAGTCTATTTCCCCCTTTAGTTCTGTTAGTATTTGTTTCACATATGCTGGTGCTCCTGTGTTGGGTGCATATATACTTAGAATGGTTATATCCTCTTGTTGGATTGAGCCCTTTATCATTATGTAGTGTCCTTCTTTATCTCTTGTTACTTTCTTTGTTTTGAAGTCTGTTTTGTCTGATATTTGTACTGCAACCCCTGCTTTCTTCTTGCTGTTGTTTGCCTGAAATATATTTTTCCATCCCTTGACTTTTAGTCCGTGCATGTCTTTGGGTTTGAGGTGAGTTTCTTGTAAGAAGCATATAGATGGATCTTGCTTTTTTTAATCCATTCTATTACTCTTTGTTTTTGATTGGTGCATTCAGTTCATTTACATTTAGGGTGACTATTGAAAGATGTGTACTTACTGCCATTGCAGGCTTTAAATTCATGGTTACCAAAGGTTCAAGGTTAGCCTCTTTAGTATCTCACTGCCTAGCTTAGTTCGCTTATTGAGCTGTTATACACTGTCTGTAGATTCTTTTCTTCTCTCCCTTCTTATTCCTCCTTCTCCATTCTTCATTTGTTGGTTTTTTTGTTCTGTGCTCTTTCTAGGAGTGCTCCCATCTAGAGCATCCCCTCTAAGATGCTCTGTATAGGTGGTTTGTGGGAGGCAAATTCCCTCAGCTTTCGTTTGTCTGGAAATCGTTTGATCCCTCTGTCATATTTAAATGATAATCGTGCTGGATACAGTATCCTTGGTTCAAGGCTCTTCTGTTTCATTGCATTAAATATATCATGCCATTGTCTTCTGGCCTGTAAGGTTTCTGTCGAGAAGTCTGATGATAGCCTGATGGGTCTTCCTTTATAGATGACCTTTTTCTCTCTAGCTGCCTTTAAAACTCTTTCCTTGTCCTCGATCTTTGCCATTTTAATTTTTATGTGTCTTGGTGTCCTCGGGTCCTTTCTGTTGGGAGTTCTGTGTATTTCTGTGGTGTGTTCGATTATTTTCTCCCCCATTTTGGGTAAGTTTTCAGCAATTATTTCTTCAAAGACACTTTCTATCCCTTTTTCTCTCTCTTCTTCTTCTGGTACCTCTATAATATGGACATTGTTCCTCTTGGCTTGGTCACACAGTTCTCTTAATATTGTTTCATTCCTGGAGATCCTTTTATCTCTCTTTATGTCAGCTTTTATGCATTCCTGATCTCTGGTTTCTATTCCATCAATGGCCTCTTTCATCTTATCCATTCTGCTTATAAATCCTTCCAGAGTTTGTTTCACTTCTGTAATCTCCTTCCTGGCATCTGTGATCTCCCTCCAGACTTCCTCCCTTAGTTCTTGCATATTTCTCTCCATCTCCATCAGCATGTTTATTTTTTTTACTTATATTTCTTTTTCAGGAAGACTGGTTAGGTCTGCCTCCTTCTCTGCTGTTGTCTCTGTGATCTTGGTTTGCCTGTAATTTTGCCTTTTCATGGTTTTAGAAGTAGTTTGCAGAGCTGGGACAAGTGACTGCTGGTAGAACTTCCTTTTTTGTTGGTTTGTGGCCCTCCTCTTCTGGGAGAACAGCAACCTCTAGTGGCTTGTGCTGTGCAGCTGCGTGCAGTCAGGGCTTCTGCTTCCTGCCTGGCTGCTATGGAGTTTATGTCTGCTGTCTCTGTGGGCATGGCCTGTTTCAGGCTGCAGCTCCAAAATTGTGGAGCTGCATTGTAGGGGAAGAGGGAGTGAGGCTATTTATCTCTGTGAGTTGCGTCTGTGCTTCCTGCTGCCCAGGGGGTTATAGTGCCCAGAGATCCCCAGATTCCCTTCCTCTAGACTAAGCATCTCACCCTGTCACTTTAAGACTTCCAAAAAGCACTCGCCAAAACAAAACAAAATAAAACAAAACAAAACAAAAGCCTCTCGCTTTTCTTTGTCCTCAGGTGCTGGCCTCTGGGACCCACTCACTGGTCTTCCTGCCCTGTTTCCCTAGTATCCAGGACCCCACACATGCACTGTGTCTGTGCTCTGGTCTTGATGGCTGGGGCTGGGTGTTCAGCAGTCCTGGCTCCCTTCTCCCTCCCTGCTCTGACTCCTCTCCTCCTGCCAGGAGGTGGGAGTAGGGGCACTCGGGTCCCACTGGGCTGGGGCTTGTATCTTACCACCTTTGCGAGGCACTGAGTTCTCGCAGGTGTGCATGTGGTCTGCATGTTTTCCTGTGTCCTCTGGTCTCTATTCTAGGAAGAGTTGTCCTTGTTATATTTTCATAAATATATGTAGTTTTGGGAGGAGATTCCCGCTTCTCTACTCACACCACCATCTTGGCTCCACCCCCAAATGTGGATTTTTATAAGCATGTTAGTCCACAGAGAATTTTTTCTCTAGGATACTAGCAGGATTAACAGGCTGGCAGCTGCACTTTGCACCACATGCTTCTCTCTTTTCTGTCAATTAAGAGTAAGAATTGGCATAAGAACACAAGACTGCAGGTCAGAAGTCAAAGCTCTGAAGCTACCATCTGCCTCTTGCAGAGGTGATCATTTGCACTCAGCCCCAGCTTCTCCATCTCCCCTCAGGCTGATTCCTTCTCCAAATACTTGGTAGAACTTTGTAAAGATCAGGATCAAAATCAGAGAATGCAGTTGAAGATGCTTCAAAAAATAGGGACAGTTTTCCCTTCATTATTTTCCCCATAATCTAAAACAGTACCTGACATCTTCAGAGTGGACACTTTTTATATATCGAATCATTGTAAATTGTTATAACTTAACATTTTCATTACCAACTTATATATTTTTAATAAACAGGAATATCTAGTAACCAAAAATTACCTTATATAAGAATTTGTTATGGTGACTGGGAAAAAATCCCTGATCCTTCCCTGTAAGGTAAGACTAGTCTTGTGTGTGAGGGGAGAAGACACCACAATATATATGATGTGATTTTTAAAAAATAATTGATTGCATTAAAATATAGCACACAACAGAACACTGCGTGCATGAGAAGTGCTGAGGTTGGCAGATCGCCGTGAAGTGAACACACCCTCGCACCACTGAGGTAGGGAATAGATGCCTGACCACATCCCACAGGCCCCCCTTCCCTGCCCTGATCACTAATTCCTGTGATACCTCTAGGAACTTATCAGAATGCATCTCCTGTACCTGCTGCTTCTCAGATACATTTGAAATATTTAAAATTGTCTGTGTAAAATGTCCTTGTTACATGGGCAAAAGATTCATCTTGGGGATGTAAGAACAAAAGCCCTGTTAATATTGGTAATAACAACCCAGGTCTAGGCAGGACTCTGAGGAAATGGGAAAGAAGACAAGTACTCAGAGCAGAGCGGAAATGGGAATTGCAAAATGAAGGATTTTACAGAGGGAAAGATGAGGAGAGGCGCTAACAAGGCAAGAGAAGAAGAGAGGAGGAAGTAGCAGTGCGGAGATGCAGAGAATGGAACTGAATTGAAGCAACATCAATGGTGATTCACAATTTAATCCTGGGTACCTGCTCCACTTGAAGAGATTTATCCATCCAAGCCATTTTACAAGCTCTTTTCTGTTTTCTTGTTTGATTTCAGGGTAAGATCAAATTACTAGGAGTTTTCCAAGGAGAAATTCTTTAGCCTTGTGATTAGCATATTGATGAGAATATGTCTTGCTTACATCAGTATCAGTGGAGGAAACACTTTTTCCCTCTGTGTTGACACCAGAATGACATAGGCTGAGTAACCTTTCCTAGACATTGTAAACTAGCAAACCTCTCCCAAACATGCCCAACAGCCCTCTACCAATACAGAAAATAAATACTGGGTAAATGCAAACTTCTTTTTGGCTTGTCACATTTTAGAACCTCAGGTGCAGGAGGAAGTCACAATTGGGTAAATGGGTGGAGAAGGCTCAGTCAGTGTGGTCCTTATTTAGTTTATATTCTATCAGCACTCTACATCTATCAAAACACCACAATTAACTACAAACTAATTAGAAGAAGAAATATTTGTCTACCAGTATACCAGAGGGAGAGGCTGAGAATAGAATTGACCAATGGAGCTGGGTTAACTCATAAAATATCTTGATTTCTTCATTCTATGTTTATCTATACCACAGTAATAAGGTATGAATGGATGTTTTAGAAGGATTGTAGTAATGTTACTACCTTAAGACAGAAGTCAAACATTAACCAATTAATCAGTATATGTTTCCTGATTTCCCGGCATATATTAGACTAGCTATGTGAATAAAGGCATTGTAAGTACCTATAGTTTAATTTCAGTGGTTAGAGAACACAAACATTCATAAAAGGTGACTAAGAAAATAGAACCCCAAATACAATTGAGTTGTCCTAATAAATGTTTCCTCAATGCTGCCTCACTTTTACCATTAGAACACATTTAATTGGTACTGATGCCTGGCATTGAATCATTAAGGACACGGTGACTGCTCCCTGTGGATCTCATTCCAAAGTAGGTCAGCAATACGGACACAGAAGACACATGAACACGTGTAACACATAAACACATTTATTCAAGACTCTTCATAGGGATACCTGGCCTGCCTGGGATGATGAATAGTACTGTTTGCAGAGGATGGTCTCTCGAAGAGAATGGTCTCTGAAAGATGTTTTTCAGTGAATCCAGACAGGTTGGCATATGCTGAGATGACCTGTTGGTAATTAACGATCATTAAAATGATGGTGAATGTTTTTCAGAACCAAGGATATATTTTCTGGAATAACTGTGCCTTTGACCAGAACATAAGAGATGTTTGCACCAGCCCATCTAGGGTTTTCTGGGCGCATCCCCTGCTCTGATTCTCTGGGAGGAGGTGCATCTCCCCAGCCCTTTCCTTAGAGCTGCAGCCACCTCTTTATTCCTCAAACTGTAGATGAGTGGGTTGAGCATGGGGGTGAGGATGGTGTGGAAGGCCCACACAACCTTGTCTTTCTCTGGTGTGTGGTGGGAATGGGGAAGCACATTCGTGTAGAAGGCTGCCCCATAGAAATGGTCACCACCATAATACGGGAAGAGCAGGTAGCAAAGGCTTTGCGCCGGCCCTCAGCAGAGCTCTTCCGATGGACAGTGAGCAGGATGCGCATGTAGGAGTCAGAGATGACGGATACAGGGATGAGCAGCATGAGCACGCAGCAGGCATACATCATGGTCTCATAGAGCGATGTGTCCACACAGGACAGCTTCAGCACAGCTGGGATCTCACAGAAGAAGTGAATGATCTCTCGGGATCCATAGTAAGGGAAACTCATGATGAAGGGGGTGAGTAGGAATCCATCCAGGGAGCCGCCAATCCAGGAGGCCACCACAATGAGCAGGCAAATCCTGCGGGTCATGAGGAGAGGGTACCTGAGGGGGTTGCACACAGCCACATACCGGTCATAGGCCATGAGGCCCAGAAGGAGAAATTCACCTCCAATCAGGGTCAGGTAAAGGAAGATCTGAAGCGCACAGCCCAGGAAGGAGATGACCTTTTCCTCGAAAAGAAGGTCTCGCAGCATCTTGGGGACGGTGATGCAGATATAGACCATGTCCATGGTGGAGAGCTGGCTGAGCAAGAAGTACATGAGCGTGTGCAGGCGAGCGTCCACGCAGATGAGCAGGATCATGAGGGCGTTGGCCATTATGGATAAAGATGGAGAAGACCACGGCAAAGACAAGCCCAGGGGATGCAAGACGGGTGACAAGGCCCAGGAGGGTAAAGTCAGTGGAGTTCTGGGGAGCGGCCTATATGCCCGCCTCACTTGGTCGCTCCTAGGGCTCCAAAGGCAGAATGTTTGCGGATTAATTCATAATCCAATATTTCAGGAGGACCCACCCAAAATGGCATGTCAGAAGCAATGAAGGACAAAGAAAGAATCATTTTGAATCCTGGTTTCAATGTTAATGGTCTCTGTGACTTTGGACAGATAAATTAAAGTGTAAACTAACTCAGTTTTGTTACCTATGAAAGGCTGTTTATGGGTTTATGGCTCTGTAGGCTGGATAAGAAATGTAAATGTTGCTCATACAGTACAACTTCCAGAGTTTATTTTTATGCTTAACCACCTTCTTTACCTTTTCATGATCCTATCAATTTAGACTGAATACTTCCTGAGGTAAATAGTGGCACCTTCCTCTCCATATTGCCCCCAAGTCACTGATAATGGGCTGCTTGACTTTAAATTTTTCTCTGCCATTAAGATGATTGCATTGTTAAGATCACACATAGTGACACACATTTGCAATCTCATAAACTGATAGAAAATAAGCACAGCACCAATAAATCCAGGTAAATGGCTTCTGTTGTTAAACAGCTTTGTGCATAGTGGGAACATCAAGGATCAACAAAGAAATGTTACTTCAAATTGAGGGTCAGGGTGCAGTGGGCTGGGGACCAGAGGTGCTGCCAAAGCTGAGGTTTCAGGTACAGCTCACCTCAAGGATGAGTTGGGGTGACAGATCTCTAATGTGGATTTCCACAGTCAGACAGACTTACTCCTGAGCAGGGCTTTGGGTTCATTACTGTGATGGGCCTTCTGGTCAACATCACGGAGGGGGTTGAAATTTTATGACTTAATACTGGCTTCTATTATGATGTAGTAACCCAGGCTTCTCTTAAATTATTGTTCAGCCAAAATGTTAACAGTTTCTTAAACTGTTTCCCAGAATGGCATTCTGATCCTATAAAAATATTATTGTATCCTGGGATCTATTGCTAGTTTTTTTTTCCATTCCTTACCATTTATTTTTCTCCTGTTACCTTACTCTTCATATTTATAAGTAAAGATAACCCCATATGAGAAAGAAATTCCTGAATATTTAAGGGAAAAGATATAATACTACTAAAACCCCCTTGAACTAAATGGGATCACTTCTCAAAGTTTCCAGTTTTCATTCTTGAGGCATATAAACATGCATTTTTTGGATATGTTCAGGGATGTTGAGGGGTGAGTTGCCTATTTATTATTACTGTTAGCATTATTAATTATACTTTAATGTATACCTCTTCCCATTTAAGAGACAGAATTACTGAAGAAATATTTTTATAAAATTTATCAGCCACCAATACTATCAATACACCTGGATGTTTTGGTTCCATGACAGTCAAATATATAGTCTCCAAAGCATCAAGCAGGAAAAAAACACCATTTATTGAGTAGCAAAAATTATCAGAGCAGTAGAGAGCCTTTTTGTTTTTTGAGTGTTCATCAAAAATGGATTAAGAGTAATACTCGAGATAAAAAGTAAAATTCCAGAGGTGGAAAATAAAATGAAATTTTGTATTAACTGATACACCTTATCACTTGGAGAGGAGAAAAGCAAAGGCCTGGCTACCTAATAAACCTTACCTGGATATCAAATATCAATTCTCAACAAATCTGGTGAAAGTCAGCTACTTCTGTCTGCTTTAGTGTGTTAAATTTTCTTGTGACAGTCACAGCTCTGATTCATATACAGAGGCTGAATATAAGATATTACAGTTAAAATTGTGTATACAGGTCTCTGCAATAACTATCTGTATATTCAAATACCCACGTAGGTCAGCATTAATTTTATCTTGACTGACAGACAGTTTTTTCTTTTTACCTACACACATAGTGAATCTTATACATCATTTTAGGACAGTGCTGAATCAGTTTCTAATCAACCCTTTAAAATACGGTGAGGAATTGAAATAGCAAAAAACATGACCAAACAATCTGAACACTGAATTAAGAAAATAACAAGTTGCTTTTGAATCAAAATATAGGCCAGGGAATTTCACTGCATATAAACTCTCAGATTGGACCCTACAAAACATTCAAAAGAGCAAATCACTCTCATTGTCTCAAATTTATTTAAGGAATAAAAATTTTACTAACTCCTGGATCCCATCTTGGAGTAGATCCTGGCACAATAGAATACATAAGCTGAAGGAAAGAGGAAAGATTTTATTTAAATGAGCTTCCTTATTTTTACAGCAATGATATACTTGGTACATTAAAAATAAAGCAAAACAAAAAATGAATTGGACCCTGGTTTGTGTGTGGGATAGGATATGAGAGCATAGGGAACAGACCCTGCTGAAGGAGTAGCACACTAAGGGCATCAGCACCAAGGAGCATATTTTACTTTTGTCAGTGAATCAAATATATAAAAACTATGTGACCCATGGCCAAAGTGCACAACTGCTATTGTACTGTGAGATATTGGATACGATAGGCAAGCAATGACCATCCGTATCTACTACATTAGGAACACAATGATATTTTACGATTTGCTTCTGTTTACATCAATCCCCAGTCTCTAATCATAACACTGGAAGTAAATTGTGATTTGTCTTACTAACACTACGAGATCCCAGCCTCCATCCCCACCAGGTGGCCCCCTTCCCCCATCACCTTCAACCCCGCGGCTCAAGGCTCTCAGGTTTTTTACCATTTCCCTTCCCAACTAGAGTTTTGTTATATTTTTGTTTGTTTGTTTTTAAGAAGAAAAACAGAAGAAGAGAATTTTGTCTGCGTGACTTCAGATGACGTTCTTTCTGCTGCTCAAGGCAGAGCATATCCTGCACCCAGGCAGGCTGGAAACCCATCCCCCCCACGGGGGGACACGGGCGTGAGGGAAGGTGCAGCATGTCGGGGGTGCCGTGAGCAAGCTCTGGGGCTCTGCCCTGGGAAGGTGTGGGTGAGATTCATAAAGGTGTTGGCGCTGCCTGTGCTCTGCCATGTGGAGAGTAGGAAGAAATAAGGGGAGCACAGAAGGGCACTGTGCGGGGTACAAGCTGCGCTCTTCAAGGCAACGTGCCTTCTGTTGCCCTGAGAGAATTCATGAAAGTCACGCAGTTTGTGACCCTCACGACATCTTTTAAGAGGAGAACACCAAAGGAGATGAGGCAATATTCTACCAGGAAGAGGGTTTTCCAAGGAGGAGAGCTCCTGAAACACCCCTTCTGGTACCCTGTATGTATATATTTCACATTTTCTGAACATTATGGTACTTTGACATCTTTGAAGGCCTTGAAAACTATGGAGAGGCTGCTCCTCCCGGGGCTGGCCAGGCCCCTGGAGCAGTGGAGGTCCAAGCTGGACGCATGTCTGTGATAAGCAGACTGACCAGACCAGAGCCAAGCCTCCTCTGCCTCGTGAGGAACCCTGGAGACACGATTCATCATCCCAGATTAATGATTAATTAATCATCTGCCTTCATCATCCCAGAAATTGGTACCAGGCAACCAGATGTCACACTGAAGCCCAACTAAATTGTTTAAACCAAGTCAGTCTCTACCTGTTCCCGGTGTCCTGACTTATTTTCCCAGAGGAAACTCCAGTGAAGGCTGTGGGCTCCTACTTTCTCGGCACTCTGCCTCTGACCACCCAGTGATTCTCCCACTCGGCCCTGCCATCTGTGTTGTACCTGGTCTCTAGGACCTGGGAGTGTAATGAACGTTTTCCTGAACCTCTCCTCTGTGTTCTCAGCTTATCTTCATTTCTCCAACATGCAAAAACAACCTTCAACCACCCCCAACTGCGCACCAGGAGGGCAATCCTTTACTTAAAAATATTCAGAGAGAAACCCATGGTTTCCTTTAGTAATATACACCTTGTCATTTACCCATTTTTGTCTGAACACTCCTCATAATAAATACTAAGTAGTCTTTTCCAACCAATCGGCTCTTACAAATCCTTTTCCTCTTTAGTAAATTAAGCCATGCTGTTCTAAACAGTTACTAGATTCCATTAGTGTCTCATATTTTAAGTTAAAGTACCCCTTTTTCAATAATATGGCTGCTATAAAGAGTGAATGCACACATTTATCCTTCTCGATCTTGAATAGACTTTCTAATGGTCACAGAGTGATGCCTAAAGAAAAAATCCAAGTGTTTGGGGATATTTTATCTGGTTTCCACAAAAATCTAAGATACTACCTCAGAGCAGCTGACTCCAAGCCTTCATAAAGCAACTGTGAAATGGCAGACTTCTTAAATACTTGCATATGGAGGTGGGACTAGGCCTAAGGAAACTGTTCATTAACAATGGGTTTCAGCATCCCACAGGAGGAGTCCCCAGGTTAGTCATTAACCTGAGTCTACTGGGTCTGCCTTGGGCATGGGAGGGCTGGTCAGCCAGAGTCCATCCCCCTTACCAGGGGTGCATTCTTTACCCAAGTGAAAGGCTGTAATCACCTCTTGATATTTCATTATAGATCTCCTTATCTAATCCTGGTATCTCTCCAGTGTAATAAAATATGTTCTAGGGGTGAGATTGACTCACCATAGGATTTTTAAATAAAATTTTTAAGAGTATAGCTAATATATAATATTATATAGGATTTAAGCATACAATTCAATGAGTCCACAGTTATATGTATTATTAAATGCTCACCCCAACTCGTGTAGTTACTATCTGTCAACATAGAAGGATATTACAGAACTACTGACTATATTCTTTATGCTGCAATTTCATCCCCAAGATTCACCCCAAATTTAAAATAAAACTTAAAGTTTCTAGGAGGTGGAGCCAAGATGGCAGAGTGAGTAGAGCAGCAGAAATCTCCTCTCAAAACCACATATATCTATGAAAATGTAACAAAGACAACTCTTCCTAGAATAAAGACCAGAAGACACAGGACAACATTCAGACCACATCCACACCTGCGAGAACCCAGCACCTCACAAAGGGGGTAAGATACAAGCCCCCTCCCCCCAGCTCCTGGCGAGAGGAGAGGAGTCAGAGATGGAGAGAGAAGGAGCCCAGGACTGACAAACACCCAGCCCCAGACATCCGAACCAGAGCGCAGACACAGTGCATGCACGGGGCCCTGGATAGTAGGGAAACAGGGCAGCAAGAATGGTGAGCGGGTACAGGAGGTCAGTGCCGGAGGACAAAAGAAAAGCAAGCGGCCATGTTTTTGTTTGTTTGTTTGTTTGTTTGTTTGTTTTTTGTTGTTGTTGTTTTGTTTTGGTGAGAGGTTTTTGGAAATCTTAAAGGGATAGGGACCCCAATACTAAGGAAACAGGGCAGCAAGACCGGTGAGCGGGTGCCTGAGGCTGGTGACAGAGAATAAAGAAAAACGAGTGGCCATTTTTTTTTTTTTTGTGGTCGTTGATTTGTTTAGGCAGGTGCATTTTGGAAGTCTTAAAGGGGCAGGGTGGGACACTTAGTCCAGAGATAGGGAATATGGGAATCTCTGGCACTCTAACCCCATGGGCTGCAGGGAGCATGGAGGCCCCTTACAGAGATAAATAGCCTCTCGGCTGCTCGCCCTCCAACGTGATTCCACCACTTTGGAGCAGCAGCCTGACCCAGGCCATGCCCACAGCAACAGCAGAGATAAACTCCATCGCAGCCAGGAAGGAAGCAGAAGCCCTGTTTGTGTGCAGATACCCAGCACATGCCACTAGAGGTCGCTATTATTCCAGGAGAGGAAGGCCACAAACCAACAAGAAGGGAAATTCTTCCAGCCATCACTCAACCCAGCTCTACAAACTATTCCTATCACCATGAAAAGACAAAATTACAGGCAAACCAAGATCACAGAGACACCAGAGGAGACAGACCTAATCAGTCTTCCTGAAAAAGAATTCAAAATAAAAATCATAAACATGCTGATGGAGATGCAGAGAAATACGCAAGAGAAATAGAATGAAGTCCATAGGGAGATCACAGATGCCACAAAGGAGACTACAGAAATGAAACAAACTCTGGAAGGATTTATAAGCAAAATGGATAAGATGCAAGAGTCCATTGATGGAATTGAAACCAGAGAACAGGAACGCATAGAAGCTGACATAGAGACAGATAAAAGTATCTACAGGAATGAAACAATATTAAGAGAACTGTGTGACCAATTCAAAAGGAATATTACCCATTTTATAGGGGTACCAGAAGAAGAAGAGAGAGGAAACGGGATGGAAAGTATCTTGGAAGAAATAATTGGTGAAAACATCCCCAAACTGTGGGAGGAAATAATCGAACAGACCATGGAAATACACAGAACCCCCAACAGAAAGGATCCAAGGAGGACAACACTAAGACACATAATAATTAAAATGGCAAAGATCAAGGACAAGGAAAGACTTTTAAGGGCAGCTAGAGAGAAAAAGGTCACTTCTAAAGGAAAACCCATCAGGCTATCATCAGACTTCTCGACAGAAACCTTACAGGTCAGAAGAGAATGGCATGATATATTTAATGCAATGAAACAGAAGGACCTTGAACTAAGCATACTGCATCCAGCATGACTATCATTTAAATATGATGGTGGGATTAAACAATTCCCAGACAAGCAAAAGCTGAGGGAATTTGCTTCCCACAAACCACCTCTACAGGGCATCTTACAGGGGATGCTCTAGATGGGAGCACTCCTAGAAAGAGCACAGAACAAAAAAACCAACAAATGAAGAATGGAGAAGGAGGAATAAGAAGGGAGAGAAGAAAAGAATCTACAGACAGTGTATATAATAGCTCAATAAGCGAACTAAGTTAGGCAGTAAGATACTAAAGAGGCTAACCTTGAACCTTTGGTAACCATGAATTTAAAGCCTGCAATGGCAATAAGTACACATCTTTCAGTAGTCACCCTAAATGTAAATGAACTGAATGCACCAATCAAAAGACAAAGAGTAATAGAATGGATAAAAAAAGCAAGATCCATCTATATGCTGCTTACAAGAAACTCACCTCAAACCCAAAGACATGCACGGACTAAAAGTCAAGGGATGGAAAAATATATTTCAGGCAAACAACAGCAAGAAGAAAGCAGGGGTTGCAGTACAAATATCAGACAAAACAGACTTCAAAACAAAGAAAGTAACAAGAGATAAAGAAGGACACTACATAATGATAAAGGGCTCAATCCAACAAGAGGATATAACCATTCTAAGTATATATGCACCCAACACAGGAGCACCAGCATATGTGAAACAAATACTAACAGAACTAAAGGGGAAAATAGACTGTAATGCATTCATTTTAGGAGACTTCAACACACCACTCACCCCCAAGGATAGATCCACTGGGCAGAAAATAAGTAAGGACACAGTAGAGCAGATGGACCTAATAGACATCTATAGAACTCTACATCCAAAATCAACAGGATATACATTCTTCTCAAGTGCACATGGAACATTCTCCAGAATAGACCACATACCAGCCCACAAAAGGAGCCTCAGAAAAATGCAAAATATTGAAATTCTACCAACCAATTTTTCAGACCACAAAGGTATAAAACTAGAAATAAATTCTACAAAGAAAACAAAAACGCTCACAAACACATATAGGCTTAACAACATGCTCCTAAATAATCATGGATCAACGAACAAATTAAAATAGAGATCAAGGAATGTATAGAAACAAATGACAACAATAACACAAAGCCCCAACTTCTGTAGGAAGCAGCCAAAGCAGTCCTAAGAGGAAAGTATATACTGATCCAGGCACACTTAAAGAAGGAAGAACAATCCCAAATGAATAGTCTAACATCACAATGATCGAAATTCGAAAAAGAAGAACAAACGAGGCCTAAAGTCAGCAGGAGAGACACAATAAAGATCAGAGAAGAAATAAACAAAATTGATAAGAATAAATCAATACAAAAATCAATGAAACCAAAAACTGTTTCTTTGAGACAATAAACAAAATAGATAAGCCTCTAGCCAAACTTATTAAGAGAAAAAGAGAATCAACACAAATAAACAGCATCAGAAATGAGAACAGAAAAATCACGACAGAATCGACAGAAATACAAAGAATTATTAAAGACTGCTATGAAAACCTATATGCCAACAAGCTGGAAAACGTAGAAGAAATGGACAACTTCCTAGAAAAATACAACCTTCCAAGACTGACCAAGGAATAAACACAAAAGTTAAACAAACCAATTATCAGCAAAGAAATTGAAACAGTATTCAAAATCTACCCAAGAACAAAACCCATGGGCTGGATGGATTTACATGGGAATTTTATCAGACACACAGAGAAGACATAATACCCATTATCCTTAAAGTTTTCCAAAAAAATAGAAGAGGAGGGAATACTCCCAAACTCATTCTATGAAGCCAATATCACCCTAACACCAAAGCCAAGCAAAGACCCCAACAAAAAAGAAAATTAGAGACCAATAACCCTGATGAATGTAGATGCAAAAATACTCAACAAAATATTAGCAAACCAAATTCGAAAGTATATTAAAAGGATCATACACCATGACCAAGTGGAATTCATCCCAGGGATGCAAGAATGGAACAACATTCAAAAATCCATCAACACCGTCCACCACATTAACAAAAAGAAAGACAAAAACCACATGATCATCTCCATAGATGCTGAAAAAGCATTTGACAAAATTCAACATCCATTCATGATAAAAACTTTCAGTAAAATGGGAATAGAGGGCAAGTACCTCAAAATAATAAAGGCCATATATCATAAACCCACAGCCAATATTATACTAAACAGCGAAAAGCTGAAAACTTTTCCTCTGAGATAGGGAACTAGACAAGGATGCCCACTCTCCTCACTGTTTTTTAACATAATACTGGAGGTCCTAGCCACAGCAATCAGACAAAACAAAGAATTACAAGGAATCCAGATTGGTAAATAATAACTTAAGCTGTCACTATTTGTAGATGACATGATATAGTGCATAAAAAATCTTAAAGACTCAACCACAAAAGTACTAGAATTGATATCGGAATACAGCAAAGTTGCAGGATACAAAATTTAAACACCGAAATCTGTAGCTTTCCTGTACACTAACAATGAACCAATAGAAAGAGAAATCAGGAAAACAATTCCATTCACAATTGCATCAAAAAGAATAAAATACCTAGGAATAAATCTAACCAAAGATGTGAATGACCTGTACTCTGAAAACTACAAGTCACTCTTAAGAGAAATTAAAGGGGACACTAACAAATGGAAACCCATCCCATGCTGCTGGCTAGGAAGAATTAATATTGTCAAAATGACCATCCTGCCCAAAGCAATATATAGATTTGATGCAATCCCTATCAAATTACCAACAGTATTCTTCAATGAACCGGAACAAATGATTCAAAAATTCATATGTAAACACCAAAGACCTCGAATAGCCATAGCAATCCTGAGATGGAAGAATAAAGTGGGGGGGATCTCACTCCCTAACTTCAAGCTCTAGAATCTGGCTAAGATCAAGAAAAAGCAAAATAAACCATCCAGCAGGCAAAACAGATATCCCAAAGTCCATGTACAAAATAAAGTTTAGATACCTCACTCACTCAGGCTTCCTTTAATCTATTTATTTTATTTGTTTATTGGAGACAATTACATCAAGCTTGATAAAATGATTTGTTCATAGAAAGTAGATAGGAAGGGGAAGGGCCTACCGAAAGTACTGAGCAGTGTTTTAGCTCACAATGTGAGAGGCATGTCAGAGAGGAAAAATCCTACAAAGCCAATCCAAGGACCTCAGACAGTAACACATGGATTCATTAGGGCAAGAGCAAATCTTTTCAGAGATCATTTCTGTATGATTGTGACAGCCCAGAGGTTATCTTGAGGGACCAAAGTCACATTCAGGTATGCTTGGGAGCTCTCTCAAGACTGTTTTCATCCCTAATGTTTAAATTAAAATTGAAAAACTTTTGATGATGAAGAGTTTAAAACTTAGACTCTCTGGCATATAAAATAATATATTTCAGATAAGTAGTGTTTTGGGATATATTTTTAAAAATGCTTAACTGAAGCACCATCAAAATGGCAGAATAACTGGTAAGGGATTTCTTTTTCTGATAAACACAGTAAAATTCCGACACAAAGCCTCAACAAATGAAAACATGAATATCTAAAACTGACATAGATATGCAAAAATACTCTAGTACAATAAAACAATTTTATAATACATCAGAGCCCAGAAGAAGTTTCTAACTTATCTGTAAGGAAATGACTTCAAAAATCATGATCAAAATGTGAAGAATGGAAAATATCTATTAGTAAAGAAATGAGAAGAACCGTAGCAGTCATTGATCTAAGAGAGGTTAGATCATACAATAATGGTACAATTCAGAATATTGCTTGCATACACTTTGACCCAGCTATCCACTTCTAGGAATTGTTCTTCAAGGTATACTTAAACATAGGTGCACAGACATATGCACAAGGGAATGTATACCCTTGTTGGAAATATGCATATCCTTTGCTTTGAAATAATCAAATGAGAAGCAATTTAAATGCCCACTAAAAAGGGACTGATGAAACAAATCATATTATATCCACAAATGAAATACTATGTAGTCATTAAATAGGAGGAAATACTATATATAGATGTATAAAATTGAGTACTTTAAATTAAAAAGCAAGTTGCAGAGTATCACAAATAGCACTATGTAGTTTGTTTAAAATTTTCTCTCTATTTGTGTATATGCACGTATGTGTAAACTCCCATGTGGTAGGATATGAGTGGAAAAAGGGTTAGAAAGATGTATACCAGATTGTTATATCAGCTGAGTGGGGATTTGGGGTAATGGTCAAAGGCCAGACATTTTCACATTTTATTTTACATATAGCTATATAATTTGAAGTTTCAAAAATTATTTAAAAAATATTAATAAAGAAGAATATTGTCGTTAACTCTGAAAAATTCAGTTGGTAGGTTAGGCCAGCCCAAACTATACTTGAATTAAAATAAAGAAATAAAAATGACTGAATACAAGAATGGTGTATAATAATCTTTCTTGGATTTAAAGGAAATTCTTGAATAGGTAGGTGGTTTCAAATCAGCAAAAGTCAGTATAATGAATATGGATTGTTTTGTCTCCTAAAACTCCTCCCTCTGTTCTCTGGGGCAGCTTCCCCCTCTGTTGGGAAATGCTTCTTTCTCCTTTGCAAACTTTTGGCTTAAAGAATATGTAATTTTCTTTCCAATTCGATGCTCCTGACCACAAATGAAAGGCCTAAATAAAGGCCAGCATGTAACCCAAGCTGAGCCAACTGTTTAAACACCACCATCTCCCCACAGTTATGACTGACGATGCAGGTTTCTACCTGATCTACCCAAGACCCATCCCAGCTCTTTCTTGGCATTTTTCAAACTGGGTTTGGAGGAGAAGGAGGCATTCCCTCCTGGATGGTGGGAATTAAGGAACGCACCTTCCTGGAGCTGCCGCCACCCACTGGGAGGAGCCCAGGTGCAGAGGATCACGGAGCCACTATTAGAAAGAATCTGTGAGGAGGGCTGCAGAGTACAATGGCCCAGCTACGCCACCGCCCCGCTTCCTTTCCTGTGGGTACCTGGGAGAACAATTCTCCTTTCCAACTAAGTTAGTTTAGTTTGGGTTTCTGCCCTTTATGACCAAAAACATACTGGCTAATAACAGAAAAAAAGGGTGAGCAAACAGACAAAATGATTTGCTTTCACCTTCTTGTCAATGGCTGTAATGATGACCTAGCAATCTGAAAGAGCTGATAACATTCAAAAGATTACATATTAGGGTGCCTACAACCTTTAGAACATAAATCCTAAAATCCTGAACTTTGTTTACAAGTTGTTAAAGAGTTTCTATTCCTCCAAAGATCATATTTTTCTGGTTGAGTGATCGATTATGAGGGAAAAAAAAGTAGAATGATTTTTCACAGGTTCAAACACCAGAGAGAGATTTTGTGGCCACATATCTCACCTCTGAGTATCATTTTAAAATTACTATTAGCAGCTTACTATGTGCAAAAATCATATTAAAAAGACTTAATTGAAAACTTTGATAGCAACTAGTTGAATGTCGAAATCAGTATAATTCCTTACTTGAAACTATATATGAGATTAAAAAAATAAAAGAATGAACAGAACACACATTTAGACATGGAACAATTCTTACAAAGCTTCATCTCAGAGAAAGGTGTCCAAAGTTTCTATTTTCAGTGTTTAGTAAATAAAGGTAAGAATGTCTTTGTTAGTCCACCCACTGGGAGTTATTTAAAGTGCATCACATAAAGCTATCTTCATCCCATTGTAATACATGTAAATATCTACATATAAAAAGGCATAATTATTAAAGCAAATGAGATTAAGATGTATAGGAGGGGGAAAGAAGATTCGATTATGTGGATTTTAGCCATTCTCGAAATGATGAAATTCACCCCAAAATCAAAGTGTCCCTCTGTATTTAAAAGCAAAGTCAACTTATACAGTTTAAAAATAGAAGATGAGCTAAGACACTACTAAATTATAGGGAAATTATAAATGATATTCAAATATAATAGAAGTCAATGCATAAATTATTAATCATAATAGTCATTACATAAGAATGAAAAGGCACAATAAAAAAGAACACTTTAACAATTTTACATTCAAACAATGTGACACTAAATGGTAGCCATCAGAGCTCTCACCGCAGACGCCCGAGTGCCTTGAGGAGCACGCCACTGGGCCGTGACATCCCTGACAGCGGGAGGCAGCAGCATCCACTGGCTGCTCATGTGGGATCCAAGGCACACTCATTCTTGGAGACAAGAGATGCCTCTGACTGAAACCTCAGCTTAAGGACTCCCCAGTGATTTCCCAGGCCTCCTTAGACGATGAGGCAGTCTGAACTGCTTCCACCCACCTTCTCTCCCTCTTCCCTTCACTCTAGGTCAGACGTGCATTGTGCTTGATGACTTCCCCAGCCTTCTCTGGCTCCCTCCTCCTATTCTCTCCCAGGCTTTTCCCTAATACACACTTGCAGAGTTAATGTGGTCTTGGCGTCTGTTTCCCTGGTAACCCAGACTACCTGGAGAGAGGGACAAAATAATACATTTGTGGCAAGAGCTGCACGGTATCAGAATGTGATACGTACTCAGCAAGTTCAGGCTGTAGGCATGCTAGCACCATAATATTTCAGATGTGGCAGGGGAAGGAAGATGGAAATAGACTTAACAATATAGTGATTCTCCAAGGCAGGTAGATCCCAGGGACAAGCACGGATTTCTGTTTGGCAGAATTCAGCACTTTGAGAATATCCCAAATAGGGTCTCAGATGCAGAAAGCAGTAACCATGGGTGCATAACTGTGGTTGACTCATCTGTTCATCTAGTGCCAAGGATTCAGGGGGCAGGATCAGGTTTCCAGGGGACAGTAATGTTGAGTTGGAGCTGAGATCCGGTCCTGGTGGAGAGGACCACCAGAATGGAATCAGCAGCTCTGTGGCATCATGTGGCTGAATATCAGCTTGACTTTCACATAGCTCCCAGCACCTCTGGGATAAATGCTTTCCCTCTACACTTATGTCTGTATGCTTAGGGGGCAGGGGGTGGTGATGAAAGATAATATCTCTTCTAACATGCAGAAGAGGATTTCTTGAAAACTGGACCACATAGGTCATGTGCCCAATCTTGAACCAACCACTGACCAGAAGCATGCCAGGCACTGACTGATTATAAGGGAACTCATTGCATTGGTGGGACAGTGTGAGTGTGGGTGTGAACTCATTCTGATGGCCTTAGGTCACCCAAGTATGGTGGGTAACCTAAGGTGGTAGAGCCAATCCCACCTATGCACTTATACTGGGATACGAATGGAGTAGATATGGGGATTTCACCAGGTCCTGGATTTGAAATGATTTTTATTTTCTTTTTCGTGCTTTTTTGATTTTCAAATTTTCTCTGATGAATGTGTATTTTGTAATAAAAAAGAAAAGGGGATGGGGGTGGAGCCAGGATGGTGGCATGAGTAGAGCAGAGGAACTCTCCTCCCAAAACCACATAGAATTATGAAAATATAACAAAGACAACTTCCTAAAATAGAGACCAGAGGACACAGGACAACGTCCAAACCACATCCACACCTGCGAGAACCCAGCACCTCACGAAGAGGGTAAGATACAAGCCCAGACCGGCGGGATCCGAGTGCCCCTCCCCCCAGCTCCCCGTGGGTGGAAAGAAACCGGAGCATTTTTTTTCTTTTTTTTTTGGCGAGTGCTTTTTGGAGGCCTTTAAGGGACAGGGACCCCAATACCAGGGAAAAAGGGCAGTAAGACCGGTGAGCAGGTACCTGATACCAGCTCCCGAGGACAAAGAAAATCACACGTTTTTAGCTTTTTTTTTGGTGAGTGCTTTTTGGAAGCCTTAAGGGGACAAGGACCCCAATTCTAGGGAAACAAGACAGCAAGACCGGTGAGCAGGTGCCTGAGACCAGCACCTGAGAACAAAGAAAATCGCGTTTTTTCCTTTTTTTTTTTTTTCCTCTTTCGTTGCTGCTGTTGTTGTTTTGGTTTGGAGAGTGCTTTTTGGAAGTCTTAAAGGGGCAGGACAGGACACTTACCACAGAGGCAGTGAATCTGGGGATCTCTGGGCACTCTAATCCCCTGGGCAACAGGGAGCGCAGAGGCGCATTACAGAGACAAATAGCCTCCCGGCAGCTCCCCTTCGAGCGGGGCTCCACCATTTAGGAGGAGCAGCCCCAGCCAGGCCATGCCCAAAGCAACAGCAGAGATAAACTCCATAGCAACCAGGCAGGTAGCAGAAGCCCTATCTGCACACAGCTGCCAAGCATAAGCCACTAGAGGTTGCTATTGTCCCAGGAGAGGAAGGCCACAAACCAACAAGAAGGAAAGCTCTTCCAGCGGTCACTCGTACCAGCTCTGCAAACTATGTTTATCACCATGAAAAGGCAAAACTACAGGCAGACAAAGATTACAGAGACAACACCTGAGAAGGAGACAGACCTAACCAGTCCTCCTGAAAAAGAATTCAAAATAAAAATCATGAACATGCTGACAAAGATGCAGAGAAAAATGCAAGAGCAACGGGATGAGATGCAGAGAAAAATGCAAGAGCAATGGGATGAAGCCCAGAGGGAGATCACAGATGTCAGGAAGGAGATCACAGAAGTGAAACAATCCCTGGAAGGATTTATAAGCAGAATGGATAAGATGCAAGAGGCCATTGAAAGAATAGAAACCAGAGAACAGGAACGTGTACAAGCTGACATAGAGAGAGATAAAAGGATCTCCAGGAACGAAACAACACTAAGAGAATTATGTGACCAATCCAAAAGGAATAATATTTGTATTATAGGGGTACCAGAAGAAGAAGAAAGAGGAAAAGGGATAGAAAGTCTCTTTGAAAAAATAATTGCTGAAAACGACCCCAAAATGGGGGAGAAAATAATCGAACAGACCACAGAAATACACAGAAATCCCAAAAGAAAGGATCCAATGAGGACAACACCAAGACACATAATAATTAAAATGGCAAGGATAAAGGACAAGGAAAGACTTTTAAAGGCAGCTAGAGAGAAAAAGGTCACCTATAAAGGAAAACCCATCAGGCTAACATCAGACTTCTCGACAGAAACCCTACAGGCCAGAAGAGAATGGCATGATATATTTAATGCAATGAAACAGAAGGGCCTTGAACCAAGGATACTGTATCCAGCACGACTATCATTTAAATATGATGGCAGGATTAAACAATTCCCAGACATGCAAAAGCTGAGGGAATTTTCTTCCCACAAACCACCTCTACAGGGCATCTTACAGGGAGTACTCTAGATGGGAGCACTCCTAAAAAGAGCACAGAACAAAACATACAACATATGAAGAATGGAGGAGGAGGAATAAGAAGGGAGAGAAGAAAAAAATCTCCAGACAGTGTATATAACAGCTCAATAAGTGAGCTAAGTTAGGCAGTAAGATACTAAAGATGCTAACCTTGAACCTTTGGTAACCACGAATCTAAAGCCTGCAATGTCAATAAGTACATATCTCTCAATAGTCACCCTAAATGTAAATGGACTTAATGCACCAATCAAAAGACACAGAGTAATAGAATGAATAAAAAAGCTAGACCCATCTATATGCTGCTTACAAGAAACTCACCTCAAACCCAAAGACAAGCACAGACTAAAAGTCAAAGGATGGAAAAACATATTTCAGGCAAACAACAGTGAAAAGAAAGCAGGGGTTGCAGTACTAATATCAGACAAAATAGACTTCAAAACAAAGAAAGTAACAAGAGATAAAGAAGGACACTACATAATGATAAAGGGCTCAGTCCAACAAGAGGATCTAACCATTCTAACTATATATGCACTCAACACAGGAGCTCCAGCATTTGTGAAACAAATACTAAGAGAACTAAAGAGGGAAATAGATTGCAATGCATTCATCTTAGGAGACTTCAACACACCACTCACCCCAAAGGATAGATCCACTGGGCAGAAAATACGTATGGACACACAGGCATTGAACAACATACTAGAACAGAAGGACCTAACAGACATCTATAGAACTCTACATCCAAAAGCAACAGGATATACATTCTTCTCAAGTGCACATGGAACATTCTCCAGAATAGACCACATACTAGGTCACAAAAAGAGCCTCAGAAAAATGCAAAATATTGAAATTCTACCAACCAATTTTTCAGACCACAAAGGTATAAAACTAGAAATAAATTCTACAAAGAAAACAAAATGGCTCACAAACACATGGAGGCTTAACAACATGCTTCTAAATAATCAATGGATCAATGAACAAATCAAAATAGAGATCAAGGAATATATAGAAACAAATGATAACAACAACACAAAGCCCCAACTTCTGTGGGATGCAGCAAAAGCAGTGTTTAGAGGAAAGTATATAGCTATCCAGGCACACCTGAAGAAGGAAGAACAATCCCAAATGAATAGTCTAACATCACAACTATCGAAACTGATAAAGAAGAACAAATGAGGCCTAAAGTCAGCAGAAGGAGGGATATAATAAAGATCACAGAATAAATAAACAAAATTGAGAAGAATAAAACAATAGCAAAAATCAATGAAACCAAGAGCTGGTTCTTTGAGGAAATATACAAAATAGATAAGCCTCTCGCCAAACTTACTAAGAGAAAAAGAGAATCAACACAAATCAACATAATCAGAAATGAGAATGGAAAAATCACAACAGACCCCACAGAAATACAAAGAATTATTAAAGACAACTAAGAAAACCTATATGCCAACAAGCTGGAAAACCTAGAAGAAATGGACAACTTCCTAGAATAATACAACCTCCCATGACTGACCAAGGAAGAAACACAAAAGTTAAAGAAACCAATTACGAGCAAAGAAACTGAAACTGTAATCAAAAAACTACCCAAGAACAAAACCCAGGGGCTGGACAGATTTACCTCGGAATTTTATCAGACACACAGAGAAGACATAATACCCATTCTACTTAAAGTGTTCCAAAAAATAGAAGAGGAAAGAATACTCCCAAACTCATTCTATGAAGCCAACATCACCCTAATACCAAAACCAGGCAAAGACCCCACCAAAAAAGAAAATTACAGACCAATGTCCCTGATGAATGTAGATACAAAAATACTCAATAAAATATTAGCAAACAGAATTTAACAGTATATCAAAAGGATCATACACAATGACCAAGTGGGAGTCATCCCAGGGATGCAAGGATGGTACAACATTTGAAAATCCATCAACATCATCCACCACATCAACAAAAGGAAAGACAAAAACCACATGATCATCTCCAGAGATGCTGAAAAAGCACTTGACAAAAGTCAACATCCATTCATGATAAAAACTTTCAGCAAAATGGGAATAGAGGGCAAGTACCTCAACGTAATAAAGGCCATATATGATAAAACCATAGCCAGCATTATTCTGAACAGCAAGAAGCTGAAAGCATTCCCTCTGAGATCGGGAACCAGACAGGGATGCCCACTCTCCCCACTGTTATTTAACATAATACTGTAGGTTCTAGTCATGGCAATCAGACAAAACAAAGAAATACAAGGAATCCATATTGCTAAAGAAGAAGTTAAACTGTCACTATTTTCAGATGATATGATACTGTACATAAAAAACCCTAAAGACTCCACTCAGCAAAGTTGCAGGATACAAAATTAACACACAGAAATCTGAAGCTTTCCTATACACTAACAATGAACCAAAAGAAAGGGAAATCGGGAAAACAATTCCATTCACAATTGCATCAAAAAGAATAAAATATGTAGGAATAAACCTAACCAAAGAAGTGAAAGAATTATACTCTGAAAACTACAAGTCACTCTTAAGAGAAATTAAAGGGGACAGTCACAAATGGAAACTCATCCCCTGCTCATGGCTAGGAAGAATTAATATCGTCAAAATGGCCATCCTGCCTAAAGCAATATACAGATTTGATGCAATCCCTATCAAATTACCAACAACATTCTTCAATGAATTGGAACAAATAATTCAAAAATTCATATGGAAACACCAAAGACCCCGAATAGCCAAAGTGATCGTGAAAAAGAAGAGTAAAGTAGGGGGGATCTCACTCCCCAACTTCAAGCTCTACTACAAAGCCATAGTAATCAAGACAATTTGGTACTGGCACAAGAACAGAGCCACAGACCAGTTGAACAGATTAGAGACTCCAGATGTTAACCCAAACATATATGGTCAATTAATATTTGATAAAGGAGCCATGGACATACAATGGTGAAATGACAGTCTCTTCAACAGATGGTGCTGGCAAAACTGGATAGCTACATGTAGGAGAATGAAACTGGACCATTGTCTAACCCCATATACAAAAGTAAATTCAAAATGGATCAAAGACCTGAATGTAAGTCATGAAACCATTAAACTCTTGGAAAAAAACATAGGCAAAAACCTCTTAGACATAAACATGAGTGACTTCTTCTTGAACATATCTCACCGGGCAAGGACAACATCAGCAAAAATGAACAAGTGGGTCTATATAAAGCTTAAAAGCTTCTGTACAGCAAAAGATCCCATCAATAGAACAAAAAG